>NC_092716.1:110722057-111402189 GCF_047496885.1 Scyliorhinus torazame
CACACATGGCAAACCTCTCAGGATGTTCTCCATTATGCGCTGGAAAATAGTGCAGGCGGAGGAGATTCCGATAGGCAGCCGTGTATACTCTTACAGGCCTCTTTGCGTGTTGATGGTGACATATTTGCGGGAGGCAGGATCAAACTCGAGCTGCCAATAGCTCATATCGAGCTTCGTGAACAAATGCTGGCCCGCATGCTTTGTGTTGAGATCCTCTATGTGGGACATGGAATAGCGGTCCAACCAGAAAGCCCATAAATTTATAGTCCACACTGGTATCACCGGCACTGCCCAACCCGTGAACCGGATGAACCTGATGATACCCAAGGACTCCAACCGACTGAGCTCTGTCTCCACCTTTTGCAGCAAGGCATAGGGAACCGGGCATACCCGGAAATCCTGTGGCGGGGTTTCCGGGTCGGCCTGTTTACGGGCTTCGACCAATCCGGGTTGGAACACTTCGGGGTATTTTCCTAAAACCTCACCCATCTGGAGGATGTGCTGCCAGTGCAGCTGTAGATGGCACAACCAGTCACGGCTCAGTAGGCTGGGCCCATGACCATGGCCCTTTACCACAATGAGCGGGAGGTGCACTGACTGACACCCATAAATCACCAGGGTGATAGTAGCACTTGCGATATCTAACGGTTCTCCCAACCTGGCCTGGGTGTCCATCAAATCCAAGCTCTGAATCCCAGTTTAATGCGGTCAAACATCTTCTGTCCTACCATAGAGACCCCTGTGCCAGTGTCGACCAGGTTCCCATTCACCTGCACTGCAACTTTAATGGGAGTCACGCGGGAGGACGTTGCCATGCAATTCAACTGCATCTTCCTTGTCTGGCTCATCTAAATGGAAAATGCGGGCCCTGGGCTGGCGTCTGTCTCTACCAGGCCGTATGGTTCACTTGCGGCCTGCGTTCGCACCGGAGCCGGCGACCACAAGCCCCACATTGGCCTGGCTCCCTGCCTGCGGACTCCGGGAAAGTCTCCCATCGGGAAGGCTCTTCCTTCAGCCACAGGGTCAGGCCTTTACAGTGTTCGGTCCAGGGCAAGACAGCAATTCGGGGAGGGCCCTCTCGATCGGAGGGGCCCCACCCTCAGGCATTCAATTCCATCCCCTGTATCTCCTGCACCCTTTCGCTCTGCAGTTTTCTGGGACAATGTAACTTGAATGGCCTGTTGCAAGGTCACGGAAGGACCAGCTAGCAGTTTCTTCTTAAAAGCCGCATTGCTAATACCACAAACCATGTTGTCACACATTTCAAATAGGGCGGCATCATATTCACAGAATTCTGCGATTTTACATAAACTCGACAAAAACCCGGTGACAGACTCACTCATTAAACCAGTACCATTGTACTCTAACGGGTCGGGTGAAAATGTTGTCTCTCTCTAAAGCTACAAGCTCATCAAAAGTTTTAGTGTCTGGGGTAGCTGGTTATGTAAGGCTCCGTATCACACAGAACGTATGTACGTCACAGGCAGTTAGCAAGATGACTACCTGGCAGCCTTTCTCTACGATATTGTTGGCCCTGAAAAAGTCACGCATCCTCTGCAGACTGATTCCAAGCATCCCGTCCGGCATCAAACACGTCCAAACGTCCGAAAAGAAGCAGAATGAAAACAAATTTCCACCTACATCGAAGAGGTATGGGGAGGAGACTCAGCACTGTCGATAGCTATCCCGTTTTTATCCTCGTCGCCAGTTTTGTAAGGGCAATGAAGAGTCCTCGCCGAGTAGGCTGAAACAAAAACTTACTTTATTTTACAATCACTATTATATACAGCTCCTACTGGGTCTTCTGCAGTCAGTGCCTTACCGGCTGACTCTCTATATAACCAGGGATTGTTAACGGTCCCCAGCCCTCTTACTGGGAGCGCTCGTATTCCGGAAGATCCACTGAGTAGTGTGGTATCAAAATTGAAGTCAATGGGAATCAGGGAGAAAATTCTTCATTGGTTGGAGTCAGACCAACTGTAAAACGCAATGTGTAGTTAAAGAGCTCTTGCCATACCTAACTCAAAGGAAGATGGTTGTGGTCGTTGGAAACCAATCATCTCACTTTCTGGATGTCACTGCAGGAATTCCTCAGGATAGTTTCCTTGGACCAATCATCTTCACCTGCTTCATCACGACTTTTCCTGCCTCAAAATGGTCAAAAGTATGCTTGTTTGAAAATGATTGGACAGTGTTAATGGCTCCTCAGATACTGAAGCCATCCATGTCCTTATGTAGCAAGACCTGGACATCACTTAGGCCTGCCCTGATTAATGGAATGTAGCATTCAGAACCACATAAGTTAAAGACCACTTGAGAGAACCTAACCACCTTCCCTGACATTCAAGCGCATTGCCATCTCTAGGTCCCCCACTGTCAACATCTTGAGATGTTTACCATTGACCAGACACTGACCAGGACCACCAGAGGCTGGTTTAGCACAATGGGCTAAATAGCTGGCTTGCAATGCAGAACAATGCCAGCAGCGCGGATTCAATTCCCGTACCGGCCTCCCCGAACAGGCGTGGAATGTGGCGACTAGGGGCTTTTCACAGTAACTTCATTGAAGCCTACTTGTGACAATAAGTGATTATTAGTATTATATAAATATTGTGGTTATAAGAGCAAGCCAGAGGCTGGGATTTCTGTAATCTGTAATCAATAATTCACCTCCTGGCTAATTCACCTCTACAAGGCATAAGACAGGAGTGTGATGGAATACTCCCCACTTGCTGAGGGCAGCTCCAACAACTCTCAAGAAACTGGATACCATTCTGGACAAACGGCCTGCTTGATCAGCACCCCATGCACCAAACGCTTCCTCCATCACTGACACACAGTAGCAGCAGTATGCACCATGTACAACCGGCATTTGCATGCATTTAAACGTGATTAGCGAGTTGGACACAGTATGCTCTGCCCTTTCGTGATGCTCCGCTCCTCTCAGATGGAATTACTACAAGTATTGACAAACTTGGACTGGGTGCCATGGTTGCAGAGGGGGAGCAGAAGGCTAAAACAACACTCAAAAACCGTTGATGACCGCCTGGTTTGGGGGCAGTAGCAGGTAGTGACTTGGTGCCAAGTCTGTGGATTGGGGTGTGTCCGTCGGGATTGGAGTGGCCTGGTTCAGACCACCATTGCTGCAGTCTGCGTTACAGGCTCCTGGCATATCAAAGGTTTGCATATCAAGCCTGTACATGCCAGGCGATGACCCCATGACTGCTGAGTGCTGCCTGTGTTTTAAATGCTCAGAAGGCCTCTGGTCATCTGGGAGCCCAGCGGTCCATACAGTCTGCCACATCCCCCTCCAACCGGCTGCCACCCGCCGGCGGGGCATCAAGCAGCCCATCCAGAGGTTTAAACACCCACTGTAGCCCCCATGGGGAGCACCAGACGGGTGCCATGCAGTGCCAGCTGACAGTATCCCTTTATTTTTAATGTATTTTATTACAAACATGAATCAAAACAGGTTACAACACATCAACACCCCGGGAAACATACTTCCCAGCAATCAGCTATACAATCTGTCCAAATTTCTTCCCCTTTTTAAACCCCCCTCCCCCCCACACGACGAACAGCCCCTCAAACACGGTCACAAACATCCCCCACTTTTTCTCAAACCCTTCTGCTGAGCCCCTTAACCCATCGTTTATCTTCTCCAACCGCAGGAAGTCGTACAGGTCACCCAACCATGCCACTACCCCCGGTGGCGATGCCGACCGCCACTTCAGTAAAATTTGCCGCCGTGCAATCAGAGAGGCGAAGGCCACGACATCGGCCTCTCCATGAGCTCCGGCTTCTCTGAAACCCCAAATATCGCCACCAAAGGGTCCGGGTCCACCTCCTCCTCCATTATCCTGGCCAAGACCGTGAACACTCCCGCCCAGAATCTTCCCAATTTTTCGCAACCCCAAAACATGTGCGCGTGATTTGCTGGCCCCCGCCCACACCTCTGCTCCATCCTGAAAGAATCCACTCATTCTCGCCCGAGTCATATGGCCATGTGCACCACCTTAAACTGTATCAGGCTCAGTAGTTTAGATTAGAGTAGGGGGTCAATAAGGGTGGGACCTGTACGAGAGGTAAATGGCTTTTGCACTATGTTTATGGTTTCATGTATATTGTTTATTTTGTTGTTGTTACTATACCGAAAATGCCTCAATAAAACGTTTATAAAAAAAAAACTGGATCAGGCTCATCCTTGCGCAGGAAAGGTCCCGTTTAACCTACGCAGTGCCTCACTCCATACTCCCTAGTTGATCTCCCCTCCCAACTTCCCTTCCCATTTCTCCTTGAACTTCACCACCCGCTAGCCTCCCTGCTCCCCCAGCCACTTGTGTACATCGCTGACAGTATCCTTGGCTGTAGTGAGGGGCGCCAGGGCCAGAGACCCCCGTGGTGCTGGGCACTGACGGGGCCAGAGGTGCGGAGATTGGGGAGGGAACTTGCGGGAACAGGGTCCGTAGTGCCATCCGGGGGCACCATATAGCTCGTTGGCACAGGGGTACGCACCATGCTAACATGTCGGCCTTTCAGCCCCTGCAGACAATGAACATTGGAATTTAACCAACAATGGTGGCCTTCCTCCTAGTTGCCTCAGCACTGTGGGATGCCCTGCGGCTGTACAAGCTGGAGCTGCTTGAGGAGGAGGAAGCTGCAGCAGTGAAACAAGCAGCAGTGGAACAGGGGGCAGCCTTGCAGGATGGAGAACCGGCCGCCCAACAGGCCGGGGAGGTGGTGCCAAGGAGGCACCGCATGAAGCCTCAGCGCCTGTCATTCAAGGACTGCCGGACCGGACATGCCGTTGAAGACTCCTGCTGAGCAGAGAGACAGAATGACGTATCTCCAGATCATGGTGCACCTGGCACCACGGGGGAATGGGGGAGGACACCCGCTCCCAGTGGCCATCAAGGTGACGGTCGCCCTGAACTTCTACGCCACAGGGTCCTTTCAGGTGCCAAGTGGGGACCTGTCCAGGATCTCAGAGCTCGGTGCACAGGTGCATCTGTGCCATCATGGAGGCCCTAAATGCCCAATCGACACAATACATCCATTTCTTTTTTTTTTTAAACAATATTTTATTGAAAATTTTTGGTCAACCAACACAGTACATTGTGCATCCTTTACACAACATTGTAACAATACAGATAATAATGACCTTTTTTAAATTTAAACAAAAACAACAACAAATAAATAAATATTAAATAACAAAAAATAAAAACTAGCCCTAATTGGCAACTGCCTTGTCTCAGGCCACACCCCCCCCCATCCCCCCCCATCCCTCCCCCCCCCCCAAGTCCTGGGCCGCTGCTGCTGCCTTCTTTGTTCTCCCCTATCTATCTTTCCGCAAGATATTCGACGAACGGTTGCCACCGCCTAGTAAACCCTTGAGCCGACCCCCTTAGGACGAACTTAATCCGCTCTAACTTTATGAACCCCGCCATATCATTTATCCAGGTCTCCACCCCCGGGGGCTTGGCTTCTTTCCACATTAGCAATATTCTGCGCCGGGCTACTAGGGACACAAAGGCCAAAACATCGGCCTCTTTCGCCTCCTGCACTCCCGGCTCTTGTGCAACCCCAAATATAGCCAACCCCCAGCTTGGTTCAACCCGGACTCCTACTACTTTCGAAAGCACCTTTGTCACCCCCATCCAAAACCCCTGTAGTGCCGGGCATGACCAAAACATATGGGTATGATTCGCTGGGCTTCTCGAGCACCTCGCACACCTATCCTCCACCCCAAAAAATTTACTGAGCCGTGTTCCAGTCATATGTGCCCTGTGTAATACCTTAAACTGAATCAGGCTTAGCCTGGCGCACGAGGACGACGAGTTTACCCTGTTTAGGGCATCTGCCCACATCCCCTCCTCAATCTCCTCCCCTAGCTCTTCTTCCCATTTCCCTTTTAGTTCGTCCATCATAGTCTCCCCTTCGTCTCTCATTTCCCTATATATATCCGATACCTTACCGTCCCCCACCCATTTCTTTGAGATGACTCTGTCCTGCACCTCTTGTGTCGGGAGCTGCGGGAATTCCCTCACCTGCTGCCTCGCAAAAGCCCTCAATTGCATGTACCTGAATGCATTCCCTTGGGGCAACCCATATTTCTCGGTCAGCGCTCCCAGACTCGCAAACTTCCCATCCACAAATAGATCTTTCAATTGCGTTATACCTGCTCTTTGCCACATTCCATATCCCCCATCCATTCCCCCCGGGGCAAACCTATGGTTGTTTCTTATCGGGGACCCCCCCAGTGCTCCGGTCTTTCCCCTATGTCGTCTCCACTGTCCCCAAATCTTCAGTGTAGCTACCACCACCGGACTCGTGGTATAGTTCCTTGGTGAGAACGGCAATGGGGCTGTCACCATAGCCTGCAGGCTGGTCCCCCTACAGGACGCCCTCTCTAATCTCTTCCACGCCGCTCCTTCCTCCTCTCCCATCCACTTACTCATCATTGAAATATTAGCGGCCCAATAATACTCACTTAGGCTCGGTAGTGCCAGCCCCCCCCTATCCCTACTACGCTGTAAGAATCCCTTCCTCACTCTCGGAGTCTTCCCGGCCCAAACAAAACCCATAATACTCTTTGCTATCCTTTTGAAAAAAGCCTTCGTGATCACCACCGGGAGACACTGAAACACAAAAAGGAATCTCGGGAGGACCACCATCTTAACTGCCTGCACCCTCCCTGCCATTGACAATGCTACCATATCCCATCTCTTGAAATCTTCCTCCATCTGTTCCACCAACCGCGTCAAATTTAGCCTGTGCAATGTGCCCCAATTCTTAGCTATCTGGATCCCCAGGTAACGAAAGTCTCTTGTTACCTTCCTCAACGGTAGGTCTTCTATTTCTCTACTCTGCTCCCCTGGATGCACCACAAACAGCTCACTCTTTCCCATGTTCAATTTATACCCTGAAAAATCCCCAAACTCCCCAAGTATCCGCATTATTTCTGGCATCCCCTCCGCTGGATCCGCCACATATAGTAGCAGATCATCCGCATATAAAGATACCCGGTGTTCTTCTCCTCCCCTAAGTATTCCCCTCCATCCCTTGGAACCTCTCAGCGCTATCGCCAGGGGCTCAATCGCCAGTGCAAACAGTAATGGGGACAGAGGACATCCCTGCCTTGTCCCTCTATGGAGCCGAAAATATGCCGATCCCCGTCCATTCGTGACCACACTCGCCACTGGGGCCCTATACAACAGCTGCACCCATCTAACATACCCCTCTCCGAACCCAAATCTCCTCAACATCTCCCACAGATAATCCCACTCCACTCTATCAAATGCTTTCTCGGCATCCATCGCCACTACTATCTCCGTTTCACCCTCTGGTGGGGCCATCATCATTACCCCTAACAACCTCCGTATGTTCGTGTTCAGCTGTCTCCCCTTCACAAACCCTGTTTGGTCCTCATGAACCACCCCCGGGACACATTCCTCTATTCTCATTGCCATTACCTTGGCCAAGACCTTGGCATCTACATTGAGGAGGGAGATTGGTCTGTAGGACCCGCATTGTAGCGGATCCTTTTTCTTCTTTAAAAGAAGCGATATCGTTGCTTCTGACATAGTCGGGGGCAGTTGTCCCCTTTCCTTTGCCTCGTTGAAGGTCCTCGTCAGTAGCGGGGCGAGCAAGTCCAAATATTTTCTGTAAAATTCAACTGGGAATCCGTCCGGTCCCGGGGCCTTTCCCGTCTGCATGTTCCTAATTCCTTTCACCACTTCTTCTACCGTGATCTGTGCTCCCAATCCCATCCTTTCCTGCTCTTCCACCTTGGGAATTTCCAGCCGATCCAAAAACTCCATCATTCTCTCCCTCCCATCCGGGGGTTGAGCTTCATACAATTTTTTATAAAATGTCTTAAACACTTCATTCACTCTCTCCGCTCCCCGCTCCGTCTCTCCATCTTCGTCTCTCACCCCCCCTATTTCCCTCGCTGCTCCCCTCTTCCTCAATTGGTGTGCCAGCAATCTGCTCGCCTTCTCTGCATATTCATACTGTACACCCTGCGCCTTCCTCCATTGTGCCTCTGCAGTGCCTGTGGTCAGCAAGTCAAATTCCACATGCAGCCTTTGCCTTTCCCTATACAGTCCCTCCTCCGGTGCTTCCGCATACTGTCTGTCCACCCTCAAAAGTTCTTGCAACAACCGCTCCCGTTCCTTACTCTCCTGCTTCCCTTTATGTGTCCTTATTGATATCAGCTCCCCCCTAACCACTGCCTTCAACGCCTCCCAGACCACTCCCACCTGAACCTCCCCATTGTCATTGAGTTCCAAGTACTTTTCAATGCATCCCCTCACCCTTAAGCACACCCCCTCATCCGCCATTAGTCCCATATCCATTCTCCAGGGTGGACGCCCTCTTGTTTCCTCCCCTATCTCCAAGTCTACCCAGTGTGGGGCATGATCCGAAATGGCTATAGCCGTATATTCCGTTCCCCTCACCCTCGGGATCAATGCCCTACCCAACACAAAAAAGTCTATGCGTGAATAGACTTTATGAACATAGGAGGAAAACGAGAACTCCTTACTCCTAGGTCTACTGAATCTCCACGGGTCCACCCCTCCCATCTGCTCCATAAAATCCTTAAGCACCTTGGCTGCTGCCGGCCTCCTACCAGTCCTGGACTTCGACCTATCCAGCCTTGGTTCCAACACCGTGTTAAAGTCTCCCCCCATTATCAGCTTTCCGGTCTCTAGGTCTGGGATGCGTCCTAGCATTCGCCTCATAAAATTGGCATCGTCCCAATTCGGGGCATACACGTTTACCAACACCACCATCTCTCCCTGTAATTTGCCACTCACCATCACGTATCTGCCCCCGTTATCCGCCACTATAGTCTTTGCCTCGAACATTACCCGCTTCCCCACTAATATAGCCACCCCCCTGTTTTTCGCATCCAGCCCCGAATGGAACACCTGCCCTACCCATCCTTTGCGCAACCTAACCTGATCTATCAGTTTCAGGTGCGTTTCCTGTAACATGACCACATCTGCTTTAAGTTTCTTAAGGTGTGCGAGTACTCGTGCCCTCTTTATCGGCCCGTTAAGCCCCCTCACGTTCCACATGATCAGCCGAGTTGGGGGGCTTCCCACCCCCCCTTGCCGGTTAGCCATCATCTTTTTCCAGCTTCTCGCCCAGTTCCCACGCGGCTGTATTTCTCCCAGACGGTGCCCCCCCCGCCCATCCTTTCCCGCACCCACTCCCCCCTTTCCCCAGCAGCAGCAACCCAGTAATTCCCCCCTCCCCCCCCCCCCCCCCCCGCTAGACCCCCCGCTAGCGTAATTACTCCCCCCATGTTGCTCCCAGAAGTCAGCAAACTCTGGCTGACTCGGCTTCCCCCCGTGATCACGGCTCGCCCCGTGCGGCGCCCCCTCCTTCCTGCTTCTCTATTCCGGCCATAATTATCATAGCGTGGGAACCAAGCCCGCGCCTCTCCCTCGGCCCCGCCTCCCATGGCCAACGCCCCATCTCCTCTCCCTCCCCACCTCCCCCCATCACCACCTGTGGGAGAAAGAAAAGTTACCATACCGCAGGATTAATCATACAATCCCTCTTCGCCCCCCCCCCCCCCCACTCGTCCCACCACTTTGTCCAAATGTTCATTTTCGTAGTCCAATCATTCCAATTTTTCTTCTACAATAAAAGTCCACGCTTCATCCGCCGTCTCAAAGTAGTGGTGCCTCCCTTGATATGTGACCCACAGTCTTGCCGGTTGCAGCATTCCAAACTTTATCTTTTTTTTGTGAAGTACCGCTTTGGCCCGATTAAAGCTCGCCCTCCTTCTCGCCACCTCCGCACTCCAATCTTGATAGACGCGGATCACCGCGTTCTCCCATTTACTACACCGAGTTTTCTTCGCCCATCTAAGGACCATTTCTCTATCCTTAAAACGGAGAAATCTCACCACTATGGCTCTGGGAGCTTCTCCTGCTCTCAGTCCTCGCACCATAACTCGGTATGCTCCCTCCACCTCCAACGGACCCGTCGGGGCCTCCACTCCCATTAACGAGTGCAGCATCGTGCTCACATATGCCCCGACGTCCGCCCCCTCCACACCTTCAGGAAGGCCAAGAATCCTCAAGTTGTTCCTCCTTGCGTTATTTTCCAGTGCCTCCAACCTCTCCACAGATCGTTTCTGGTGTGCCTCCTGTATCTCCGACTTCACCACCAGGCCCTGTATGTCGTTTTCATTCTCTGCTGCTTTCGCCTTCACGACCCGAAGCTCCTGCTCCTGGGTCTTTTGTTCCTCTTTCAGCCCTTCAATCGCCTGTAATATCGGGGCCAACAACTCTTTCTTCATTTCCTTTTTTATCTCCTCCACGCAGCGTTTCAAAAACTCTTGTTGTTCAGGGCCCCATATGAAACTGCCACCTTCCGACGCCATCTTGGTTTCTGCTTGCCTTCCTTGCCGTTGTTCCAAAGGATCCGCTGCAATCCGGCCACTTTCCTCTCCTTTTTCCATCCGTGTCCAGGGGGAACACCCTTCTGGTTTACCGCACGGTGTTTTCAGCCGTTAAAATTGCCGTTGGGGCTCCTATCAAGAGCCCAAAAGTCCGTTTCACAGGGAGCTGCCGAAACGTGCGACTCAGCTGGTCATCGCCGCACCCGGAAGTCTCAATACATCCATTTCAATGTGGACCGAGCCGACCAGGATGTCCGGGCAGCGAGGTTCGCCACCAAAGTCGAGATGCCCCCGGTCCGGGGGTGACCGACGGATGCATGTTGCCCCACATGCACCTGGAGATCACAGGATGATCTTCACAAACCGAAAGGCGTTCCATGCGATGAACGTGCAGCTGATATGTGACCATTAGCTGCGCATCATGCACTTCTGTGGCCGATACCTGGGCAGTGTGCACGACGCCTTCATCCTGGCACACTCAACGGTTCCCAGCCTCTTTGAGGCGCACCCTTGGCAGGGGGGTTGGCTCTTGGGTGACACGGGTTATCCGCTGCGGTCATTGCTGATAGAATATAGAACATTACAGCGCAGTACAGGCCCTTCGGCCCTCGATGTTGCGCCAACATGTGAAACCACTCTAAAGCCCATCTACACTATTCCCTTATCGTCCATATGTCTATCCAATGACCATTTGAATGCCCTTAGTGTTGGCGAGTCCACTACTGTTGCAGGCAGGGCGTTCCACGCCCTTACTACTCTCTGAGTAAAGAACCTACCTCTGACATCTGTCCTATATCTATCTCCCCTCAATTTAAATCTATGTCCCTTCGTGCTAGACATCACCATCTGAGGAACAAGGCTCTCACTGTCCAACCTATCTAATCCTCTGATCATCTTGTATACCTCAATTAAGTCACCTCTTAACCTTCTTCACTCTAACGAAAACAGCCTCAAGTCCCTCAGCCTTCCCTCATAAGATCTTCCCTCCATACTAGGCAACATTCTGGTAAATCTCCTCTGCACCCTTTCCAATGCTTCCACATCCTTCCTATAATGCGGCGACCAGAATTGCACGCAATACTCCAAATGCGGCCGCACCAGAATTTTGTACAGCTGCAACATGACCTCATGGCTCCGAAACTCAATCCCTCGATCAATAAAAGCTAACACACCGTAAGCCTTCTTAACAACCCTCTCAACCTGGGTGGCAACTTTCAGGGATCTATTTACATGGACACCGAGATCTCTCTGCTCATCCACACTACCAAGAATCTTACCATTAGCCCAGTACTCTGTCTTCCTGTTGTTCCTTCAAAATGAATCACTTCACACTTTTCTGCATTAAACTCCATTTGCCACCTCTCAGCCCAGCGCTGCAGCTTATCTATGTCTCTCTGTAACTTGTAACATCCTTCCGCACTGTCCACAACTCCACCGACTTTAATGTCATCTGCAAATTTACTCACCCATCCTTCTACGCCCTCCACCAGGTCATTTCTATGTGCCAGAGGAGGGTGACGCCCTCCATGTAAATTCTATGATAATCTATGATAAAATACCTTAATAAAATATTAGAAGAAAAAGGGGCAGCACGGTAGCATTGTAGATAGCACAATTGCTTCACAGCTCCAGGGTCCCAGGTTCGATTCCGGCTTGGGTCACTGTCTGTGCGGAGTCTGCACATCCTCCCCATGTGTGCGTGGGTTTCCTCCGGGTGCTCCGGTTTCCTCCCACAGTCCAAAGATGTGCAGGTTAGGTGGATTGGCCATGATAAATTGCCCTTAGTGTCCAAAATTGCCTTTAGTGTTGGGTGGGGTTACTGGGTTATGGGGATAGGGTGGAGGTGTTAACCTTGGGTAGGGTGCTCTTTCCAAGAGCCGGTGCAGACTCGATGGGCCGAATGGCCTCCTTCTGCACTGTAAATTCTTTGATAATCTATGATTTATAAAAATGACAAACAGCAGTGGCCCCAAAACAGATCCTTGTGGTACACCACGAGTAACTGGACAACTGGACTCCAGTCTGAACATTCCCCATCAACCACCACCCTTTGTCTTCTTCCAGCTAGCCAATTTCTGATCCAAACTGCTAAATCACGCTGAATCCCATGCCTCCGTATTTTCTGCAGTAGCCTACTGTGGGGAACCTCATCAAACGCTTTACTGAAATCCATATACACCACATCAACTGCTTTACCCTCATCCACCTGTTTGGTCACCTTCTCAAAGAACTCAGTAAGGTTTGTGAGGCACGACCTACCCTTCACAAAACCGTGTTGACCATCTCTAATCAAATTATTCTTTTCCAGATGATTATACATCCTATCTCTTATAAACCTTTCCAAGACTTTGCCCACAACAGAAGTAAGGCTCACTGGTCTATAGTTACCGGGGTTGTCTCTACTCCCCTTCTTGAACAAGGGGACAACATTTGCTATCCTCCAGTCTTCTGACACTATTCCTGTAGACAAAGATGACTTAAAGATCAAAGCCAGATCTGGGTGGTCGCTTCAGGTGGCGATCGCAAACGGAGCGGCCGCAGCAAAGACGCTCCCGCACAGCCACAAAATCACGGCTTTTTTGGCGGGGTTTTCCCGGGGAATTTTCAACAAAAAAAAAATTCCTTAAGTCCCACGAATTCGGCCCTGCCCAGGCGCCAAAGCTCCGATCTACGGAGCTGGAGAGGGAGAGAAAAAAAAGGAGAGACTTGTCCCGGTGAGCTGCACGTGGAGGAGGAGTGGGGATCGCTCTGGAAAGGCCTGAAAGTCTGTGCACGGAGAGGATCACAAGGACAAAATAAGAATGTTTTAATTCAACCTTCCTTGTTCCTCTCCTGCAAAATTTTTTTTTAAAAAGAAAAACTTTTTTAAAGGGGAAAAAAAAACTTGCAAGAAAAAAAAAATCCCTTTTTATTTTAAAAAAATTGTTTTTAAAGGGAAGGCACAGACAGAAATATGCCTCCAAATAATAAATTGAGGGGTCGGCGAGATGTAAGAAGGAACAGCAGCGAAGGCGAAGGAAAAAAGCAGGAGCTGCGGCCGCGCAGGCAGACGTCCCCACAGGGCGAGGCGGAGGTTCAGGCAAATCAGGAAACAGAAAAGCTGGCGAGCCGAGCAGCGGAGCAGGAACAGGACGTGGCGACCATCTCCCCCCCCCTCCCCCCCCCCCCCCCCCCCCACCCCCCGCACAGGGGGAGGAATGGAGAAGCGTGCTGAAAACGGAAATAAACGCCATAAAGGAGGAGATAACATCAGAGATAAACGCCATGAGAGAGGCACTCGGGACGGAGCTCCACACAATGATGAAGGAGATGCTGGCGGAGACAACAGAAAAATGCAGCGAACCATCAACGGCCTGGAAAGGAAGGTGGAGGTGCAGGAGAAAATGATTCAGGAGTTGGAGAGGGCCGCCTCAGACCAGAGCGACAGGATGGTAACTCAGGAAACCGAGGTGAAAAGGCGGGTAACGACCCAGGGGAGCCTAAGAGGGAAAGCGGAGGACCAGGAAAATAGGTCCAGACGGCAGAATGTTAAAATAGTGGGTCTGCCAGAGGGGATGGAGGGCAGAGATCCAACAGGCTACGTCACCCAAATGCTGGGCAAGCTAGTGGGAAGGGAGAAATTTCCCAAATCCCCCAGAAATCGACAGGGCGCACAGGTCGCTCCGACCCAGGCCCAAAGCCGGGGAGCAGCCCAGAGAGATTATCGTGAAGCTCCACAGGTTCCAAGACAGGGAAAAAATCCTAAAGTGGGCCCGGCAGATGAAAGCGGGCACGTGGGAAGGGAAGACCATAAGGGTGTACCAGGACATTGGGGCGGACCTGGCCAAAAGAAGGGCTGAATTCCACAGGGCCAAATCAGCACTCTACAAAAGTAATGTGAAATTTGGGATGTTATTCCCGGCCAAACTCTGGGTAACATTTGAGGGGAAGCAGCTGTTTTTTAACACCCCAGCGGCAGCGGAGGAGTTCGTTAGAGCGAACAAACTGGGGGAGGGACAGCCGCAACGGCCATCATGAAAGCGACGGGGATGGAAACGAAAGGAAGAATCAGGACAAAGAGCAGCGGGAAGACCGAAAACAGAGACAATACGATCAGGAACTGTACACATGTGTTTGGTGCACTGTGCGGGACTGTGCTGACTCGTTCCCGGGCTCGTTCCACCTCTCAATGCAATGGGGGGGAGCGAAGCAAGGTGAATGAGGGTGAAAAAGGCGGACAGGAGGGCGAGACAAGGGCTAGCAAAAGGAAGGTAAAACAGGACCAGAACAGGGCAAGTACTGGGAGGGGGGCCACCGTGCTAGCGAGGAGGGCTAACACAGGAGGGCAGGAAGAAAGGAGGGCCGCAGCGCGCTTCTCAGGGGAGAGGGAGCGCCTGGCACAAAGAGAAGGGGGGCAGGGCAGAAGGGGGGGGAAGGACATGGGGGGGGGGGACAGAGGAACAGGGACTAAGGGGGGGGGGAGAGGAGTCGGGGGGAGAGCGCAGAACAAAAGAGAAGCAAAGGGAAGGGTGAGGTAGATAAGCAGCATGAACACAGGCCTCGGCAGGCATGGGGCAGGGCGAGGAACGAAGATGGTGCCGGCCATTTTGTACTGCCCCCTAACGAAGGGAAACCCCGGAGGCAGGGGCGCGTCCACTAGGTAAGTATGGGCGACCCCGCAGGACCGGGAGGTCAAAAACCCCCCCACCAGGATTGTTACCTGGAACGTAAGGGGACTCAATGGCCCGGTCAAAAGATCCAGAGTCTTCACCCACCTAAGAAGCCTGAAAGTAGACATAATCTACCTACAAGAGATGCACCTGAGGGAGAAGGACCGACGGCTGGTAAGGAAGGGCTTAGCAAAAGCTGTGACAATTGTTATGGGCCAGGGTTTAGAGAACCCCAAAGTGTATCATGGAGTTTACCTGACCCACAACTTTTAATAGATTGAGGTATGGGGAGCCCACGGCCCACTCTACAGGTGTGGTACAGCAGAAATGGAAAAGTATTTTTAAAGCAAAACAATGTTTATTCTATGACTCAAGTTAACCATTTTAAAACATACAGTGAACATCTTAGCAACCATTAATTCAAATACAACCCCCAAAGAAACAACACTAAGTAATCCTTAAGCTGTAATTTTAACTTCCATAAGACTTTAAAAAAACCTTTAAAACACAAAGATTAGGTTTAAATTCACTGTTGAGAGCAGTTATTAGTTTTAAATCACCAAAGGATCGATTTACAGTCTTTAGATTACAGAGATAGAGACTAATACACCTTCTGGCTGTGACTGCAGCTATCCAGCTCGGAAAACGAAATTAAAACACACCCTGCAGCAAACAGCCTAAAACAAAAGTAAAAAGCTGACAGACAGCCCAGCTCCACCCACACTCTGACATCACTGATAAACACCCATTTCTTAAAGGTACATTTCTTAAACACCCATTTCTTAAAGGTACTCTCACTTGACACAATGTACCTGGCAACTCCCCCCTTTCCAGTGCCTCCTTAAATATACCCAGGAGGTGCGGGGGCAACTCCCTCAAAACTAGATCGGGAAACCATCTGGTGTTTATGGCCCATTGCACCTTATCGCAAAACTCTTTATCCCTGACTCAAATCTCCACCCCGGTCTCTGTGCCCGCCCTGCCTCGAGCCTCACATCCACATAGTGCAGTGCTCCTCCTCCACCACTTCCACCAACAAGGAATATTCCCTCTCTCCCAGGTGCCTAAACCTCCACAACATCTGTTCCATAAACACCTCAGGCTGGAATCTCCGGTCGTCGACGCCAAAATCGTGTTCGGCGATTGGCCGGAGAATCAAAGTTCCCGACCAAATCGGGGGCGGTCACGATGCTCTGCCCCTCCAAAGCAGCATATCGACGGCCTCAGGACATTGCCTGAGGCCCACCCCAATGCTCCGCCCCCGACCGGCCTAGTTCTTGGCGGCATCGGTCGTGTGTGGTTTCATCAGTCGGGAACTCGGTGTGGCGGCTGCAGACTCAGTCCAGCGCCACCAAAGTCGGGGGAGGGCCGATCCATAGGAAGGGGGGGACCTTATCAGGGGATGGGGGCACTTTTGGGGAGTGGTCCGAGGTGCGCGAGCCGGACGATGGGGGGAACTACTCCACGGGCCGGATCCACGAGCGGCCGGCGCCATGTTGCATACGTGGCCGTTGCAGGTCGCCACTGTGCTCATGCACGGCCATGGGCCTGGCAATTCTCCGGGCCGTATCGGCAGCTAGAGCCGTGTGCTCTATGCTGCTGGCGTGCTAGCCCCTGGAGCATCGCCGGCTGTTTTATGCCATTTTTTCTAACCACCGTTCGCATGCCGGCGTGGGGATATCGCCCTAGAATCAGAGAATCCAGCCCCTCAACTCCCTTGCCATGCCTGTCCGAACCATTGACTTGCATCTATAAGTTTGCAGATGACACAAAGATTGACCAGGTGGTTAACAGTGAGGTTTTTTTTAAATACATTTAGAGTACCCAATTTTCTTTCCCAATTAAGGGGCAATTTAGCGTGGCCAATCCACCTAACCTGCACAGCTTTGGGTTGTGGGGGCGAAACCCACGCAGACTTGGGGAGAATGTGCAAACTCCACATGGACAGTGACCCAGGGCCGGAATTGGAACCCAGATCCTCAGGCCGTAGTCCCAGTGCTAACCACTGCGCCTCGTGCCACCTGTTAACAGTGAGGTTGAGTGTCTTGGGTGACAGGAAGATATAGACGGGTTGGTCAAATGGGCAGAAAAGTGGCAGGATAAATTTAACCCTGAAAAGTGTGAGGTGAGTCAGTTTGGAAGGAGTAAGGTGACAAGTATGTATTCAATGAATGGCCTGATACTGGGAAATTCCGAGGAACAAAGGGACCTTGGCATGTTTGTCCGTAGATCTCAGAAGGTTGAAGGGCGGGTTAATAGGGTCGTGAAGAAAGCATATATATATCAGTTGAGGCATCGATTACAAAAGCAGGGAGGTCATGTTGGAGTTATGTAGGACTTTGGTGATGCCACAGCTGGAGTGCTGTGTACGATTCTGGTCACCACATTATAGGAAGGAAGTGATTGCACTGGAGGGGATGTAGAGGAGATTCACCAGAATGTTGGCTGGGATGGAACATTTAAATTATGAAGAGAGGTTGCATAGGCTTGGGTTGTTTTTGTTGGAGCAGAGAAGACTGAGGGGCGACCTGATTGAAGTGTACAAGATTATGAGGGGCATGGGCCGGGTGGATAGGGAGCAGCTGTTCCTTAGTTGAAGGGTCAGTTACGAGGGATCACAACTCCAAGGTGAGGGGCAGGAGGTTAAAGGGGAATTTGAGGAAAAACGTATTTACCCAGAGGATGGTGACGATCTGGAGCGCACTACCTGGGGGGTTGTAGAGGCCTCACATCCTTTAAAAAGTATTTTTTACAGATAACATTCAAGACTATGGGCCAAGTGCTGGCAAATAGGATTAGGTAGGCAGGTCAGTTGTTCTTCATGAATCGGTGCAGTCTCGATGAGTCGAAGGACCTCTTCTGCACTCTGTGATTCTGTGACCTGTCCACCCTCAGGTCCAACACACAGTTAAAATCTCTCCCCATAATCAGCTTATGGGAGTCCAAATCCAGAATGGATACTACAGTTCTTTAATAAAATCCACATCATGCCAGTTGGGTGCGTACACATTGAGAAGCATCACCCTCGTCCACGCCAACACCCCACTCACCATTACGAACCTAGCCCCACCAGGTACTGCACCTCCTACGGCACGACCAATGTCACCTGTTTACTCAACATGGTGGCAACCCTCCCCTTGACTTCGAGTCAACCCCCGAGTGGAACATTTGCCCAACTCACCCTCTCCTCAGTCCCATCTGGTCCTTTACCCGGAGATGCATTCCCTGCAGGAAAACCACATCTGCCTTTAGATTTTTTAAATGCATGAACACCCTTAATCTTTTAACCAGCCCATTTGTCCCTCAAACATGCCAGGGTACCACCCTCACTGGGGCTTTCCTCCCCACCCCCTCCCAACTATGCTAAGATCTGCCACCATCCCCCATTCTACAGCCCACCCACCTATTCGCTCTCCAACCACTTGTGCCCCCACAAAATGGGTCCCCTCCATCTTTCCCTACGTCTACCTTGAAAAACAACTGCACCAGCAACCCAACCTTTCCAATCCCTCCTGACCCCCACCCCTCCCCTTCCCCTCCCTCACCCCCTCCCTTCTCTGGCTACCCAGCACAGCCCCTCCCCCACATTGCTTCCATTTACTAGCATATCTCGCTAGCATGGTGGCCCCGGCCTGGAGACCCAAACATCCCCCACCCTCCACACACACACACACGTACCAAAATATCCCCGGTAGGCCACACCAATTGCCCCTTAGCACAAGAAAGTGCACATAAAAGAAAACATCATGCCTACATACAAAAATCAACATTATATTACAGATTGAAAAACATGCCCCTGACAAATAGTGAGCCATACAAAGCATCCCAACCCTAAACCACCCCCAGACCTTGGTCTCATGGTCCCGGACAAAGTCATTCACCTCTTCTGGCATCTGAAAATAATGCTCCTTGCCCTCGAACGTTACCCACAACCTGGACGGGTACAGCACCCCTAACTAAACCTTGCTCCGGTAGAGTGCTGCTTTAGCCCTGTTGAACCCCGCCCACCTCTTGTCTTGATATATCCAGCCCAATTCCCCTCCCAGTGACCATTCCGAGTTACCTTGGCCCACCTCAGTGTCTTCTCTTTATCTTGAAGTTTGTGCGTACACACAATCACGACCCGTGGCGGCTGCCCTGCCCTTGGCTTCTGTCTCAGGGACAGGTGGGCCCAATCCACTTAGGAGGCCCCATCAAATACCTTCTCATCCACCAACTTCTCAAACATCCTCGTCACACAGCTGGTGACACTCGTTCGCTCCAGCAGATCCACCACGCGCAGATTCTGCCGCCTGGACCGATTCTCCTGGTCGTCAGTTATCGTCGGCATCACCGTGCATATTTCCCCCAAAATTTACATCTCTGTTTCCAGGGATACGATTTGATCGCTCTGATCTGAGATTGTCTTCTCCACTTCTTTTATCGTCGCACCCTGCGCCTCCAGGCCCTTATCCACACGTTCCAGAGACCTGTGAAGAGGTGCTACCTCTCCCTCAATTGCACTCGACCAGTCTCCCTGCATTTCCTTGCACTGTTGTTGAAACTCATGTTTATGAAGCTCATAAGCTGTTCCATCCGTGATGCAGCCATCGAAGACGACCCATCCCGACTTCCGGTTGCGTCTATGCCTAGGTAGGTCGCATGTTCGGCAGCTCCCGCCGGGAACGGACTTTTGGGCTCTTTAGAGGGGCCCCAACGGCAATTGTTCGACGGCTTCCAGTGTGGGAAGGTGACAGCAAGGTCCCCCCGACAATATGAAATAAATGAAATGAAAATCGCTTATTGTCACAAGTAGGCTTCAAATGAAGTTACTGTGAAAAGCCCCTAGTCGCCACATTCCGGCGCCTGTTCGGGGAGGCTGGTACGGGAATTGAACCGTGCTGCTGGCCTGCCTTGATCTGCTTTAAAAGCCAGCTATTTAGCCCAGTGTGCTAACAGGCTGAGAAAGGGATGGGTAGGGCAGGTCTTTCATTCAGGGCTGGATGCGAAGAACAGAGGCGTTGCAATACTGGTGGGGAAGCGGGTGTCGTTCGAGGCACTGAATATCGTGGTGGATAATGGAGGTCGATATGTGATGGTGAGTGGTAGGTTGCAGGGGGTGCGGGTGGTACTGGTGAACGTATATGCCCCGAATTGGGATGATGCCGGATTTATGAAACGCATGCTGGGTCGGATCCCGGATCTGGAGATAGGAAGCTTGATAATGGGGGGGGGGACTTCAACACGGTGCTGACCCAGTACTGGATCGCTCTAGGTCCAGGACAGGTCAGAGGCCGGCTGCGGCCAAGGTGCTCAGGGGGTTTATGGACCAGATGGGGGGAGTGGATCCATGGAGGTTTGCCAGGCCGCTGGCCAGGGAATTTTTCTTCTTCTCCCACGTCCATAGAGCCTACTCCCGGATAGATTTTTTCATTTTGAGTAGGGCGCTAATCCTGAAATTGGAGGGAACGGAATATTCGGCCATAGCCATCTCGGACCACGCCCCGCATTGGGTGGAGCTGGAGTTGGGGGAGGAGAGGGATCAGCGCCCGCTGTGGCGCCTCGATGTGGGACTGTTGGCGGATGAGGGGGTGTGCGGGCGGGTGTGAGGGTGTATTGAAAGATATCTGGAGGCCAACGTCAACGGGGAGGTGCAGGTGGGGGTAGTCTGGGAGGCATTGAAGGCGGTGGTCAGGGGAGAGTTGATCTCCATTAGGGCCCACAGGGAGAAGAGAGAGGGGAGGGAGAGGGAGAGGTTGGTGGGGGAGATTCTAAGGGTGGACAGGAGGTATGCAGAGGCCCCCGAGGAGGGGCTACTTAGGGAGCGACGGAACCTCCAGACGGAATTCGACCTGTTGACCACGGGGAAAGCGGAGGCACAGTGTAGGAAAGCGCAGGGGGCGACCTATGAGTATGGGGAGAAGGCGAGTCGGATGTTGGCACATCAGCTTCGTAAGAGGGAGGCAGCGAGGGAGATTGGTGGAGTTAAGGATAGAGAGGGGAATACGGTGTGGAGTGCGGTGAGAATAAACGAGGCATTTAGGGACTTCTATGGGGATCTGTACAGGTCTGAGCCCCCCGCGGGGGACGAGGGGATGAGACGATTCCTAGATCAGCTGAGGTTCCGAAGGTTGAAGGAGGGGGAGGTGGCTGGTTTGGCGGCGCCGATTGGGCTGGAGGAGCTGGTTAAAGGATTGGGGAGCATGCAGGCGGGGAAGGCCCCGGGGAAGGATGGGTGCCCGATTGAATTCTACAGGAAATACGTGGACCTGCTGGGCCCGTTGCTAGTGAGGACTTTTAATAAGGCGAGGGAGGGGGGGACCTTGCCCCCGACAATGTCCAGGGCGCTGATCTCTTTGATCTTGAAGCGGGACAAGGATCCATTGCAATGTGGGTCGTATAGACTGATCTCGCTCCTCAATGTGGACGCTAAGTTGCTGGCAAAGGTGCTGGCTACGAGAATTGAGGACTGTGTCCCGGGGTGATTCATGAGAACCAGACGGGATTTGTGAAGGGTAGGCAGCTAAACACAAATGTGCGGAGGCTCCTCAGTGTGATTATGATGCCCTCGGTGGAGGGGGAAGCGGAGGTAGTGGCAGCTATGGACGCGGAGAAGGCCTTTGATTGGATGGTGTGGGAGTATCTTTGGGAAGTGTTGCGGAGGTTTGGGTTCGGGGAGGGGTTCATCAGCTGGGTCAGACTGCTATATAGAGCCCCAGTGGCGAGTGTGGCTACGAACCGGCGGAGGTCGGAATACTTTCGGCTGTACCGGGGGACGAAGCAGGAGTGCCCCTTATCCCCTTGTTGTTCGCACTGGCAACTGAGCCGCTGGCCATGGCACTGAGGGAGTCCAGGAAATGGAGGGGACTGGTCCGGGGGGGAGAGGAGTGGGTGTCGCTGTATGCCGATGACCTGTTGCTGTATGTGGCAGATCCAGTGGAGGGGATGGCGGAGGTCATGCGGATCCTTAGGGAGTTTGGGGACTTTTCGGGGTATAAACCTAACGTAGGGAAGAGTGAGTTCCTTATGGTGCATTCAGGGGACCAGGGAAAGGGGATAGACGAGTTACCGCTGAAGAGGGCGGAAAGGAACTTTCGGTACCTGGGGATCCAAGTAGCTAGGAGTTGGGGGGCCCTGCACAAGCTCAATTTGACGCGGTTGGTGGAGCAGATGGAGGAGGATTTTAAAAGATGGGATATGCTGCCACTCTCACTAGCGGGTAGGGTACAGTCGGTCAAAATGACGGTCCTCCCGAGGTTCCTCTTTGTGTTCCAGTGCCTTCCCATTATGATCCCCAAGGCCTTTTTCAAATGGGTAAGCAGACGCATCATGGGATTTGTGTGGGCGACTAAGACCCCGAGGGTGAAGAGGGTGTTTCTGGAGCGTAGCAGGGATAGTGGGGGGCTGGCACTGCAGAATCTATGTGGCTATTATTGGGCAGCCAATGTGGCGATGATCCGTAAATGGGTAATGGAGGGAGAGGGGGCGGCGTGGAAGAGGTTAGATATGGCGTCCTGTGTGGGCACGAGCCTGGGGGTGCTGGTGACGGCACCGCTGCCGTTCTCGCCGACAAGGTACACCACGAGACCGGTGGTGGTGGCGACGCTGAAGATCTGGGGGCAGTGGAGGCGACACAGGGGCGAGGTGGGGGCCTCGGTTTGGTCCCCGATTCGGGAGAACCATCGGTTCGTCCCGGGAAAGATGGATGGGGGGTTTCGGAGCTGGCATCGGGCAGGGATTAGAAGAATGGGGGACCTGTTCATTAATGGGACATTTGCGAGCCTGGGGGCGTTGGAGGAGAAGTTTGGGCTACCCCCGAAAAATGCTTTTAGGTACATGCAAGTGAGGGCGTTTGTGAGGTGGCAGGTGAGGGAATTCCCGCTGTTCCCGGCACAGGGGATTCAGGACAGGGTGATTTCGGGTGTATGGGTTGGAGAAGGCAAGGTTTCGGCAATTTACCAGGAGCTGAACGAACAAAGAACAAAGAACAAAGAAATGCACAGCACAGGAACAGGCCCTTCGGCCCTCCAAGCCCGTGCCGACCATGCTGCCCGACTAAACTACAATCTTCTACACTTCCTGGGTCCGTATCCCTCTATTCCCATCCTATTCATGTATTTGTCAAGATGCCCCTTAAATGTCACTATCGTCCCTGCTTCCACCACCTCCTCCGGTAGCGAGTTCCAGGCACCCACTACCCTCTGTGTAAAAAACTTGCCTCGTACATCTATTCTAAACCTTGCCCCTCTCACCTTAAACCTATGCCCCCTAGTAATTGACCCCTCTACCCTGGGGAAAAGCCTCTGACTATCCACTCTGTCTATGCCCCTCATAATTTTGTAGACCTCTATCAGGTCGCCTCTCAACCTCCGTCGTTCCAGGAGGCCTCGGTGGAGGAGTTAAAGGGCAAGTGGGAGGAAGAGCTTGGGGAGGAGATAGATGAGGGTCTGTGGGCTAATGCCCTGAGTAGGGTTAATTCTTCCTCCTCTTGTGCCAGGCTCAGCCTAATACAGTTCAAGGGTGGAGGACAGATGTGGGAGATGCTCGGGGAGTCCGGCAAATCACGTCCATATGTTCTGGTCGTGCCCGGCACTGGATGGGTTTTGGAGGGGTTTTGCGAGGACTATGTCCAAGGTGGTGAAAGCCCGGGTCAAGCCGAGCTGGGGGTTGGCATTATTTGGGGTAACGGACGAGCCGGGAGTGCAGGAGGCGAAAGAGGCCGGTATCCTGGCCTTTGCGTCCCTGGTAGCCCGGCAGAGGATTTTGCTATTATGGAAGGACGCGAAGCTCCCCAGTGTGGAAGCTTGGATCAATGACATGGCAGAGTTCATCAAGCTGGAGAGGATAAAGTTTGCCTTGCGAGGGTCTGTGCAAGGGTTCCTCAGGCAGTGGCAACCGTTCCTAGACTATCTCGCGGAGCGTTAGGAGGAGGTCAGTGTCATGATATCCACATCAGCATATCATGGTGCAATCACGCAGACACACTGATGGACAGGGCTCTCACCGAAGTCTGGTATCCCGTTGTCATCCCACACAGAGCGGAGAATCAACCACCCACCTCTCTCCTCACAATGTGTCACCAAAAATCACCCCTCGAATGGGCAGGAAGTACCCATCACCTCCAGGCAGGAGCCACCCTGCGTGCGACCAGTCAGATCATGGCCGTCACTGGAAGCCATTCCCATTCTGAGTTATCTAATCTCAAGGGGTGGGCATTAGTCGGAGTGCAAGAGCACGTCTGAATAACTCAGCTCTGATGATCAGATAGATATACAAGATTTTCAGTTCCTGATGGGAACTCATTGCCTCCTGCTGGAGAGTGCATGCTAATGCAGAAGTCAAAGATGTGGCATGGGCAAATAGCCAGAAAAGAAACATTTTCAGGGCTGACAAAAAAGCCTGAATTTAACCAACATGCCATGGGCCCTACTGCCAGGAACTACTACAGATCTCGAGTCCACGCCAGCAAGACTGCAGAGGAGATTTTGCAAACTGGTGCCCTCAGGACCAACATCCAATGGAGAAAAGTGGCCTCTCTCTCTGAGCTGTCAGGCCAAACAGAATGCCAGCAGTCTTGGCAGTCCTACCATTAGAGATGGTCACTGCTGAGGCTGCAGGTAGAGCATAGAACATACAGTGCAGAAGGAGGCCATTCGGCCCATCAAGTCTGCACTGACCCACTTAATCCCTCACTTACACCCTATCCCCATAACCCAATAACCCAATAACCTCTCCTAACCTTTTGGACACTAAGGGCAACTTATCATGGCCAATCCACCTAACCTGCACGTCTTTGGACTGTGGGAGGAAACCGGAGCACCCAGAGGAAACCCACGCAGACACGGGGAGGATGTGCAGACTCCGTACAGAGAGTGACCCAGTGGGGAATTGAACCTGGGGCCCCGGCGCTGTGAAGCCACAGTGCTAACCACTGTGCTACCGTGCTGTCCAGAAGGAGAGAGTCCTGAATATGGAGACACCCTCGCGGGCAAGCGGAATTTATTTTTCGCCAAGGCAAACCCCCGCGATGGGGAGGTTGCGTCAATGTGGTTGGCAGATTCATAACACATCAAAGGGTCAACTTAGTAATATTTCTGCCAAGAGACCAACTAATTACCTTAATTAGTCAGCCACATCTGGTTGGTGGGCAGCCGAGTCACTACTGTTCCCGCCTTTGATAATATCCCATATTGGCAGGAACAGATCAGGATCCACCGCCCCCCAATGTCCTAAGCCACCATTTCACCATAACTCCTGCCTCACAGCCCATCTCCATAGAGGTGGTAAAATCCGGGGCAAAGAATTACACTTATGTGAGGAAACAGCCAATCAGAGATGTGGAACTGTAATTTAAAGGAACACCAAAGAGAAAAGTGAGGAAAAAGGGTACTGGATTCCAGGATTTAATAACCCAATGCCAACCTTGGCTATCTGATTTAAACAAGTACAAGGCCTTCAAAATACCTCCAGATGAGGGAGGCCACACAGCCAATCTGGAGTTATCCATTCAGATTGATTCTAGTTTCTCCCCTTGTCTGCTTTTAATTGTTTCTTAAATGATTCTGAGATTTTTCATCTCCATCACTCTGCCCAAACGTTGATTACTCTCCATGAAAACCTTCTGTCATCAGTCCTAAAGATGCCGCTGCCTCATTTGAACCTGCGTCTCCTTGCCCTAATGCTACTGTTTTAACTAACTGTAATATTTTGAATCAGTCTACTCTACAATCATTATATTATCCCCAGCTTTGCAATATAACCTCTTGACTTCTCCAGTCCAGGCTGAAAAGCTCATGGGCTGGATTCTCCGTTTGAGAGATCAAAGTGCTGAGACTGAATCGCGGGACTTCCCCGCTGACAATGGGATTGCGGCTGCCGAAGCAACTCAGGGCATGTTAATGGGCCAGTCCTTGTGCCACGTGGAACTAGTGCAATCCCAACGGACACCGGCGTCGGATTTGCTGCGGTCAAGAGCCTGACAAGCTGGAGCTGCATATAAGCACACCACTCCCCCACACTCTCATTCCAGCCAAGAAGAGGGCGGTATGGTGGCACAGTGGTTAACACTGCTGCCTCACAGCTCGAGGGATCCAGGTTCAATTCCGGAATCGGGTGACTGTGTGGAGTTTGCATATTCTCCCCGTGTCTGCGTGGGTTTCCTCTGAGTGCTCCAGTTTCCTCCCACAGCCCAAAAGTGTGCAGGTTAGGTGGATTGGCCATGTTAAATTGCCCTAAGTGTCCAAAAGATTGGGTGGGGTTACGGGATAGGGTGGGTGCTTGTGGTTTGAACGGGACATAGAAACATAGGCTGGGATTCACCCGCAATTGGCAGGACGGCCTGACACCGGCGCCAAGAGCGGCGTGAACCACTCCGGCGTCGGGCCGCCCGGAAGTTGCGGAATCCTCCGCACTTCCGGGGGCTAGGCCGGCGGCAGAGGGGTTGGCGCCGCTCCAACCGGTGCGAAGGGCCGCCGTGGGCCAGCGCGAGTTGGTGAATGCGCAGAACCGCCGGCGTGTTTCCTGCACATGCGCAGGGGGTTTCTTCTCCGCGCCGGCCATGGCGGAGCCTTACAGAGGCCGGCGCGGAGGGAAAGAGCGCCCCCACGGCACAGGCCAGCCCGCAGATCGGTTGGCCCCGATCATGCGCCAGGCCATCGTGGGGGCTCCCCCAGGGCCGGATCCCCCCGCGCCCCCCCCCCCCCCTCGAGGACTCCGCTAGGCGTCCTCCAAGGCAGGTCCCACTGGGCTGGACCATGTCTATTTCACGGAACTGGTCGAAAACGGGCGGCCGCTCGGCCCATCAGGGCCCGGGGAATTGCCGGGGGGGGGGCCGCTGCCAATGGCCCCTGACCGGCGCGCCGCAATCCCCGCCCCCGCCCGAAAACCGGCGCCAGAGAATTCGGCAGCCGGCATCGGAGCCGCGGGGCAGGATTCACGCCACCCCCCGCCGATTCTCCGACCCGGCGGGGCGTCGGAGAATCCTGCCCATAGAAAACAGAAGCAGGAGGAGGCCATTCGGCCCTTCAAACCTGCTCCTCCATTTGTTCTGTACATGGCTTATCATCAATTTCAATACCCTGATCCCACCTTCCCCCTATATCCCTTGATCCCTTCAGCCCCCAGAGCTATATTTAATTCCTTCTTGAAATTACACGTTTTGGCCTCAACTACTTTCTGTGATAGTGAATTCCACAGATTCACCACTCTCTGGGTGAAGAAATCTCTCCTCACCTCAGTCCTACAAGGTTTACCCTTTATCCTCAAATTATTACCCCTAGTTCTGGACTCCCCCGTCATCTGGAACATTCTTTCTGAATCTACCCTGTCTAATCCAGTTAAAACTTTGTAAGTTTCTATGAGATCCCCTCTGACTGTTCCAAACTCCAGTGAATATAATCCTAACCGATTTAGTCTCTCCTCATATGACAGTCCTGCAATCCCAGGAATCGGTCTAATAAACCTGTGGAGTTTGCACATTCTCCCTGTATCTGCAACCCAAAAATGTGCAGCGTAGGTGCATTGACGATGCTAAATCGCCCCTCAGTTAGAAAAGAAAGAATTGGGAACTCCAAATTTTTTAAAAAGCCTCGTCTGAGGTTAAATCACCACCAGTTGGCTGTCAAAGGGAGAGCAGCCTATGATTGTCTGGGCCTGTGGCAACATTTACTATTCTTTTCCAGAAGAGCTTAGGGAGTTAATAAGTCATAGATACCACAACTACTTGTGGGTAGACTATCTGTTGAGGAAGTATTAACATGTCAATGAGATGAAGGTAAAGGAAATTCCATTAGAATTAAGTTTTTTTGGAATCAAAGGTTTCAAAAAACTGGTTGGTCCAGTTCAGCTGGTAAAACTAGCAAATAATGTAAATTTTACCTCAGTAATGGCAGATTTGAGGAGGAGGTTGAAACCTGTTGTGGTAGTCACCATTGTTGCTAACTTTGCCTTAGTTTAATTGCTCTGTTTTATCACCTTTGCTCTTGAGTCGCCAGGTATCTTTATGATACCGCCACGTGGTTCAAGTCCGAGTAATGATCAATCGTCCAATACACCGATTAGTAAGATTTAAATCAAAGCACATTTATTATACACAGTAATCACTACTCATGCATAAATTCTACGTCTAAGCTACTTCTACAGCTAACAGGCCAATATTTAATTTGGAACTGGCCCACCAGGTCAGGGAAACGAATGGCCATTCGTTCGGGTTCTGAGCCTGCGGGATTCAAAGTTGGTACAGATTGGTAGCTAGGAGCACCTATCTCGTAGCAAGCGTTGGCGTAAGACTTACAGTTTTTGAGTGGCTGTTGAAGAGTTAAGTGAGCTGGAAGAGAGAGCGCCTTGAACTTGGGGCTCAATTTGTATAGTCCCCAGGGGCTTCCCGCCTTTCGGGGCGGACCCTGTACCTGGTCCCAAGTGATTGGACTTTGTCCCAATCACTTGGTTCGATTTTCTCCAATGCTGGAGCGGTTCCCTGATCGATGGGCGGTCTTGAGGTGGTCGTTCACCTCCTTTTGTGTAGGCTTCTGCTGGCGCCGAAGAGTCTGGTTTTGCTTTGTGTGTCTAAATGTTGCTCATTAGTATGCAGATGGCTGGTGTTTTGTTATGCTGATGGTTGCTGGTATCTTGTCTGGCCTTTCCAGAGGTAAATACACAGTCAACCTGCAGCTGCTCATTTTTGTCCTGTTGGCTGACTTTCCCATCAGCCTTTGCCATTCGCCATTTTAAATCGGGAGTTAGCCATTTTAAGTGGCTACACCACTAACTGTATATTAGATGTAGTACGGTAAGGCTCATGTATTAGAGGTACATGGGTAAATCCCTGCCTGCTGGCTCCGCCCAGTAGGCGGCGTTTAAATGTGTGTGCTCACCGGAGCTGCTCCCATTCTGGTAGCAGCTACAGGAGGCCACACATCTTTGCTCAATAAAGCTTTGATTATTCACTACTCTCGTCTTTGTAGTAATTGATAGTGCATCACCTGTGTGTTATTAAATCACAGTTTTCAATAATTGTGTCACAGGCATTCACGTACATATTTGCTTAGTCCACAAAATGGCTGCCTTAAGGAAATTACCTCGGCCAAAAGATATTACATAGAATTTAAAGCATGGAAACAAGCCATTCAGCCTATCAATTCTATGCCAAAGTTTATGCTCCAAGCTAGCCCCTCGCGTCTTATTGACAACCCGTTCTATTCCCCTTTCCTTCGCGTGTTTATCAAGTTCCTCCTGAAATGCATCCACCTTATTCACTTCCACTCAATGTGGTGGAACGTTCCCCATTGCCACCACTTTATGAATTAAGAGAGTTCTCCTCAATTCCCCATTAGATTCATTATTGATTATCTTACATTCATGGCCTTTAGTATTGGCACCTCACACAAGTGGAAACATGCAGTCCCCCATCAAATCCCAACACTATTCTACAGGTCCCTCACCCTTTGCTTTTCCAAAGAGGAGAAAAGAAAGGAAGTTGTGATAAATCATCAGAAAACCTCTGTGGTATTGGGCAGAATTTTTCCATTATTTGTCAAAGTGTCAGGCTCTTACTGAAGACCGACATGTATCCCTCCAGATGCCCTGCCAGGTATTCAGAACAAGGTGCGGTTTAACCACAGCATTGTGCCTGGCTTGGACTTGGGCGCGCCGGTTAAATAGCGAGAAAGTCAAAATCGAGATTCGCGCCTTTGCTATCTAACCAGCCCACCCGCAATGGCGAGTTCCGGATTGCGGCCAAACACAGGAGCACAGAAAATCGGAGCAGGAGGAGGCCATTGATTTGTTATGTTGTAGGTGTAACATAAGCGACTTCCTTGTGGTGCACTTGACAAAGGAAGGTTCAGACGTGGAGATAACTTCAACACGTTTATTAAACTATTTACACTTCTCCTACTCTGGTTCGCCACCAATGTTAATCCTTCTATAGCTACTCAGGCTGACTAACCAGTCTGCTGCAATCCACGTAGTGGGTCTAATATTGAATCAACCCTGTGACTCTACTTACTGACTGTCTCCACTGGAAAGAGGCAGATCATGTGTGTGGTGTCCTTTATATATGGGTTGGTGTAATGCCCCTCTGTGGTCGTGTCACCTCCTTGTGTATCGTGAATGTCCATTGGCCGTGTCCTATCTGTCTTATCTATTGGTTGAGTGTGTGTGTGTGATGTTTCTGGTGCTCCCTCTAGTGTCTAGCTAGCCTACGTGCATTTACATTGATGCACATCACCACAGCCATCCGCTCTTTGAGCCTGCTCCGCCATTCATTATGATCATGGCTGATCATCCAACTCAATAGTCTATTACCGTCTTCCCCTCATATCCTTTGATTCCCTTTGCCCTATTACTTTATTTAAGTGTTCTTGAAAACATATAGGGCAGGATTCTCCGCTGGATGATGTCGGAATCACGATACGCGATTGGGCGGAGAATCAGTCGTGAAGCCAAAATTGTGGCGGATGCCAGGCACTCACAGAATGCCATGCTCCGGTGCCCCAACAGCGGTGTCAATGCATGCTATTCCGCAAATACAGTAAATGCCGTTTGCATATCATAGGTGGGCTGGACCCAGTATTCTCCGGGACCCCACGATGCTCCGCCTCTGCTGGGGGGGGAATTACCGACGGCAAGTTTCACGTGTGGTTCTAAAAAGCTGGAAGCGCCGCTATAGCTGATGAGGGAGAGAGAGGAGGTGGGACATGCAGAGGCACCACCGTGGGCTGCCAGTCCTGCCTCTGACAGGGCTGGTTGGGGGGGGGGGGAGACAGCGAGGATGATGGGGCTGTGACCGGGGGATGTGCTGGAGGGTCGGGCTGACCCCCCACAGGACCGGGCTCTCCAGGAACGGATCGTCATTGCCACAGCCTGCAAGGCAGCCATTTTACTGCGCACCCCCTGACCGCCCACCGTGACCTTTGGTTGTGCAGAGAGACCCCCCCCTCCCAACACCCCAGCCCCTACCCTTGACCCCACCAACACTGCACCCCAGTGCCCCCACCAACCCGGCACCCATCCCCACCCCACCAACTACCACCCCCCACAACTGGGCACCACCTGCTGGCAGGGCAGCATGCCCATTCAAAGGGCAATGCCCACAGTAGCCCCTGCAGTAGAGTGCTGGACGGTGGCCATGGAGCATACCGCTGGCATGGATAGCACCAGCCTGGCAGCAGGGACAGGCGCCAGGGCCAGAGTCCCCCACGGTGTCGATCGGAAGGAAACTTGGGTGGAGAAATGGAAGATGGAGTTTAATCTGGACAAATAACAGATAATGGGCGGGATTCTCCATCCCGCCAGCCACGTTTTCCGGCGCGGTACGTCCCCGCCAGCAGCGGGATTCTCCGTTCCCGCAGCCAGCCAATGAGGTTTCCCATTGTGGGCCACCCCACGCCATCTGGAAATGCGAGGGCATGGCTGCGCTGCCAGTGCGGCGGAGGATCCTGCTGACGGAGAATCCCGCAGAATGTATTTTGGAAGATCTAATGTAGGTGGGAATTATACAGTAAATGGCAGATCCCTTGGTAGTATTAACAGGCAGCAAGATCTGGGAGTACAGGTCCACAGACCACTGAAAGTGGCAACACAGGTGGATAAGGTAGTCTAGAAAGCATACATGCTTGCCCTCATCAGTCAGGGCACTGAGTTGAAAAAAATTGGCAAGTCATGCGCAGCTGGACAGAACCTTAGTTCGGTCACATTTGGAATTTTGCATGCATTTCTGGTCGCCACATTGCCAGAAGGATGTGAAGGCTTTGGAGATGGTACAGAAGAGGCTTACCAGGATGTTGCCTGGTATGGAGGATATTAGCTATGAGGAGAGGTTGGATAACCTCGGTTTGTTTCCGCTGGAATGACGGAGGTTAAGGGATGACCTGTGTGATAAACCACTGTTGCACCTGTATAAGGTGATGTACGGTAGGACCTGTACTACAGGTATGGCGGAGTATAAATATGTGTGTCCTCCGTGCAGCAGCCATTTCACCAGCTGCTGTGAGAGGCCACACATCTTAAAGCAATAAAGCCTCAGTTGTATTCAACTCTCGTCTTTGTCCAATTGATCGTGCATCAATTTATTGCTCTAAGATTTTCAGAAGATGGACCTCCGTATCAAGCCGGACCGCCTGCAGTTGGAACCGCAATCAAGCGACGCCAAAAAGGACTTTCAACACTGGCTAGCTTGTTTCGTGGCATACATCAGGTCTGCACCAGACCCTGTTCCGGAGACTCAGAAAATAGATACTCTACTCGAGGTTGAGCTCCAACGTCTTTCCACTAATCCAGGACGCGCCGAACTATGACGAAGCCATGGTGCTACTTAAAGAAAATTACGCCCAGCAGACGAACACGCTCTTCGCCAGACACGTACTCGCCAGTTGCTCTCAGCTCCCTGGTGAGTCCATAGAAGAATTCTGGCGGGCCCTAATACCACTAGTCCCGGACTGTGACTGTCAGGCCGTTACGGCCACTGAACATTCTAACCTCCGTATGCGGGATCCTTTTGTTATGGGGATTGGGTCGAACCTCATACGCCAGCGACTTTTAGAAAGGGCCACGCTCGATCTTGCAGAGACAAAGAAGCTGGCGCTCTCTATGACGGTCGCCTCGCGCAACATTCAGACCTACACCCCCAGCCACACGGCCCACCCCTCCTACGCATCGTGGACCCCACAGACGGCCGCCCCAGCGGGGGTCTTACCCAGCCAATACGCTTGCACGATGCACCAGCCAGCCAACCCCGGGGGTCCCCGATGTTACTTTTGCGGCCAGCAAAATCACCCCCGCCAACGCTGCCCGGCCCGCACTGCCCCTTGTAAGACTTGCGGTAAGAAGGGGCACTTCACCGCGGTGTGCCAGGCCCGCGCAGTCGCCGCTATAGCCCCCACCACTCTCGTTTATGCACAATGGGCGCCGCCATCTTCACCCCCCCTCGGACCACGTGCGACCAGTGGGCGCCGCCATCCTCTCCCCCTCAGACCACGCGCGGCCAGTGGGCGCCACCATCTTCCCCTCCGCACAACACATGTGGCCCATGGGGCCCACCATCTTTTTCAACCCCCGCCATGTGCGGCCCATGGGCGCCGCCATTTTGTCCTCCCCAGGATCTGCAGGCGCCGCCATCTTGTCTCCCCCACAGCACATGGGCACCACCAGCGTTCCAGGACCCGTGCCCCCCGGGCACCCCATCATCCGACACCAGCGACGACCAACCACGACTCGCCTCGGTGACCATCGACCAGTCTCGTCCGCACAACCTGGCCACCCATCGACCAGCGTAAAAATCGACGGACACGTGACCTCTTGCCTGCTGGACTCCGGGAGCACCGAAAGCTTCATCCACCCGGATATGGTAAGGTGCTGCTCCCTCGCGGTACACCCTGCCAACCAAAGAATCTCCCTGGCCTCCGGATCCCATTCCGTGGTGACCCGGGGGTACTGTATGGTCACACTCACGGTCTAGGGTGTAGAATTCAGCGGCTTCTGCCTCTACGTCCTCGCTAACCTCTGCGCTGCCCTACTACTCGGCCTGGACTTCCAGTGTAACCTCCAGAGCCTAACCCTGAAATTCGGCGGGCCCCTACCACCCGTTACTGTTTACGGACTCGTGACCCTAAGGTCGATCCACCTTCCCTTTTTGCAAATCTAGCCCCAGATTGCAAACCCGTCGCCACCAGAAGCACCCAGGACAGGACCTTCATCAGGTCCGAGGTCCAGCGGTTGCTTCGGGAAGGCATCATCAAGGCCAGCAACAGCCCCTGGAGAGCCCAAGTGGTAGTAGTTAAAACTGGGGAGAAACACAGAATGGTCGTGGACTACAGCCAGACCATCAATCGGTACACGCAGCTCGACGCGTATCCCCTCCCACGCATATCTGATATGGTCAATCAGATTGCGCAGTACCGGGTCTTCTCAACGGTAGACCTCAAATCCGCCTACCACCAGCTCCCCATCCATAAGGCGGACCGTCCATACACTGCCTTTGAGGCAGATGGTCGCCTCTATCACTTCCTCAGGGTTCCCTTCGGCGTCACCAACGGGGTCTCAGTCTTCCAAAGGGAGATGGACCGAATGGTTGACCGGTACGGACTGCGGGCCACCTTTCCGTATCTTAGACAACGTCACCATCTGCGGCCACGATCAGCATGACCACAATGCCAACCTTGCCAAATTTCTCCACACCGCCACTCTCCTAAACCTCACCTATAACAAGGAGACGTGCATGTTCAGCATGAACCGCTTAGCCATCCTCGGCTACGTGGTCCAGAACAGAGTTCTGGGGCCCGATCCTGACCGCATTCGCCCCTTCATGGACCTCCCTCTCCCCCACTGCCCCAAGGCCCTCAAACACTGCCTGGGGTTCTTTTCATACTACGCCCAGTGGGTCCCAAACTATGCGGACAAGTCCCGCCCACTCATACAGTCCACCCACCTTCCCCTGACAGCCGAGGCTCAACAGGCCTTCGCCTGTATCAGAGCCGATGTCGCCAAGGCCGCGATGCATGCTGTAGACGAGACGCTGCCTTTCCAAGTGGAGAGCGACGCATCAGACGTCGCCCTAGCCGCCACCCTCAATCAGGCGGGCAGGCCTGTGGCATTCTTTTGCCGCACCCTTCATGCCTCCGAAATTCGGCACTCAGCTGTCGAAAAAGAAGCCCAAGCTATCGTTGAAGCTGTGCGTCATTGGAGGCATTACCTGGCCGGCAGGAGATTCACTCTCCTCACTGACCAACGGTCGATAGCCTTCATGTTCAATAACACACAGCGGGGTAAAATCAAGAATGATAAGATCTTGAGGTGGAGGGTCGAGCTCTCCACCTACAACTACGAGAATTTGTATCGCTCCAGCAAGCTCAACGAGCCCCCAGACTTCCTATACCGAGGTACATGTGCCAGCGCACAAGTCGACCGACTCCGGGCCCTGCACGACAGCCTTTGTCACCCAGGAGTCACACAGTTGTACCATTTCATTAAGGCCCACAATCTCCCCTACTCCGTCGAGGAAGTATGGACAATCACCAGGGACTGCCAGGTCTGTGCGGAGTACAAACCGCACTTGTACCAGCCAGACCGTGCGTGCCTGGTGAAGGCCTCCCACCCCTTTGAACGCCTCAGCGTGGATTTCAAAGGGCCCCTCCCCTCCACCGACCGTAACACGTATTTTCTCAGTGTGGTCGATGAATACTCCAGATTCCCCTTCGCCATCCTATGCCCCGATATGACGTCTGCCACCGTCATCAAAGCCCTCAACACAATCTTCACTCTGTTCGGTTTCCCCGCCTACATCCACAGTGACAGGGGATCCTCATTCATGAGCAATGAGCTGCGTTAGTTCCTGCTCAGCAGGGGTATCGCCTCCAGCAGGATGACCAGCTATAACCCCCGGGGAAACGGACAGGTAGAGAGGGAGAACGGGACGGTCTGGAGGGCCGTCCAACTGGCCCTACGGTCCAGGAATCCCGGCCTCCTGCTGGCAGGAGGTCCTCCCTGATGCACTACACTCCATTCGGTCACTACTATGCACTGCCACTAACAACACACCCCATGAACGTCTCTTTGCCTTCCCCAAGAAGTCCACATCCGGGGTGTCCCTCCCGACTTGGCTCGCAGCTCCAGAACCCGTTCTTCTCCGTAGGCACGTCCGACTCCACAAGGCGGACCCGTTGGTGGAGAGGGTGCAGTTGCTCCATGCGAACCCCCAGTATGCCTACGTGGCGTACCCCGACAGCCGCCAGGATATTGTCTCCCTCAGGGACCTGGCACCAGCAGGTTCCACACACGCACACACCCCTGGTCCGGCTCCACCCCCCCCCCCCGACCCCCCCCCCCCCCCCGCCCCCCCCAGGCGCTCCCAGCAGCAACCCCCCCAGGACCATCCATCCTCCCCCTGCCCACGGCACGCCCGAGGATGAAGAGGATTTCGGCACGCTCTCGGAGTCACCGAAGACCAGACCAGCATCGGCATCGCCGCCACCACTGCTTCGCTCCCAGCAGAACATCAGGGCACCTGACCGGTTAAACCTCTAACTGGTTCACTGGACTTCAAAAGAAAAAACATTTTTTTTGCCAATATTGTACATGTAAATTCAATTGCTGTATATAGTTCTCCACCACCCCCACTGGACTCAATTTTAACAGGGGGTGAATGTGGTAAACCACTGTTGCACCTATATTAGGTGATGTACGATAGGACCTGTACTACAGGTACGGCGGTAGACCCTGCCTGCTGGCTCCGCCCAGTAGGCGAAGTAGAAATATGTGTATCCTCCGTGCAGCAGCCATTTCGCCAGCTGCTGTGGGAGGCCACACATCTTAGAGCAATAAAGCCTCAGTTGTATTCAATTCTCGCCTTTGTCCAATTGATCGTGCATCAACCTGAAAGAAGTTTACAAAATTATGAGTTGCATGGTCAGAGTAGATAGTCAGACACTTTTTCCCAGGGTGGAAAAGTCAATTACTAGGGTACATAAGTTTAAGGTGCAAGGGGTAAAGTTTAGAGGAGATGCGCGAGGCAGGTTTTTTACACAGATGGTTGTGAGTGCCTGGAATGCTGCCTGGAGCAGTGGTGGAAGCAAATACGATAGTTGCGTTTAAGAGGCAACTTAATGAATACATGAATAGGATGGGAATAAAGGGATATGGACCCCGAAAGTGCAGAAGGGTTTAGTTTAGACAGGCATCATAATCGACACAGGTTTGGAGGGCCGAAGAGCCTGTTCCTGTGCTGTGTACAGTTCTATGTTATAAGGGGGGGACATAAGGGTGAGGGAGGCTTGGGGGACTTGGGGGTCCTGGGTGGAAGCCCTAGGTGTTTGTCGGTCTCTATCCTTTTCCAATTCCTTAATAGATACCAAAATGGATGGTGGTGTCATCCCGCAGAGGATGCCCTCGTGGTGCTGGGCAGCTCAGGCGGTCAAATACTAGAGAAGGCAGCAGTGTCGACACAGGCTGCAGACAGCACCCCAGCACACCCTGAAGACCCGGCCACCCATCAGGCCAAGGAAGAGCCCAGAGGGAGATGCCAGCAACAGCCCAAGCGTCGTTAGGTTTTCACGAAGATGAAGGATAGCATGTGCCGCAGGAGACTCCGTCTCAACAAAGGGAGTGCGACACCTGTGCCATGCCCCCGTGGACCTGGCAGCTCCTGGAGGAGGAGAACACCCGCTCCTGGTAGTTATGGAGGCCACTACATCCCAGAACGTTTATGCAACCGGTTCATTCCAGGACTTGAGTGGGGACTTGTCACAAACTACAACCCACAAGTGCATCATGGATGCCCTGTATGCCTGGGCATCAGGCTGTATCAAATTTGAGCTGAACTAAGATGCCCGGGTGGCAGGATTCTCTGTCATCGCAGGAATGCCCAAATCCAGAAGTAATTGATAACGCTCATGTTGCCTTGGACGCACTGGGGCATCAGGGAGTGCCCTTCATTAATAGGAGGGGTTGCACTCCCTATATGTTCAACACGTGTGCGACCACCACCTCTGGATCATGCTCGTGTGTCCATGCTTCCCAGGGAGTGTGCATGACAGCTATATCCTGGGTCCTGGGACATATGAAAATTTCCAGCGTCTTCGAGGACCACCCCAGAATGACGGGTTGGCTGTTGGGGGATAAGGGGTACTCGCTGAGGTCCTGGTTGATGACGCCAGTGTGGAGGCCGGATACGGAGGCGGAAACCTGATACAACGAGGCCCATGTTGTGGCCACCTGGCTGTCATTGAGCGATGCGTCAGACTTTTCATTTTTCTCCTAGCTACAGATAGTGCCCTCCACCCATCCCACCTGCCCCCCCGGTGCCCAATCAGTGCTCCTCAGTCTCCTTGATCTTACATGGCCTGCTGTTAGGTCCAGGTATGTCCCCAGGATGCATATCGGGGGTGGAGGCAGCCACGTGGCCTTTGATGCCCCTGGTGGACATCCTCTGGAGGGCCTGGGGCCGGAAGGCCTTGTCTGACTCACAAATGTCACTGGCATCGCCGTGCCATCCTGCCCTGCCGGTTGCTGTTGAGATGCAGGGAGGAGCTGTCAGGAGGGAGGAGATTTGGAAGAACTGGAGACCGCCATCGTCTCCTTGGTGGCAGGCCCTGTGTTGGCCTCCAGTGCTTCCTCCTCCATGACATTACCCGTAGGGCCCCAGTGGTCCCCACATGAGATGGTGGGGGCAGCTGGAATGAGTGCCAAAGGCCTCTGCGTCATCTGGCTCTGCCAGTCCTGGTGCCTCCTGTCTGCACCATGGTGGTGATGTCCTCAGCGATGCTCCTCAGTGACTGTGCGCTCTGCAGTGCCCTGGCAATGTCCACCTGTGCCTGGGACATGTCCCTCAGCGACTGGGACATGATGTTGAGGCCCTCAGCCACTGTCGTCACAGACCTTGGATACCACCACTCTAGACACCTACCTCTTACTGCAGGCTTACTACTGCAGTCACCACCCTAGCAGTGTTGGCCTCGTTGCCATACATTGTCAACATCATCTCCTGCAGCCTTTAGGACTCCTCCAATCGGCGATGCACTCGTTGGAATGTCACTGACAGTCCCTCCTGAATCTCTCGGATGTGTCCTAGCATCTGCATCAACTCTGGGAGAAACTTGTCCAGAGGCTCGGCATCTGACTGGAACTAAGCTGAGTCCTGGGATCCAGAAGCGCTCCGACTGCTGACTCCCTTGGATGTTCCTGCCTCCACCTGATGTGCATCAGCAACTATGTGGTGCTCACCAGATTATGCGCCAGAAGCCTGTCCACTAATGTCGCTCACCAAGGTGTGTGTCTCTGCACTGGTGGAAGGTGGGATGACAGCTGTGACGTGTCGATGGTGGTCTTCTTGGAGCTCTCCTCAAAAGTGATCTCTTGGGATTTGGATTTGTTTATTTTCACGTGATCAAGCAAGTGGGAGGAGGAGTTGGCTGGGGACATGAGGGCCGGGATGTGGGAGGAAGCCCTGCGGAGGATGAACACGTCCTTGTTGTGTGCTATTTAAGCTACATCCAGTTAAAAGTAGTGCATCGGGCCCACATGATGGTCGCAAGGATGAGCCTGCAGTTTGCAGGGGTGGTAGATAGGTGTGGGTGGTGTGCGTGGGGTCCCGCGAATCACGTCCACATGTTCTGGGTGTGTCCAAGGTTGAGGGGGTTCTGGCAGGGTCTCGGATGTTATCTCTGAGATTCTGGGGGGTAGGGGTGGCCCCATGTTCAGAGGTGGCGATATTTGGCGTGTCGGAAGATCTGGGAGTCCAGGTGGGGTGAGAGGCCGATGTCTTGGCCTTTGCCTCACTGATAGCCCGGAGGCAGATCTTGCTGTGCTGGCGGGACTCGGAGCCGCCAAAGGCAGGGATGGGGGTGAGAGATTTAGCAGAATTTCTGCACTTGGAAAAGGTCAAGTTCGCTTTACTAGGGAGCAGAGGAGGGACTCACCCGGAGGTGGAAACCATTTATCGATTGCTTCAAAGTGAATTGAGGTGTCCGGGAGCAGGGGGGAGGGTTATCGGGGTTTGGCGGGGGGCGGGGGAGGTAAGGTGGGAAAAACTAAAGGGGCGGGACGAATTGGTGTCGAGGGATGTATTGGGCCTGTGTTCTTTGTTCCTGTTGATCTTCTGATATTTTGATGTACATATGCAAAATGCCTTTAATAAAAATATTTCTTAAAAAAGAAAAATATTCAAAGAAACATACATGGAAAATAGAATCAGGAGGAGGCCATTAGGTCCTTGGAACCTGCTCCGCCATGACTAATCATCAAGTTCAATACCCTGATCCAGCCTAACCACCCCCCCCCCGCAAAAAAAATTGAGGTCTAACGAGGTTGCTCCCGACAGGTTTCTTGATTTTCTGCCTTTTTCACCCAGTTTCTGGGGTTACTTTTTTCAAAAAGATCCCATCTACTAGATAATATTAGGTGCTCACATTAAGGAGATGCCAAGAAAGGCCAGGGGGAAAAAAACCTATGGCTAGAAATTCACCGGCGGGCTCAGCGATGTCACGTTGCTCTTCGGTGGAGAAAATGGCAAAGGCTGCTTCTGTAACTCTGGCCACTCCAATCATGGCCGATATGCTGGCTGGTGTAATGGCAATGGAGTTTGAGAACAATTCGAGAAGCAGTGGAGAATTATATCTGGGGATGTTCGTATTCAGGAGACGTCACAGGGAACCGGATGGTCCACACCCTGTGATATCTGTGGGGGTTGTAACAGTCCTCTCCCCCCCCCCACCCCCTCCCCGCACCAAGTCCCAAGCATCGCCCAAGGACTGATGCGACGGGCCCTTCTTCCTCTTTGCCTGGGGCTGACATTCGGGTTATTTGCGCAGAGTCCGGAGGCATGTACCAGACAGGAGAGTGACGTTTCCCACTGGTCCATGTCCGCCACCTCGGCATCCAAGGGTTCAGCGGCTGACAAGGCCGGGGATGGCGGTGACACCTGAGCAGGTGGAGTGTGCAGAACCGGGGCCTCCGGGCACGGGACTGGTAGATCAGGGACTCGACTGCAGAGGTGGTCTAAGTGCCTGTTCGATTCACAGCCTTGATCCCACAGCTTGTATGAGACGGGCCCAGTCTGTGATAGCACCATGCCCGGGATCCATATAGCGCCATTGCCAAAGGTCCGGATATGTACTGAGTCACCCTGTGCGAAGCTGCGAAGGGGCGTCCTTGTGGCCGTGTGCGCCTCGGACCAATCTTGGCCACAGCGAACCTTCCCACTGATGTCTGGGAGTAGCAGGTCTCAGGTGGGTAAGGAGGTGGCGTCCCATCAGCAGCTCATACAGCTTGACCCCCATCCTGCCATGCATGGTGATCCGATAACAAAAAAGGAACCTCGCGAGTAGCGTGTTCAAAGACTCCAATCGTGGTCTGCTTTTTCGTGCCCTGCTTAAAGGTATGGACCGCCCTCTTGGCTAGCCCATTCATGGAAGGGTGGTAGGGGGCGGTTGTTGGTCCCTGGCTGTGGTAACCATCTTTTTGTGCCGATACTTCCAGACTCGTAACTTTTTCGAAAGACATTTCCTTCTTTTCACCACCATCCTCCCTGTTGAGGAAGATTCTGTCTTTAGCCGGATCTTGAGGTGTCTCTGGTCAGATCTTGTCGGTGGACCCGACCCAGGTGGATGAGGTGAAGGAAAAGTATGGGCAACACGGTAGTATAGTGGTTAGCACAATTGCTTCACAGCTCCAGGGTCTCAGGTTCGATTCCCGGCTTGGGTCACTGTCTGTGCGGAGTTTGCACATTCTCCCCGTGTGTGTTTCCTCCGGATGCTCCGGTTTCCTCCCACAGTCCAAAGATGTGCAGGTTAGGTGGATTGGCCATGATTAATTGCCCTTAGTGTTGGGTGGAGTTTCTGGGTTATAGGGATAGGGTGGAGGTGTGGGGTTGGGGAGGGTGCTCTTTCCAAATGGCCTCTTTCCGAATGGCCTCCTTCTGCACTGTAAATTTGATGATTTCTATGAAAGTGGGAGGGGGAACAGAGACCTATTTTGGAAGCGGAGGTGTGGAGTGAGGTATTTCGTAGGATAAACACCACGTCCTCCTGTGCACAGCTCAGCCTGGTCCAGTTTCAGCTGGTGCATAGGGATCATCTGACCAAGGCTAGGATGAATGGTTTATTTACGCGAGTGGAGGACAAGTGTGAGCGATATTCTAGGGGGCCGGCTAACCACATTCACATGTTCTGGTCATGTCCCACATTGCTCAGCTTTTGTATCTCCTTCTTTAACACCCTGTTGATGCTCGATCAATAACTCCAGAAGCAGAAACGTGGCCCGCAAACCGTACCGGTCAACCATTCGGTCCACCTCGCGTTGGAAGACCAAGACTCCATTAGTGACACCGAAGGGAACCCTTAGGAAGTGGTAGAACCGCCCATCTGCTTCGAATGCAGTGTATTTGCGGTCGCTAGGGCGGATAGGGAGCTGGTGGTAGGCGGACTTTAGATCCACCGTGGAAAAGACCTTGTATTGTGCGATCCTGTTGACCAGATCGGATATGCGGGGGAGAGGGTATGCGTCAAGCTGTGTAAACCTGTTGATGGTCTGGCTATAATCGATGACCATCCTATGCTTCTCCCCGGTCTTTACAACCACTACTTGAGCTCTCCAGGAACTGTTGCTAGCCTCAATGACACCTTCCCTCAGTAATCGCTGGACCTCCAACCTAATAAAGGTCCGTCCTGGGCACTGTACCATCTGCTCCGGGTGGCGACGGGTTTGCAATCCGGGGTGAGGTTCGCAAACAGGGAAGGCGGATCGACCTTGAGGGTCGCGAGGCTGCAGACAGTGAGGGGGGGTATAGGGCCGCCGAATTTAAAGGTTAAGCTTTGGACGTTGCATTGAAAATCTAACCCTAGGAGTGTGGCAGCACAGAGGTGGGGAAGGACGTTGAGCCAGTAATTTTTAAACTCCCTTCCCTGGACCGTGAGGTTCGCGATGCAGAACCCCTTGATCTCCACTGAATATGACCTGTAACTTGGGAGATTTTTTGGTTAACTGGGTGAACGTGGAGAGAACAGCGCCTTACCGTGTTGGGGTGTATGAAGCTCTCCATGCTCCCAGAGTCGATCAGACAGGATGTTTCATGCCCATTGATGAGCACGGTCGTTGTTGCAGTCGAGAGTGTTCGGGGCCGAGACTGGTCCAGGGTCACCGAGGCTAGTCATGGCAGAAGTTGGATGTTCTCCTCCGGTGGTGTGTGGTCATCTGAGTCGGGGTCCTGAGAGCCCAGCCAAGATGGTGGCGCCCACTGGTCGCACATGGCTGGGGGTGCACAAGATGGCGGCGCCCATCCATCACACGTGGTGTCCGAGAGACAAGATGGCGGTGCCTGGAGGCCACACATGGCCCTGAAGGAGGAAGATGGCGGCGCCCGCCATCTGTTTGGTCGCTGGCCGAAACTTGCAGGCAGTTACAGTTCCTCCCCAACACCAGGAGCGCACGGTAGAACTCCTCCAGCGATTCCCCAGGGATTTGTCGCCTCGTCGCTAGTAGATGTCGGGTGTAGACCTGGTTTACAGGGCGAATATAGAGTCCTTTCAGCAGATTCATTGCGGCCTCAAAATTGTCCACGTCCTCGATGAGACTGTAGATCTCTGGGCTCACCCTCGAGTGCAGAACTTGCATTTTCTGGTCCTCCGTGGGTGTAATTGTAGCCGTCCTGAGATATCAAGAACACAGAACAAAGAACAAAGAAATGTACAGCACAGGAACAGGCCCTTCGGCCCTCCAAGCCCGTGCCGACCATGCTGCCCGACTAAACTACAATCTTCTACACTTCCTAGGTCCGTATCCCTCTAATCCCATCCTATTCATGTATTTGTCAAGATGCCCCTTAAATGTCACTGTCGTCCCTGCTTCCACCACCTCCTCCGGTAGCGAGTTCCAGGCACCCACTACCCTCTGTGTAAAAAACTTGCCTCGTACATCTACTCTAAACCTTGCCCCTCTCACCTTAAACCTATGCCCCCTAGTAATTGACCCCTCTACCCTGGGGAAAAGCCTCTGACTATCCACTCTGTCTATGCCTCTCATAATTTTGTATACCTCTATCAGGTCGCCCCTCAACCTCCTTCGTTCCAGTGAGAACAAACCGAGTTTATTCAACCGCTCCTCATAGCTAATGCCCTCCATACCAGGCAACATTCTGGTAAATCTCTTCTGCACCCTCTCTAAAGCCTCCACATCCTTCTGGTAGTGTGGCGACCAGAATTGAACACTATACTCCAAGTGTGGCCTAACTAAGGTTCTATACAGCTGCAACATGACTTGCCAATTCGTATACTCAATGCCCCGGCCAATGACGGCAAGCATGCCGTATTCCTTCTTGACTACCTTCTCCACCTGTGTTGCCCCTTTCAGTGACCTGTGGACCTGTACTCCTAGATCTCTTTGACTTTCAATACTCTTGAGGGTTCTACCATTCACTGTATATTCCCTACCTGCATTAGACCTTCCAAATGCATTACCTCACATTTGTCCGGATTAAACTCCATCTGCCATCTCTCCGCCCAAGTCTCCAAACAATCTAAATCCTGCTGTATCCTCTGACAGTCCTCATCGCTATCCGCAATTCCACCAATATCCATTGAAACACGCCAGCCAGTGCTTGAAGGTTGCCGCTGGGTTTGCCGTGTGGGGGCTGAGTTGCAGACACTCCGGCTTGATTCGGAGCTCTATTCTTTAAAATCTAGTGTAATAAATTGATGCTCCATCAATAACTCCAGAAGCGAGATTGGAGACAATTGAAGGCTTTATTGGACTAGATGTTTCCCCCAGCAGCGCAGGTAGAGAATGCGGCTGCTAGGGAGACACGGGCTCTTATACTCCGCCTTACTGGGCGGAACCAGCAGGCAGGCTTAACCAATGAAAACAGCGTCTCCTACACCAATGGTCTTACAGCATTACAGGGTGATACCTCTAATACCGACTACCACACCTGTCAATAATTCTTAATGTCGGGACTTCCGGTGACAAGTACAAGGAGGTGACGACGATGTGCTGAGCAGTCGCAAGTTAGGTGGCTCTCCTCCCGTAGACCCGAAAAACAGCCACTTTTCAACGATAATTCGCCAAAAAGACGCAGCAACTCATTCCCCAGCTTTAATAAGTCAGAGGAAGGAAGAAAGAAAGGGGGAATATAAGGAAAAATGCCCGGAAGAAGCCAAACTAGAGGCCGAGCAGAGACCAGGAGTGGAAGGGGCCAGGAACGACCACACTCAGATGAGCCAACTGGCGCACGAGGCAGCGGAGCGCAAGTTTCGGCGGAGCGAAAGGAGCAAGGCAGACACACCTGGGGGGAACTGGAAGGCATCCTTCACTGAGGCACTGAGAGTGCACCAGCAGGAGATAAAAGGTGGAGGCAAAAGCAGACATTGAGGCCGCGGTGAAGGCCGTGGTGGCCGAGACCCTGGCCCAAATACAGCTCGCCCTGAGCAGAGCGGAGAAGAGGCTGGAAGCCCAAGGGACGACCATCAAAGACTTGGAAAAGGCCGCAACTGACCAGAGTGACCCTGGAGAAGGAGGCGGCGAGGTTGGGCGTGACGCAGGGCAGTCTGACGGGTAAAGTAGAGGATCAGGAGAACCGTTCGAGAAGGCAAAACCTGCAGATTGTGGAGGAGATCGAAGGCAGGGACCCCACAGTATGTGTGGCCGAGATGCTGGGCAACCTGGAGGGGAGAGAAACTTTCTCCAACCCACCAGAAATGGACAGAGCACACCGGTCACTGCGCCCAAAACCTAAAGCCAAGGAACAACTGAGGTCAGTAATAGCCAAACTGCACCGGTACCAGGACCAGGAATGAATCCCCCCACCAAACGCACCCTGCGGGATCTAGTACGAGAGAATGAGTGCAGTGGAGAAGGGAAAGTGAAGTGGCAAGCGAAAGGAGTGCAGGGGGTGGTAGTCACCACTGTTGTATTATATTGTATATATGGGTATTACGGTAAGGCCCCTGTACTACAGGTACGGGGGTAGATCCCTGCCTGCTGGCTCCGCCCAGGAGGCGGAGTATAAATATGTGTGCTCTCTGAACAGCAGCCATTTCACAAGCTGCTGTAGGAGGCCACACATCTTTTCCCTTTTCCCAAAGGTAGGGGAGTCTAAAACTAGAGGGCATAGATTTAAGGTGAGAGGGGAGAGTTTCAGAAGGGCCCAGAGGGGCAATTTCTTCACTCAGAGGGTAGTGAGTGTCTGGAATGGGCTGCCAGAGGTAGTAGTAGAGGCAGGTACAATTGTGTCTTTTAAAAAGCATTTAGATAGTTACATGGGTAAGATGGGTATAGAGGGTTATGGGCCAAGTGCGGGCAACTGGGACTAGCTTAATGGTAAAAACTGGGCGGCATGGACTGGTTGGGCCGAAGGGCCTGTTTCCATGCTGTAAACTTCTATGATTCTATGATCTCTGTGTAATAAAGCCTCGATTACATTCTACTCTCGTCTCGTCGTAATTGATAGTGCATTACAGGGTAGGACGGCAAAAGAACGGACAGAAACTACAGAGAGTGGGTGAGGGAGAAGCGAGACAGTAACTCCCGGGAGGGGTGTCACTGCACTAGTGGGAAAGTTACTGCCGGGAGTATGCAACAAAGCAAGGCCGCGGCGTACCCCCCAACAGGGGGGACAGTGCCAGGCGGGAGGGGGCGGGGGGAACACAACGAGGGCGCGGGTGCAAATGGGAATAGGAGCTGGGGGAAGGGGGACAAAGGAGGGGAACATGGGAGAGAGAGGATAAGGGGGGGCAGGGGAGTGTGGGGGGCATGGGGAGGGGGGTTAAAAATAGGACCAGAGCAAGAGCAGCAATAAGGCTGCAAAGGGCCGCAACCAGGGGCCCAGAGCAAAGAAGCACTGCAAGCAACCACCCAGTACGGTCTCTGGGCGAAGGGAGACCCCGGAGTGCAGGGGCAGATCCACATGGCGGACGCAATGTTGGCAGCCATGTTGAATGCTCCCTGGTCAAAGGGAAACCCCAGAGAGCAGGGAGTGCAGGGGCGCGTCCACCAGGTAGGTATGGTTAATCCCACAGGAGTGGGGGGACAGAAACTCCCCACCAGGATAGTCACCTGGAACGTTAGGGGACTCAACGGCCCAGTGAAAAGATCCAGAGTCTTCGCCCACCTAAGAAGCCTAAAAGCAGACATAATCTACCTACAAGAGACACATCCTGAGAGGGCAGGACCGACTGCGAGTAAGAAAAGACTGTGTGGGACAGACATACCATTCCTGTTATGGGATGAGGGCCAGGGGAGTGGCAATACTGATCAACAAGAGGACGATGATTAAGGCGACGAAGACGGCTACGGACCCAGGGCAACGGTACGTCATGGTCAGCGGGGTTCTAGACGGGGCACCGGTAGTACTTGTTAACGTGTACGCTCCCAAATGGGACGACACAAAATTCATTAAAAAGACCATGGTGGAAATCCCCGACATAGCGACGCACTGACTGATCATGGGGGGAGGGTACTTTAATTGTGTACAGGATCCAAGGACAGACATGTTGAACCCCAAACCAGGAAAGACATCAAATATGGCGAAGGAACTCGGTCGGTTTCTGGAGCAGATGAGGGTGGTGGACCCTTGGAGGTTCACCCACCCAGGGGAGAAAGAGTTCTCCTTCTTCTCCCCAGTGTACTACATATATACCAGGATTGACTTATTTGTGCTGGGGAAAGCAGTGCTTCCAGGGCTGGTCAAAGTGGAATACTCTTAGACCTGCTGCCCCACAGCGCTGAGGTCCCAGGTTCGATCCCGACTCTGGGTCACTGTCTGTGTGGAGTTTGCACATTTCCCCCGTGTTTCCGTGGGTTGCGCCCCCACAACCCAAGGTGTGCTGGGTAGGTGGATTGAACACACTTAATTGCCCCTTAATTGGAAAAAATGAATTGGGTACACTAAATTTATATATTTTTTAAAAGAGGAATACTCCGCAATCGTAATCTCCGACCACGCTCCACACTACATGGATGTGAGGTTGGAGACGGGAAGGGCCCAATGCCCCACATGGAGGTTGGACACTGCCCTACTGGTCGACAAGGGTTTCAGCGAGAGGGTATCACAGGCCATAGCGGAGTACACGGAGAACAACCAAAATGGGGAAGTCTCTCCCTCCACGTTCTGGGAGGTGTTAAAGGCCGTGATTAGAGGGGAAATTATCGCCTTCAAAGCACAAAGAGAAAGAGAGGAGAGAGCGGCTAGGCAGCAGTTAGTTGACTCCATACTGGAAGGAGACCGTAAATACTCCGAGGCCCGGACCCTGGCGGAGAGGAAAAAGCTACAAATTGGCTTTGACCTGCTCTCCACGGGGAAAGCGGCACACCAACTCCGCCAGGCACGGTGGACCCTATACAAATACGGAGACAAAGCCAGCGGCCTGCTGGCACACCAGCTGAGAAAGCAGGCAGCCACTAGTGAGTTCGCACAAATCAGAGACAGCAGAGGCACATTAGAAACAGACCCAGATAAGATCAACAAAACCTTCGAGGCCTTTTACCGAGGGCTGTACAGCTCAGAGCCCTCAGTAGGGGAATCGGGGATGAAACGGTTCCTCGATGGACTGGACATGCCAGTTGTGGGGGAAGACAGAAACCGGGGCTTGGAAGCACCACTACAACTGAGAGAGATCATGGAGAGTAATAGCTCCATGCAGGCAAGAAAGGTGCGGGGACCGGACGGGTGCCCCGTGGATTTCTACAAGACATTTGTGACAGCACTGGCCCCGCACCTGGGGGAGATATTCTGATACAACATCAATAATAGACGACGAGTGATAAACGTAACTGAGGCTTTAATACTCTAAGCAGCAAGCCTCCTGCCTCTGGATCCGAACTGGCTCCGGAGGCGGAGACTACCACTTTTATACAGAAGCTCCGAGGGGAGGAGCCACAGGCGGAGTCAGCCTGGACAAGCCCAGGCATGTATAACACAGCACAGTGAATATAATACAATGAACACAATGACGTGGTTTACCACATTCACCCCCTGTTTAACAAAAGTCCAGCGGGGGTGAAGTGGTGATAAAGGTCAAGTCTGTCGGGGGCTTTGACCTTCCACTGTGACCGCCTCAGTCCCGGCTGTGGCGTTGGCGTCGGCGTCGAGACCTGCTTGTCGGGAATGTGTTATCATCTTCTTCACCCAGATGTTGAGACAGCGAAGGGGGGGGGCGGTGTATGGGTGGGGGTGGTGGTGCTTGTCCTCGGTGGGCTTGCGGGGGTCAGTTTGTGAGGGAGGTGTCGGTGGAGGTGGGGGGAGGCGGTGTAGGGTGGGGTGTGGTGGTGATGGTCGCCGGGGAGCCTGCAGGAGCCAAATCCCGAAGGGAGACCGTGTCCTGCCGCCCCTCCTGGTGTGTCACGTAGGCATATTGGGGGTTCGCATGGAGCAGCAGGACCTTCTCGACGAGGGGGTCGGTTTTATGGCTCCTCGCATGCTTGCGGAGAAGAACAGGCCCCGGGACTGTCAGCCAGGATGGAAGCGAGACCCCAGAGGTGGACTTCCTGGGGAATGCAAACATACGTTCATGAGGAGTTTGGTTAGTGGCCGTACATAGAAGCGACCGGATGGAGTGGAGCGCATCAGAGAGGACCTCCTGCCAGCGGGAGACTGGGAGACGTTTTGACTGTAGGGCCAGGAGGACGGCCTTCCAGACTGTCGCGTTCTCCCTCTCCACCTGTCCGTTTCCTCGGGGGTTATAGCTGGTCGTTCTGCTGGAGGCGATGCCTTTGCTGAGCAGGAACTGACGCAACTCCTCGCTCATAAAGGAGGAGCCCCGATTGATTTGTTATGCTCTCGATGTAACATAAGCGGCTTCCTTGTGGTGCACTTGACAAAGGAAGGTTCAGACGTGGAGATAACTTCAACACGTTTATTAAACTATTTACACTTCTATTACTCGGGTTGGACACTACTGCTAATCCTACTATAGCTACCCAGACTGACTAACCAGTTGCTGCAATCCACGTGGTGGGTGTAATATTGAATCAACCCTGTGTCTGTTCTCACTGACTGTCTCCACTGGAAAGAGGCAGATCATGTGTGTGGTGTCCTTTATATATGGGTTGGTGTAATGCCCCCCTGTGGTCGTGTCGCCTCCTTGTGTATCGCAAATGTCCATTGGTCGTGTCCTATCTAACTGATCTATTGGTTGAGTGTGTGTGTGTGATGTTTCTGGTGTTCCCTGTAGTGTCTAGCTAGCCTACATGTTTTTACATTGATGCACATCACCACACCGATCACTGTAGATATAGGCGGGGAACCCGAACAGGGTGAAAAGGCTTTGCAGTGCCTTGATAACGGAGGCAGAGGTTATGTCAGAGCAGGGGATGGCGAAGGGGAATCTTGAGTACTCCGCACGAATCTTGAGTCTGCTCCACGCAGACCTGGCAGTCCCTGGTCACGAACCTGACCTCGATTGAGTAGGGCAGGTTGCGAGCCTTGATAAAGTGGAAAAAGCGGGTGACCCCCAGGTGACAGAGGTCGTTGTGGAGGGCCCTGAGTCGGTCTACTTGTGTGCTGGCACATGTACTGTGTGAGAGGGCATCTGGGGGCTCATTGAGATTCCAGGGCCGATACAAGATGTCATAGCTGTAGGTGGAGAGCTCGATCCTCCACCTCAGGATCTTGTCGTTCTTGATTTTGCCCCGCTGTGTATTGTTAAACATGAAGGCAACTGACCGTTGGTCAGTGAGGAGAGTGAATCGCCTGCCGGCCAGGTAATGCCTCCAATGTCTCACAGCTTCTACTATGGCTTGGACCTCTTTTTCGATGGAGGAGTGTTGAATTTCGGAGGCATGGAGGGTGCGGGAGAAGAAAGCCACGGGCCTGCCCGCCTGGTTGAGGGCAGCGGCCAGAGCAAAGTCCGACACATCGCACACCACTTGGAAAGGGATGGACTTGTCCATAGCATGCATCGCGGCTTTGGCGATGTCTGCTTTGATGTGATCGAAGGCCAGTCTGGCCTCAGTCGTCAGGGGAAACGTGGTGGACTAGATCAGTGGGCGGGCCTTGCCGGCGTAGCTGGGGACCCACTGGGCATAGTAAGAGAAGAATCCCAGGCATCTCTTCAGGGCCTTGGGGCAGTGGGGAAGGGGGAGTTCCAGGAGGGGGCGCATGAGGTGGGGGTCGGGCCCCAGGACTCTGTGTTCCACGACGTAGCCGAGGATGGCCAGGCGGGTTGTGCGAAAGACGCATTTCTCTCTATTATAAGTGAGGTTCAGGAGTTTTGCGATGAGGAGGAAGCGCCGGAGGTTCTCCTCATGGTCCTGCTGGTCACGGCCGCAGATGGTGACATTATCTAGGTACGAGAACGTGGCCCGCAGCCCGTACTTGTCAACCATTCGGTCCATTTCCCTTTGGAAGACCGAGACCCCGTTGGTGACGCCGGAGGGAACCCTGAGGAAGTGATAGAGGCGGCCGTCTGCCTCGAGGGCAGTGTATTAGCGGTCCTTCGGGCGGATAGGGAGCTGGTGGTACGCAGGCTTCAAGTCGACTGTAGAGAAGACTCGATACTGCACAATCTGATTGACCATGTCAGATATGCGGGGGAGGGGGTACGCATCAAGCTGTGTGTACCAGTTGATGGTCTGGCTATAATCGATAACCATCCGATGCTTCTCCCCAGTCTTGACGACCACCACCTGGGCTCTCCAGGGGCTGTGCTGGCCTCAATGATCCCCTCTCGCAGGAGTCGCTGGACCTCTGACCTGATGAAGGCCCTGTCCTGGGCACTGTAGCGTCTGCTTCTGGTAGCGACGGGCTTACAGTCCAGGGTGAGGTTTGCGAAGAGGGAGGGTGGGGCGACCTTAAGGGTCGCGAGGCTACAGACGGTGAGGGGGGGGCAGGGGTCCGTTGAACTTTAGGGAAAGGCTCTGTAGGTGGCACTGGAAGTCGAGCCCCAGTAATAGGGCAGCGCAGAGATGGGGGAGGACGTAGAGCCTAAAGTTGGTGTACTCTACGCCTTGCACAGTGAGGGTCGCGACACAGTACCCCCGGATTTCCACTGCATGGGATCCGGAAGCCAGGGAGATTTTCTGGGTCGCGGGTAGGATGGGGAGGGAGCAGCGCCTTACCGTATCTGGGTGTAAGAAGCTGTCCGTGCTCCCGGAGTCGAAAAGGCAGGCCGCCTCGAGCCCGTTGATCCAGACGGTCATTGTAGGCTTCGCGAGGTGGTATGGCCGGGACTGGTCCAGTACGACGAAGGTGAGTGTCGGAAGACGGTCGGCGTACCGGTCGGCGGTAGCGGCGGCCAACGTACCGTCGGCGAGCTGGGTTCTAAGGAGGCAGCGGAGGGGTCCCAAGATGGCGGCCCCCAAGAGTCGCACGTGGCAGGCATGGTGCTAGATGGCATCCAACATGGCGGCCCCCGTGGGTCGCACATGGCGGGTGAGATGTAAGATGGCGTCCAAGATGGCGGCCCCCATGGGTCAAACGTGTCGGCTGAGATTAAAGATGGCGGTGCCCACGGGTCGCACATGGCGGGTGGCGCGGCAGCTGAGGGTGGCTCCGACCGTCAGCAGGCAGCGCGGCTGGGCCTAGAAGATTTAGGGGGGGGTCGGGCCTGGCAGGCTTTTGCGAAGTGACCCTTCTTCCCACAGCCGTTACAAGTAGCGTTCCGTGCCGGGTAGTGTTGTCGGAGGTGAGTACCCTGGCAGCAGAGGTAGCACTTCAGGCCTCCGGCGTTGGCGAGCCGCTGCGCGGCACAGGCTTGCGTCGCACCCGGGTCAGTTGATGGCTGTGTCCACGAGGCCCACGAGGGTGCCGCGCGATCGTAGGTGTAGGCCCCCATGTTCTGGGAGGCCACCTCCAGTGAGTTGGAGAGCTGGACTGTCTCTGGGAGGCCGAGTGTCCCACCTTCTAATAAACGCTGGCGGATATAGTTCGAGTGCATGCCCGCGACATAGGCATCCCTGATCAGCAGCTCCGCGTGCTGGATAGCCGATATCGCCCGGCAGTCACAGTTTCGACAAGGCGCACAGGAATTCCGCGAGTGATTCCCCAGGGCGTTGACGTCTCGTGGCGAGGAGGAGCCTAGCATATACCTGGTTGACGAATTTCACATAATGTCCTTTTAGCAGGGTTATTGCCTCCGCGTACGAGGGGGTATCCCTGATGAGGTTAAAGACTCTTGGGCTCACCCGTGCGTGGAGGACCTGCTTCTTCTGGAGTCTAAGTTGAAAGTTGCGAGGTAGGCCTCGAAGCAGCTTAGCCAGTGTTCCAAAGTCTCTGTAGCATCAGCTGCTTGTGGGTCCAGTTACAAGCGATTAGGCTTGAGTGAGGAGTTCATCTTGAGTGAAGAGTCCATCTTTAGAAGTTTAGTGTATTAAATTGATACACCATCAATAATAGACGATGAGTGATAAACGTAACTGAGGCTTTAATACACTAAACAGCAAGCCTCCTGCCTCTGGACCCGAACTGGGTCCGGAGGCGGAGACTTGCCACTTTTATACAGAGGCCCGAGGGGAGGAGCCACAGGCGGGCCAGCCTGGACAAGCCCAGGCATGTACAATACAGCACAGTGAATATAATACAATAAACACAATAACGTGGTTTACCACATGTTCACGGACTCACTGGCTAGGAGCACACTGCTACCTACACTAGCACAGGTCTCAATCTCGCTAATACCTAAGCAAGACACCCAACAGAATGCAGGTCATACAGGCCCATCTCATTACTTTTTTCTTTATAAATTTAGAGTACCCCATTCATTTTTTCCAATTAAGGGGCACTTTTTTGAAATAAATTTAGTGTAACCAAATCATTTTTTCCAATTAAGGGGCAATTTAGCGTGGCCAATCCACCTACCCTGCACATCTTTGGACTGTGGGGGCGAAACCCACGCAAACACGGGGAGAATGTGCAAACTCCACACAGACAGTGACCAGAGCCGGGATCGAACCTGGGACCTTGGTGCCGTGAGGCTGCAGGGCTAACCCACTGCACCACCGTGCTGCCCTGAAGGGCACTTTAGCATGGCAAATCCACCTAGCTTGCACATCTTTGGGTTGTGGGGACGAAACCCACGCAAACACGGGGAGAATGTGCAAACTCCACGCGGACAGTGACCCAGAGCCGGGATCGAACCTGGGACCTTGAGGCAGCAATGCTAACCATTGCGCCACCCCCATCTCATTACTAAACGTAGACACCAAATTACTGGCCCAAATCCTAGCCAAAAGGCTGGAGGACTGCGTTCCTGCGGACCAGACGGGCTTTGTCAAAGTTAGAGAGCTAACACGAACATCAGGCGCCTGCTGAACGTGATAAAGACCCCATCTCCCTGGTCGCATAAAAGGCCTTCGACACAGTCGAGTAGCAGTACCTCATAGAAGCGCTGGAGCGGGGGTGGCATGTGGCGCAATGGTTAACACTGGGACTGCGGCGCTGAGGACCCGGGTTTGAATCCCGGCCCTGGGTCACTGTCCGTGTGGAGTTTGCACATTCTCCCCATGTCTGCATGGGTCTCACCCCCACAACCCAAAGATGTGCAGGTTAGGTGGATTGGCCACTCTAAATTGCCCTTTAATTGGGGGAAAAAAACTAATTGGGTACTCTAAATTTATTTTTTAAAAAGAGAGAAATACTAGAGTGGTTCGGGCTCGGATCAGGGTTCACCTCCTGCGTGAAGCTCCTGTACAACGATCTCATGGTGAGCATACGGACAAACAACACCAGCTCCCAGTACATCCAGCTGCACAGGGGCACCAGGCACGGATGCCCGCTGTTCCCACAGCTGTTCGCCCTAGCAATCAAACCACTAGCGATCGTTCTCAGAACAGCAAATGACTGGAGGGGGATCCAAAGGGGAGGCAGAGAGCACAGAGTCTCGCTCTATGCGGATGACCTGCTCCTCTACGTCTCGGACCCACAGAGCAGCATGTACAGAATCATCACGCTCCTGAAAGAATTCGGTGCCTTCTCGGACTGCAAACTCAATATGAGCAAAAGCGAGATCGTCCTCGTGAACCCGCAAGGGGGAGGGGCAGTGCTGGGGGGACTGCCGTTTAAACAAGCTCGACACAAATTCCGCTACCTGGGGATCCAGATCGCTCATGACTGGGCGGGGGCTCACAAGTGGAACCTGACCAGCCTGACAGAGGAAGTCAAAAAGGACCTGCAAGGATGGAACACACTCCCACTCTCCCTCGGGATTTCAGCCTGCTAAGGGCAACGAACTCTGGTACCTGCAGCTTCAAAACTTCCTACAGAAGGAGACAAGGACGTACCCACGACCACCACGACAGACAGTACTGGAGGAGTTACTGGACGCAAACATTCTAGGTAAAGGAAACTGTAGCGACATGTACGAATGACTGGTAGAGAGGGCTGACACTGTACTGGACACGACGAGGAAGAAATGGGAGGAAGACCTGGGGCTCGAAATAGGTTGGGGACTCTGGAGTGAAGCACTGCATAGGGTCAACTCCACCTCCACATGCGCAAGACTCAACCTAACGCAACTAAAGGTGGTACATTGAGCCTGCGTAACAAGAACCCGAATGAGTAGGTTCTTCCTGGAGTGGAGGACCGACATGCACGGTGCCAAAGAGGCCTGGTGAACCACGACCACTTGCGTGGTACTGTACAGCCTTCTTTGAGGCAATGTCCAAAGTGGTGGGGATGAGGGTGGAGCCGTGCAAGAGGAGGTAGCCAACCACAACAGAAAAGAAAGGGGAGCTGCAGAGAGGGAGAGGGGTGGGGGGCAGGGGGGGGGGGGGGGGGGGAGGGGAAGGGGGCAGGGAAGTGAGGGGAGGGAAGAAGAAAAGACAGGGGGTAAAGAACGATAGAGGGGAGTCAGAGGGGGGAAAAGACAAGGGAACACAAACTGGAAGGAGAGCACAGGAAATGACGACGGCCGTAACGAACTCAGCAGGGCAACAGAGAGCAAGAAAGTACAGGAGAAAGAAACGACAGATGGCCGAAGTTGACATAATAACAAAAGCAAAAACCGACCGGGAGAAGCAAGCAACATCAGGGGTGTCGCCCAGGTGCCCCCCCCCCCCTCCCCACCCCCCCGTTCTATTTTGTATTACTGGTGTTGTATGTACTTCTTTGTGAAAAAATAGAAGAAAAGAAGGGGGGGGGCTTCCCCCCCCCCCCCCCAATCAAAGACATGTGTAATGTAATTGTCTCTCCAGTGCTTCTCTGTATATACACTTCCCCAGTTTTATTTTGCCACCCCTTGTTTTTTTTATTTATGTGGTTTACTATGTATATAGTGTTTTCGTTTTTATTATCCTCTTTTTTGTTTCTCTTTGTGTACACCTATAATCATACCATGTGCAAAAAACTCAATAAAAACATTTTTTTAAAATAAAATAATTCTTAACGTCGAAAGGGAGCCTTGTCCTTTGGTGGCCATTTTCGAGATCTCGGCGTTGCTGGTGCTACAGATGGGGCTCAGGGCGGATGTTCTCGCCTTTGCCACCTGATATCCCGGAGGTGAGTTCGGCTTGGTTAGAGATTTCCTACTCCTCCCAGTGCACCAGTTTGGTTGGGTGACCTCATGGAATTTTTGCATTTGGAGAAGGTCATATACACTGTCATTGAGTCGGTTGAGGGGTTCTACCTGAGATGGCAGCCATTCATTTCCTTTTTTAAAAAGTTATTTACTGTCAATGGTTAGGGGGGGGGGTTTAGATGGAGGGTGGGTTTTTAGATGTGATCTATACAGTGATCATAACATCATATGGTTTAGGTTAGCTATAGAAAAGGACAAGAGGCAAGCCAGAGTAAGAATAATTAATTGAGGGAGTTGATTTCAATATGGTGAGCGGGATCTGGCCCAGATAAATTGGAATTGGGCAAAAACTGTAATAAAACAATGGTCTGCCTCTAAAGAAGAGAGAGCTCAGTACAGTTGAGGTACATTCCCACAAAGGGGAAAGATAAGAGAAATAAAGGCAGAACTCTTTGGATGATGAAAGAGAAAGAGAATAAAATGAAGCAGAAAAGGTGAGCTTATGAGAGATGCCAGGTTGACAATAGAAGTAAGAAGCAGGCTGACTATAGAAAATTCAGAGGGCAAGCAAAAAAGGAGCAGGGAGGATGAGAAGAGACTGGAAGCTAATATAAAAGGTGTTGTGCGTTTTTGTGGGTTTGTTCTTCTTTATAATAGATACAAAGGATGAAAAGGTTGCCACATCATAACCAGTTAATCAGACTTTAATGTGCTCGCTCAGTCTACGATGAGAGGGAAAATCTCCCAAGTACCTCTGTTGATGTCACCATGTAATCATGTGACACACTACACAGACATGCATTGGTTACAATACATAACATCCCTCCTCTTTACTTCAGCAGTACAACAATAATTTTATCAAATATTCATTATACACATAGATAGGTATACATTCAGTACAAGAGCATTCAGTGCAAGAGCACACAGGGGCTGTTTAGCACAGGGCTAAATCGCTGGCTTTGAAAGCAGACCAATGCAGGCCAGCAGCACGGTTCGATTCCCGTAACAGCCTCCCCGAACAGGCGCCGGAACGTGGCGACTAGGGGCTTTTCACAGTAACTTCATTTGAAGCCTACTTGTGACAATAAGTGATTTTCATTTCATTTTCATTTTTGGGTGGACGTCAGTTCCGTTTAGGCAGAATCCGTCGTTCAGGAGTCTTTGCTTCCATGGTCTCAGTAATCTGTTCACCACTTAATTCAGGCACATTATCTGATAAAGATGGTTCCGCTTGGGCGTGATTCTCCGACCCCCCCACCGGGTTGGAGAATCGCCGGGGGCCGGCGTGAATCCCGCCCCCGCCGTGTCACAAATTCTCCGCCACCGGAGATTCAGCGGGGGCGGGACTCGCGTTGCGCTGGTCGGCGGGAATCCCCCGGCGATTCTCCGGTCCGTGATGGGCTGAAGTCCCACCGCTGTCAACCCACGCCAGCCGGCGTGGATTGAACCACCTTCGGGACGCCGGGACACTACGGCGCAGGCGGGCTCCGGGGTCCTGGGGGGGGCACGGGGCGATCTGGCCCCGGGGGGTGCCCCCATGGTGGCCTGGCCCGTGATCGGGGCCCACCGATCCGCAGGCGGGCCTGTGCCGTGGGGGCACTCTTTTCCTTCCGCCTTCGCCATGTTCTCCACCATGGCGGCGGCGGAAGAGACCCCCTCCACTGTGCATGCTCGGGGATGCCGTGAGTGACCGCTGACGCTCCCGCGCATGCGCCGCCTGGCAAAGTCATTTCCGTGCCAGCTGGCGGGGCACCAAAGGCCTTTCCCGCCAGCTGGCGGTGCGGAAATCAGTCCGGCGCGGGCCTAGCCCCTCAAGGTGAGGGCTCGGCCCTTCAAGATGCGGAGACTTCCGCACCTTTGGGGCGGCGCGATGCCGGACTGATTCACGCCGTTTTTGGCGCCGTTCGGCGGACATCGTGCCGATATCGGAGAATCTCGCCCCAGCTTCTCCAGATGCTGTTGGTTCAACTGGTATAGAATCTGAATTCAACCCAGTCGTGATTTTAGGTCCATGGATTTCCAACTGTTGAGTGTCAAATGTTAGCCTTTCAGATACTGATCCTGCAAATGTTCTTCATAAAGCGAGAATTTGATCTGTGTGTTTCCTCCAAATTCTCACATCATCAATTTTCACCGTATAAGAAGAATGCTAGTATTGTGGCAGGTGCCCACTTATCACTTGAAGACCAGTTTCTCGCTAAAACTCTTTCTCCTTGATCAAAACTTCTTGGCTGAAACAGGGGTGAAGGGGGGGTAAATGGGGGAAGAGATGATTTTCCAAGTTGTTAATCCTGCGACCCTGTAACTCTTCTCTCTTCCCCATGTCGTGGGGGAGGGGGGGAGGGAGGATGGGGAGCTGGGGGCGCCGGTCATTGGGGGGGCGGGGCCAAATGGGAAGCACGGGCTTTGTTCCCGCGCTATGGTAATCATGGCGGGAACAGGGAAGCAGAAGGAGGGGGCCTCGCACAGTGGGGGCCGAGGTCACGGGGGGAAGCCGAGGTCGGCCAGAGTTTGCTGACTTCTGGGAGCAACATGGGGGGTGCTAGAAAGGGATCTAGCGGGGGGGGGGGGGGTTAACTGGGTTGTTGCTGCTGGGGAGAAGGGGGAGCTGGTATGGGGTGGGGTGGTCGGGGCGGGAGGGTGCCGTTGGGGGGAGATACGGCTACATGGGAACCGGGAGAGGAGCTGGATTGAAAAAGGAGATGGCTAGTCGACAAGGGGGGGTGGGGGGTAAAGAGCCCCCCAACCCGGCTGATCACGTGGAATGTGAGAGGGCTGAACGGGCCGATTAAGAGGGCACGGGTACTCGCACACCTAAAAAAACTTAAGGCAGATGTGGTTATGCTGCAGGAGACGCATCTGAAACTGATAGACCAGGTCAGACTTCGCAAAGGATGGGTGGGGCAGGTGTTTCATTTGGGGCTAGACGCAAAAAACAGGGGGGTGGCTATATTAGTGGGGAAGCGGGTAATGTTTGAGGCAAAGACCATAGTGGCGGATAGTGGGGGCAGATACGTGATGGTGAGTGGCAGATTGCAAGGGGAGGCGGTGGTTTTAGTGAACGTATATGCCCCGAACTGGGATGATGCCAATTTTATGAGACGTATGTTGGGACGCATCCCGGACCTAGAGGCGGGAAAGTTGGTAATGGGTGGAGATTTTAATACGGTGCTGGACCCAGGGCTGGACAGATCGAGGTCCAGGACCGGAAGGAGGCCGGCTGCAGCTAGGGTGCTCAAGGGCTTTATGGAGCAGATGGGAGGAGTAGATCCCTGGAGATTTAGTAGACCTAGGAGTAAGGAGTTTTCGTTTTTCTCCTATGTCCACAAAGTCTATTCACGGATAGACTTTTTTGTTTTGGGAAGGGCACTGATCCCGAAGGTGACGGGGATGGAGTACACGGCTATAGTTATTTCGGACCACGCTCCACATTGGGTGGACCTGGAGATAGGGGAGGAAAAAGAACAGCACCCACCCTGGAGAATGGACATGGGATTATTGGCAGATGAGGGGGTGTGTTTAAGGGTGAGGGGGTGTATTGAAAGGTACTTGGAACTCAATGAAAATGGGGAGGTTCAGGTGGGAGTGGTCTGGGAGGCGTTGAAGGCTGTGGTTAGAGGGGAGCTGATATCTATCAGGGCACATAAAGGAAAGCAGGAGGGTAGGGAAAGGGAGCGGTTGTTGAAAGAACTTTTGAGGGTGGACAGACAATATGCGGAGGCACCGGAGGAGGGACTCTACAGGGAAAGGCAAAGGCTACATGTAGAATTTGACTTGTTGACTACGGGTAATGCAGAGGCACAATGGAGGAAGGCACAGGGTGTACAGTACGAATATGGGGAGAAGGCGAGCAGGTTGCTGGCCCACCAACTGAGGAAAAGGGGAGCAGTGAGGGAGATAGGGGGGAGAGATGGAGCGGGGAGCGGAGAGAGTGAATGGAGTGTTCAAGGCATTTTATGAAAGATTATATGAAGCTCAGCCCCCGGAAAGGAAGAAGAGAATGATGTGCTTTCTGGATCAGCTGGAATTTCCTAAGGTGGAGGATCAGGAGAGGGCGGGACTGGGAGCACAGATTGAGACGGAGGAAGTAGTGAAAGGGATTGGAAGCATGCAGGCGGGGAAGGCCCCGGGACCAGACGGATTCCCAGTGGAATTCTATAGGAAATATATGGACTTGCTGGCCCCGCTACTGATGAGAACCTTTAATGAGGCTAGGGAAAGGGGGCAGCTGCCCCCGACTATGTCAGAGGCAACGATATCGCTCCTCCTAAAGAAGGAAAAAGACCCGCTGCAATGCGGGTCCTATAGGCCCATTTCCCTCCTGAATGTGGATGCTAAGATTCTGGCCAAGGTAATGGCAACGAGGTTAGAGGATTGTGTCCCGGGGGTGGTTCATGAGGACCAAACTGGGTTTGTGAAGGGAGACAGCTGAACACAAATATACGGAGGCTGCTAGGGGTAATGATGATGCCCCCACCAGAGGGGGAAGCGGAGATAGTGGTGGCGATGGATGCCGAGAAAGCATTTGATAGAGTGGAGTGGGATTATTTGTGGGAGGTGCTGAGGAGATTTGGCTTTGGAGATGGGTATATCAGATGGGTACAGTTGCTGTATAGGGCCCCGATGGCAAGCGTGGTCACGAATGGACGGGGGTCTGATTATTTTCGGCTCCATAGAGGGACGAGGCAGGGATGTCCTCTGTCCCCGTTATTGTTTGCATTGGCGATTGAGCCCCTGGCCATAGCATTGAGGGGTTCCAGGAAGTGGAGGGGAGTACTCAGGGGAGGAGAAGAACACCGGGTATCCCTGTATGCGGATGATTTGTTGTTGTATGTGGCGGACCCGGCGGAGGGGATGCCAGAGATAATGCGGATACTTGGGGAGTTTGGGGATTCTTCAGGGTATAAATTGAACATGGGGAAAAGTGAGTTGTTCGTGGTGCATCCAGGGGAGCAGAGCAGGGAAATAGAGGATTTACCGTTGAGGAAAGTAACAAGGGACTTCCGGTACTTGGGGATCCAGATAGCCAAGAATTGGGGTACATTACACAGGCTTAATTTAACGCGGTTGGTGGAACAAATGGAGGAGGACTTTAAGAGATGGGACATGGTGTCCCTGTCACTGGCAGGTAGGGTGCAGGCGGTTAAAATGGTGGTCCTCCCGAGATTCCTTTTTGTGTTTCAGTGCCTCCTGGTGGTGGTCACGAAGACTTTTTTCAAGAGAATCGAGAAGAGTATTATGAGTTTTGTGTGGGCCGGGAAGACCCCGAGAGTGAGGAGGGGATTTTTGCAGCGTAGTAGGGACAGGGGGGGGTTGGCACTACCGAGCCTAAACGACTATTACTGGGCCGCCAATGTTTCAATGGTGTGTAAGTGGATGGGAGAAGGGGAGGGAGCGGCGTGGAAGAGATTGGAGAGGGCGTCCTGCAGGGGGACTAGCCTACAAGCAATGGTGACGGCACCTTTGCCGTTCTCACCGAAGAAATACACCACAAGCCCGGTGGTGGTGGCTACATTGAAAATTTGGGGGCAGTGGAGACGGCATAGGGGAAAGACGGGAGCCTCGGTGCGGTCCCCGATAAGAAATAACCATAGGTTTGTTCCGGGGAGAATGGATGGGGGATTTGGAGCATGGCAAAGAGCTGGGGTAGTACAATTGAGAGATCTGTTCGTAGATGGGACGTTTGCGAGTCTGGGTGCGCTGACGGAAAAATATGGGTTGCCCCAAGGGAATGCATTTCGGTATATGCAACTGAGGGCTTTCGCGAGGCAACAGGTGAGGGAATTCCCGCAGCTCCCGACGCAGGAGGTGCAGGATAGAGTGATCTCTGAGACATGGGTGGGGGATGGTAAGGTGTCGGACATATATAGGGAAATGAGGGACGAGGGGGAGATCATGGTAGATGAGCTGAAAGGGAAATGGGAAGAAGAGCTGGGGGAGGAGATTGAGGAGGGGCTGTGGGCTGATGCCCTAGTAGGGTAAACTCATAGTCCTCGTGTGCCAGGCTAAGCCTGATACAATTCAAGGTTCTACACAGGGCGCATATGACTGGAGCACGGCTCAGTACATTTTTTGGGGTAGAGGATAGGTGTGGGAGATGCTCGAGAAGCCCAGCGAATCACACCCACATGTTCTGGTCATGCCCGGCACTACAGGGGTTCTGGGTGGGGGTGGCAAAGGTGCTTTCGAAGGTGGTGGGGGTCCGGGTCGAACCAAGCTGGGGGTTGGCTATATTCGGGGTTGCAGAAGAGCCGGGAGTTCAGGAGGCGAGAGAGGCTGATGTTTTGGCCTTTGCGTCCCTAGTAGCCCGGCGCAGGATATTGTTAATGTGGAAGGAAGCCAAACCCCCGGGTGTGGAGACCTGGATAAACGACATGGCAGGGTTTATAAAGTTAGAACGGATCAAGTTCGTATTAAGGGGTTCGGCTCAAGGGTTCACCAGGCGGTGGCAACCATTCGTCGACTACCTCACAGAAAGATAGAGGGAATGGAAAAGAAGAAGACAACAGCAGCAACCCAGGGGGGAGGGGGGGGGGCGGGGGGAGGAACCGGACGGACTCTCAGGGATGTCATTGTATATGTATAGACACTTGTTATAGGTAATGTATATTGGATTGTTGGATTGTATCTTTGGAGAGTAACTATTTTTGACAAGGCAGTTGCCACTCAGTTTTGTTTTTGTTTTTGTTTATATATTATTTATTTATTTGTTTAAAATTGACCATGGTTATTTATATTGCTTTGTTGTTGTTCAAAAGAAAAACTATGTACTGTTATGTTTGGCCACAAAATTTTGAATAAAATATATATTTAAAAAACAATGCTACTCCTCCACCTCTTTTACCACCTTCCTTACTCTTACCGAAACATCTATACCCCGGAACTTCCAACAACCATTCCTGTCCCTGTGTGGTGTCACGTTTGCTAATTTTCAATCCACCGGGACTATCCCAGAGTCTAGTGAATTTTGGTGAATTATCACTAGTGCATTTGCAATTTCCCTAGCCATCTCTTTTAGCACTCTGGGATGCATTCCGTCAGGGCCAGGAGACTTGTCTATCTTTAGCCCCATTAGCTTGCCCATCACTACCTCCTTAGTGATAACAATCATCTCAAGGTCCTCACCTGTCATAGCCTCATTTCTATCAGTCACTGGCATGTTATTTGTGTCTTCCACTGTGAAGACCGACCCAAAAAACCTGTTCAGTTCCTCAGCCATTTCCTCATCTCCCATTATTAAATCTCCCTTCTCATCCTCTGAAGGACCAATATTTACCTTAGCCACTCTTTTTTGTTTTATATATTTGGAGAAACTTTTACTATCTGTTTTTATATTCTGAGCAAATTTACTCTCATAATCTATCTTACTCTTCTTTATAGCTTTTTTAGTAGCTTTCTGTTGCCCCCTAAAGATTTCCCAGTCCTCTAGTCTCCCACTAATATTTGAAACTTTGTATGCTTTTTCCTTCAATTTTATACTCTCCCTTATTTCGTTAGATATCCACGGTCGATTTTCCCTCTTTCTACCGTCCTTCCTTTTTGTTGGTATAAACCTTTGCTGAGCACTGTGAAAAATCGCTTGAAAGGTTCTCCACTGTTCCTCAACTGTTTCATCATAAAGTCTTTGCTCCCAGTCTACCTTAGCTAGCACTTCTCTCATCCCATTGTAATCTCCTTTGTTTGATTTTACCTTCTCACCCTCCATCTGTATTTTAAATTCCACCATATTGTGATCGCTCCTTCTGAGAGGATCACTAACTATGAGATCATTAATCAATCCTGTCTCATTACACAGGACCAGATCTAGGACCGCTTGTTCCCTCGTAGGTTCCATTACATACTGTTCTCGGAAACTATCGCGGATACATTCTATAAACTCCTCCTCAAGGCTGCCTTGACTGACCTGGTTCAACCATTCGACATGTAGATTAAAATCCCCCATGATAACTGCTGGACCATTTCTACATGCATCAGTTATTTCTTTGTTTATTGCCTGCCCCACCATAATGTTACTATTTTGTGGCCTATAGACTATTCCTATCAGTGACTTTTTCGCCTTACTATTCCTGATTTCCACCAAATGGATTCAACCTTACCCTCCATATCACCAATATCATCCCTTTCTATTGCCCGGATGTCATCCTTAAACAACAGAGCTACACCACCTCCCTTACCATCCACTCTGTCCTTGGATACCCTTGGATATTTAACTCCCAGTCGTGACCATCCTTTAACCATGTTTCAGTAATGGCCACTGAATCATAGCCATTCACAATGATTTGCATCAACTCCTTTACCTTATTCTGAATACTACGAGCATTCAGGTAAAGTACACTTATGTTGGCTTTTATACCTCTGCTTTGAATCTTAACACCTTGATCAGTAACCTCTCCTAAGTTATTTTTCCTCTTAACTTTTCTCCTAATTTTCCTTGTCATTGAACCCATATCTTCATGTAACAACTTGCCGCGTTGCTTACCATTAATGTTTTTACTTCCCGTTTTATTCCTTTTAGTATTACTGGGCCTATTCACTGTACTCCCCTCAGTCACTGTACCTTGTACTGTCGGCCTTTCTGATTTTTGACTATGGCTTCTCTGCCTAACACTTTCCCCCTTACTGCCTTTTGTTTCTGTCCCTATTTTACTACCTTCCGACTGCCTGCATCGGTTCCCATCCCCCTGCCACATTAGTTAAACACTCCCCAACCGCTCTAGCAAATAGCCCCCCTAGGACATCAGTTCCAGTCCTGCCCAGGTGTAACCCGTCCAGTTTGTACAGGTCCCACCAACCCCAGAACCGGTCCCAATGCCCCAGGAATCTGAAACCCTCCCCCTGACACCATCCCTTCAGCTATGTATTCATCCTATATATCCTGTCATTTCTACTCTGACTAGCACGTGGCACCGATAGTAATCCTGAGATCACTACCTTCGAGGTCCGATTTCTTAACTTCCTTCCTAGCTCCCTGTATTCTGCTTTTAGGACCTCATCCCTTTTTTTTACCTATGTCGTTTGTACCGATGTGTACCACAACCACTGGCTGTTCACCCTCCCCTTCCAGAATGTCCTGTACCCGCTACGAGACATCCTTGACCCTAGCACCAGGGAGGCAACATACCATCCTGGAGTCTCGTTTGCGGCCACAGAAACGCCTGTCTATTCCCCTTACAATTGAATCCCCTATAACTATTGCACTGTCACACTTATCTCCTCTTCAGCAGAACCAACCGTGGTGCCACAAGTTTGGCTGTTGCTGTTTTTCCCTGAGAGGCCATTCCCCTCAACAGTATCCAAAGCAGTATATCTGTTCTGCAGGGGAATGGCCACAGGAGATTCCTGTACTACCTGCCTCGCTCTCTTGCTCTGTCTGGTGGTCACCCATTCCCTTCCTGCCTGTGGAGTCTGAGCCTGCGGTGTGACCACCTCTCTATACGTGCTATCCATGATACTCTCCGACTCACGGATGTCCCACAGTGTCTCCAGCCGCCGCTCCAGCTCTGAAACTCGAGCTTCCAGGAGCTGTAACTGGAGACACTTCCTGCACACATGCTGACCCTGGGGACTGGAACTGTCCCCAGCCTGCCACATGGAGCAAAAGGAGCAGACCACGCCTTGGAGCTGTCCTGCCATGATTTATTCCTTTAAATTAAACTTTTGAAATTAAACTTTAGAAAGATGTGTTCAATTAGGAATTGCTTAGCTCTGTCTATTACTTGCTGCTTATGCTATTTGGCACACAAGTAGTCATGTGTTGTAGCTTCACCAGGTCAACACCTCATTTTTTGGTATGCTTGATGCTGCACTTGGCATGCTCTTCTGCACTCTCCTTTGAACCAGGGTTGGGTGGTAATGATAGAACCTGGCTGGGTGGTAATGGTAGAGTGGGGGATATGCCGGCCATGAGGTTGCAGATTGTGATTGAATACATTTCTGCCGCTGCTGATGGCCCACAGTGCCTCATGGATGCCCAGTATAGAGTTGTTAGATCCGCTTTAAGTCTATCCCATTTGGCACAGTGGTCGTGCCACACAACACGATGGAGGGTATCCTTTGCATAAAGGGCCATAGGGTGGATGGGGACATACCTTGGCATGGGGCTTATGAGGGCAATAGAAGAGTGGGTGGCGGACATACCTTGTTATGGAGTGCACGAGGAGAACCTTTTGAACTTACCTTCTAAAAGGCTCCCGCATGCAGACTATGGTTTACACAGTGTCTGAGGTGCAATGAATCACAACGTTTTGGAAAAACTGGCCCTTCCTGGGATCTTCCAGTCCCTCTGATTTTATGCCGTTTTGCTTGGCTTGCTGGCCATGCATCAAGGAACATGCTGGTGGGGTGGGGGTCACCATCAGCAAGATCCCGCTGGCGGGAAAGATTGGAAAATTTGGCCCTATGAAAATGACCGTAGACTAGGGCTTACGTAATGGAGCTGACCAGATCAGGCGTATAGTGTGCAGGGTCTTGATCCAAACCAGCCTGCACCCTTAAAAGCATTCCCAAAAATCGGAAATCCTGGGAATGGGTTCAGAAATCCCAGATTTGGGACCCAATTGCCATTTTTAAAGATTCCTGAGCCACCCTGACTCAGCAAAAATCCAGGCAACCTGTCTAAAATCTCAAAGACAGCGGGCGCCATTTTCCAGCCGCATCCCGCTGGAACCGGAATGGGATAGATCTGGAGAGAGGCCTCCACAGGATTCCTGATGGTCATTATGCCTCACAAGATCTAACCAGATCTCACAAGCCATCACGATCTGGACCCAGTCTCACACGGTTAAGTGAGTTTAAAAACCCACTTAGCCGTGTTGACCCGGCACCTATCAGCCTCGCCGAGGAGACCCCAGCGGGCGCAAATTAGTAATAATAATAATCGCTTATTGTCACAAGTCGGCTTCAATGAAGTTACTGCGAATAGCCCCTCGTCGCCACATTCCAGCACCTGTTCGGGGAGGCCAGTACAGGAATTGAACCCACGCTGCTGGCATTGTTCTGCATTGCAACCCGCTATTTAGCCCACTGTGCTAAACCAGCCCCTGGTCCCTACAAATGGGAACCAGGAGGAACAGCACTAGGGGGGTCTCCCAGGTGATCAGAGGCCCCGGGTAGTATGCCTCTGACCAGGCTGGCACCCTTGAATTGTTGGTGCCACCATGTTACCTTGGCACTGCCAGCCTGGCACCCTGGCACTGCCACCTGGGTGCTCTGGCAGTGCCACCCATGTGCCAGCCTGATGCTGCCAGAATGCCCAGGTGGCACTGGCACCTTTGCACTGCCAGGGTACTGGAGTGCCAGTGTGAAGGTGCCAAACTGGCATATTGCTCACGCCAGAGATCAGGCCCCGGGGTGCCCTGCCGGTATGTGATGGGATGCGGGGGGGGGGGGGCTACTCGAGAACGAGAACCCCCAACAGGTGAATTGGGGCATTGGGGGCGTCCACGTGTCCAGTCAGGGATTCGAGAGATCGGGGCATAATTTTCAAAAGATCTCTTCCTGCACTGTGGAGCTCCACTTGCTTAAGTTCCTCATTGCAGTATATGCGGCTAAGTGCAGCCTTGGCAGTGCCGTTCCATAGCAGGGTCTACAACACTGGGAACGGCCCCAATTCCCACCCAGAACAGACTCTATTTAATTTTAGTTAAATTGCACCCAGAAGTGATTATATATTTTGTTGTAGTGATTTCTGACCATTTGCTATATCGATCGTGAACAACAAGCAAAAAAATTATGATTGCCAGGGGCTGCTTACACTTCCCCAAAACATCACCAAGCAATTGAACAGTTCAATACTACACTGACTTATTATTGCATTGTTGTGCTGACTGGTAAGTCAGTAGTGTAGTCACCTAAATTGGCCAACTCCCGATTTAAAATGGCGAACGGCAAAGGCTGATAGGAAAGTCAGCCAACAAGACAGAAACCGGCAGGTGCAGGTTTGCTGTGTATTAAAACTCTGCAAAAGGCCAGACAACATCGATACCAGCGACCATCAGCATAACAATATAGCAGCCATCTGCATACTGATGAGCAATCCCCGGGAACAATAAGTAACATTTTGGACACACAAAGCAAAGCCAGACTCCTCGGCGCCAGCAGGAGCCAACACAAAGGAGGTGAACGAGCACCTCAAGACCGCCCATCGACCAGGGAACCGCTCCAGTATTGGAGAAAATCGAACCAAGCGATTGGGACAAAGTCCAATCACTTGGGACCAGGTACAGGGTCCGCCCCGAAAGGCAGGAAGCCCCTGGGGGCTATAAGAGTTAAGCCCCAAGTTCAACTCGCTCTCTTCACCTCTTCGTCCTGCCCAGGTCACCCAGCAACACGAACCAACATTGACCGTGACCGGTGCAGTGACCGCCGAATGAAGTAAGTCTTAATTCAACACTCGCTACGAGATAGGCGCTCCAAGCCACCAATCCGTACCAACTTCGAATCCCGCAGACTCAGAACCCGAACAAAAGGCCATTTGTTCCCCTTACCTGGTGGGCCAGTCCAAAGTTAAGTATAGGCCTGTTAGTTGCAGAAGTAGCTTAGACGTAGAATTTGTGCATGAGTAGCGATTACTGTGTATAATAAATGTGCATTGATTTGAATCTTACTAATCGGTGTATTGGGTTATTGATCATTACTCGGGCTTGAACCACGTGGCAGTATCATAAGGATACCTGGCGACTCAAGAGCAAAGGTAATAAAACAGAGCAATTGAACCAAGGAGAATGTTAGCAACAGTAGGAGTGCAATTTTAACCCTATCCACAGACCGGGAAAATGGTGAGATTGCATCCAATGCCAACTGATTTTACTCCTAATTGTAAATTAAAGAGTAACAACAACTCCATCTCACCGTTTTAAAAAGTGGAAAGGGAGGCAGTGGCATAGTGGTATTGTCGCTGGAGCAGTAATCCAGAGTAATGCTCTGGGAACCTGGGTTTGAAACCCATCAGGGCAGATGGTGGAATTAGAATTCAATAAAATTTAAAGTCTAATGATGACCATGAAACCATTGTCGATTGTCGTAAAAAAAAAAAAGGTCTGGTTCACAAATGCCCCTTTAGGGAAGGACATTTGCTGTCCTTACCTGGTTTGACCTACATGTGACTCCAGACCCAAAGCAATGTGGTTGACTCTTAACTGCCCTCATCCCATAAATGCATTTAAAGAGTACTGAAAATATGGGTGAGCAGGGGATGAGGTGGCTCAAATGAAGTAAAACACCAGCATAGATGGATGGACTGAATGGTCAGTTTCTGCACTGGAGCATCCAATCATTTCATGAACAGTGTTGGGCTATCCAAGGGGGAAGGAACACAGTTCAATAGCACAACAGTGAGTATTTAAGATGTTTCTTGAACATTGGAACAGGTTCAGAGAATGTGATTAGTGTGTTTTAATCCTGTAATTGTAACATTTGTTTGGTAATCCAGTTACTAATGAACCAAATTAGTTCTGATTAACTTTTAAAAGAAGAATTATCTTTTCAACATGCTGGATGGAAAAATTATTTTGGCAACTCAGCACTTAAATGACAAAACCAAAACTTCCGTATAACAATAGTGTATCCTGTCACATTGTGTCAATGATTGCTGTCATAAACATGTACATCTTACTTCCTCGAGGAGTAATTGACTGGGAGTGAGTTTAATCTAGTGTGCCCAGTGTTCACCAATTTTGTCTGACCTGCAGAAAACACATTATTTACCTGAAAAGGGTGGCTAAAAGGGGCTGGTGTTTATGATCCAAGGTGCAGGAGGCACCAAAGAGGCTCAATCTCAATGAAAGAAGAACTCAAGGTGACTATGAGTTCCTGAGGTTGAAACAGTAGACCCCAGAAATACGGAGGGAGTAAATGCATAGTAATATATTAATAAAGAGATAATCGGTTTTGTGGAGCTGATTGAGGGATAAATATTAATAATAAACATGGGGAGAACTCCCCTGTTATTGTTCTATATAGTGGCATGGGATCATATATTTTTCTTGGTCTAATTTTATTGCTTTCTATAATCAAAGAAGAAAGAAAAGTACAGGACAGGAGCAAGCCCTTCGGCACTCCAAGCCTGTGCCGACCATCCTGTCTAACCTAAAACCTTTTACACTTCCAAGGCCCGTATCCCTCTATTTCCATCCTATTCATGAATTTGTCAAGACACCACTTAAACTAGCGTCCCTGCTTCCACCACTTCCTCCGACAGTGAGTTCCAGGCACCCACTACCCTCTCTGTAAAAAACTTCCCTCACACATCTCTAAATTTTGCCTCGCAGCTTAAACCGATGTCAGCAAGTAATTGACTCTTGCACTGCGAGGGTCCATTCTAATGCCATGAGCTTGCGGCACTTTCAACTGAACAGGGGCACAAGGCAGGAGTGCCCATTATCTCCATTGTTATTTCCCTTAGCGATTGAGCTGCTAGCCATTGTGCTGAGGTCGTCTACCAGTTGGAAGGGGATAGAGCATGGAGGGAGGAAACACCTGGGCGAGATTCTCCGCTCCGCACCGGTTGGGAGAATCGCCTGGGCTGCCCAAATTTCCCACGACGCTGGTCCGGCGCCCTCCCGCGATTCTCCGAAGCGGCGGGAACGGCCCCGTCGAGTTCCGCGGGCCGCAGGCCGGAGAATCGCCGGAGACACCCAAAATGGCGATTCTCTGGCACCCCCGCTATTCTCAGGCCCGGATGGGCCGAGTGGCCAGGCCAAAACGGCGGGTTCCCCCTGGCGCCGTCCACACCTGGTCGCTGCCGTCGGGAACAGCGCGGGAACGCTGCGGGGGGGCGGCCTGCGGGGGGGGGGATCCTGCACCGGGGGGTACCTCAAATGTGGGATGGCCCGCGATCGGTGCCCACCGATCGTCGGGCCGTCCTCTCTGAAGGAGGACCTCCTTCCTTCCGTGGCCCCGCAAGATCCGTCCGCCATGTATCCGTCCGCAATGCGCACGGGTGATGCCAGTTATGCGGCGCCGCCTTTACGCGGCGACAAGGCCTGGCGCATGTAGATGACGCGGCCCCGCTCCTAGCCCATTATCGGGCCCTGAATCGGTCGGGATAGGGGCCATTTCGCGCCGTCGTGAACCTCGACGGCATTCACGACGGCGTGGGCACTTCGCGTGGGAGTGGAGAATCCCGAGGGTGTCCTTATATGCGATAATCCTCCCTATACTCAATTTTGTCATTCTGTAAACCCTTTATTTTGTTAAATGCCTGTCATTTCACATATCACAGGTATATTTTGAGGACATTACCAGTGTGGTAGATAACAGGGAGCCAATGAATGTGGTATATCTGGATTTCCAGAAAGCCTTTGACAAGGTGCCACACAAAAGGTTGTTGCATCAGATAAAAATGCATGGCATTTAGGGGAAAGTAGTAGCATGGATAGAGGATTGGCTAATTAATAGAAAGCAAAGAGTGGGGATTAATGGGTGTTTCTCTGGTTGGCAATCAGTAGCTAGTGGTGTCCCTCAGGGATCAGTGTTGGGCCCACAATTGTTCACAATTTACATAGATGATTTGGAGTTGGGGACCAAGGGCAATGTGTCCAAGTTTGCAGACGACACTAAGATGAGTGGTAAAGCAAAAAGTGCAGAGGATACTGGAAGTCTGCAGAGGGATTTGGATAGGTTAAGTGAATGGGCTAGGGTCTGGCAGATGGAATACAATGTTGACAAATGTGAGGTTATCCATTTTGGTAGGAATAACAGCAAAAGGGATTATTATTTAAATGATAAAATACTAAAACATGCTGTTGTGCAAAGAGACCTGGGTGTGCTCGTGCATGAGTCGCAAAAAGTTGGTTTACAGGTGCAACGGGTGATTAAGAAGGCAAATGGAATTTTGTCCTTCATTGCTAGAGGGATGGAGTTTAAGTCTGGGGAGGTTATGCTGCAATTGTATAAGGTGTTAGTGAGGCCACACCTGATGTGTTGGGTGTTCTGGATCACATACAGGTCACCAACACTTGAAATAGTGCAACACTATTTTATTGAATCACTAACTGTTTAAACATACTTAGACTGTGGGTTTATACAATACTAGCTTTAACTAAAGACCTCTGCCTTGTCCTAACCAGTCGATGCACTCAGCACATGGTGAATGTCTGTGTTGCAGGCTGTGAGCTCTGTCCTCCTAGCTAGCTGCAACTCGAATGAGCGGGAACTCTGATGCTCCCTGTCTTTATAGTGTGTGTGCTCTCACTGGTGATTGGCTGTGGAGTTGTGTATATTGATTGGTCCCACTGTGTGTCCATCAGTGTGTGACTGCACCATGATATACTGGTGTATATTATGACATCCCCCCCTTTTATAAAAAATGTACCTGCATGGCAATAAATAGTGTATGGTGAATGTTCCTGACTACTTGTGTGCGAAATATTTACAGGACTATGTACATAAAAACTAAGCTATTTACATGGGAACGTGCCTGGTGCAGAAAAAAACAGTGTGTCACAAGAATAACGAGATGAACACTATATACAAACCACTTGAACGATTAAACGGAAGAACAGAACAAATCAGAAAGTCCATAAGTCCACAAAGTTCACAAATTAAGCCTCTGAGGTGTGCAACGAATTCTGGTTAACCGCCTCAAGGGTGGGTCAGGAGCCGTCGGCTGAGGAGCGGGCTGGACTGCGTCAGAGTGAGGAGGATGCAGAGTGACCGGAATCTCTGCATAGTCCAGGTCAGGGTCAACAGGAGGGCGAGGCAATGGTGGAGGATCACGGAGCGAGCACGGAACGAGACGAAGGGCACGTCGATTGCGGCGCAGAATGGAGCCATCCAGTAGACGAGCCAGGAATGAGCGGGGAGCCACCTGCTGAAGAACCACAGCGGTTGCAGACCAGCCACCATCCGGAAGATGGATGCAGGCGTTGTCATCTGGAGCCAGAGCAGGGAGGTTAGCTGCACGGGAGTCATGAGCCGCCTTGGCTGTGCACGAGACAGCTGCATTTGTTGAAGGACCGGAACGTGGTCGAGGTCTGGGACATGAATGGACGGCACCGTCGTCCTCAGGGTGCGACCCATGAGCAGCTGGGCTGGCTACAGGCCAGTGGACAGTGGGGCCGAGCGATAGGCCAGCAAGGCGAGGTAGAAATCAGACCCAGCATCGGCAGCCTTGCAGAGGAGCCGTTTGACTATGTGGACGCCCTTCTCCACTTTGCCATTGGATTGGGGGTACAGGGGACTGGATGTCACATGCACCAAGTTATACATCCTGGCAAAGTTGGACCATTCCTGGCTTGCGAAGCAGGGGCCATTGTCCGACATCACAGTGAGTGGGATGCCGTGTCGAGCAAAGGTGTCCTTACAGGCACGGATGACTGCGGACGATGTGATGTCGTGCAAACGTACCACCTCCGGGTAGTTTGAAAAGTAGTCTACAATCAGGACATAGTCCCTGCCCAGCGCGTGGAACAGGGTAATGCCGACCTTGGACCAAGGGGACGTGACCAACTCATGGGGCTGTAGGGTCTCACGTGGTTAGGCCGGCTGGAAGAGCTGACAGGTGGGGCAGTTGAGCACTGTGTTGGCGATGTTTTCATTGATGCAGGGCCAGTACACTGCCTCTCGGGCCCGTCGGCAGCACTTCTCCACACCAAGATGGCCCTCGTGTAGCTGTTCTAAGACGAGCTGGCGCATGCTGTGCGGGATGACAATGCGGTCCAGTTTCAGGAGAACACCATCGACTACCGCCAGATCATGTCTGATGTTGTTGAACTGCGGGCATTGGCCCTTGAGCCACCCGTCCGTTAGGTGGCCAATGACACGCTGTAGCCGGGGGTCAGCCGCTGTCTCGTGGCGAATTTGGACGAGGCGTTCATCCGAGGCAGGAAGATTGGAGGCCACGAAGGCCACATGGGAGTCAACCTGGCAGACGAATCCCGCTGGGTCACACGGAGTGTTGACTGCCCTGGAGAGAGCGTCGGCAATGATTAGGTCTTTGCCCGGGGTGTATACCAGCTGGAAGTCGTATCACCGGAGCTTGCGCAGAATACGCTGGCGGCGAGGCGTCATGTCGTTCAAGTCTTTCTGTATTATATTGACCAGCGGGCGATGGGCGGTCTCGACGGTGAATTGGGGAAGGCCGTCAGGGTGGCACACCACTCATCGTCTGGATCGATGCTGTACACCAACAGCGGCTGGTGTCTTTACTTCGGGGGCAGCTTATTTTTCGTTACGACGCCGACTCAAAAAGACGCCTTCGGGTCCTCGGTGTCACTGCTGTGTGGGAGGTCCACATCGGACTCGGTGACCATGGGTTGAAATGCCCGAACATTCCTGCGAGGCTGGCTGAAGCGATGGGAGTTGGCAGGCTGAGCTGCTCGACAGAAGGCAGCATAGTGGCCAGGTCTTCCACATCGTAGACATTGTCGAGATGTTGCGGGGCATTGCCGCTTTAAATGGGCGGAGCCACAGTTGCCGCACGTCGTGATGTCAGCACGTTTGCTGCGCCACCGCGCATGCGCGGTGCGGTCGTGCGTGGTGCGCGCCTACGCATTATGTTCCTCAACATCACCGTCCCCTCGTTTGGTGCGTACAAGCGCGGGAGTCGGCGAAAAGCACGCGAAATAGCCGCCCTCATCCAGGCTCAGGCCCTGGAGGTGCTCAATCACTTGGACCCGTTCCACCTCGTGGGGACCTTGCCGCGCCGTTTCAGCTGCTTGGATGTGGGAATACCGACTCGTGGCATTTTCAAGGAAGACACAGGTCTCGATGGCGGTTGCTAGGGTTAGTTGCTTTACTTTGAGGAGCTGCTGATGTAGGGGGTCCGACTGAACACCGAAAACAATCTGGAGTCGGAGGTGGGCCCGGAGCTGCAAGACTGCGCAAGGATGCGGAGGTGCGTGAGAAAGGATTGGAAAGGTTCATCCTTACCCTGCAAACGCTGCTGGAACACGTAGCGTTCAAAACTTTCATTCACCTCTACGCTGCAGTGAGTGTCAAACTTGAGGAGGACCGTCTTGAACTTCGTCTTATCTTCATCATCTGCGAACGTGAGAGAGTTGAAAATGTGGATGGAATGGTCCCCAACCGTGGAGAGAAGAGCAATCTTTCTGGTGTCCGAGGCACCCTCCCTGTCCGTGGCATCGAGGAAGAGCTAGAAGTGCTGTTTGAAAATCTTCCAGTTGGCTCCAGGGTTGCCGGCGATGCGGAGCGGCGGCGGTGGGCTGATGTTGTCCATGTTGCAGGATGACGGAATGATGGCGGAAGGCAGATCACTTGCAGGTAGGCCTAAGAAGTGCTCGTATCCCACCACGCCTGGTATCATGATGTGTTGGGTGTTCTGGGTCACATACAGGTCACCAACATTTGAAATAGTGCAACACTATTTTATTGAATCACTAGCTATTTAAACATATTTAGACTGTGGGTTTATACGATACTAGCTTTAACTAAAGACCTCTGCCTTGTCCTAACCAGTCGATGCCCTCAGCACATGGTGAATGTCTGTGTTGCAGGCTGTGAGCTCTGTCCTCCTAGCTGGCTGCAACTCGAATGAGCGGGAACTCTGATGCTCCCTGTCTTTATAGAGCATGTGCTCTCACTGGTGATTGGCTGCGGTGTTGTGTATGTTGATTGGTCCCACTGTGTGTCCATCAGTGTGTGTCTGCACCATGATATACTGGTGTATATTATGACAACACCTGGAATATTGTGTTCAGTTTTGGTCTCCTTACCTGAGAAAGGACGTACTGACGCTGGAGGGTGTGCAGAGGAGATTCACTAGGTTAATCCCAGAGCTGACGGGGTTGGATTACGAGGAGACGTTGAGTAGACTGGGACTGTACTCGTTGGAATTTAGAAGGATGAGGGGGGATCTTATAGAAACATATAAGATTATGAAGGGAATAGATAGGATAGATGCGGGCAGGTTGTTTCCACTGGCGGGTGAAAGCAGAACTGGGGGCATAGCCTCAAAATAAGGGGAAGTAGATTTAGGATTGAGTTTAGGAGGAACTTCTTCACCCAAAGGGTTGTGAATCTATGGAATTCCTTGCCTAGTGAAGCAGTTGAGGCTCCTTCATTAAATGTTTTTAAGATAAAGATAGAAAGTTTTTTGAAGAATAAAGGGATTAAGGGTTATGGTGTTCGGGCCGGAAAGTGGAGCTGAGTCCACAAAAGATCAGCCATGATCTCATTGAATGGCGGAGCAGGCTCGAGGGGCCAGATGGCCTACTCCTGCTCCTGGTTCTTATGTTCCTATGTTCTATTCCCAACCTTCTGGCTAAATGACCTTCACTTAATAACAACTGGGGGATAAAGCATGATATTTTTTAAAGTTAATTTTAAAGTGCAATCTATGGATTGGTCTGGTCATTGAAATTCTATCTGGAGTATATGATATATACTGAGCTTGGCATACTGGTCCTCAATCCTGGGAACTTGATAACGGTGCAAGCATGGTACCCAGTTTACTGTCATTTAATAATGTTTATTAGTGTCACAAGTAGGTTTAGATTAACACTGCAATTTCATAATCCCTGCAGAGATGCACTGAGCCATCAGGCTTCATTACTGGTACGACCAGCACCGCCCAGTCAGAAAATTGTACTTGTTTTATTATCCCCAGGTTCTCCATGTGGTCCAACTCCGCATCTGCCTTTGGACGCAAGGCAAATGGAATGGGGTGGGTGTGGAAATAGCGCCGCTGGGCAATGGGGTCCACGCTTATTCGGGCTACAGCCCCTCGATGTTCTATAATTTAATTCTGACTGGAATACGATGGGCAATCTGGCCATATGCAGTTGGGGCCATGTGGGTGCATTTGACAAGTCCTCTGCCAGTCTAAGCAGAGGTGCCGGAGCCAACTGTGGTCCAACAGGCTTGTGCTGCTCCCATGTACAATGACCAATGGTAAATTCGCTGACTGGCGGCTATATTCAACGAGGACGGTGGTCGTGCCCGCAATCATGAGAGACTCCCCCAATAGGTAGCTGCCTTGCATTAGTATCCTGAAGAGTCAGCGGGCGAATCCCGGATCGTATGTGGTTGAAGATGCGTCGATTAACGACAGACAAAGCAGCCTCTGTATCAAATTCCATGCAGGTCATGTAGCCGTTCACCTAGAGCGAGATTTGGATGGGCACAATTCTTGGACCAGCCACACAATGCACTTGTTGGTACTGGTCATCATCGCCGCCATGTAGTGGGCCCTATCATGGGCAGGGTGGTCACGCCTGGCCATGCGGAGGGTGGGTAGGTGGCTCCTCGCTGGGCCTTCCATACCCTGGATCCTTGCGTCCCGCTGCTACTGCTGCAGGCCAGTAATTGTACTTCCGACCCTCCTGGTCAGGGGAACAGGTCGGCGGTGTTCCCAGGACCCACTGCAGCGTCTCGGTGTTCCCAGGACCCACTGCAGCGTCTCGTTCCTTGCCTGTAGGTGTCCCATGAGGGAGGGGGTTCTTCGGTCCTAGCGGGCTGCGCGTGGGGCCTGTTTTGGCACCCTAAACTGAGCACTGTTAACTCCTGGAGTTCTTGGACTCCCTGTTCAGCGTTAATCCTGGATCCCAAAATTTCCACAGCCCTTTGGAGCTTCGGCTAATAGTTCTTTTTGCGTGGCTGCATCACGGATCCCACATACTAACCGGTCGCGTAATGCTTCGCCCAGGGTTAGGCCGAACTCACTGCTCTCAGCTAGTTTCTTGAGGTGAGCCAGAATATTCGCTGATGCCTTCGCCTTGGACCTGTGCAGCAGCGTGGAACCGGAAACAGTGCACTATCAGTGGCGGCTTGGTCCCCTATCAAGGCTACCAGGGAGGCAAAGAAGCAGGTGTCCAGAGGGTCCGGGTGGGTTAGGCTTTTTATAATGATGTACATGGGCCCCCCACAAGCTGTCAGCAAGGCAACAGTTTGCACCTTGTCACCAATAATTTTGTTAGTGCAGGAGAAGAACTGCCATCCGTGCCTGCATTGAATGGCTCTCACTTCCCGATATGGTGATGGCTTCCAGTGGGGCCTGCTGAGACCTAAACGAGGTAGAGTGGGTGCGTAGCAACCGGTGTCGAGTGCAGCTCCACTGAATCCTCATCTGCCCAGAGGCAGAGTCAAGAAAGAGGAAGTTCCATGATTTTGACACAGTGACAGTGAAAGAACGGTGATATATTAGCACAGTGGGCTAAACAGCTGGCTTGTAAAGCAGAACAATGCCAGCAGCGCGGGTTCAATTCCGTACCAGCCTCTACGAACAGGCGCCGCAATGTGGCGACTAGGGGCTTTTCACAGTAACTTCAACAAAAAACAAAGAACAAAGAAATGTACAGCACAGGAACAGGCCCTTCGGCCCTCCAAGCCCGTGCCGACCATGCTGCCCGACTAAACTACAATCTTCTACACTTCCTGGGTCCGTATCCCTCTATTCCCATCCTATTCATGTATTTGTCAAGATGCCCCTTAAATGTCCCGATCGTCCCTGCTTCCACCACCTCCTCCAGTAGCGAGTTCCAGGCACCCACTACCCTCTGCGTAAAAAACTTGCCTCGTACATCTACTCTAAACCTTGCCCCTCTCACCTTAAACCTATGCCCCCTAGTAATTGACCCCTCTACCCTGGGGAAAAGCCTCTGACTATCCACTCTGTCTATGCCCCTCATAATTTTGTATACCTCTATCAGGTCTCCCCTCAACCTCCTTCGTTCCAGTGAGAACAAACCGAGTTTATTCAACCGCTCCTCATAGCTAATGCCCTCCATACCAGGCAACATTCTGGTAAATCTCTTCTGCACCCTCTCTAAAGCCTCCACATCCTTCTGGTAGTGTGGCGACCAGAATTGAACACTATACTCCAAGTGTGGCCTAACTAAGGTTCTATACAGCTGCAACATGACTTGCCAATTCTTATACTCAATGCCCCGGCCAATGAAGGCAAGCATGCCGTATGCCTTCTTGACTACCTTCTCCACCTGTGTTGCCCCTTTCAATGACCTGTGGACCTGTACTCCTAGATCTCTTTGACTTTCAATACTCTTGAGGGTTCTACCATTCACTGTATATTCCCTACCTGCATTAGACCTTCCAAAATGCATTACCTCACATTTGTCCGGATTAAATTCCATCTGCCATCTCTCCGCCCAAGTCTCCAAACAATCTAAATCCTGCTGTATCCTCCGACAGTCCTCATCGCTATCCGCAATTCCACCAACCTTTGTGTCGTCTGCAAACTTACTAATCAGACCAGTTACATTTTCCTCCAAATCATTTATATATACTACAAAGAGCAAAGGTCCCAGCACTGATCCCTGTGGAACACCACTGGTCACAGCCCTCCAATTAGAAAAGCATCCTTCCATTGCTACTCTCTGCCTTCTATGGCCTAGCCAGTTCTGTATCCACCTTGCCAGCTCACCCCTGATCCCGTGTGACTTCACCTTTTGTACTAGTCTACCATGAGGGACCTTCTCAAAGGCCTTACTGAAGTCCATATAGACAACATCCACTGCCCTACCTGCATCAATCATCTTAGTGACCTCCTCGAAAAACTCTATCAAGTTAGTGAGACACGACCTCCCCTTCACAAAACCGTGCTGCCTCTCACTAATACGTCCATTTGCTTCCAAATGGGAGTAGATTCTGTCTCGAAGAATTCTCTCCAGTAATTTCCCTACCACTGAAGTAAGGCTCACCGGCCTGTAGTTCCCGGGATTCTCCTTGCTACCCTTCTTAAACAGAGGAACAACATTGGCTATTCTCCAGTCCTCCGGGACATCCCCTGAAGACAGTGAGGATCCAAAGATTTTTGTCAAGGCCTCATTTGAAGCCTACTTGTGACAATAAGTGATTTTCATTTCATTTTCATTTCATTGTAGCCACAATATTTAGATGGCTCACCTGTACGTACCTGTGCGCCCCCAACAGATTCTGTTCACCAGTTCCCCATTTTTCAAAACCTGCTATGAACCACACCAATGTGTGGGCGGGGAGGGTGGGGCACATTTTCCAGTGTGGGGGAATGTTACAATGGGGAATCCGCTAATCATATTTAAGTGTATCATTACATCACCAGTGGGGGCAGGGGCAATTGAACGGGGGAGTTTATTGGAGGCCTTGTGCCTAATCATGGTGTGTTTCATTGTAAATCCACCCCTACATGCAGAGAGTAACTCACCCCCTGACTCCCCAAAGCCTGTCCACCATCTACAAAGCACAAGTCAGTACAGACTCAAAAAAAACTTTGAGTAATAATCCTCACGTCTGTAGTGGGTAAAGTCTTGGAGGGGATTATAAGAGACAAGATTTATAATCATCTAGATAGGAATAATATGATCAGGGATAGTCAGCATGGCTTTGTGAAGGGTAGGTCATGCCTCACAAACCTTATCGAGTTCTTTGAGAAGGTGACTGAACAGGTAGACGAGGGTAGAGCAGTTGATGTGGTGTATATGGATTTCAGCAAAGCATTTGATAAGGTTCCCCATGGTAGGCTATTGCAGAAAATACGGAGGCTGGGGATTGAGGGTGATTTAGAGATGTGGATCAGAAATTGGCTAGCTGAAAGAAGACAGAGGGTGGTGGTTGATGGGAAATGTTCAGAATGGAGTTCAGTTACAAGTGGAGTACCACAAGGATCTGTTCTGGGGCCGTTGCTGTTTGTCATTTTTATCAATGACCTAGAGGAAGGCGCAGAAGGGTGGGTGAGTAAATTTGCAGACGATACTAAAGTCGGTGGTGTTGTCGATAGTGTGGAAGGATGTAGCAGGTTACAGAGGGATATAGATAAGCTGCAGAGCTGGGCTGAGAGGTGGCAAATGGAGTTTAATGTAGAGAAGTGTGAGGTGATTCACTTTGGAAGGAATAACAAGAATGCAGACTATTTGGCTAATGGTAAAGTTCTTGGAAGTGTGGATGAGCAGAGGGATCTAGGTGTCCATGTACATAGATCCCTGAAAGTTGCCACCCAGGTTGATAGGGTTGTGAAGAAGGCCTATGGAGTGTTGGCCTTTATTGGTAGAGGGATTGAGTTCCGGAGTCAGGAGGTCATGTTGCAGCTGTACAGAACTCTGGTACGGCCGCATTTGGAATATTGCGTACAGTTCTGGTCACCGCATTATAGGAAGGACGTGGAGGCTTTGGAGTGGGTGCAGAGGAGATTTACCAGGATGTTGCCTGGTATGGAGGGAAAATCTTATGAGGAAAGGCTGATGGACTTGAGGTTGTTTTCGTTGGAGAGAAGAAGGTTAAGAGGAGACTTAATAGAGGCATACAAAATGATCAGGGGGTTGGATAGGGTGGACAGTGAGAGCCTTCTCCCGCGGATGGAAATGGCTGGCACGAAGGGACATAGCTTTAAACTGAGGGGTAATAGTTATAGGACAGAGGTCAGAGGTAAGTTCTTTACGCAAAGAGTAGTGAGGCCGTGGAATGCCCTACCTGCTACAGTAGTGAACTCGCCAACATTGAGGGCATTTAAAAGTTTATTGGATAAACATATAGATGATAATGGCATAGTGTAGGTTAGATGGCTTTTGTTTCGGTGCAACATCGTGGGCCGAAGGGCCTGTACTGCGCTGTATTGTTCTATGTTCTATGTTCTACTGCCAGTAGGTACTCACTGTTGTCAAACGTGAATAAGTCCACTCCAATTGTATTGTTCTTTGTTCTTTAGCGTTTTGGCCAAGGGTGGTAACATGACCAGTACAGGCTTGGAGGGCTGAAAGGCCTGTTCCTGTGCTGTGTTGTTCTTTGTTAAATGTTCTGCCACGGTCTCTCTGGAACACTGTGTGGTTGAAGTGGGTTTTTTTTGTTGTGGTTTACTATACTTTGGACACACTGCACACGCATACACCATTTCCCCAATTTGTGCTCCCATTCCAGGCAAATACATTACATGGCGCCATGGTCCCAGGTTCAATTCCCGGCTCGGATCACTGTCTGTGTGGAGTCTGCACATTCTCCCATGTCTGTGTGGGTTTCCTCCGATAAGTTCTGAAAGACATGCTATTAGGTAATTTGGACAATCTGAATTCTCCCTCAGTGTACCTGAACCAGTGCCGGAGTGTGGCGACTAGGGGACTGTCACAGTAACTTCATTGCAGTGTTAATGTAAGCCTCCTTGTGACAATAATAAAGATTATTATTATTATCTCGAACTTCTATCTGCACAGAGGTAACTTTCATGCATATGTTACAGCATTTCATTCCTCAGTGTTGCTGGGATTATTACCCTTTCTCCCTTGAAACGTATTCCCTCTGCTACATGACGTTCCTCACAAAAGTTCCAGTACTCTTGTACAGCAGAAGACGTTCTGCTCCAAGATGTGGGCCAGCCATTTTGCTGTAGTTATCTCAGGATGGCGTCCTTCTTGGTCGGTTCCCTGATCTCATCCAGTTTGGTTACGCCACAGGTAAGTTCGTTGTCAGAATGTGAACCTGCGCTTCCCTTTACTTGTCCAGTTTTTCTGTGATGACTAGGTATGCACGCACGAGTGTCAGTGGTGTACATTTCATTTCCGTGATTGTATTTAACTCTGACCTGGCACCTCTGCAGGCACATTAGTAATCTTTGGATTCTTGGTGGTGCACAGTGCAGGGTCTTTCTAAGTATAGTTTCCAAAGGTTTATGATCAGACTGTACCTCCATATCATTGCCATTGACAAACTGGTGGAAGCGGTCTAGGCCAAACACAATTGCTGTGATGGTAAGTAGACTATCATCTGTATGTAATATGAGTAGATCATCATCATCTGTATGTGTATTATAAGTTATATGTTTTACAGTTGTAGTTCTAGCATCCGACCAGCAGGTGGTGCGAGTATGCAGGCACGTGACCCAGGTGTACCATGTGTTCCAGGACAAGGTGTTAGTAAGGAATTGATAGGGGCAGCACAGTGGCGCAGTGGTTGGCATTGCTGCCTCACAACGCCGAGGTCCCAGGTTCGATCCCGGTTCTGGGCCACTGTCCGTGTGGAGTTTGCACATTCTTCCCGTGTTTGGGTGTGTTTCGCCCCCACAACCCAAAGTGTGCAGGGTAGGTGGATTGGTCATGCTAAATTGCCCTTTAATTGGAAAAAATGAATTGGGTCCACTAACATTATTTTTTTAAAGTAAGGAATTGATAGCAGTTGCATATTAGAGTAACTCTGTAGTATCTTAGTGTAAGTTAGTGTTAGACCATTATTTCCAACTGTATACATCGTAGATATTATAGAGTAGTGTTAGTAATAAATAGTTTTGTTGTAAAACAAAGTATAATGTTCTTTGTTAACACTGCCACATCAAAATTCAACATTACAATTGCTAGCATTTCTTTCTCTATTTGGGATTAATGCTGTTGTGTATCCATCATTGCCTTTGAAGCGTATGCCACTGGTCTTTTATGTTGCAAGAGGACAGCTCCCAGGCTGGTTTTTGAAGCTGATATCTTGACCGTAATTCTACAACATTGGTGTGTGGGTCCGTGGTCTCTTTAGACTGGTCAAAACATTTTGGTGACTTTGTTGCCAGTGTCATTCCACATCATTTTGTATATGTTCTCTGAGAGATGTCAGGTTTGACATGTGCGGAATGAATTTCCCAAGTTTGGTCACCATGCCCAAAACCTCTCCATGTCTCTCTTACATTTGTGGGTGGCAAGTTCACGGTTGTTTCAGTTTTATTCTGGTCCGGCTTCGGTCCTTCATTTGTTAACACATATCACAAGAACCCGATATTATGAAGACATATTTTGCACTTTTCCTTATTCAGCTTTAAGTCCCTTTCTCTGGCTCTTGCCAGCACCTGCCTCAGTCTGTGGTTGTGTTCGTCTGGTGTGGCTCCCCAGACCTGCACATCATCAATATAGGTTTCCACGCCTTCAAATAGCTGCTTCACTGTTCTGTGTAACACTCAGGAGCTGAACTAATGCCAAAGGTAAACCTAAAAATGTGTACCGTACCGCCCAAATGGTGTGTTGAAGGTACAGAGATAAGGGGTGGGACTCTCCGACCCCCCGCCGGGTCGGAGAATCGCCGGGGGGGCGGCGTGAATCCCACCCCTGCCGGCTGCCGAATTCTCCGGCACTGGGGACTTGGCGGGGCCGGGATCGCGCCGGTCGGCGGCCGCTGACAGTGGCACCCCGGCGACTCACCGGCCCGTGATGGGCCGAGTGGCCGCCCGTTTTCGGCAGGTCCCGCCACGTATGTTATGACAGGTATTTGCCAGCGGGACCTGGCTCCGCGGGCAGCCTCCGGGGTCCTCGGGGGGGGGGGGATCTGGCCCAGGGGGGTGCCCCCATGGTGGCCTGGCCCACGATCGGAGCCCACCAATCCGCAGGCAGGCCTGTGCCGTGGGTGCACTCTATTCCTCCGTGCCGGCTGGTGTACCGGTCCATGATGGCCGATGCGGAGATGAATCCCTCCCTGCGCATGCGCTGGGATGACGCCGGCACACACGGGCGCTCCCGCGCATGCCCCAACTCGCGCCGGCCGGTGGAGGCCCTTCGGCGGCGGTTGGTGTGGTGCCAAGCCCTTTCCGCACTGGCTGGCGCAGCACAAACCACTCTGGCGCCGGCCTGGCCCCTGAAGGTGCGGAGGATCCCGTACCTTCGGGGCGGCCCGACGCCGGAGTGGTTCACGCCACTCCTTCACGCCGGAGTGGCCCACCCCGCTGGTTTCCGAAGAATCCCACCCAAGAACTGTATTCGACCGGATGGATGGCATGTATAGGAAGTGGAGAGAGGTGGGGCTGGTGAGTGCGAAGGATTTGTATCGGGAAGAGAGGTTTGCAAACATAGAGGAGCTTAGGGAGAGAGTAGAGCTCCCGAGAGGAAGTGAATTTAGATATTTACAGATAAGGGACTTTGCACGGAAGGTGTGGAATGGGTTCTCCACGCTGCCAAAGTATGCCCTGTTGGAACGGTTGCTACTTCCAGATGTGGAAAGGGAGGGCAGGATCAGAGACATATATTGATGGTTGGGAGAGCAAGGGGGTGAGCAGGTGGTGAGGATTAATGAGAAGTGGGAGGAGGAGCTAGGAGGGGAGATAAATTGGGGAGTGTGGAGTGAGGCATTACGCAGGGTGAACACGACCTCCTTGTGTGTGAGGATGAATCTAATACCGTTGAACGTGGTACATAATAATAATCTTCATTTTCCCAAGTAGGCTTACATTAACACTGCAATGAAGTTACTGTGAAAAGTACCTAGTCACCACACTCCAGTTCCTGTCCGGGTACACAGTGGGAGAATTCAGAATGTCCAAATTTCCTAACAGCATGTCTTTCGGGACTTGTGGGAGGAAACCGGAGCACCCAGAGGAAATCCACGCAGACACGGGGAGAACGTGCAGTCTCCGCACAGACAGTGATCCAAGCCGGGAATCGAACCTGGGACTCTGGAGCTGTGAAGCAACAGTGCTAACCACTGTGCTACCATGCTGCGCATATGGGCAAGGATGAGTGGGTTCTTCCAGGGAGTTGCAGACGAGAGTGAGAAGTGTGGGTGGGGACCAGCAAACCACACATATGTTCTGGGGCTGTGAGAAATTGGAGAGGTACTGGGCGGGCGCGTTCGGGACACTGGCAAAGATTTTATGGAGGAGATCGGGCCGGACCCTATGGTGATGCCCTTCGGGATATTGGAGAAGCCGGAGCTGATGGAGGGGAGGAAGGCCGTGTTGTGGCTTTCGGCTCTCTGATTGCCCAGCGGAGAATTTTATTGGAATGGCAGTCGGCAACACCGCCGGGGGTGGCGGCCTGGCTAGGGGACTTGTATGACTTCCTCCGTTGGAGAAAATCAAGTATGGACTGAGGGGCTCAGCGCAGGGCATCAAGACAAGGTGGGGGCTGTTCATGGCCATGTTCGAGGAACTGCTCGTCATAGGGGGAGGAGGGGGGGAAATGGGGGGAAAAACCTGTATATACTGTAAAATAGTGAGTGGGGAGATGTTCCCCGGATTATGTATGTTTTGTAACTGTTTGAATAAATTTGGAATAAAATACATCAAAAAAAAATAACTGTATTCATCCAGCTTGACCTGTGGAAGCCTGAACTCCCATCCAAAACTGGATAGTATTTAGCATCAGGTGGCTTACACGTGATCTATGTGGACAACTGATAATGCTCTGTTTGTACTGCCTGGTTTACATCTCTGAGATCTAGGCAGATTCACAGTTTCCCATTTGAGTTTTCTGCAATTACAATTGGATTAACCCATTTTATCAGTTCTTCTTGATGATGTGAAGCTTCTCCATTCTGTCCAACTCTGCTTTCAATTGGTCTCTCAGCATGACTGGTACTCTCCCGGGTAGGTGTACTTTGGGTGTCGCAGTTTCATCAACCCTGTTGGTGTGCTCTCCCTTTAGGCTACCAATCCTCTGGAACACATCATCGTACTCACTCAGGATGCCATCGGAGGCGACGATCATTATTCTCTTGCTTAACTCCAGATTTTCATTCACGGCGCCGAGGTCCCTGGTTCGATCCCGGGTCTGGGTCACTGTCCGTGTGGAGTTTGCTCATTCTCCCCGTGTCAGCGTGGGTCTCACTCACGCAACCCAAAAGATGTGCAGGTTAGGTGGATTGGCCACGCTGAATTGCCCCTTAATTGGAGTTTGTTTTTTAAACTTCAGACTTTCGCATGCTTTGATTCCAAGAACGGGTGTCGCATAATTTCTTACCACTATAAATAGAAGTGCTTGAGACTGTTTTTTGTGGTTCACTTTAAGTGTGCATGGCCTTTTACAGTAATTTCCTCACCTGTGTCAGTAGACAGCTTCATTTTGTTTAAGTTAGTAGTTTTCCTTCACTTATCTTACGATACATTCTTCTGTTTGAAGCTAAGTAGTGTGACTCATCTTCAGTTAGCTCAGTTCTGTACAAAACGCAAACACAAAGCGCGCTCAGGAAGCTTGCGCAGGGTGAAGTCGAGACATCCTGAGTGAGACACAGCCAGAGTGAGGATTGGAACTTGGTCATTTGGTGCAGTGAGGTAGTTCGGTGCAGAGTGGAAGGAGGTGCTTTTTCCCTATTGTTTTGTCTTCTTTCTTCTGGCGTGTAACTGTGAATCTGCAGGGAGAGATCCAGAGAGCATCCCGGGAAGGTAAGTGACTTTATTACCTTTTCAAATTGTGTGGGGGGAAAAGCTGAAGTGGCATCACAGTAGAACTGTGACCTGGTTGGGTGGTTGGGAATCTGTTGAATTTGAAAATAAACAAATAATATTGCAAAACAAATCTAATTGATTAACTAGATAGTGGAGTAACTAAACATGAGGGCAGTGATCGGTATTTAGCATTTAATTTTACAGTAAAAATCTAGCGTCAGGGCCATATAGTTAATTGTAACTCAATCTAACAATAATTCAAGTGTTTATTTCAAATTAATTAATTAGTGCTTAAATGTCACTCAGCGGGGTGCAGTGCTCCAATTGCGAGATGTGGCAGATCTGTGACGCTTCCAGTGTCCCAGTCGACTACATCTGCAGCAAGTGTAACCAATGGCAGCTCCTCACATACCACGTGGTTCGGTTAGAGCAGCAATTGGATGCACTTAGGAGCATGCAGGTGGCGGAAAGCGTCATAGATAGGAGTTATAGAGATGTGGCCACACCCAAGGTGCAGGCAGAAAGATGGGTGGCCACCAGAAGGGACATGCAGTCAGTGCAGGAATCCCCTGTGGTTATCCCCCTCTCGAACAGGTATACCCCTTTGGATAATGTTGGGGGGAATAGCCTATCAGGGGAAAACAGCAGCAGCCAGAGCAATGGCACCAGGGCTGGCTCTGATGTTCAGCAGGGAGGGTCAAAGCGCAGAAGAGCAATAGTCATAGGGGACTCTATAGTCAGGGGCACAAATAGGCGCTTCTGTCGACGTGAGAGAGACTCCAGGATTGTATGTTGCCTCCCTGGTGCCAGGGTCCAGGATGTCTTAGTACGGGTAGCGGGCACCCTGATGGGGGAGGGAAAACAGGCAGAGGTCGTGATACATATTGGTACTAACAACATAGGCAGGAAGGGGCATGAGGTCCTGCAGCAAGAGTTCAGGGAGCTAGGCAAAAAGTTAAAAGACAGGACCTCTGGGTTTGTAATCTCAGGATTACTCCCTGTGCCAAGTGCCAGTGAGGCTAGAAATAGGAAGATAGAGCAGCTAAACATGTGGCTAAATAACTGGTGTAGGAGGGAGGGTTTCCATTATCTGGACCACTGGGAGCTCTTCCGGGGCAGGTGTGACCTGTATAAGAAGGACGGGTTGCATCTAAACTGGAGCGGCATAAATATCCTGGCCGCGAGGTTTGCTAGTGTCACACGGGAGGGTTTAAACTAGTATGGCAGGGGGGTGGGCACGGGAGCAATAGGTCAGGAGGTGAAAGCATTGAGGGAGAACTAGGGAATAGGGCCAGTATGGCTCTGAGGAAGAGCAGACAGGGAGATGTTGCTGAAAACAGTGGGTCTGGTGGTCTGAAGTGGATATGTTTTAATGCAAGAAGTATTACGGGTAAGGCAGATGAGCTTAGAGCTTGGATTAGTACTTGGAACTATGATGTTGTTGCCATTACAGAGACCTGGTTGAGGGAAGGACAGGATTGGCAGCTAAACGTTCCAGGATTTAGATGTTGCAGGCGGGATAGAGGGGGATGTAAAAGGGATGGAGGAGTTGCGCTACTGGTTAGGGAGAATATCACAGCTGTACTGCGGGAGGACGCCTCAGAGGCCAGTGAGGCTATATGGGTAGAGATCAGGAATAAGAAGGGTGCAGTCACAATGTTGGGGATTTACTGCAGGCCTCCCAACAGCCAGCGGGAGATAGAGGAGCAGATAGGTAGACAGATTTTGGAAAGGAGTAAAAGCAACAGGGTTGTTGTGATGGGAGACTAACATCCCCAATATTGACTGAGATTCACTTAGTGCTGGGGTCTTGGATGGGGCAGAATTTGGAAGGAGCATCCAGGAGAGCTTCTTAAAACAATATGTAGATAGTCCAACTAGGGAAGGGGTTGTACTGGACCTGGTATTGGGGAATGAGCCTGGCCAGGTGGTAGAAGTTTCAGTCGAGGAGCATTTCGGGAACAGTGACCACAATTCAGTAAGTTTTAAAGTGCTAGTGGACAAGGATAAGAGTGGTCCTAGAGTGAATGTGCTAAATTGGGGGAAGGCTAATTGTGACAATATTAGGTGGGAACTGAAGAACCTAGATTGGGGGCGGATGTAAATCAACATCTGACATGTGGGAGGCTTTCAAATGCCAGCTGAAAGGAATTCAGGACCGGTATGTTCCTGTGAGGAAGAAGGATAAATACGGCAAATTTCGGGAACCTTGAATAACGAGAGATATTGTAGGCCTCATCAAAAAGAAAAAGGAGGATTTGTCAGGGCTAGAAGGCTGGGAACAGACGAAGCCTGTGTGGAATATAAGGAAAGTAGGAAGGAACTTAAGCACGGAGTCAGGAGGGCTAAAAGGGGTCACGAAAAGTCATTGGCAAATAGGGTTAAGGAAAATCCCAAGGCTTTTTACACGTACATAAAAAGCAAGAGGGTAGCCAGGGAAAGCCACTGAAGGACAGGGGAGGGAATCTATGTGTGGAGCCAGAGGAAATGGGTGAGGTACTAAATGAATACTTTGCATCAGTATTCACCAAAGAGAAGGAATTGGTGGATGTTGAGTCTGGAGAAGGGTGTGTAGACAGCCTGGGTCACATTGAGATCCAAAAAGACGAGCTGTTGGGCGTCTCAAAAAATATTAAGGTAGATAAGTCCCCAAGGCCTGATGGGATCTACCCCAGAATACTGAAGGAGGCAAGAGAGGAAATTGCTGAGACATGACAGAAATGTTTGGATCCTCACTGTCTTCAGGTGATGTCCTGGACGACTGGAGAATAGCCAATGTTGTTCCTTTGTTTAAGAAGGGTAGCAAAGATAATCCAGGGAACTACAGGCCGGTGAGCCTTACTTCAGTGGTCGGGAAATTACTGGAGAGAGTTCTTCGAGACAGGATCTACTCCCATTTGGAAGCAAATGGACGTATTAGTGAGAGGCAGCATGGTTTTGTGAAGGGGAGGTCGTGTCTCACTAACTTGATAGAGTTTTTCGAGGAGGTCACAAAGATGATTGATGCAGGTAGGGCAGTGGATGTTGTCTATATGGACTTCAGTAAGGCCTTCGACAAGGTCCCCCATGGCAGACTGGTACAAAAGGTAAAGTCACACGGGATCAGAGGTGAGCTGGCAAGATGGATACATAACTGGCTAGGTCATAGGAGGCAGAGAGTAGCAATGGAAGGGTGCTTTTCTGATTGGAGGGCTATGACTAGTGGTGTTCCGCAGGGATCAGTGCTGGGACCGTTGCTGTTCGTAGTATATATAAATGATTTGGAGGAATATGTAACTGGTCTGATTAGTAAGTTGCGGACAATACAAAGGTTGGTGGAATTGCGGATAGCGAGGAGGACTGTCAGAGGATACAGCAGGATTTAGATCGTTTGTAGACTTGGGCGGAGAGATGGCAGATGGAGTTTAATCCGGACAAATGTGAGGTAATGCATTTTGGAAGGTCTAATACAGGTAGGGAATATACAGTGAATGGTAGAACCCTCAAGAGTATTGAAAGTCAAAGAGATCTAGGAGTACAGGTACACGGGTCACTGAAAGGGGCAACACTGGTGGAGAAGGTAGTCAAGAAGGCATACGGCATGCTTGCCTTCATTGACCGGGGCATTGAGTATAAGAATTGTCAAGTCATGTTGTAGCTGTATAGAACCTTAGTTAGGCCATACTTGGAGTATAGTGTTCAATTCTGGTCGCCACACTACCAGAAGGATGTGGGGGCTTTAGAGAGGGTGCAGAAGAGATTTACCAGGATGTTGCCTGGTATGGAGGGCATTAGATATGAGGAGAGGTTGAATAAACTCGGTTTGTTCTCACTGGAACGACGGAGGTTGAGGGGTGACCTGATAGAGGTATACAAAATTATGAGGGGCATAGACAGGGTGGATAGTCAGAGACTTTTTCCCAGGGTAAAAGGGTCAATTACTTGGGGGCATAGGTTTAAGGTACGAGGGGAAACGTTTAGAGGAGATGTACGAGGCAAGTTTTTACACAGAGGGTAGTGGGTGCCTGGAACTCGCTGCCGGAGGAGGTGGTGGTAGCAGGGACGATAGTGACATTTAAGGGGCATCTTGACAAATACATGAATAGGATGGGAATAGAGGGATACGGACCCCGGAAGTGTAGAAGATTTTAGTTTAGACGGGTAGCATGGTCGGCGCAGGCTTGGAGGGCTGAAGAGCCTGTTCCTGTGCTGTACTTTTCTTTGTTCTTTGTTCTTGTTCTTTGATAGAAGCTTATGAGAATTACATTTGCTTGTGCACCCGTGTCAAGCTAGAAATTCACCATCGTGAAGGAATTCCGGAGGTGACATGTAGGTGGAGGTCACTCATTGAGTGGCTCCTGTTAGGACCTTTTTTTTTTGGCCCTTTTCACCAAGATTCGGGGGGAAATTTTATATGCAGCAATGAAAGGATGTTGAAAAACCAGAAGAAAAATACGAGGTGAAAAGTGCGAGTGATAGTCCGCCTGAGAGCTCGTGTTTGGTGCGGAGTTCTGTGGGAGGAAAGGTTGTGAGAGCAAGCTTGCTTGGTGGAGCTGCGTCTATTACAGTGGGCAAGCTGACTGAGGTGAAGGCAGGGGAGTTTGAGCGGCAGTTCACCAACCATTTTGATAGGTATTCTCCCTGTGTCTGCGTGGATCTCAGCTCCACAACCCGAAGATGTGCAGGGGAGGCGGATTGGCCACGCTAAATTGCCCCTTAATTGAAAAAAAAAGAATTGAGTACTTTAAATTTATTTTTAAATTTTTGGAAGGAAATGATGGCCTCGCTCAAGGAGTTGGTGGAAGATACGTTGGCCCCGATAAGGGAGGCTCTGGGGAAGATGTCGACAGCGGCTCGGGAGCAAGGAGAGATGTTGAAGGGGGTGGATGAGGCATTGTCGTGGCACAGTGACTAGCTGACCTCGAGATGAACTGCGAAGGGTGGAGGAGAATAATGAAGGGCTGAGAGCCAAGGTTGAGGACCCGGAGAACAGGTCTCGAAGGCAGAATCTGCAGATTGCGGGACTGCCTGAGGGTCTGGAGGGCCGGAGGGCAACCGAGTACTTTGCGGCGATGTTCACCAAGTTGTTGGGGGGGTAGGAAGACCCTTCCCTCCATGTGCTGGACAGGGCTCACCGGTTGCTCCGGCAAAACCAAAGGCGAATGAGCCACCAAGAACTGTGATAGACTATTTTCACAGCTACCAGGTGAAGGAAAAGGTGTTGAAATGGGCAAAAGCAGAATCGAGAAGTGAGGTGGGAAGGCAGTGGTATTCATGTTTACCAGAATGTCACAGCAGAGCTGGCAAGATGGTGGGCGGCCTTTGGTAGGGCGAAGGCAGCGTCGTACAAGAGCAACACCCAGTTTGGGGTGGTCTACCCGGCGAAGTTAAGAATTACGCATAAGCAAGGTGGCGCAGTGGTTAGCACTGCTGCCTCACGGCGCCAAAGTCCCAGGTTCGATCCCGGCTCTGGGTCACTGTCCGTGTGGAGTTCGCACTTCTCCCCCTGTTTGCGTGAGTTTCGCCCCCACAACCCAAAGATGTGCAGGGTAGGTGGATTGGACACGCTAAATTGCCCCTTAATTGGAAAAAACCAATTGGGTGCTCTAAATTTAAAAGAAAAGAATTATGCATAACTCCAGGGCTATTACTTTGAGATGGCGGAGGAGGTGAAGCCCTGAAGGACTGGGTCAGAATTGAGTTTGGATTTTGTTTTTCTTCAAGTTGTGGTTGGTAGGGGATGATTTTGGGACTTTGTGTAATATGTTGGGGTTTGGTTCCCTTTGTTTAGGGGGCAGTTAAATTGGATTGTTTGGAAGGACAGGATATCGGGGGGCCTTTATGTTGGTGTTTTCAGTATTGGGCATGTGGGGGATTGGTTCTGTCAGGGGACACCTCGCTAGCAAACACAAGTTGGCTACTGAACGGGAGTGAGGTGAGGGAAGAGGCCGGGGCTGTCGGAATCTGTGTGGACAGGTTTTGATGGGCCTGGGAGGTGTGAATGGTGGGGGGATTGGGAGTATGCAAAGAGGAGTGGTTTCAAGAGGAAGTGGCTGGGGGGTTTCTGGGAAGGGAGGATAGCAGGCTGACGGGAACTAGATGTAGGTTTGGGTCCTGTTCGCTGGGCGGGGCCGGGAGCAGCGATCCTGACTAAAAGGAGGAGAAGGGGGTTGAGAGACCCCTGGTCCCAATGGAATGTGCAGGGGTTGGGTGGACCGGTGAAGAGAACGAGAGTCTTCTCACATTTGAAGAGCTTAAGGTGGATAGGTCTAAGCCGCACTTGCTAACCCCCTCGGGGAGTGGGGGGAGGTGAGTGGGGAGACGGCGGAGGTGTTGGCTGCATTTATGAAGGAGATGGGGGGAGAAGATCCATGGCAGGTTTTGCACCCACTGGGTAGGGAGTATTCCTTCTTTTCGCCTCAAAGATCAACCTCTTTATTATGGGGAAATCGTTGTTGACGGGGGTGAGGAAAGCAGAATACTCAAGACGATTGTTATTTCGGATCATGCTCCGCATTTGGTGGATGTGGTCCTGGAGGATCAGCCTGCACAGAGGTCAATGTGGAGGTTGGATGTGGGGCTGCTGGCGGATCTGAATTTTTGTGTAAAGGTGGGGAAGGTGATTGATGCCTATGTGGGGTTCAATAGGAACGGAGAGGTCTCGTCATCAGTGTGCTGGGAAGTGCTGAAGGTAGTGGTAAGGAGCGAGATCACTCATTTAAGACTCAAGTAGACAGGTTGGCAAGGGAGGAGCAGGAGAGGCTGGCAGAGGAAATCTTGGACGTGGATGGAAAGTATGCGGATGATCCCATTCCGGAACTTCCGGTGAGGAGAAAGGAATTGCAAGCACGGTTTGATCTTCTGTCCACAGGAGAAGCGGTACGGCGATCAAGGCGGGCGAAGGGGGTAGTATATGAAGATGGGGAGAAGGCCAATCGCTTACTGGCAGGCCAGCTCTAACATCAGGCGGCTACATAAGAGATTGTTCAAGTCCGCAATGGGGCAGGGGAGCTGGTGGTGGGACCAGAGCAGGTGAACAAAGCATTTGAGGAGTTTTACAAAATGCTGTACGAATAGAAGCCCCTGAGGGACGAGCTGGATATGAGGGATTTTTGGGGGGTTTGGATAGTCCTACAGTAGGAGAGGAGAAGAGGGCAGGACTGGAAGAGCCAGTGGGGATTGAGGAGTTTCAGGCAGCAACAGGGAAAATGCAAACGGGCAAGGCACCAGGCCCGGATGGGTTCCCGGTGGAGTTTTATAAAACTGGATAGGTTGTCACCGCTGTTAATGGAGATGTCTGAAGATGCTTTGGCCAAGGAGGCACTCCCGGAGACGATGGGACTGGCATCCATTTCGCTGTTGCTAAAAAAGGATAAGGACCTGGTGGAGTGTGAGTCATACTTTTTGTTACATTTTGGCTACGAGTAGCTGGATATGAATGGAACCAGGTGAGAGCAGAACAACGCAGTTGGATAACAGTGGAGAGGCATTGGAGGAGGATAGTGCAATCAACCATATCAAAGACTGATGACTTCCGATGCCGGCCATGACGTAAGCGGTCGCACATTTGATGGCTCCTGTTCAAGATGGATTTTGTTGGTCTTGCCCCACCAGTATGGGGGGCATTTTGAGTGCAAAAGGTGTGCGAATGCCCAGGGAAGGTAATACTCCTCTGGTGAGTTTGGTGTATGGATCAGAGGACGAGAAGTGCCACGAGAAAGAGAGATCAGCTGGAGCTGGACAGTTTTCGTGGTACGCCACAGGTTAAGATGGCAGAAGGCAAGCACGCAGTCAGCGCTGCCCACCAAAAGGTCGACGGAGCAGCTGGTGGAGCTTTTGAATTGCAAATTCCAGCAGCAGAGGAAAGAGGCTCTGGAAAATCTGGCTGAAGTGGTGGAGCAGCTCAAAGCTGCCATTTTGAGAGAATATTTCAGAGATGGGAGACTCTGGGCCACGAGGAGCGGATAGCCTCGTTGGAGATGGAGTTGGGGATGGCCTTGGACAGCCAGAAGAGGCTGAGAGAGAAATGGGAGGACCTGGAGAATTGCTCCAGGAGACAAACTTGAGGGTTATCGGGATGCCTGAGGGCATCGAGGTTGTGGAGGCCGGCAAGTATGTGGTAAGGATGTTGGAGCAGTTGATGGGGGAGGGGGCCTTTCACCGGCCATTCAAGGTGGATCGGCCGCACAGGGCGCTGAAGATTAGACCGCAAGTGGCGAGCCGCCGAGGGAGATGGTGGTGCGGCCGCATCGTTTCTTGGACAAAGAAAAAAATTTGAAATGGGCGAGGCAGACAGTAGGGGCACCTGGGAAGGGAGTGAACTGCGGTTCTACCAAGACCTGGGTGCGGAGTTGGCGAACAGGAGAGCTGGGTTAAACTGGATAAAGGCTGCCCTCTTCAAGAAGGGTGTGAAGTTTGGGGGTTTGTACTCTTCCCTCTTGTGGGTGACACATCAGAAGCAGGAGTTTTATTTTGACTCGCCTGAGGAGATGATGGACTTTATGAGGGATCATGGGCTGGGAGGAGTCTGAAGACACTGAACTTTGGAGAGGAGCTTTGTGTTTCTGGTTAAGTGTATGGAATGGGTAGTTTTGGGGGGGGGGGGGTTTCAACGGGGGGTAGTGATGCTGAGTGTGCCTTTAGTTCTTTGTTTGTTGGAGGTTGGGGGATGAAGGATGGACTGGAGCGGGGAGGGGGATTAGAGGCCTTGAGCGGGAGCCACCATCCTAGCTGAGCAGGCTAGTTAACGGAAGTGAAGTAGGCGGTCGTCAGGCATGGGGGGGGGGGGGGGGGGGGGGTTGGTTCTTGGTTTGGGAGTGGGATGGGGAGGGTTGCTGACGTGTGCTGTTGGAGTGGCGCAGTTGGGAAGGGACAGATGGCGGCAGACATCCGAGAGCAGGTCCAGAGGGGTACTGGATGCGGGCCAGAGGCCGGCTCAAGAAGGGATTATGGCTGATCGGCAGGGTAGGAGGGACCGGGTAGCAGGTATGTATAGGGCAGCACGGTAGCACAAGTGGATAGCACTGTGGCTTCACAGCCCGGGGTTCCAGGTTCGATTCCCGGCTTGGGACACTGTCTGTGCGGAGTCTGCACATTCTCCCCGTGTCGGCATGGGTTTCCTCCGGGTACTCCGGATAAATTGCCCTTAGTGTCCAAAATTGCCCTTAGTGTTGGGTGGGGTTACTGGGTTATGGGGATAGGGTGGAGGTGTTAACCTTGGGTAGGGTGCTCTTTCCAAGAGCCGGTGCAGACTCGATGGGCCGAATGGCCTCCTTCTGCACTGTAAATTCTATGATCTATGATCTATGATCTATGATCCGGTTTCCTCCCACAGACCAAAGACATGCAGGTTAGGTGGATTGGCCATGTTAAATTGCCCTTAGTGACCAAAAAGGTTAGGAGGGGTTATTGGGTTACGGGGATAGGGTGAAAGTGAGGGCTTAAGTGGGTCAGTGCAGACTCGATGGGCCGAATGGCCGCCTTCTGCACTGTATGTTCTATGTTCTACATGTGGATGCCAAGATTCTTGCCTTAGGTTGGAAGAGTGCTTCCTACAGGCGATTGGGAAAAATTAGACGGGGTTTGTAAAGGGTAGGCATTATCTTCAAATGTGTGCCATTTGTTAAGTGTGGTGCTCTCTCCGTCAGAACAGGGAGGAGCCGCAGGTGGTGGTGGTGCTGGATGCGGAGATGCCAATTGATCGAGTAGAGTGGAATTATTTGTTTGCGGTGTGGGACTGGGCCTAAGTTTATATAAGGAACCCAAAGCAAGTGGGCGCATGAATGAAGCTTCCGTTTACATAGGGGAACGTGACAGGGGTCCCCGTGTCCCCCTTCCTGTCTGCGCTGGTGATAGAAGCTTTGGCCATTATGCTAAGATGCTGGGATAAGTGGAGGGGGATAGTAAGGGGGGGGGGCGTGTGGAGCATAGGGTGTCTTTGTATGCCGATGATTTGTTGATATACACTCCAACTCGGGTTCCACTGTGGGGATTTAATGGGGCTGCTCAGGGGATTTGGTGCTTTTTTCAGGTTGTAGGCTGATTCTGGAAAAGAGTGGGTGTTTTTTGGTGTCATCTCAGGCGGCAAGAGCTGGCTTTGGGGCTTGCCATTGCGGGTGGTGACGAGCCTCTTTAGGTATTTAGTGGTGCAGGTGGCTCGAGACTGGGCCCGGCTTTGTAAATTGAATTTTACGAGTCTCGTGGGTAGACTCAAGGTGGATTTGCTGAGATGGGACAGCCCCCCCGCCCCCCCCCGCCCCTATCATTGGCAGGCCGGGTGCAGGCAGTAAAGATTACAATTTTGCCACGGTTTTTATTTTTATTTCAGTGCCTGCCAGTCTTTTTGCTGAAAACGTTTTTTAAGGGGGTGGAACGCTTGATTTTGTCGTTTGGCTGGGCAGGTAAGATACTGAGGATTCAGAAGGCAGTGCTTCAGAGAGGGCAGCAGTCAGGGGGCTTGGCCCTTCCAAACCTGTTCTATTATTATTCACGACGAACGCTGAAAAGGTGCGGGGCTGGGGTATGTGGGTGAAGTTGGAGGCAGGCTGTTGTGAGGGGTCAGGGTTGCGGGCGCTGGTAACGGTGTCGCTTCCGTTTGCCCTAGGGAAACATTCGGTGTGTCTGGTGGTGGTGGCCACATTGAAGACATGGAGGCAATTTTGTCAGATCTTTAGGTTAGGGGTGGGGTCGAGGTTGATGCCGATCCGAGGGAATCATGGGTTTTGAGTCGGTGAGGCTGGATGCTAGGTTTCGGGGATGGGGGGAGCGGACGGTGATGGAAATGAAGGAACTGAAGGGCAGTTCGCGGGTTTGGCAGAGTTGACGGGGAGGTTTAGGATTCCGCGGGGGAGGTATTCAGGTACTTGCAGGTGCGGGATATCACAAAGCAGGCTTTCCCCATTTTTCTGGTGGCACAGCCCTCCTCGTTGTTGGAGGGGGTGTTGTCGGTGATGGGGCTAGACAGGGGGTCATTTTGGCGATCTACAAGACGATTTTGGAGGAAGATATGGCGTCGGGGTTGGTTTAGCACAGCGGGCTAAACAGCTGGCTTGTAATGCAAAAACAAGGCCAGCAGCACAGGTTCAATCCCCGTACCGGCCTCCCCAAACAGGTGCCAGAATGTGGCTTTTCATAGTAACTTCATTGATGCCTACTTGTGACAATAAGCTGTTATTATTATTATTATTATTTCATATGGCCAAGTGGGAGGAGGAGCTGGGGATGGAGGGGTTGTGGTGTGAGGTGCTACGGATGGTGAATGCCTCAACATCGTGTGCAAGGCTACGGTTGATACAGCTAAAGGTGGTACCTGACGAAGTCAAGGATGAGTCGGCTGTTTGAGGTGGTGGAGGACATTTGCCAATGGTGTGGGAGGGGCCAGCCAATCATGTACACATATGTTCTGGTCCTGCCCAAAGTTGGAGACATTTTGGATGTCTTTCTTCAGCACCATGTCAACGATCCTGCAGGTGGCTTTGGAGCCTAGCCCCCTGGGGGCCATATTCGGGGTGTCGGACTTGCTGGAGCTTCAGACAGGTGCGGGGGCAGATGCTTTAGTCTTCGCCTCACTGATTGCTCGCAAGCGAGTCCTATTGGTGTGGAGGTCAGACTCTTTGCCCTGTGCTTCAGTATGACTGGGGGACTTGATTGAGTTCCTGTACTTGGAGAACGTTTAGTTCATTTTAATGGGGGTGAAGAGGCATCCACAAGAGATTGGGTCTTCTGAAGGGCGGGGTGGGCGTGGACGGAGGGGGCATTTGCTTTAAGTTACCGGGGTGTTGAAGGATGAGGTTGAAGGATGAGGAGAGAGGTTTGGGTTCTTTTTTGTTTAGGTGTTTTACTTTGTTTTGTTGGATATTTAAAATGTGAAAATTTTAAAAATCGAATACAAATATTTTTAAAAACGTACATCATCAATTCTTAAACCAACCTTCCATTTGTCTGCTTTAGAATTTGTTATTGCTGCACCAATTCAGATTCAGCGCCTGCATCATCATCTGCAATTGCGTGCACTTTCTTCAGTGTACACATTTTAGCAAAGTGATTTTGTTGATAACACTGTGTGGTAATACCAGGTATTGCGGTACCTGAGAGGTGGATGACCATTGGCTAGACCCAGGAGTCTACCATTGGCTGATGTACATAGCTCCGCCCTGAGAGGCGGAGTATAAGAACCGATGCCGTCCCAGCAGCCTTCACTTTCTGTATCGAAGCTGCTGGGGAAGAGTTCTGGCAGATTAAAGCCTATTATTTATGACTCACCTTGTCTCGAGAGTAATTGATTGCGCATCAATTTAATCTGCTACAACTTCAGTTGAAAGGATGGATCTCCATATCAAACCGGAGTGCCTTCAGTTCAGCCCCCACGCGGACAACTCTGCTGCTATTTTTAAACATTGGCTGGCGTGCTTTAAGGGCTACCTCGACACGGCCGCCGACACCCCCACGGAAAGACAAAAGATGCACCTTCTACGCTCGCGGGTCAGCCCTGGGATCTACCCTCTTACCGAGGAGGCGGAGAATTATGCTGCAGCGATCGAGCTGCTAGAAGGACATTATATCCGCCCTGTGAACCAGGTCTACGCTCGTCACCTGCTGGCGACTAGGAGGCAAAGCCCCAAAGAAACGCTGGAAGACTTCTATCGGGCGCTGCTGGTGCTGGGCCGAAACTGTGGCTGCCTGCCAGTTTCGGGGAACGAGCACACGGAACTTTTGATCAGGGATGCTTTCGTGGCAGGTTTGACTTCCCCCGATATCCGCCGAAGGCTCCTAGAAATGGACACACTGGGACTTACTGAGGCACGGGCCCTGGCGGGGTCCATGGACATTGCGTATAACAACGCGCTGGCTTTTGCTCCCGGACGCTCAGCGGCCCCCTGGGCTGCGTAGCACCGCGTTGCGGCAGCCCCTCAGACCTTCCCTCTGACCCCGCAAGCCTGCGCTGCGAGACGGCCCGCTACCGCCGCCGGACAATGCTGTTTCTTCTGTGGGCAGGCGAATCATCCCCGACCGCGCTGCCCGGCCCGCACCGCCACCTGCAAAGGGTGCGACAAGAAGGGCCACTATGTCGGGGTCTGCCAGGCCCGCGCCGTGGCCGCGGTCTCCAGCGACTATCGGCAGCCCCTTTTTCAGGCCCCGGCCATCCAGCGCCCACCGCCACCCCCCTACCCTCAGGCCGCGTGCGACCCGCGGCCGCGGCCATTTTGCCCCCCGGCCACCACGCTGGACGGGTGGGCGCCGCCATTTTGTCCCTCGCCGCCGCCATCTTCTTCATCCCCGGACTCCATGTGCGACCCATGGCTGACGCCATCTTGGATGGGGCCCCAGGCCCCAGCACAGCCGACTACACGCTGCCCGACCAGAACTCTCCATTACTGCACCTGGCCTCAGTGACGCTGGACCAGAGTCGGCCCCGGACGCTTGCGAAAGCTACAACGACGATCTCCATCAACGGCCACGTGACGTCGTGCTTGATCGACTCTGGGAGCACGGAAAGCTATGTTTACCCCGACACGGTAAGGCGCTGTTCCCTTGTCACCCATCCCGTAAACCAACGGATCTCCCTGGCCTCCGGGCCACACGCAGTGGAGATAAAGGGGTTCTGCCTAACGAACCTCACTGTCCAAGGCAGGGAATTCCGCAATTTCCGCCTGTACATCCTGCCGCACCTCTGCGCAGCCACCCTCCTTGGGCTGGATTTCCAGTGCCATCTACAAAGCCTGACTTTTAAATTCGGCGGCCCTATACCCCCCCTTACTGTCTGCGGCCTCGCGACCCTTAAGGTCAACCCGCCTTCCCTGTTTGCGAACCTCACCCCGGATTGCAAATCCGTCGCCACCAGGAGCAGACAGTACAGTGCCCAGGACCGGACCTTTATCAGGTCGGAGGTCCAAAGGCTGCTGAGGGAAGGGGTCATCGAAACGAGCAACAGCCCCTGGAGGGCTCAAGTAGTGGTGGTAAAGACCGGGGAGAAACATAGGATGGTCATTCTACAGCCAGACCATCAACAGGTTTGCGCAGCTGGATGCGTACCCTCTCCCCCGTATAGCCGACCTGGTGAACTGGATTGCGCAATACAAGGTTTTCTCCACGGTGGATCTCAAGTCTGCCTAGCTACCCCTCCGTAATGGTGACCGCCAGTACACTGCCTTCAAAGCAGATGGGCAGCTCTATCACTTTTTAAGGGTTCCCTTCGGTGTCACAAACAGGGGGCGAAATTCTCCCCCAACGGCGCGATGTCCGCCGACTGGTGCCAAACACGGCGCCAATCAGACGGGCATCGCGCCGGCCCAAAGGTGCGGAATGCTCCGCATCTTTGGCGGCCTAGCCCCAACATTGAGGGGCTAGGCCGACGCCGGAGGGATTTCCGCCCCGCCAGCTGGCAGAAATGGCGTTTGTTGCCCCGCCAGCTGGCGCGGAAATGCGGCGCATGCACGGGAGCGTCAGCGGCCGCTGTCAGTTTCCCGCGCATGCGCAGTGGGGAGAGTCTCTTCCGCCTCCGCCATGGTGGAGGCCGTAGCGGAGGCGGAAGGGAAAAAGTGCCCCCACGGCACAGGCCCGCCCGCGGATCGGTGGGCCCCGATCGCGGGCCAGGCCACCGTGGGGGCACCCCCCGGGGTCAGATCGCCCCGCGCCCCCCCCCCCAGGACCCCGGAGCCCGCCCACGCCGCCTGGTCCCGCCGGTAAATACCAGGTTTGATTTACGCCGGCGGGACAGGCAATTTCTGGGCGGGACTTCGGCCCATCCGGACCGGAGAATCCAGCGGGGGGTCCCGCCAACCGGCGCGGCCCGATTCCCGCCCCCGCCCAATCTCCGGTACCGGAGACTTCGGCGGGGGCGGGGGCGGGATTCACGGCGGCCTACGGCCATTCTCCGACCCGGCGGGGGGTCGGAGAATGACACCCAGGGTCACGGTCTTCCAACGTGAGATGGGCCGAATGGTTGACCGGTATGGCTTATGCACAACGTTCCCGTATCTTGATAACGTCACCATCTGCGGCCATGACCAGCAGGACCACGACACCAACCTCCGAAAATTTCTCCAGACCGCGAATATCCTTAATTTGACATACAATAAGGATAAATGCGTGTTTAGCACCGACCGTCTAGCCATTCTAGGCTACGTAGTGCGAAGTGGAGTCATAGGCCCCGACCCTGAGGCATGCACCCCCTCATGGAGTTCCCCCTCCCTCACTGCCCCAAGACCCTAAAGCGCTGCCTCGGCTTCTTCAGCTATTATGCACAATGGGTCCCCAATTACGCAGACAAAGCCCGACCCCTGATCCAGTCCACAACCTTCCCCCTGTCGACGGAGGCCCGCCAGGCCTTCTGCCGCATCAAAGCAGACATTGCAAAAGCCACGATGCGCGCCATCGACGAGTCCTTCCCCTTCCAGATCGAGAGCGATGCGTCCGACGTAGCTCTGGCGGCCACCCTCAACCAAGCGGGCAGGCCCGTGGCTTTCTTCTCCCGCGCCCTCCATGTTTCCAAAATCCGCCACTCCTCAGTCGAAAAGGAGGCCCAGGCCATAGTAGAAGCTGTGCGTCACTGGAGGCATTACCTGGCCGGCAGGAGGTTCACTCTCCTCACGGACCAACGGTCGGTTGCCTTCATGTTCGATGATGCACAGCGGGGCAAGATTAAGAACGACAAGATCTTGCGGTGGAGGATAGAACTCTCCACCTACAATTACGAGATCTTGTACCGTCCTGGGAAGCTGAACGAGCCTCCTGATGCCCTGTCCCGCGACACTTGTGCCACCCCACAAGTGGACCGCCTCCGATGCCTCCACGAGGACCTCTGCCACCCGGGGGTCACTCGTTTCTTTCATTTTATCAAGAGCCGCAACCAGCCCTACTCCATCGAGGAGGTCAGGACAGTCACCAGGGACTGCCGAATCTGCGCGGAGTGCAAACTGCACTTCTACCGCCCAGAGAGGGCACACCTGATAAAGGCTTCCCGTCCCTTTGAACGCTTCAGCATGGATTTCAAAGGCCCCCTCCCCTCCACCGACCGCAACACGTACTTCCTAAACGTGATTGACGAGTACTCCCGGTTCCCATTCGCCATCCCCTGCCCAGACATGACCACAACCACCGTCATCAAGGCCCTCCAGGGTATCTTTACACTGTTCAGTTTTCCCGCATACATACACAGTGATAGGGGGTCCTCCTTTAAGAGTGACGAACTGCGTCAATTCCTGCTCAGCAAAGGCATCGCCTCGAGCAGGACGACCAGTTACAACCCCCGGGGAAACGGGGCAGGTTGAGAGGGAGAACGGCACGGTCTGGAAGACCGTCCTGCTGGCCCTACGGTCTAGGAATCTCCCAGTCTCCCGCTGGCAGGATTTCCTCCCGGTGGCCCTTCACTCCATCCGGTCACTGCTCTGTACTACCACAAATCAGACACCTCATGAACGTCTCCTTGTTTTCCCCAGGAAGTCCTCCTCCGGAACCTCGCTCCCAACCTGGCTAGTGACACCCGGACCGATCCTGCTTCGGAGACATGTGAGGGCGCACAAGTCGGACCCGTTGGTCGAGAGGGTCCACCTGCTGCACGCCAACCCCCAGTACGCCTATGTAGCGTTCCCTGACAGCCGGCAGGACACAGTCTCCCTTCGGGACCTGGCGCCCGCTGGAGCCCCACGCGCACCCGCACCATTGCCCCCACCCCCACCCTCCCCGTAGCGCCTGACCGGAGGGTCAGTATTCCCACCGCCCCTACCTAGGCCCAAACAAGCACCGACGCCCCCTACGGGTGCCCCTCCCCCTGCCCACTTTTCGCCCCAACAGCGCCGGCTAGGGGTGACGAAGCTGCCTGGGAGGACGACACCACGTTCCCGGAGTCGCAACCGCCGGGACCCTCATCAGGATCACCGCCGAAGCCCAGGCGCTCCAGATGGACGACCAGGCCACCCGATCGACTGATTGCTGCACCATGAACACTTTGCTATTACCCTCGACATCACGGCACCTCCATACCTGGTCCTACCATGCAAAAGGCGACATTAACGCTGGCCATCACCCCGCCGGGTTCTTTTTAACAGGGGGTGAATGTGGTAATGCCAGGTATTGCGGTACCTGAGAGGTGGATGACCATTGGCTAGACCCAGGAGTTTACCATTGGTTGATGTACATAACTCTGCCCTGAGAGGCGGAGTATAAGAACCGATGCCATCCCAGCAGCCTTCACTTTCTGTATTGAAGCTGCTGGGGAACAGTTCTAGCAGGTTAAAGCCTATTAGTTATGACTCATCTTGTCTCGAGAGTAATTGATTGCGCATCACACTCTTTTCCATAGGCTACACAACCGTGTGGTAAGTGTTCCATTCCGCATCAACTGCAGTTTTGTTATTTTTACCTTCAGGCTGTTTTTCCCCAGCGCTGTTTCTGTCTAACTGCATGTAACTGCTTTGACACACGCAACATATTTTCCATCATCTGTTTAATCTGCCGTTTTGGTATCTCTGCCACTCTGCAGTTATTTATTGCTTTCACCTGTGTGAGATCCACCTCTCTCAAAAGCAGTTCTCTCAGAGAATTATTTGCGATCCTGTAAATTATTCTATCTCAGGTGAATGATTCTTCAAGCTCTCCAAATTCACACGGTTCAGCTCGTTTTCTCAGCTCATGACGTAGTAACTAATGTTTTCACTGCCATGCATGCTCGTAAACAATTTGCATCTTTCATACGTGATGTTTTTCGCAGGGCTGCAGTAAGCTTCAAATGTTTCCATTATTTCTTTCAAGTTATTTCGTTCCTCATCACTTCCCATGCTCGGAGAAGAAAGATGGAAGACTGTATCTGGGGGGTCTTTCTTATCACTGTCAGTTGCTGTGACGTACAAGTTGAAGTGCTGCTGGAATTGCCTCCAGATTTCTGTGAGATTGCCCTCCAAGCTAAGCGCTGTTGGTGGTTTCAGATCCTCCATTGTTGTGTTTAGCTCATTTCCAAAATGTCTTGTTTTTATAATGCAGGTTGACCGACACCATTGTTGTAAAACTAACTTCATTACAAACACACTTTCTCAACATGAACGCACTAACTGCAAGGCTTCAGCAGCCTTGTTACACCCTTCACTAACAGATGCTATCTGACCCTTGACTCCCAGGTCTGATGACCCCCATGTAGTATGTAATGTTCTGTATTGTATCTAGTACTTGTGTACACTACCCCAATCGCCAATTATCATGACACAAGTCATTCACCACCCTGACTTGGTAATATGTCACCGTTTCTTCACTGTCGCTGGGTCAAAAACCCTGGTGCTCCCTCCCTAACAGCACTGTGGTTGTACCTACACATGGACTGCAGAGGATCAAGAAGGCAACTCACCACCACCTTCTATGGGGAAATTAGGGTAGGCGATAATTGCTGGCCTCGCCAGCAACGTGCATAATGTATAAAGAAAAAAATCTCATCACACAGCCTCAAAAGTGATCCCAGAACAAACCTTTATTTTCCAAAGCTAAAAACTTTTGCCATTAGTCAGAGCACATACACACAACATGCAGTGAGGTTATAATTCAGCCTAATTATATAGGAATAAGATAAAATGTAATTCACAAATCTAAGAATCCCAAAAGTGTAGAGGAGGCCCTACAATCATAAACCTCTGCTCAGAAACGTGATCACTTTCACAACTCTTCCGATTCATTAACAGTTCCGAACTTCTGTCAATTTGTTCTTAATATGTACACTTGCCATCCATGTCCTACCCGTCGAATCTAGTCCATGACGGGCCAGCAGTGTCAGATGCGGTAACATCGGGTGGCATTCTCCGTTCCCCCGGCCGTGAGTTTCTCGGCCCTGCGCCAATTGCTGGCGAAAGAAGTACATCTCTTGACAGTTGAAAAATAGGATAATGATTAAGCAGGATACCTACCTGCCTGTTAGACCCGTCTTTTCAGGACTGGACTTGCTGTTCCAATTTTCTGTTTCTGTTTTGATCTCAGCCAAATTGAACAAGCAGCAACACTATATTTTTCTCCAGTTTGGCCATTACACTGAGCTTTTTGCCCGTCTACTATTTAAGTTTGTTTGAGGATCAGCAGGCTGGTTTCCTCTGCTTTTGTTCTCTCACACAGTGGTAACGTTCCTGTATTTGGCTATAATCAGTATTCAGCTTTCCAATTTACAAGTGAAGTTTGCGTTGGTAGCCCCGAGTTCTGTAAGCTGCCTCTGCATATTTAGCAGTCTCATCTGAACCATCTCCATGATATCGTCAAATCTGTCCAGTCTGAGTAGTTTTAGCTCTCTAACTGTCGTAATGCATTCAGTGCGGCCTTCTGTATATTTTAGTGCAGTGCTGACCTCAAGCATTGTGATGATCCATAAATCTTGGCATGCAATCCCATTCGCGGTAAATTCTTAAACTGCATTATAGCATCAACATGTGATTCTGTTACAGACAGAAGGGGGTTTAATTTTTTGTGCCCTGATTTCGCCTCTTACTAACTGTCTGTAAACAGAAAGGTGTTTTTGATTTTTGATTTCCCCCTTCATAAGCGGTGGCATGTTTACCAACCTCTCGGGTTTTGTGTGCTCCAATTACTATTAATAATCCAACAACAAACTCGAGATAGGATAAACTAAGAGGGTTAGTTTATTTTCACACACTCAAATGCAAGAGGAGGGTAGAAACATGGCTTCCTATTCATTTATACAATAAAGGTGGGATAGAGAAAAGAAAGAGATACAGAGCAAAGGCCACAGATAGAAAAACATTTAAGTCCAGAGACCATAATTAAAGACAAATTCTTTCACAGAGCAGCAGGTTGAAAATTGATGCTGGTAATTCACTTTTCCAGTAGACTTGACTTCCAAACAGAGGCAAATTAGTCTTGCGGGCAATGGTATAGAAGTTGCAGTAGAAACAGTATAGGTGGGGAGCCAGGTATTCAAACTTAAAAAGAGCCCTTTTTCTGAGCTGCTGCCTGCTGGATAGAAAATGACAACCTGGGCTTGGCGGGTTCCACAAGGCTGAGGCGTCATGTTATATGATTCCCACTTCACCTCTTTGACTTGAACAAAGGATGTATGTTCCTTCATTTGGTGATTGGTGATGTTTTAATCATTATGGATTTCCAGAGTTTTCAGATTCTTTTGTCCTTGCAACATGGTCACCTCCATTTACATTAAAGAAATGTAAATTATCTCTGTACAATCTCTTGGAATTTGGTGCTACAGTCGCAGGGCCATTAGCATTTTGTTAGAGATAATGAGATTTCAGCTTTTCTGAATGCAGGATAGTTCCTTTAGTTTGAGTCATGGCCAGCCATATTTCAGTCATTTTAAAACCTTGTTCCAGACTTTAAAATGTTTTAATAAATTAGACATGATGCTATATGTAAAAGAAAAAGTAGAGTGAGGTCTTAGCCCCCTGACAATTCACATTGACAATATCCCAGAGGGCTGTGGAGGCTCAGGTATGGAGTTAATTCAAGACGGATCAATAGATTTATATATATTCAAGATATCAATGGATACGGGATTGGTGTGGGTAAATGCCTTGGAGATAGACAATCAGTTATGATCTAGTTAAATGGCAGAGCAGGTTCAAGGTTCTAAATGGCCTTTGCCAGCTTCAATTTCCTATGTTCCTATCTTACTAAGGTCAAAGAACAAAGAACAAATACAGCACAGGTACAGGCCCTTCGGCCCTCCAAGCCTGCGCCGACCATGGTACCTGCCTAAATTAAAACTGTATGCACTTACGGAGTCCATATCTTTCCATTCCCACCCTATTCATATAGTTGTCTAGGTGCCCCTTAAATACTGCTATCGTACCTGCTCCCACCACCTCCCTAGGCAGTGCATTGCATTTACCACCCTCTGTGTAAAAAACTTGCCTCGCACATCAGTTCTAAACTTTTCCCCACGCACTTTAAACCTATGTCCCCTAGTACTTGACTCTCCTACCCTAGGAAAGACCATCTGACTATCCACTCTGTCCATGCCACTCATAATCTTGTAGACCCCTATCAGGTCGCCTCTCAACCTCCATCGTTCCAGTGAGAACAGACCGAGTTTATCTATCCTCTCCACATTGTTAATGCCCTCCATACCAGGCAACATCCTAGTCAACTGCTTCTGTACCCTCTCCAAAGCATCCACATCCTTCTGGTAGTGTGGCGACCAGAATTGTACACAATATTCCAAATGAGGCCGAACTGAGCATTTGACCAAGTACAGCTGCAACATGACTTGCCAATTTTTATATTCAATGCCCCGACCGATGAAGGCCAGCATGCCATATGCCTTCTTGACCACCTTAACCACATGCGTTGCCACTTTCAGTGATCGGTGGACATGCACGCTCAGATCTCTCTGCCTGTCAGTACTCGCAAGAGTTCTGCCATTTATTGTGTAATTCCAACATGCATTGGCCCTTCCAAAGTGCATTACCTCACACTTCTCCGGATTAAACTACAGATCCTTCTGATCCTCTGCCGTCAATCCGGTCGGTCCATTGTAGCCCATCATTACCCAATGCCATGTTGATCAATGGGTTGATCTGGCCGCCTTAAAAAGTGGAATACCGACTTCCGGTGACAGCGGGCGGGAGGCAGCCGCACATTGGAGGGCTCCCGTTTGGGAACGGCATTTTCGGGGAGTAACGCCCGGTCCTAGGGCCAGCGACGGCAATAAAAGTCGGGGGATAGCGCACTGAGAAGAAGGATGTAAAAAAACACCAAATAAACGGCCGGGAAAAAAGCGGATGAAAGTCCGTTGGAGAGGGGAAAGGTCACCGCGGGGTCAACAAAGAAAATGGAGGCTGGAGCCCCAGGGGAGGCCGCAGTGCTTACGGCTGAAGAACTAACTAAGGTGATGGCTGCGGAATTCGAAAAGCAGTTGGCGCAGATTGCGAAATGCATGGAGACGGTGAGGAAGGAGATGAGGGAGGTTTTGAGTGCGCTGGTGGAGGAGGCGGTTTCCCCGGTGATGACGGCGGTGGCTAGCGCAGTGGCAGAGGTGCGAGAGCAAGGGGAGGCGCTGAAGGAAGTGGAGGAGACGTTATTGCAGCACGGTGATCAACTTGCGTCGATGGGGAAGGAGATGCGGAAGGTGATGGACACGAACAAGAATCTGCGTGGAAAAATGGAAGATCTGGAAAACAGATCCAGGCGACAGAATTTGAGGGTCGTGGGGTTGCCCGAAGGAGTTGAAGGACCGAAGCCGACTGAGTATTTAGCCGCGATGCTTGCAAAACTACTGGGGGAGGTGGAGGACCCCTCCTAATATGAACTGGATCGGGCTCATCGGTCGTGGAAGCCTGTACCAAAGGCGAGTGAGCCGCCAAGGGCAGTGACTCTGTGCTTCCGTAGGTACAGTGTGAAGGAGAAGGCCCTGAGCTGGGCCAAGCAGAAGCGGGTGGTGCAGTGGGCTGGAGCTGGTATACGTGTATACAAGGACTTTACGGTGGAGCTGGCGAGGAGGCGGGCTGCCTTCAACCGGGTGAAGAGGGCACTGTACATTGGCAAGGTGCAGTGTGGCATTGGATATCCAGCGAAGCTGAGGGTGACTTACAAGCTCAGGGACTTTTATTTTGGAACGGCGGAAGCAGCGGAGGAGTTTGCGAAGGCAGAAGGACTGTGGCAGAACTGACAAATTGAGGAATGGCCATGTGCCGATGTAACCTCATGACTGTATTTTCTTCTTTTTTTTGTATCACTGCGCGCGGGGGTAGAGGCTAAAGGAGCCAATGTTGCATATATTTGGACAAAGGAAGGGATGGGACTTTCATTCGAAAGGAGCGCTCTTTGGGGTGTAGGTGGATATGCGGGGTTTGTATGCTAAAAGGGGATCTTTGGGCTTTCCTAGGGCCGGGCAAGGGGGAAAGGGACCCGGACGGGGGCCTCCACGCTGGCCGGTTTAAGCCGGCCAGTGAACGGGAGTGAGGTGGGGGGAGGGGGTGCGGCCATCGGAGCCTGGCAGAACAGGATCCGAGTGGTCTAGCCGGTGTAGAAAGTTGGGGGGAGGGAACCGAGGTTGGGGGAGGGAACCGAGGTTGGGAGGAGGAGTTCTACAAGAGGCAGTGGACGGGAGGAGCTGGAGACTTGGGGGGTGGGGGGGTACAACTCTGGGGTATCATGTACGGTACTCTCTCAGAGGCTGGATGGCGTTGGTTGTGAGGGGCGGGTGGGGGGGTGGGGGGGTGGCGAGCCGTGTAGATTAAGGGTGACTACGGGTAATCCCTGATTCCTTTTTGTCATTTGTTTATGTAAACATGCGGGTTGAGGTTTGGGGGTTGGTGGGCGTATGGGATTGTTGTTATTATGGGGATTGACATACCTTGTTGATTATTGTGTATTGTTGATGGGTGTAAATGTGGGAGAAAACGTGAAAAAGGAGAATAAAAATAATTTTTTTTTAAACGTGGAATACCAGGGCAGCACGATGGCGCAGTGAGTAGCACTGCTGCCTCAAGGCGCCGAGGTCCCAGAGTCGAGGTGTGGAACAACATTCAATGAGGTAGCTGATATGGAGAAAAACACTGACACAGACTTGATAGGCTGCTTCTGCCCTTGAACATCCAACCATTTCATGAACAGCGTTGGGACATCCAACGAGGAAATAGATATTCAGTAAGGAACACATTTCACTAGCACGAGCATGAGTAATTAAGATGTTTCTTGAACTTTGGAACAGGTTTAGCAGAATGTGATTGGTCTGATTCAATCATGTCATTGCTGTTATCGATGGATAAGTTTTCTTGTTAAATAACAAAATTAGTTGTAATTAACTTCATGAAATGCAGAAATGTTATTTTCAACACACCATTGGAAATATTTCCTGTTGGCAAATCAGCACCATTATTAAAATAGTATAACTAGAATCTCCATATAATAATAGTGTCTCCTTTCACATTGTGTCAATGATTGCTGTCATAAACATGTACATCTTACTTCCTCGAGGAGTATTTGACTGGGAGTGAATTTAATCTAGTGTGCCCAGGTAAATAGGGCACCATTATAGTCACAGCTGGTGTGAAAACATTCTACCCTTACAGTTTAGGATCCTGCTTCCATGGGCCGCTTTATACACTGCTCACCAATTTTGCCTGACCTGTAGAAAACATATTATTGACCTCAAAAGGACAGCTAAAAGAGGCTGGTGTCCATGATCAAAGGTCCAAGAAGCACCAAGGAGGCTCAGTCTCAATGAAAGAAGAACTCACCATGGCCATGACTTCCTGAGGTGTCATCACTTGATCCCATGGAGAGTGTAAATGGAGTGATAGTATCACAGAATCGCAGCATTCTTACATCACAGGCCCATTATAGCCCATCCTGTCCACACCAGCTCTCCAAATGAGCATTATGATTTAGTGTTATTCCCCTGCCTTTTCCACATACCCCTTGTTTCTATTCAAATAATAATCTAATGCCCTCTTGAATGTGTTGTTTGAACCTGCCTCCACCAAACTTCCAGACAGTGCATTCCAGACCCGAATCACTCGCCGTGTAAAAAAGCTTTTTCGCACATCACATTTGCTACTTTTTCAAATCACTTTAAATCTATTGCCTCCCATTCTTGATCCAGGGGAAAATCCAGAACTTACCGCACCCCCAGCCAAGCTGTTCCAGTCCAGCTTCAACACTGGTATCTACCCGGCAATGTGGAAAATTGCCCACGTGTGTCCTGAACACAACAGGACAAATCCAACCCAGCCAATCACCGCCTATCAGCCTACTCTCCGTCATCAGTAAAGTGATGGAAGGAGTCATCAACAGTGCTATCAAGCGACACTTACTCGGCAATAACCTGCTCACGGACACTCAGTTTGGGTTTCACCAGGGTCACTCAGTCCCTGACCTCATTACAGCTTTGGTTCAAACATGGACAAAAAAACAAAATGCCAGAGGGAGGTGAGAGTGACTGCCCTTGACATCAAGGCAGCATTTGACCAAGTACGGTATCAAGGAGCCCTAGTTATACTGGAGTCAATGGGAATCAGGGGGAAAACTCTCCGCTGGTTGGAGTCATACCTGTGTTATGGGCCAGGATTTAGAGAACCCCAAAGTGTATCATGGAGTTCACCTGACCCACAACTTTGAATAGATTGTGGTATGGGGAGCACACGGTCCACTCTACAGTGTGGTGCAACAGAGCTTTACAGTACTTTTAAATTAAAACAATGTTCATTTATGAAACCAGTTAACACTTTATAAACCCACAGTAAACATCTTAACAACTATCAATACCAATAAATCCCCAAAGAATACAGTACTCGACAGATAACCTTAATAAATTCCAAACAACATCCGGAAGACAAAAGACCCTTTTTAACACAAAGATCAGGTTTAAATTCACTGTTGAGAGCAGTCAGCACTTTGAAATCACCCAATTGATTTGGAGACAGTCTTTAGTTTGCAGAGAAATCCATGCACATCTGCTGCCTTTCACTGCAGATCTTCTCTCTGAAAACAAAACTAACCACACCCTGTACCAAACAGCCTAAAACAAAAGTAAAGCAGACAGACAGCCCAGCTCCACCCACTGTCTGACATCACTGCAGCTCTCTAATAAACACCCATTTCTTAAAGGTACATCCAGTACAGCTATTTTCTAAACCCCCATTTCTTAAAAGGTACTCTCACGAAGGAAGATGGTTTGAGGTCAATCATCTCAGCTCCAGGTCATCACTGCAGGAGTTCCTCAGCATAGTGTCCTAGGCCCAACCATCTTCAGCTGCTTCATCAATGACCTTCCATCATAAGGTCAGAAGTGGGAATGTTGCGGATGACTGCACAATGTTCAGCATCATTTGCAACTCCTCAGATAATGCCATGTCCAAATGCAGCACGATCTGGACAATATTCAGGCTTGGGCTGACAAGTGTCAAGTTACATTCACGACACACAAGTACCAGGCAATGACCATCTCCTACAAGAGACGATCTAACCACCGCCCCTCGACATTCAATGACATTACCATCACTGAATCCCCCAAGATCAACATCCTAGGGGTTACCACTGACCAAAGACTGAACTGGACTAGCCATATTTATACTGTAGCTACCAGGGCAGGTCAAAGACTAGGAGTCCTATGGCGAGTAATTCACCTCCTGATCCCCCAAAGCCTGTCCACCATCTACAAGGCACAAGTCAGGAGTGTAATGGAATACTCTCCACTTTCCTGGATGCGTGCAGCTCCAACAACACTCAAGAAGCTCAACACCATCCAAGACAAAGCAGCCCACTTGATTGCTCCCCCTTCCACAAACATTCAAACCCTCCACCACCAACGAACAGTGGCAGCCGTGTGTACCATGTACAAGATACACTGCAGTAACTCAGATGAATGGTTACTGTACCCTTAACACCATGTAGGTGATGCCCCTTTAAGACCGGGTTTGGAACCCTGGGGGATTCCGCCTCCGGCTCCACCCACCAGGGAGCCGTCTATAAGGTGACGCCCTGTAGGCGGCACTCAGTAAGCACACGTCTCTGTAGCTGGCTAGTTCTCTGCTTATTAAAGCCTTCATTTACCATTCCACACTCTCGTGTCGTTATTGAGGGTACTACAATTTAATAAGCAGATTACGTTAGGATGGACGCCGGTCACAAGCCAGAAAAGCTCAACCTGGAAGCACGGACACTGGAGGCCAAAGAAATTTTTAAGTACTTTTTAATTTTTAAGAAGGCGTCGAGCGAGGGAACCGTGGTTTACCAAAGAAGTGGAATCTCTTGTTAAGAGGAAGAAGGAGGCCTATGTGAAGATGAGGTGTGAAGTTTCGGTTGGGGCGATGGAGAGTTACAAGGTAGCGAGGAAGGATCTAAAGAGAGAGCTAAGACGAGCAAGGAGGGGACATGAGAAGTATTTGGCAGGAAGGATCAAGGAAAACCCAAAAGCTTTCTATAGGTATGTCAGGAATAAGCGAATGACTAGGGAAAGAGTAGGACCAGTCAAGGACAGGGATGGGAAGTTGTGTGTGGAGTCTGAAGAGATAGGCGAGATACTAAATGAATATTTTTCGTCAGTATTCACTCAGGAAAAAGATAATGTTGTGGTGGAGAATGCTGAGACCCAGGCTATTAGAATAGATGGCATTGAGGTACGTAGGGAAGAGGTGTTGGCAATTCTGGGTCCAACTGCTACATGCGAACCGCCGATACGCCTACGTCGCGTACCCCGACGGCAGGCAAGACACAGTTTCCCTCCGGGATCTGGCACTCGCTGGTTCCCCCACTGATGCCCCCCCCGGACCCCCACTCCGTCGGTAGACACCGACCCGCCTCCCCGCTACTGACCCCCCCTCCACACTCCCCGCCGGCGCCGGCACGGCTACCCCCAGCCCCAGCTATTCCCCCAGCTATTCCCCCTGCCCCCCCGACCCCCTACCCCGACCCGGACGAAAGCTCCGACCACTGTGCTCCTGGATGTACCCTCACCAAAGACATCCGTGCCTCCCGCACCACCGCCCAAGCTGAGAAGGTCGACGAGGACGATCAGGCCGCCGAAAAGAATAGACATGTAATTCCACTTCACCCCCGACACGTTGCGTTTTTTTAAACAGGGGGTGAATGTGATGAATGGTTACTGTACCCTTAACACTATGTAGGTGATGCCCCTTTAAGACCGGGTTTGGAACCCTGGGAGACTCCGCCTCTGTCTCTGCCCACCAGGGAGCCGTATATAAGGTGACACCCTGTAGGCGGCACTCAATAAGCACACGTCTCTGTTGCTGGCGAGTTCTCTGCTTATTAAAGCCTTCATTTATCATTCCACACTCTCGTGTCGTTATTAAGGGTACTACAGGTTACCATTGACCAGAAACTGAACTGGACTAGCCATAGTTATACTGTAGCTACCAAGACAGATCAAAGACTAGGAGTCCTATAGCGAGTAATTCACCTCCTGATCCCCCAAAGCCTGTCGACCATCTACAAGGCACAAGTCAGGAGTGTACTGGAATACTCTCCACTTTCCTGGATGAGTGCAGCTCCAACAACACTCAAGAAGCTCAACACCATCCAAGACAAAGCAGCCCGCTTGATTGCTCTCCCTTCCACAAACATTCAAACCCTCCACCACCGACAAACAATGGCAGCCGTGTGTACCATGTACAAGATGCACAGCAGTAACTCACCAAGGTTCCTTAGACAGCACCTTCCAAACCCACGACCACTACCATCTAGAAGGACAAGAACAGCAGATACCTGGGGACCCCACCACCTGGAGGTTCCCCTCCAAGTCACTCAGCACCTTGACTTGGAAATATATTGCCGTTCCTTCACTGTCAATAGGGCAACATTCTGGAACTCCCTCCCTAACAGCACAGTAGGTGTACTTACACTTCAAGGACTGCGGCGGTTCAGGAAGACAACTCACCACCAGCTTCTGAAGGGCAACCAGGGATGTGTAATAAATGCTGGCCGGACCAGCGACGCTCACATTCTGTAAATTAGTTTGTTTTAAACCTTAAAGGTGTTTCGAAAAAAAGTAAAGTCTGTGGAACGTTTGTGACTGTAAGAGGAAAACCAGCGAAGATGCTAGTATTTTTAAAACAGCTGGCATGTCACAAAATGGCACGTAAATACTCAATCATAAATTGGGAGAGTTTAAGTGCATGAGTTTAAATTATTTCATCAATGGCTGGAACTGTGTTTCCTAGAGGTGAGTGAACCACAGAAACATGCTGTAAAAATCAACATGGGCAGCACGGTAGCATAGTGTTTAGCACAGTTGCTTCACAGCTCCAGGGTCCCGGGTTCGATTCCCGGCTTGGGTCACTGTCTGTGTGGAGTCTGCACGTTCTCCCCGTGTGTGCGTGGGTTTCCTCCGGGGCCCCCGGTTTCCTCCCACAAGTCCCAAAGATGTGCAGGTTAGGCGAATTGGCCATTCTAAATTGCCCTTAGTGTCCAAAAAGGTTAGGTGGGGTTACTGGGTTACGCGGATAAAGGGGATAGGGTGGAGGTGTGGGGCTTAAGTAGGGTGCTCTTTCCAAGGGCCGGTGCAGACTCAATGGGCTGAATGGCCTCCTTCTGCACTGTAAATTCTATGATTCTATGATCACACTGGACAATGAGAGACTGGAATGGATCAAAATGTCAGAAGTGATGGCTGAGGATCAGAAGGATCCTACCAAGATATGGACACTTCAGGAAGATCGGCTCAAAATAAAGATCAACTTCCAGATTCACAGGTCAGGGCCGATGACAGACTGGCATCAATAAGATGAACCCATTGACCAGTTTGTTGCAAGATTCTGGAACAAGAGTCAGGAATCTGATCTTTTAGGTACAAAAAATGAATTGGCATTTGAATGATACACCCTGCTCACCTTCGACTCTCTCAATGGATAAGACCAATTCTTCAATACACCAAACGAGGCAGACTCTTTCCTACAGAGGCATATCCGAACAGGCGCCAGGGTGTGGCGACTAGGGGATTTTCACAGTCACTTTATTGCAATGTTAATATAAGTCCACGTGTGACTCTAATAAAGATTATTATTATATTGAATTGTCGGGATGGATTTTGGAACTAGTCACCGTATCCGCCCCATACAGATCTTTCAAAAGATCTCCTGGAGAAGAAGATCTCCAGCATTGGCACATTACTTAACATTGGAAGAAAATTTGAAGCCATTGTGGATGGCCACCAAAAGTTACAAGCATTATAACAATTGGTATTGTAACCAAGGCTCAGAAGTACACCAAGCCTTGAGTTAAGTGTGACCTGACAGGACAGGTGTGCGAGGTGCGCGGGAAGCCCAGCAAATCATGTCCACATGTTTTGGGCATGCCCGAAGCTTAGAGGGTTTTGGCAGGGTTTCGCTAAGGCAATGTCCACGGTACTAAAAACACGGGTGGAGCCGAGTCTGGACGTAGCGATCTTTGGAGTGTCGAAAGAGCTGGGAGTTCAGGAGGCGAAGGAGGCTGATGTCTTGGCCTTTGCCTCCCTGGTAGCCCGGAGACGGATCTTGTTAATGTGGAGGGACTCGAAGCCCCCAAGTGTAGAGACCTGTGTTAGTGACATGGCTGGGTTTCTCAGTCTCGAGAAGATAAAGTTTGCCTTAAGAGGGTCAACGATTGGGATCACCCGGAGGTGGCAGCCATTCGGCGACTTTCTCGGGGAAAATGTAATTGTCAGTAGATGCAGTATTCGGGGCGGGGGGGGTTATTATACCACGTTTATGTCATTGTTATTGTTATTATTAGAAAAACTTTCAAATACCTTAATAAAGATATTTTTAAAAAATAAGTGTGGCATGACACAATTCACAATTGTCTGGGTGATTTTAATCTTCACATAAATTGGGTAAATCTAATTAGCCACAATGCCGTAGAGGAGGAATTCCTTGAGTGTATACGGGATGGTTTTCTTGACCAATATGTGGAGGAACCAACAAGAGAGCAGGCCATCTTAGACTGGGTACTGTGCAATGAGAAGGGAATTATTGCCAATCTGGCTGTACGAGACCCCTTGGGGATGAGCGACCATAACATGATGGAATTTTTTATCAAGGTGGAGAGTGAAGTAATTGATTCGGAGACTAGGGTGCTGAATCTTAATAAAGGGAGCCATGAAGATATGAGGCGTGAGTTGGCCTTGATAGATTGGGGAGAGTTGGGGCAGCACGGTAGCATTGTGGATAGCACAATTGCTTCACAGCTCCAGGGTCCCAGGTTCGATTCCGGCTTGGGTCACTGTCTGTGTGGAGTCTGCACATCCTCCCCGTGTGTGCGTGGGTTTCCTCCGGGTGCTCCGGTTTCCTCCCACAGTCCAAAGATGTGCAGGTTAGGTGGATTGGCCATGATAAATTGCCCCTAGTGTCCAAAATTGCCCTTAGTGTTGGGTGGGGTTACTGGGTTATGGGGATAGGGTGGGGGTGCTGACCTTGGGTAGGGTGCTCTTTCCAAGAGCCGGTGCAGACTCGATGGGCCGAATGGCCTCCTTCTGCACTGTAAATTCTATGATCTATGAGTTACTTAAAGGAATGACAGTGGATAGACAATGGCAAACATTCAAGGAACGCATGGAGGAACTACAGCAACTGTTCATTCCTGTCTGGCACAAAAGCAAAGGGGGTAAGAGGGACAATCCATGGCTTACAAAGGAAATTAGAAATAGTATCCAATCCAAGGAAGAAGCATACAGATTGGCCAAGAAAAATAATAGGTCTGAGGATTAGAAGCAGTTTAGAATTCAGCAAAGAAGGACGAAGGGATTGATTAAGAAGGGGAAAGTACAGTACGAAAGGAAGCTTGCAGGGAACATAAAGACTGACACTAAGAGTTTCTACAGATATGCGAAGAGAAAGAGATTGGTAAAGAGAAATGTAGGCCCCCTACAGACAGAAACAGGGGAATGCATAAAAAGGGACAAAGAAATGGCTGAGCAATTGAATACATACTTTGGTTCTGTCTTCGCAAATGAGGACACAAATCAGATCCCAGAAATGTTGGTGAATGAAAGGTTTAGTGAGAGGGAAGAACTGAGAGAGATCAACATTAGTAGAGAAATGGTGCTGCGAAAACTGATGGGATTGGAGCCGGATAAATTCCCAGGGCCTGAGAATCTGCATCCCAGAATGCTTAAGGAGGTGGCTCTGGAAATAGTGGATGCATTGGTGGTCATCTTCTGGGATTCTATAGACTCTGGAGTTGTCCCTGCAGATTGGAGGGTAGCTCACATCACTCCGATATTCAAACAGGGAGGTAGAGAGAAAGCAGGGAATTATAGACCAGTAAGCCTAACATCGGAAGTGGGGAAAATGCTTGAATCCATTATCAAGGATTTTATAGCAGAACATTTAGAAAGCAGTGACAGGATTAGTCAAGAGTCAGCATGGATTTATGAAGGGAAAATCATGCTTGACAAATCTGTTGGAATTCTTTGAAGAGGTAACCAGTACAGTTGACAAGGGGGAGCCAGTCAATGTGGTATATTTGGACTTTCAGAAGGCATTTGACAAAGTCCCGCATAAGAGATTATTGTGCAAAATTAAAGCGCATGGGATTGGGGGAAATGTATTGAGGTGGATAGAAAACTGGTTGGCAAAGAGGAAACAAAGAGTAGGGATTAATGGGTCCTTTTCAAATTGGCTGGCAGTAACCAGTGGGGTACCAGAGGGATCGGTGCTGGGACCCCAACTATTCACAATATATATTAATGATTTGGATGAGGGAACAAAATGTAGCATCTCAAAGTTTGCAGATGATACCAAATTAGGTGGGAGGGTGAATTGTGACAAGAATGCAGGGATCCTACAGCAAGATCTGGACAGGTTGGGCAATTGGGCAAACCAATGGCAGATGCAGTATAATTTGGATAAGTGTGAGGTTATTCATTTTGGAAGCAAAAACAGGAAGGCAGATTACTACCTGAATGGTTGTAAATTGGGAGAGGGGAGTGTGCCGTGGGACCTGGGTGTCCTTGTGCACCATTCGCTGAAAGTAAGCATGCAGGTGCAGCAGGAGGTAAAGAAGGCTAAGGGTATGTTGGCCTTCATTGCAAGAGGTTTCGAGTATAGAAGCAGGGATGTGTTGCTGCAATTGTACAGTGCCATGGTGAGGCCACACTTGAGTATTGTGTGCAGTTTTGGTCTCTTTCTCTGAGGAAGGATGTTCTTGCTGTTGAGGGAGTGCAGCGAAGGTTTACCAGACTGATTCCAGCGATGGCAGGACTGTCATATGAGGAGAGATTGGGATTGTTCTCGCTGGAGTTCAGAAGAATGAGGGGGATCACATAGAGACTTATAAAATTCTAACAGGACTAGACAGGGTAGATGCAGGGAAGATGTTACCAATGATAGGTGTGTCCAGAACCAGGGGTCACAGCCTGAGGAATCAGGGTAAACCATTTCGGACAGAGATAAGGAGACACTTCTTCACAGACAGAGTGGTGAGCCTGTGGAATTCATTACCACAGGAAGTAGTTGATGCTAAAATTTTGAATATATTCAAGAGGCGGCTGGATATAGCACTTGGGGAGAATGGGATCAAAGGCTATGGGGAGAATGCAGGATTAGGCTATTGAGTTGGATGATCAGCCATGATCGTGATGAATGGCGGAGCAGGCTCGAAAGGCCAAAAGGCCTCGTCCTGCTCCTATCTTCTACGTATCTATGTATACCAGGATCTATGCAAAGCAGGGGAAAACCAGGCAAAACTTGATCCTTCTACGAGCAAGTTCTGGAGCACAAGTCTTCAGTAGTGTTGCCAGAATATTGTCAGGGCCCATAGCCTTTCTCAGTATCCAGAGCCTTCAGCCATTTCATTATATCATGTGGAGTGATTCGTATTGACTGAAGACTGACATCTGTGATGCTTGGGGCCTCCGGAGGAAACACAGATGGATCATCCACTTGGCACTTGTAATAATGATAATCTTTTATTATTGTCACAAGTAGGCTTACATTAACACCGCAATGAAGTTACTGTGAAAATCCCTGAGTCGCCACACTCCGGATCCTGTTCGGGTACACAGAGGGAGAATTTAGAATGTCCAATTCACCTAACAGCATGTTTTTTGGGACTTGTGGGAGGAAACCAAAGCATCCGGAGGAAACCCACGCAGACATGGGGAGAAGGTGCAGACTCCGCACAGACAGTGACCCAAGTGGGAAACTTCTGGATGAAGATCGTTGCGAATGCCTCAGCTTTGTCTTTTGCACATATGTTCAGGGCTCCTCCATCAATGAGGATGGGGATATTTGTGGAGCCTCCTCCTCCAGTGAGTTGTTTAATTGTCCACCACCATTTATGGCTGGATGTGGCAGGACTGCAGAGCTCAGATCTGATGTGTTTGTTGTAGAATCACTTAGCTCTGTCTATTATTTGCTGCTTATGTTGTTTGGCACACAAGTAGTCCTGTGTTTTAATTTCACCAGGTTGGCACCTCATTTTCCGTATGCCTGATGTTGCTCCTGGCATGCTCTCCTGCACTCCTCACTGAACCAGGGTTGATCTCCTGACTGGGTGGTAATGGTAGAGTGGGGGATATGCCGGGCCATGAGGTTGCAGATTGTGGTTGAATACAAATCTGCTGCTGATGGACCACAGAGCCTCATGGATGCCCAGTCTTGAGTTGCGAGATCTGTTCGAAGTCTATCCCATTTAGCACAGTAGTAATGACACACAACATGATGGAGGGTATCCTAAATGTTACGATGGAGTTTTGTCTCCACAAGGATTGTGCGGTGGTCACTTCTACTGATACTGTCATAGACAGATGCATCTGCAGCAGGCAAATTGGTGAGGATGAGTATGTTTTTCCCTCTTGGTGGTTCCCTCACCACCTGCAGTCCCACTCTAGCAGTTATGTCCTTTAGGACCTGGCCAGCTCAGTCTGTGGTGATACTACCAAGTCACTCTTGGTGATGGACGTTGAAGTCCTTCACCCAGAGCATATTCTGTGCCCTTGCCACCCTCAGTGCTTCCTCCAAGTGGTGTTCAACATGGAGGAGTACTGATTCATCAGCTGATGGTGGCTGGTACGTGGTAATCAGCAGGAGATTTACTTGCCCATGTTTAATCTGAAGCCATGAAATTTCCTGGGGTCCAGAATTTATGTTGAGGACTCACAGGGCAACTCCCTCCCAGCTGTATGCCACTGTGCCGCCACCGTGGGCATGGGTCCAAAGACATGCAGGTTAGGTGGATTGGCCATGCTAAATTGCCCTTCGTGACCAAAAAAGGTGAGGAGGGATTATTGGGTTACGGGGATAGGGTGGAAGTGAGGGCTTAAGCGGGTCGGTGTAGACTCGATTGGCCGAATGGCCTCCTTCTGCACTGTAAGTTCTGTGACTATTCCATGACAATTCTATGACCGCCGGTAAGACAGGACATAGCCAAAAATGGTGATAGTGGTGTCTGGGACATTGTCTGTAAGGTATGATTCTGTGAGTATGACTATGTCAGGCTGTTGCTTAACTAGTCTGTGAGGCAGCTCTCCCAACTTTGGCACAAACTCCCAGATGTTAATAAGGAGGACAGGATCGGCAGGGCTGGGTTTGCCGTTGTTGTTTCTGGTGCCTGGGTCGATGCCGGGTGATCCATCTGGTTTCATTCCTTTTTTATGTTTTTGTCACAGTTGAATACAACTAAGTGGTTTGCTAGGCCATTTCAGAGGGCATTTAAGAGTCAACCACATTGCTGTGGGCCTGGAGTCACATTCAGGTCAAACCAGGTAAAGATGGCAGATTTCCTTCCCTAAAGGTGGCACAGTGGTTAGCATTGCTGCCTCACAGCACCAGGGGCCGGGTTCAATTCCGGCCTTAGGTGACTGTGTGTGTAGAGTCTGCACTTTCTCCCCATGTCTGCGTAGGTCTCCTCCGGGTGCTCCGGTTTCCTCCCACAGTCCAAAGGTGTGCAGGTTGGGTGGATTGGCCATGCTAAATTGCTGCTTAGCGTCGAAAGGTTAGATGGGGTTACGGGGATAGGGTGGGGCATGGGCCTAGGTAGGGTGCTTGTTCAGAGAGTCGGTGCAGACTCAATGGGCCCTCTGCACTGTAGGGATTCTATGATTTATTGGTTTTCAAGCAGCAAAGGGAGCAGGGGAACAGAGAGCAATACAAAGTCATAAATTCCGCACCCCTTCACTAAATTATACAAAAGGAAAACAATGAACAGTCGACAGCAATGAATTCCTCGAAGAAAGAGATAAATGGTAGCCATCTACAAAAAAATTCTCAGTTGAACCCCTCATGACATATTTAATCTTCTCCAGGTCTAAAAAGGACATCAAGTCTTCTAACCAGGATGGAGCACTGGGTGGCTTGGGGGATTTCCAGGTTAATAAAACCCATCTGCGAGTTATTGATGAAGCAAATGCCATAACGTCTGCTTCAATCTTGGTGAGACTGGTCAGTGTAAATGAATTTCCGAATATGGCTGTTAAGGAAAGGGCTTTCGGTCAATGTCCAGACAAAAGATGACCAGAAGCGGAACAGCTTTGGACGGGACCAAACCTTGTGGGCATGGTTAGAGGCGGTGAGCGAACATCTGTCGCATTTGTTGGCAGGGATTCTCTACCCAGCGATGCGGAGAATCACACATCAGCATGGCGCTCAACGGAACGCCATGCTCCTGCGCCTCAAAAACGGTGTGAATGTTTTCCACGTCACAAGCCAGCGTGGGCAAGCAAATTGTACAGTAATGACCGTTAGCATCTCATTAACAGGCCCGAACCGGTATTCTCCGGCCTCCCGCGATGCTCCACCTCCGCCAGGTGGAAGTGCCGATGGTGTGATTCACTTGTGGTATTCAAAATAGGGGAACAAGTGCCGTGAGCGATGAGGGAGAAAGAGGACGTATGCCAAGTTACCAAAGGCACAACGGTGGGCTGCCAGTTGTGCGGCTGGCCAGGCGGGAAGAATGACGGGGGAGAGGCAACCAGGAGATGGGCTGTGGGGTTGGGGTGTCCAGGCACAGACCGCCATTGCCGCGGCCTGCAAGGCAGCCATCTGACTGCGCACCCCATTGACTTCCCACTGTGGCCCGCAGATGTGCAGAGTGCCACCAGCCATATGGGTGTCCCCCACATCAAGGCCATTTCCCAGGAGCCGACAGACTCCAGCTGACCCATCAACTGGATGGGAGTGGCCCAGCGCAGCCCTTGGCCCACCAGATGTTGCACACCCCAGTGCACCCATCCAAGGGGTTGTCCCACTGCAGGGGCATCAGGAGAGCCCTGGAGCACATCTTGACCGGTGGACTCTTGCACGGCAGACGTCCCACCAGTGACACCATCAGCTATCCTACCCCGCATGACCCCCGGCTCTCATCAAGCACTGCCTGCACATTGCGCCCCTGCCCCCATCCATCCTGCCCAGTCAAGTAGACACAACAGGTGCGCCGCACAGAGGACCCACAGCACATTGCAGCGACAGTCCCAACAGGTGTCTACCTCACTGGCCGAGCCCCACCCATGGGCCCTGCCCGCATGCCTGCCACCAAGCATGGCACCGGTTGGCAGCACACTGCACCCACCCCCCCCCATACCCTGGCGCCATCCTTCTGGTGGAGTATCATACTAGGATAGGGATTGCAGTGCAGGCCAGGGCCATCTTTTAGCCCATCGGACCTGGTTGGGCACAGGGATACTCACCATGTTAACATATCTGCCCTTTACCCCCTGCAGAGAATGGATTTTGTATTTGAACCAGGAGTAGTTGGCATCTGCCTGGCCACCGCAGCCCTGGGGGATGCATGAAGCTGCATGAGCAGGAGCTTCTCGAGGAGGACCCTGCAGAACAGGGGCCTGTCCAAGAGGAACAGGAGGCAGCCAGTGATGATGAAGAACCGGCCGTCCAGCAGGCCGAGGAGGAGGTGGGACAGAGGTGTCGCATCAGGCCTCGTGTGTATCGGCAGCGCCTGTCGTACGAGGACTGTTGTGCGGAGCGTGGCGCCGCGACTGCAGCTGAGTAGGGAGACCATGAGACATCTGTGCCGAGTCATGGTGCAGCTGGAACCACGGGGATATGGGGGAGGAAACCAGAAGAGGAAAATCAGTACTATTTAATATGCCGTTAGACAGTGGCTTATTCTAATCACAACGCTGGCCAATGGTATAAAACAATCAGTCAAGCATGTCCTTGATTCAAACTTATTAAATGGCCAATACAGGAAATAAAAACACTATGAGAAAGGATACTATACCCAGAAACAAACCAGTTGAATAAACCTTTTAAGAATCAAGTATATGTCTTAGTAGGAAAGAATTTGCCTCGCTTGGTGCGTTCAAGAAGTGGCCTTTTTCATTTGAAGACAGGCAGGGTGGATCATCCCAAAACCAATTCCTTTTTTGTACAGCGGGGACTTGATGTTGTTGAATACAGCTCGCTGCTTCGCCAGGTCCGCATTGGTGTCTCAATATATTTTAAGAGGGTGGCCCTGGTACCTGAGATCACAGTGTTCATTCGCCCATCGAAATACCAGCTCTTTACCTTTGTAGCTGTGGAACTGGGCCATGCTGGCTCATGAGGATGAGGCTTCAGTCAGAGGGTGGGTGGGCCTAATCCAGCCTGGACGCTGGAAGAACGGGTCTACACCCACCAAATTTTTTTAAACTTTGGATATACTGAGTTGGGGTGCAACCTTCAGACCCCTCTGATAACCCCCTAATTCTTAGGTGCTGGACTGATTCTCCAGGTCATCGACTCTATTCCGCAGCGCCACATTTTCTTTAGTCACCACAGCCAGCCCAGACTCCAGTACACTGATCCTGTCGCTGTAGTCAGAGAGGGCCATCTCCATATCTGTGATGATGTTGGCATCGGAGTCAACAGTTAAGCGAGTGGAGTTGAGGGAGGATCGGATGAGGGTCAATCCCTCCTCCAGTGAATTTTCCAGCTCCAGAGCCAAACTCCATCAAGATTTTTCAAGCTCGGCGAGCGGGATTTTGCTAAGAGTGTCGGAGAGGCGGCCGCCATCTTGGTTGTCTGGATCGGGAGTTGAGGGTTTTTGGCTAAAATACTTAACTTTTTTTGACATTCTTAGCAGAAGTTTGTTACTTACCCGTTTACAACGCTTTTCGTGGTCTCGACATACAATTCGTGGTGCCTTAAATGAAAAAGTGAGAATGTCAGGGGCGATACCATGTTTGTGCTCTTCACCTACGTTGCATCTTTTTTGTCAGGCTTGCTTCTTCACAGGGTACGGTGTTTCTTTAGAAGCTGCATCTTTTAAGCTCTAATGTTTTATTAAAGCTCTGGGGGGTTTTTAAGGTGTTGCAATCAAAGTCGGATGATGTTCCAGGGCCACCCACATGCTTTCAGAATAGGTTCCACCCACAAAGTAAGTTAGCATGGGAATCCACATGCAGCAATGGCGACATGGTATTTTCCTTCATTTCTGGCCCACTGCCAGATCATTTGCCCACATCGATCCTGTGGCTATTCTGCTTGACCCTTAATCAACGATCCAGCTACTCCCCCAGCTCTTCAGTCTCCCAGGGTCTTGTTTCCTGTGGGGTTCCCGGCACTGCTGAACTTCTGGGATATCTCCCACAAGGCCAAGGAAATAATCAGCTGGCACTTTATAGTACTTGGTGTTCAGAATTTCTCCAGTTCTGCCACTGTTGTATATATTGTTCCATAAAAGTCACACCACTGCCACCATGTTACATTATTTGCTCCTTTAGGTGTGACTGATATGGGAGGCACAGGAATACAAACAAATTCAATAAATACGTGGGTTCATTGTAACATTAACTGGAACATATATGCACATCACACATACAGGAGCACATTCTACACATGTCCTACCCTATCTGTATATGCCTACAGCTCTCTGGTTATGTGAGATGTGACATCGCTTTGTTCAATTACTCTCCATGTACAGCCTCTTAAAGTGATCCCTCAACGGGCAGCATGGTGGCGCAAGTGGTTACCACAGTTGCCTCACGGCGCCGAGGTCCCAGGTTCGATCCCGGCCCTGGGTCACTGTCCGTGTGGAGTTTGCACATTCTCCCCATGTTGCATGGGTTTCATCCCCACAACTGGGACTAGCTTAATGGTAAAAACTGGGCGGCATGGACTGGTTGGGCCGAAGGGCCTGTTTCCATGCTGTAAACTTCTATGATTCTATGATTCTATAACCCAAAACATGTGCAGGATAAGTGGATTGGCCACGCTAAATTGCCTCTTAGTTGGAATTGGTACTCTAAATTTATATTCAAAAAAAGTGATCCCTCAACGGGTTCCTCTTTGTGCAATATAAGCAGAGCCTTGGGACCACTCTCAGTGAACACATGGAGGGTAATCCAGGATGAACACAGAATAGGTTGTCACAACCTATACCCAAGGAACAGACAGGTAATATAATTCTCAACTGTAACTTGTAAACTGCGGCTGAAATACTCTAATGTATAAATCTTACTTATTACAAATAAAAGCCAGCCATGTGACCAATATGGCATCAGTTTTGGATAATTGGAAAAGTCCAAAAAGGCTACAAACTGAAACCAATTTTAGTGATCGAACAGATGGAGCGGTTGCTCTAATTGGCTGATGACTACAAGGCATTTCCCTATGCACTGGGTTTTAAGGGGAGTTCAAAACTTGGGGACCATAAATTGTCCCTAACAATCCAATCGAGGATTAAGGAGAAACTTCTATATGCAGATAACGGTGAGAATGAGGAATTCACAAGCAAGTGGATTGGTTGAGGTGAATAGTATGGACACATTTGAGTGGAATCTAGTGCATAAATGAAGTAGAAATGAGCAGAATAATATGTTTATAAGTTGAGGTGAAGGAATTAGAGTGGGAGGTGACTGCTGTGTGTGGTAAACACCACTGGTCACACACTACGCGTATTGCGGTACTGCCACTGTACTACAGGTAACACAGTAAATCCCAGCCTGCTGGCTCCTCCCAGCAGGCGATGTATAAAAGTGTATGCTCTCCTGCGCTGCGTCCATTCTGGTTCCAGCTGCAGGAGGCTCAACAGCTAGTGCAATAAAGCCTCAGTAGTTTCACCATTTTCGTCTCGTGGTCATTGATGGTACATCAATTTATTGCATTAGAATTTTAAAGATGAATGCCTTAATCAAGCCTGATCGCCTGCAGCTGAACCCTCACGTGGCCGATGCCACAGCCACCTTCGAGCACTGGCTAGCCTGCTTTGAACGATACCTCGGAGCATCCACAGAAGCCCTCTCAGACCCGCAGAAGCTCCAGATCCTCTACTCACGGGTGAGCCCACAAGTTTTCCCCCTCATTCGGGACGCGCCCACTTACACGGCAGCGATGGCGCTACTAAAAGGGCAGTACATCAGGACTGTGAATCAAGTGTTCGCCAGGCACCTCCTGGCTACGAGACGGCAACTCCCGGGGGAGTCTCAGGTCGATTTCTTGCGTGCTCTGCGGATACTTGGTAGGAACTGTAATTGCCAGGCAGTGTCAGCAGTCCAACACACAGAACTGCTGATCAGAGACGCCTATGTCATGGGCATTAAGTGTAATTACGTTCGCCAGCGGCTAGTGGAAGGGGGTACGCTCAACCTTACAGAGACTGTGCAGCTCGCTAATTCCCTAGAAGTGGCCTCCCGCAATCTGGAGTCCTACACTTCCGACCGCGCGGCACCCTCGTGGGCATCGTGGGCCCCACCATCTTCCGACCCGGGTACACCGCAAGCCTGTGCCGCGCGGCAGCCAGCCAACTCCGGAGGGCCCAAATGCTATTTTTGTGGCCAGAGCAAGCATTCCAGGCAGCGATGCCCAGCGCGGAGTGCGACCTGCAACAGGTGTGGCAAGAAGGGCCACTTCGTCTCCGTTTGCCAGGCCCGATCGGTCGCTGCCGTTTCCAGGCCCAGCATCGCTACACCCCCCACGTGCGATCCAGGGGCGCCGCCATCTTCGCCGCCACCCGCCACGTGCGGCCCGTGGGCTCCGCCATCTTGGATGTTGTCCACCATGTGCGCCCTGTGGGTGCCGCCATCTTCAGCGCCGCCATCTTGGACCGCGCCTCCGGACCCCTGCTCGCCTGGTGTTCGCGGGCCGCCGATACCTCTGCCACCGCTGAGCAGCACATCAACTCCCAACATCGTCCGCAGCTCGCCTCCATCACCCTCGATCAGTCTCGGCCCCGCAACCTCGCGACCGCTACAACGACTGTAAGGATCAACGGGCATGAGACGACCTGCCTCTTCGACTCCGGGAGCACAGAGAGTTTCATCTACCCTGCTACGGTAAGGCGCTGCTCCCGCCTGGTACTCCCCGTCACCCAGAAAGTCTCTCTGGCCCCCGGATCCCATTCCGTGCAAATCCGGGGGTACTGCGTCGCGACCCTCTCCGTACAGGGCGTAGAGTACAGCAACTTCAGACTCTACGTCCTCCCCCATCTCTGCGTTGCCCTGTTACTAGGTCCCGATTCTCAGTGTCACCTCCAAAGCCTTACTCTGAAATTCGGCAGACCCCTACCCCCCCTCACCGCCTGTGGCCTCAAATCCTTAAGGTCAATCCGCCCTCACTTTTCGCAAACCTCACCCCGGACTGTAAGCCCATCGCCACGAGGAGCAGACGGTACAGTGCACAGGACAGGACCTTTAACAGGTCGGAAGTCCAACGGTTTCTGCGGGAGGGGGTCATTGAGGCTAGTAACAGCCGCTGGAGAGCTCAAGTAGTGGTAGTTAAGACTGGGGGAAAACACCAGATGGTCATCGACTACAGTCAGACCATCAACCGGTACACGCAGCTCGATGCGTACCCCCTCCCACGCATATCTGACATGGTCAATCAGATTGCACAGTATCGAGTCTTCTCCACAGTTGAAGTCCGCCTACCACCAGCTCCCCATCCGCCCAGTGGACAGCCAATACACTGCATTCCAAGCAGATGGCCACCTCTATCACTTCCTTAGAGTTCCCTTCGGCGTCACCAATGGGGGTCTCGGTCTTCCAGCGAGAGATGGACCGAATGGTTGACCAGTACGGGCTGCGGGCCACGTTCCCGTACCTGGATAATGTCACCATCTGCAGCCACGACCAGCAGGACCACGATGCGAATCTCCAGAAGTTCCTCCATACCGCCAAACTCCTTAACCTCACCTACAATAAGGAGAAATGCATTTTCTGTACCACCCGCTTAACCATTCTTGGCTACGTTGTGGAAAATGGAGTCCTAGGGCCCTACCCCGACCTACCCTGGAACTCCCCCTCCCCCACTGCCCCAAGGCCCTGAAACAATACCTGGGGTTCTTCTCATATTACGCCCAGTGGGTCCCTAATTATGCGGTCAAGGCCCGCCCACTCATCAAGTCCACAATTTTTTCCCTAACGGCTGAGGCCCACCAGGCCTTCAACCACATCAAGGTGGACATCGCCAAAGCCACAATGCACGCGGTCAATAAGACCCTCCCCTTTCAGGTCGAGAGCGATGCATCGGGCGTGGCTCTGGCCGCCTCCCTCAACTAGGCGGGCACACCCGTGGCTTTCTTCTCCAGCACCCTCCATGCCTCCGGAATTCGGCACTCCTCTGTCAAAAAGGAGGCCCAAGCCATTGTGGAAGCTGTGCGACATTGACGGCATTACCTGGCCGGCAGGAGATTCACTCTCCTCACTGACCAACGATCGGTTGCCTTCATGTTTAGCAATACACAGCGGGGCAAGATCAAGAACGACAAGATCTTGAGGGGGAGGATCGAGCTCTCCACCTATAACTATGAGATCCTGTATCGCCCGGGGAAGCTCAGTGAGCCCCCAGATGCCCTATCCCGCGATACATGTGCCAGCGCACAAGTGGACCGACTCCGGGCTCTCCACAATGACCTCTGCAACTCGGGGGTCACCCGGATTCGTCCATTTTATCAAGGCCCGCAACCTGCCCTACTCCATCGAGGAGGTCAGGACGGTGACCAGGGACTGCCATGTCTGCGCGGAGTGCAAGCCGCACTTCTACCGGCCAGAGAAAGCGCATCTGGTGAAGGTCTCCTGCCCCTTTGAACGTCTCAGCATGGACTTCAAAGGCCCCCTCCCCTCCACTGATCGCAATGTGTACTTTCTCAATATAATTGATGAGTACTCCCATTTCCCATTCCCATCCCATACTCCGACATGACGTCTGCCACGGTCGTCAAGGTCCTACACAGCATCTTCACCTTGTTCGGTTTCCCCACCTACATCCATAGCGATCGGGGATCCTCCTTTATGAGTGATGAGCTGCGTCAGTTCCTGCTCAGCAAGGGCATCGCCTCGAGCAGGACGACCAGCTACAACTACCGGGGAAACGGGCAGGTAGAGAGGGAGAACGTGACAGTCTGGAAGGCCGTCCTGCTGGCCCTTCAGTCTAGGAATCTCCCCGTCTCTCGCTGGCAGGAGGTCCTCCCCGATGCGCTCCACTCCATCCGGTCGCTCCTGTGCACTGCTACTAATGAGACCACTTACGAATGTGTTTTTGCCTTCCCTAGGAAGTCCACCTCCGGGGTCTCGTTCCCAACCTGGCTGACAGTTCCTGGGCCTGTCCTCCTCCGGAAGCATGCGAGGTGTCATAAATCGGATCCCCTTGTCGAAAAAGTCCACCTCCTCCATGCGAATCCACAATACGCCAACATGGCACACCATGATGGGCGACAGGACACAGTCTCCCTCCGGGATCTGGCACCCACTGGGACCCCATCCACAACCACCACCACCCCCGACCTGGTACCGTCCTCTCCCTCTCCGGTTGCCTTCCCCGCCCCTGCGCTGCTCACCCTCCCACCAGCGACCCTCACCGCAGCACCCACCCCAGCAGCATCCGTCCCCTCACCGGATCCACTACTGGGTGAAGAAGGAGAGGACAACACGCTCCCGGAGTTGCAGGTATCCACATCAGCGCCCACACCACAACCGGGACCGAGGCGATCGCGGCGGAGGGTCAAAGCACCCGACAGACTCAATCTGTAACATTGTTTTTTCACCCCCGCTGGACTTTTTTTTAAACAGGGGGTAAATGTGGTAAACACCACTGGTCACACTACGTGTATTGCGGTACTGCCACTGTACTACAGGTAACACAGTAAATCCCAGCCTGCTGGCTCCTCCCAGCAGGCGATGTATAAAAGTGTATGCTCTCTGCGCTGCTTCCATTCTGGTTCCAGCTGCAGGAGGCTCAACATCTAGTGCAATAAAGCCTCAATAGTTTCACCATTTACTTCTCGTGGTCATTGATGGTACATCACTGTGGAAATATAAATACCGGCATTGACCAGTTGAGCTGAATGGCCTGTTTCTGTGCTGTAAAACCATTCTAGTTCTATGTGCTGCTCCTCTGTGCTACAAGGAACTGGACAGGAATAGCTGATCAATTAACTGCATGCTCAATTCCTCCCTGTAAGCTGCAAACAAAATGTTTGATTTTTTAAATTAGAATTTACAGTGCAGAAGGAGGCCATTCGGCCCATCAAGTCTGCATCGGCCCTCAGAAAGAGCACTCTACCGAGGGCCATACCTCCACCCTATCCCCGTAACCCCATCTAACCTTTTTTTGACACTAAAGGCAATTTAATATGGCCAAACCACCTAATCTGCACACCTTTGGACTGTGGGAGGAAACCGGAGCACCCGGAGGAAACCCACGCAGAGACGGGGAGAATGTGCAGACTCCGCACAGACAGTGACCCAAGCTGGGAATCGAACCTGGGACCCTGGAGCTGTGACGCAACAGTGCTAACCACTGTGCTACCGTGCTGCCTAAATTTTTCAAATTATTTTTTCAGTTTGAACATTCTGAATGCTTGGTGTTGGCCAGCAATGTCCTGACTGACAACTCGGGGTTGAAAGAAAATTCATTTTGAGACCACTTGCATTTATTTAAGAACACTGATATTCTTAGCCTGCGTGGAAGAGGATCTGAGCAGTACATTGGACTAGAGGCTTATCAATCAACTATTTCCTGCTTTAACTGTTTATAGCTCAACAGGGAGTGCACTAGATTCCACGATTCCACATCAGAGTCAAACAGGCAATGTGACTGAGAAAAAGATGGAGTTGGGAAAGACATATAGGCGGAGGGAAAGGGAGGGAGAAGAGGGAGTGGAGAAGAGGGAGTGGAGGGAGGGGGGATAGCGGGAATGAGGAATTGAAAGGAATTAGTATTAGTAAAAATATAGTGCTGGAGAAGAGAATGAGACTGAAAGTTGATAAATCCCCTGGACCTGATGACCTATTTTTCAGAGTGTTGGAGGAGGTGGTATGGAGATGGTCGATGCAACGGTGGTTATCTTTCAAAATTCTATAGATTGTTGAATGGTCCCTGCAGGTTGGAGGGTGGCGACTATTTAAGAAAGGGGGAAAGAGAAAATGGGAAAATGAGTAGTAGTGAAAATATTAGAATCTGTTATAAAGGATATGACAACTGGACACTTGGGAAATAATGGTAGGATTGGGCAGAGCCAATATGATTTTTAAAAGGGAAAGCATGTTTGAAAAGCCCTGTTAGAATAGATAAGGGAGAACCAGTGGATGAGGTATATTTGGATTTTCAGAATGCTTTCAATAACAGGAAGTCGATTAGCAAAATTAGAGCACATGGGATTGGGGGTAATGTACTGGCATGGGTTGAGAATTGGTTAACAGACAGAAAACGGAGAGGAGATATAAATAGGTCATTCACAGATTGGTAGGCTGCGACTAGTGTGGTGCACCAATGATCAGCACCTGGGGTCCCAGCTATTCACAATCTATATCAATGATTTGAATGTGGGGAGAAAATATAATATTTCCAAGTCTGCCAATGACACAAAGCTAGGTGGGAATATGAGATGTCTGCAGGGTACGAAGATGCTTCAAGGAGATTTGGACAGACTAAGTGAGTGGGCAATAACGCGGAATATGGAATATAATGTGAACAAACGTGAAGTTACCCACTTCACGCAAACAATTGCAGCAAACAATTAGGAAGACAACTGGTATGTTGACCTTTATTGCAAGAGGATTGGGGTATAGGAGTAAAGAAGTCTTGCTGACACTGTATAGGCCTCGGTGAGACCGCACCTGGAGTGTGTAGAGTTTTGGTCACCTTACTTCAGAAAGGATATACTTGCCTTCGAGGGAATGCAACAAAAGATCACTGAACTGATCCCTTGGATGGCGGTATTGTCCAATGAAGACACTGGGCCTGTATTCTCTAGCATCTAGAAGGTTGAGAACCTAATTGAAGCATTCAAAGTTCTTACAGTGTTGAACAGGGTAGATTCAGGAAAGATATTTAAAATGAAATGAAAATTGCTTATTGTCACAAGTAGGCTTCAAATGAAGTTACTGTGAAAAGCCCCTAGTCACCACATTCTGGCACCTGTTCGGGGAGGCTGTTATGGGAATCGAACCATGCTGCTGGCCTGCCTTGGTCTGCTTTCAAAGCCAGCGATTTAGCCCTGTGCTAAACAGCCCCTGATATTTCTCCTTGTTTAAACCTCAATCAACATCACACAAGGCAAATTCATCTAATCATTATCACATTGCTGTTGTGGGAACTTGGTGTGCATGAAACATAAAGGATTCTTAAGGGGTTTGACAAGTAAATACTGAGAGGATGTTTCCCCATACTGGAGAGTCTAGGATCAGAGGGCATGGTTTCAGAATGAAGGGATGTCAATTTAAGACTGAGATGAGGAGGAATCTTTTCTCCCAGAAGGTTGTGAGTCTTTGGAACACCTTGCCACAGAGAGTTGTGGGGGGTAGAGTCCTTGTGTATATTTAAGGCTGAGAAAGATAGATTTAATCAATTAAAAATAGTGGTGTGTGTTACGTCGCTGTGCAGTTGAACCAGCTGTACTGATGCATCCTACCTGGCTGCATCACAGCTTGGTATGGCAACTGCTCGGCCCATGACCGCAAGAAACTTCAGAGAGTCATGAACACAGCGTGTGTGTGTTGATTGGTCTTGCTGTGTGTCCATCAGTGTGTGTGTCTGCACCATCATATACTGGTGTATATTATGACAGTTACCATGGGGGGATTTGAACCTGCGTCCCCAGAGCATTGGCCTAAACCTTTAGATTATTAGTCGAGGGACTATGCTAGTGTCTATGTATTTACATTGTGTACCTTGTAACTATTCTGTATTTTCTTTTTCTTTTCTTTTATTTTCATGTTCTAAATGATCTAATTGAGCTGCTTGGAGAAAAATACTTTTCACTGTACCTCGATACACGTGACAATAAACAAATCCAATCCAAGTAAGAGAATCCGATATGTTTCAATGAGATCACCTCTCATTCTTCTAAATTCCATTGAGTGGAGTACCAACCTGTTTAACCTTTGCTCAGAAGACAATCCCTCCATGTCGGGGATCATCCTCGTGAACCTTCTCTGAATCGCCTCCAATGAAATAATATATTTCCTTAAATAAGGGCAACAAAACTGCTCACAGTACCTCAGATGTGGTTTCATCAGTACCTTGTACAGTTTCAGCAAGACTACCGACATTTATACTCCAAGCCCCTCAAAATAGGGGGCAACATTCTGTTAGCCTTCCTGATTACCTACTGCACCTGTGTGCTAGCTTTCTGTGTTCCGGACACAAGTACACCCAAGTGACTTTGTGTTGCAGCTTTCTACAATTTTTCTCCATTTAAATAATACTCTATTAAGACCATAAGACATAGGAGCGGAAGTAAGGCCATTTGGCCCATCGAGTCCACTCCACCATTCAATCATGGCTGATTTCAACTCCATTTACCCTCTCTCTCTCCATAGCCCTTAATTCCTCGAGAAATCAAGAATTTATCAACTTCTGTCTTAAAGACACTCAATGTCCCGGCCTCCACCGCCCTCTGTGGCAATGAATTCCACAGACCCACCACTCTCTGGCTGAAGAAATTTCTCCTCATCTCTGTTCTAAAGTGACTCCCTTTTATTCTAAGGCTGTGCCCCCGGGTCCTAGTCTCCCCTGCTAATGGAAACAACTTCCCTACATCCACCCTATCTAAGCCATTCATTATCTTGTAAGTTTCTATTAGATCTCCCCTCAACCTCCTAAACTCCAATGAATATAATCCCAGGATCCTCAGATGTTCATCGTATGTTAGGCCTACCATTCCTGGGATCATCCGTGTGAATCTCCGCTGGACCCGCTCCAGTGCCAGTATGTCCTTCCTGAGGTGTGGGGCCCAAAATTGCTCACAGTATTCTAAATGGGGCCTAACTAATGCTTTATAAAGCTTCAGAAGTACATCCCTGCTTTTATATTCCAAGCCTCTTGAGATGAATGACAACATTGCATTTGCTTTCTTAATTACGGACTCAACCTGCAAGTTTACCTTTAGAGAATCCTGGACTAGGACTCCCAAGTCCCTTTGCACTTCAGCATTATGAATTTTGTCACCGTTTAGAAAATAGTCCATGCCTCTATTCTTTTTTCCAAAGTGCAAGACCTCGCACTTGCCCACGTTGAATTTCATCAGCCATTTCTTGGACCACTCTCCTAAACTGTCTAAATCTTTCTGCAGCCTCCCCACCTCCTCCATACTACCTGCCCCTCCACCTATCTTTGTATCATCGGCAAACTTAGCCAGAATGCCCCCAGTCCCGTCATCTAGATCGTTAATATATAAAGAGAACAGCTGTGGCCCCAACACTGAACCCTGCGGGACACCACTCGTCACCGGTTGCCATTCCGAAAAAGAACCTTTTATCCCAACTCTCTGCCTTCTGCCTGACAGCCAATCGTCAATCCATGTTAGTACCTTGCCTCGAATACCATGGGTCCTTATTTTACTCAGCAGTCTCCCGTGAGGCACCTTATCAAAGGCCTTTTGGAAGTCAAGATAGATAGCATCCATTGGCTCTCCTTGGTCTAACCTATTTGTTATCTCTTCAAAGAACTCTAACAGGTTTGTCAGGCACAACCTCCCCTTACTAAATTCATGCTGACTTGTCCTAATCTGACCCTGCATTTCCAAGAATTTAGAAATCTCATCCTTAACGATGGATTCTAGTATCTTGCCAACAACTGAGGTTAGGCTAATTGGCCTATAATTTTCCATCTTTTTCCTTGTTCCCTTCTTGAACAGTGGGGTTACAACAGCAATTTTCCAATCCTCTGGGACTTTCCCTGACTCCAGTGACTTTTGAAAGATCATAACTAACGCCTCCACTATTTCTTCAGCTATCTCCTTTAGAACTCTAGGATGTAGTCCATCTGGGCCCGGAGATTTATCAATTTTTAGACCTCTTAGTTTCTCTAGCACTTTCTCCTTTGTGATGGCTACCATATTCAACTCTGCCCCCTGACTCTCCGGAATTGTTGGGATATTACTCATGTCTTCTACTGTGAAGACTGACGCAAAGTACTTATTTAGTTCCTCAGCTATTCCCTTGTCTCCCATCACAAAATTACCAGCGTCATTTTGGAGCGGCCCAATGTCAACTTTTGCCTCCCGTTTGTTTTTAATGTATTTAAAGAAACTTTTACTATCATTCCTAATGTTACTGGCTAGCCTACCTTCATATTTGATCCTCTCTTTCCTTATTTCTCTCTTTGTTATCCTCTGTTTGTTTTTGTAGCCTTCCCAATCTTCTGACTTCCCACTACTCTTTGCCACATTATAGGCTTTCTCTTTTGCTTTGATGCATTCCCTAACTTCCTTTGTCAGCCATGGCTGCCTAATCCCCCCTCTGATAACCTTTCTTATCTTTGGGATGAACCTCTGTACTGTGTCCTCAATTACTCCCAGAAACTCCTGCCATTGCTGTTCTACTATCTTTCCCACTAGGCTCTGCTCGCAGTCGATTTTCGTCAGTTCCTCCCTCATGCCCCTGTAGTTACCTTTATTTAACTGTAACACCTTTACATCTGATTCTACCTTCTTTCTTTCAAATTGGAGATTGAATTCTACCATATTATGATCACTGCCTCCTAAGTGCTCCCTTACTTTAAGATCTTTAATCAAGTCTGGCTCATTACATAACACTAAGTCCAGAATGGCCTGTTCCCTCGTGGGCTCCATCACAAGCTGTTCCAAAAAGCCCTCCTGTGAACGTTCAATGAATTCCCTTTCCTTGGGTCCACTGGCAGCATTATTTACCCAGTCCACCTGCATATTGAAGTCCCCCATGATCACTGTGACCTTGCCTTTCTGACATGCACTTTCTATTTCGTGGTGCATTTTGTGCCCCCGGTCCTGACCACTGTTAGGAGGCCTGTACATAACTCCCATTATGGTTTTTTTGCCTTTGTGGTTCCTCAACTCTACCCACACAGACTCCACATCACCTGACCTATGTCATTTAGTGCTATTGATTTAATTTCATTCCTAATTAACAAGGCAACCCCGCCCCCTCTGCCCACCTCCCTGTCTTTTCGATAGGTTGTGAATCCCTGGATGTTTAAATGTCAGTCCTGAACGCCCTGCAACCATGTCTCTGTGATGCCTACCACATCATACCTGCCAGTCACAATCTGGGCCACAAGCTCATCTACCTTGTTCCGTACACTGCGCGCATTTAAATATAGCACCTTTAATTCTCTATTGACCGTCCCTTTTTGTTTTCTTAGTGTGGTGGAGCTTGGTTTACTGAGCCTTTCCATACACTGTGTCATATTTTGTGGGATGGGGACTATCGTAACCTCTCCTGAGTTTTGTCTTTTCGTGCTTTTTTGTATTCCTAAGCAGCTACGCTTCCCACTGATTACTTCACCTCTTGGTTCCCTGACTTTGCCTTCCCCCCCAATCTTTAGTTTAAAGTCCTATTGACCACCCTATTTATTCTTTTCGCCAGAACGCTGGTCCCAGCTCGGTTCAGGTGGAGACCATCCCAACGGTATAGGTCCCCCCTGTCCCAAAACTGATGCCAGTGTCCCATGAAAAGGAACCCCTCTTTCCCACACCACTCTTTCAGCCACGTGTTAACTTCCCTTATTCTTGCCTCCCTATGCCAATTTGCACGTGGCTCGGGCAGTAATCCGGAGATTATGACCCTTGAGGACCTGTTTTTTAATTTGAATCCTAGCTCTTTATAATCTCTAAACAGGTCCTCTTTCCTAGACTTGCCTATGTTGTTGGTACCGACATGGACCACAACAACTGGATCCTCCCCCTCCCTCTCCAGTATCCTTTCAAGCCGGTCAGAGATGTCCCGCACCCTAGCACCAGGCAGGCAACATACCATGCGGGACTCTTTATCCTGCTCACAAAGGATACTATCTATCCCCCTGATAATAGAATCCCCTACAACTACAACTTGCCTATTTACTCCCTCCCCTTGAATGGCCTGCTGAACCATGGTGCCTTGGTCAGCTGACTCATCCTTCCTGCAGCCCTGTTCGCCATCCACACAGGGAGCAAGTGCCCCATACCTGTTGGACAGAGTCAAGGGCTGAGGCTCCTGAGTTCCTGACTGCTGGTTCCCTTTACCTGCCTGACTTGCAGTCACACCCTGCTGTCCCTGGCCACTGGCAGGGTTTAAACTACTTACTCTGACAGGTGTGACTGCCTCCTGAAACACAGTGTCCAGGTAAGTCTCCCCCTCCCGGATGTGCCTCAGTGTTTGAAGCTCAGACTCCAGCTCATCAACTCTGAGCCGGAGCTCTTAGAGCAGCCAACACTTACTGCAGATGTGGTCGCTGCAGCTCGCAATGGGATCTGCCAGCTCCCACATCAAGCAGCTCAAGCACATCACCTGACCAGCCATCACTAGTTAATTAATTAGTTTAATTTAAGTTCATGAGTTTAGCTGTGTTTTTTTTTTTAATTTGGGGCAGATTTGCTATCAACCACTCAGATCACATCTTCCCTCTGACGTCACTTTTGGAGAAAAAAAACCTGGAAAACAGGAAGTTACCGTTAGGTTTTTATACTCACAGAGACTGCTCCTCCTCCTCCGAACGGCTCCTGAAATTAGGCCCGAAGAAAGAGAGAGAACAAATCAGTAGGGAAAAAGCACCTTCTCCTACTCTTCACCAAATTACCTCACTGCACCAAATTACCAAATTCTCACTCGGCCTGTATCTCTCTCACTCAGGCTGTGTCTCCTTGACCTGCGCAATGCTTCTTTTGTTCTCCCTTCCAAAATGAACAACTTCACATTTTCCGACATTATACTCCATTTTTGTCCACTTAACCTATCAATACCTCTTTGCAAACTGTTTGTCTACCTCTCGCAACTTGCCTTTCCACCTATTGGGCAAGGTGAAGGATGGGCTGTGGTAGGGATTCACTCTTCCCCCAAAACCTGTTTGACCGGTCTAATACATGTTTTCCTTGGCAGATTTACAAAGGATCAACCATATCCATCAACAGCTGGTTCAGTACAATGTCAATTGCACAAAGATGTAACCCATATACCACTAACTATAATTGATTAAACCTTGAGCGAAATGTATTTCTTCTGATTGATGGAGTTGAATGATGAGATTCTTTCAAATTTACATTGCTCTGTTAGTCATCCAGTTGGCACACTGGAAACAAAGTAACCTTAGCTCCCATAAGTAAACACAATGGAAACAAACATAAGTAAAAACAGAAAGTGCTGGATAATCTCAGAAGATTATGAGACTATGGTAGCATTTGTGGAGTGAGAAACAGATTTAACGGGTAGAATTTTCCAGTCCCAAGAGTGGTGGGTTTAATGGCAAGCAGGGGGTGGGGTAGATGGGGGGTTGCGGGGATCAATGCGATGGGAGCTGAAAAATTGGTTTCCTTCCAGTGTCAAATAATGGCGAGATCTTATGCTCCCACCCAACATTTTAAGTCCAATATGGCTCTCCTGCGGAAATTCCAAAGAAGGTGATGGATTCTCCCATTGCTTCGACAGATGGGTTTTCAGCAAGTAAAAAAGCAAGTGGCAGTCTAGGTTGGTGCGACTGATGTGCACCATTGGGCCAAGTGTCAATTTACATAATCAATTTCAAATACTGAATATGAAGACAGCGTGGAGACGTGTATGGTGGGTGGCATTGGCTTTGTGCCGCGCTTGTTTATCCTGAAGGCACCTGACTCTGTTCTTCTCAAATGTCAAAATCGCTTGCTGTCAGAGATCTCCCCATTTGGGCCTGTCCAAGGTTGTTTTTCCCATGTACTGGAATCTGGCCTGCAAGCTCCGAGATTGGCTTCCAGATTGTCTTTATATCGGAGTTTGGGACGTCCTGTCATGTGGGTTCCCATGTTCAGCTGCCTGCAGAATACTGCCCTTGGTATGTGGGGATCCTCCAAGGAACGAAATGACCGGCCCAGCAAAACTGAGCTCTGATGAGACTGCTCTCAGTGCCAGGTATGCAGTGCTTGGCAAGAGCCTCCGTGTTGAGGATTTTGTCCTGCTACATTATGTTGACATACAGAAAAAAGCAATATAATCCATGTAATCCATCCGTGGAAAGTAATACTTCCTAAAATTGCCCTTCGTGTCCAAAATTGCTCTTAGTGTTGGGTGGGGTTGCTGGGTTGTGGGGATGGGGTGGAGGTGTTGACCTTGGGTAGGGTGCTCTTTCCAAGAGCCGGTGCAGACTCGATGGGCCGAATGGCCTCCTTCTGCACTGTAAATTCTATGATATTGTACTATGAAAATACTTCTGAAATCTAGCCTATCTCTTTGCCAATACTTTTTCTAAGAACATAGAAGCATAAGAAATTGGGACAAGATAGGCCATTGGCCCCCTCGAGCCTAAGGCCATGACTAATCAGATTGTGGTCTCAACTCCTGTAGCGCATGGGTCCTGCGCTACCCCCGCCTCCATTGCTTTCTGGGGGTCCAGAATTCCAACTCTCTGAGAGTAAAATAATCCCTGTCAGCTCAGTCTTAAATGAGAGAACCCTTAATCTGAAATTGTGCCCCTTTTTACCCTGAATCCCCCATTAGGGGAAACATCCTCTCGGCATCTAACCTGCCAAGCACCACCCCCCCCCCCCCCCCCACCCCACCCCCTGTCCCGCCCCCCCGTTCCCCGTCCACCTTCTTAATCTTTGCATGTTTCATGAAAATCAGCTCTCATTCTTCTAAACTCCAATGAGTACAGTAAGTGCCCATCTCAAGTTGCCCAAATTTCAGTTGATCATTGTTAATAGCAAGGTTAAAATGGTGTGTTCAGGGTGGATATAAAGCATCTTTTCCTCTCACATTAGAATTTTAACTTTAGTGTCACTTCCCACCAGACTGACACAGCAGCATTTTCCCAATGAGAGATATTAGATTAACTTGCCTATAGTTTCTGCTTTCTCTCTCCATCATTTCTTGAACAGAAGTGTTACCATTGCAGTTTTCCAATCCAGTAGGGTCTTTCTAGAATGTAGGCCAGGATCCCGCACAGTGGGATATTATGGTCCCGCCTAAGTAAACAATAATTTAAATGGTCCACCGCACCCACTGTTGAAAGACACACTGTGGAGGGGCCAACCCTGGCCTGAGGGAATTTTAAAAGATTAAAGGTAAGGTAAAGTCACCACAATCCAGATGAACAAAGGGTTTTCCCCTTTAGAGGGGGGAGAGCTGACTGGTGGTGATTTAACCTGAGGATCACCACATCTCAGGCGAGGGGCAAGTTTGAGAAGGCGGGGCCTTCATGAATAACTTCAGCCTGTACATTGACCTGTCCTGCCGCCTTCAGGGATCTGTGGATCAGCCTCCAAGATCCCTCTATACCTCTGAGCTCCCTAGTCTCCTGCCATTCATTGAGTAATTCCTTGTCTTGTTACTCATTCCAAAGTGCATCAACTTGCACTTTTTAGGGTTGAATTCCATCTGCCACTGATCTGTCCACCTGACCAACTCATCTACATCTTCCTGCAACCTAGGATCTTCTTCCTCACTATTAACCACTCTGCCAATTTTGTGTCATCCGTAAACTTATTTATCATCTCCACCACATTCTCATCTATATCATTTATATATATCATGAACAGTAAGAGAACTAGCACTGATCTCGATGGTACACCGCTGGACACCAGCCTCCAGTCACATAAACAGCCTTCTACCATCACCCTCTGTCTCTTACCACTAGGCCAGTTTTAAATCCAACTTGCCACGTTACCCTGGATCCCACGCTTTTACCTTCTTTATCAACCTCACATGTGGGATCTTGCTGAAATCCATAAACTACATTAACAACACTACTCTCATCTACACACCTGGTCACCTCCTCAAAAAGTTCAATCAAATTTGTTAAGCCTGACCTCCCTCTGATAAAGCCATGCTGACTATCTCCGATCAAATTTTCTCTCTCCAAGTGGAGATTAATTGAGACGGTTCTCCAAGTTTCCCTACCATTGATGTAACACTCACTGATCTGTAATTCCCGGGTTTAACTCTACCACCCTGATTGAAAAGTGGAACCACATTAGCTGTCCTCCAATCCTCTGACACCTCCCATAACACCAAAGAGGGATTAAAAATTTGGGTCAGAGCCCCTGTAATTTCCTCCCTCGCTTCCCACAGCAGCTTGGGATACAACTCATCCAAACCTGGGGGGTTTTCCACTTTTAAGCCCGCCAAAACCTCCAGTACCTCACTCCCTCAGTCAAACTGTTCAAGAACCTCACAGTTCCTCTCCCCGAATTTTGTATCTATATCCTCCTTGTCCCGAGTGAAGACAGATGTGAAGTATTCATTTAACACCCTACCAATGTCATCCTGTGTCATGCACAGGTTGCCCCCTTGATCCCCAATGGGCCCTACTCTTTCACTGGTTATCCTCTTCCCCTTAAAGTACTTATAGAATATCTTGGATTGCTCCCTAATCCTACCCGCCAGTGCTTTTTCATGCCCCCTCTTTGCTCTCCTAATTGCTTTCTTACGCTCCCCCTGCACTTTCTATACTCCACTAAGGCCGCCGCTGATTTAATAATAATAATCGCTCATTGTCACAAGTAGGCTTCAATGAAGTTACTGTGAAAAGCCCCTAGTCGCCACATTCCGGCGCCTGTTCGGGAGGCTGGTGCGGGATTGAACCCGCGCTGCTGCCTTGTTCTGCATTACAGTGTGCTAAACCAGCCCCTAGGATTTGCTCCCTTTGTCCCAGCTGAAAGCCTCTCTTTTCTTTCTTATCCAGTTCTGAACATTCCTAGACATCCAGGATTGTCTGTGCTTGTTGCTCCAATATTTCACCCGAAATGGAACACGTTGGGCCTGTACTCTCCCCATTTATTTTTTGAATGCCCCGCCACTGGGGCAGCACGGTAGCACAGTGGTTAGCACTGCTGCCTCACAGCTCCAGGGTCCCGGCTTCAATTCCGGCCTCGGGTGGCACTCTGTGTGGAGTTTGCACGTTCTCCCCGTGTCTGTGTGGGTTTCATCCGGGTGCTCCGGTTTCCTCCCACTGTACAAAGATATACAGGTTAAGTGGATTGGTCATGCTAAATTGCCCCAAGTATCCAAAAGGGTAGGTGCACTTACTGGGTAATGGAGATAGGGTGGAGCATGGGCTTAAGTGGAGTGATCTTTCTAAGGGCAGGTGCAGACTCGATGGGCCAAATGGCCTCCTTCTGTACTGTAAATTCTATGATATACTATGATGAAGAAGCTGTTCTCAGTCAACTTTGACCAGATTTTGCCTCCATTCCATCTTTGTAGACCATTGTTTTCCTTTCCAGCAACAAACTTAAATCGCACTGTGTTGCAGTCGCTAGCACTGCCACGAACACCAGAATTAGATCCAGCATGGCGGCATTCCTTGTTGGACCTTCTACGTATTGACATTAAAAAGCTCCTCAATACGTTCCAGGAAATCCGCTCCCTCTAAACCCTTTGCACGATGACTATCCCAATTAATGTTGGGGAAGTTGAAATCCCCTAATATAATTACCCTTTAATTATTTTTACACATCTCAGTAAATGGTCTACATATCTGCTCCTCGATTGCCTGCCGACTCTTTGGGGGTCTATAATACACTCCCAGCCTGTGACTGACCCCTTTTTATTCCTAAACTCTACCCACAAAGCCTCATTTGAAGACCCATCCAAGATATCCTCCCTCCTTACTGCAGTAACTGACTCCTTAATTAATAATGCATTACCGCCTCCTCTTTTACACCTTCTCCTGTCCTGCCTGAAGATCCTATACCCCGATATGGTCTGGAGAATTGCCGGGTCCATGGCCGCGCATGCGCTCGGCGGCAGCCTGCAGGGGCCGCGCCGTGCTTCATGGAGGATGCCGCTCCTGGACCCGGCCCGCGAAATAGTCCTCCACTTCAGCCAGCTCACACGCCCTGGGCCGCCTGGATCTTCCCGCGGATCGCCCTCCCACGACTGTGGTGCCGCTGGACTGAGTCCGCAGCCGCCATACTGAGTTCCCGACGGGTGAGACCACACTCAGGAACTCAGTCGGTCGGGGATGGAGCATCGCGGGGGGGCGCCACAGCCAACATATGGATGCCATGGACACGACGTTTTCAGGGGGCGGAGCATCGCGAAAGCAGCGCCGCCCCAGATTTCGGCGCCATCGGGGATTCTCCGCCCCGTCGCCGAAAGTGATTTCATCGTCGGGGATCGGAGAATCCAGCCCTGTATTTTTGAGATACTAACAGACTGCTTAAACGGTTGAAAGGCTGCAGATGGAAAGGGAAGCCAAACGACCCCCATACCAGGAAAGACCCCCTATCGGAGCCCCTCCAGCCCAGCACATGCCGTCCCCCCCGACCCCCACCACCCATGAAGGACCCCTCTCACCACCCTGGAAGCATTTTTACTTCCTTGATGCCCCTTGGACTACAAACCCGCCAGGTTCCCGTTTCTCAGGATTTGCACCAATTCACGCCAGCGGGGCTTTCGGCTGGGGGGGGCTGGAGCAACTCAGGAGGCCGATGAATCAGGCCTTCTGCCCGTCAGTTACATTCAAAACAGCTCTAATGAGTTATTTGCATATTCCCGCCAGGTCTGGGCGGGAACCTCATCGGGGACGTCGGGAAGTTCCTCGGGGCCAGCGAGGCAGGATTAACAACTGGCAACAGATTTAACAACTGCCGTGAAATCCATTTTTGCCCCGATGTCTGATTGACTGGACAATTGGGACTCCCTCTACTGGTGGGCAGTCCTGGACAATCCTGGCCAAACGAATTATCACGTTACTGCAACATGTATTTACTTTGCTTTGTAAATGTTTTGAAATTCTCTTATTGCTTAATCTCTCTTAATCTCAATCTGTACTTTTAGAGTCTTAATTTTAGCGATTGCATTATAAAGTTCAGCTTGCTTCTAATCTATTTATCTGAAATGTTAGTTTACATATATTTTGACTTCCTTTTTATCAATGTTATGTTAGTGATCTACATTCTTGTGTGAGAGGATCACTTTCCATCTCACACACACCTTTCTAAAATCTGCCCCATTCCAATCTGATGCTCTTGTTTTGCTCCTTTACTCTTTCATGGGCTGTGAGCGACACTGGCGAGCCCTTCATTCATTGCCTATCCCTAATTACTGAGCGACTATTTGAACGGTTGGGCTATTTCAGGGGGCAGCTAAGAGTCAACCACATTGTTGTGGGTCTGGAATCATGGGCGAAATTCTCCGGTATTGGCGTGATGTCCGCCGACTGGCGCCCAAAATGGCGCAAATCAGTCGGGCATCGCGCCGCCCCAAAGGTGCGGAATGCTCCGCATCTTTGGGGGCCGAACCCCAACCTTAAGGGGCTAGGCCCGCGCCGGATGAATATCCGCCCGCGCCGCCTTGTCCCGCCGGTAAGGTTTAATCTACGCCGGCGGGACAGGCATTTTAGCTGCGGGACTTCGGCCCATCCGGGCCGGAGAATCGCGGGGGGGGGGGCCCGCCAACCGGCGCGGCGCGATTCCCACCCCCGCCGAATCTCCGGTGCCGAAGAATTCGGCCACCGGCGGGGGCGGAATTCACGCCAGCCCCCGGCGATTCTCCGACCCGGCGGAGAATCGCCCCAGATGTCGGTCTTATATTATTCTCTAAGTCTGAATAAAGATTGTAGACGTCCAGTTAACACAAATACTTTATTCAGTGGGTTTGTTCTGTTTCCAGAGCTTGAGTAGATATAATACAGTCAAGAGGTATGACCAGTGAAGCTAAGGTAAACTGCCTACGCTGAGCTGTCTCTGTGTGCTGCTGCTCACTAGCCCTGTGCTTCTGAAAGAGGCGGATCCTCCCTTGGGCTGGACCCTTTATACCCGTCTCTGATGCTGCCCTCTAGTGATGCTGTGGCTGTTACATCTGTACTGTCGTGCCTGGTGTATGTGCAGATGTATGTACAGATGTACAGATCACTACCCCCCCCCCCCCCCGTTTTATTGGGCATGTTTTCTAGACTGGCCTCAAGAAAACTGTACGTAACAAGTGGTGAGAATATGCAAATCTGCACACTGTGAAAATGATAAAAGTAATACAGAAACAATTAACTGTGTTGTGAGTCCATCGTGAGAAATGTCCATATTCGTCCTGTGCGTGTGTTGAAGTGTCGTTACAAATCTAGCCGGTCGGGTGCCTTACGGCTTCTGTTGGAGCGTCTTTAACGGTGGTAGTACGGATGATGGTTTGATGTCATCAACAGTACTGTCTGGCGACTTCCGGTGACGGCGGGCGGGAGGCAGCCGCGCGTTGGAGGGCTCCCGTTCGGGAACGGCATTGACGGGGAGTAACGCCCGGTCCTAGGGCTAGCAACGGCGGTAAAAGTCGGGAGACAGCGCACAGAGAAGAAGGATGTCAAAAAACACCAAAAAAACGGCCGGGAAAAAAGCAGCTGAAAGTCCGCTGGGGAGTGGAAAGGTCATCGCGAGGTCAACAAAGAAAATGGAGGCTGAAGCGCCAGGGGAGGCCGCAGTGCTTACGGCTGAAGAAATAACTAAGGTGATGGCTGCGGAATTCGAAAAGCAGTTGGCGCAGATTGCGAAATGCATGGAGACGGTGAGGAAGGAGATGAGGGAGGTTTTGAGTGTGCTGGTGGAGGAGGCGGTTTCCCCGGTGAGGACGGAGGTGGCGAGCGCAGTGGCGGAGGTGCGAGAGCAAGGGGAAGCGCTGAAGGAAGTGGAGGAGACGTTATTGCAGCACGGTGATCAACTTGCCTCGATGGGGAAGGAGATGCGGAAGGTGATGGATACTAACAAGGGTCTGCGAGGAAAAATGGAAGACCTGGAAAACAGATCCAGGCGACAGAATTTGAGGATTGTGGGGCTGCCCGAAGGAGTTGAAGGACCGAAGCCGACTGAGTATTTTGCCGCGATGCTGGCAAAACTATTGGGGGAGGGGGAGGATCCCTCCTGATATGAACTGGATCGGGCTCATCGGACGTTGAGGCCTGTACCAAAGGCGAGTGAGCCGCCAAGGGCAGTGACTCTGTGCTTCCGTAGGTACAGGGTGAAGGAGAAGGTCCTGAGCTGGGCCAAGCAGAAGCGGGTGGTGCAGTGGATTGGAGCTGGTATACGTGTATACCAGGACTTTACGGTGGAGCTGGCGAGGAGGCGGGCTGCCTTCAACCGGGTGAAGAGGGCACTGTACATTAGCAAGGTGCAGTGCGGCATTGTATATCCAGCGAAGCTGAGGATGATTTATAAGCTCAGGGACTTTTATTTTGGAAGGCGGAAGCAGCGGAGGAGTTTGCGAAGGCAGAAGGACTGTGGCAGAACTAACAAATTGAGGAACGGCCATGTGCCGATGTAACCTCATGACTGTATTTTCTTTTTTGTATCACTGCGCGCGGGGGTAGAGGCTAAAGGAGCCAATGTTGTATATATTTGGACAAGGGAAGGGACGGGACTTTCACTCGAAATGAGGGCTCTTTGGGGTGTAGGTGGATATGCGGGGTTTGTGTGCTAAAAGGGGATCTTTGGGCTTTCCTAGGGCCGGGCAAAGGGGAAAGGGACCCGGGCGGGGGCCTCCACGCTGGCCGGTTTAAGCCGGCCAGTGAACGGGAGTGAGGTGGGGGAGGGGCTGCGGCCATCGGAGCCTGGCACAACAGGGTCCGAGTGGTCTAGCCGGGGTGGAAAGTTGGGGGGAGGAAACTGAGGTTGGGAGGAGGAGTTTTACAAGAGGCAGTGGACGGGAGGAGCTGGAGACTTTGGGGGGGGGGTGGGGTACAACTCTGGGATATCATGTACGGTACTCTCTCAGAGGCTGGATGGTGTTGGTTGGGGAGGTGGGTGGGGGGAGTGGGGGGGGGCTGTGTAGATTAAGGGTGACTACGGGTAATCCCTGATTCCTTTTTGTCATTTGTTTATGTAAACATGCGGGTTGAGGTTGGGGGGTTGGTGGGCGGATGGGATCGTTATTATTATGGGGATTGACATATCTTGCTGATTATTGTTTATTGTTGATGGGTGTAAATGTGAAAAAGGAGAATTTTTTAAAAAAAAATTTTTTAAAGAGTACTGTCTGGCGTTGTGTGGCGAGTCAAGTCCAGTGTGGGAAATACTGGCGTTGTAGGTCGAATCTCTAATAGATCCCGGTGGTTACGGCGAAAAAGTACTCCCGCAGACGATTTGACAATGTAGGACCGCAGTGCCTCCTGCCTGATCACCGTGGCTGACTCAGACCATCCGCCTTCTGGGTCCCTGATTCTGATGGTGTCACCTATTGTCAGTGATTTGAGTGGGATCACATGTTGATCATAGTATAGTTTTTGTTTGGAGCGGAGTGTCCGCATGTCGTCGAGAACCGTTGCCGGGGTCTCGGAATTGCTTTGCCGGTAGGGTGTCCGGATGTCTCTGCCGAAGAGCATTTGCGCTGGCGACAGTCCTGAGCTCAATGGGGTTGCTCGGTACGATAACAGAGCTAGGTTGATGTCAGAACGTGACTCGGCTGCTTTGCTGATGAGTCGTTTAATGATGTGGACACCTTTTTCCCCTGTTCCATTTGATTGCGGGTAGCGATTCTGTGTCGCACCGTTGTCTTGACCTCGACTTTTTCCTGTGTTTGTGGTATTGACTCTGTATGTCATCGTTCGTGAAAGCTGTTTTGCTTGTTTGTTCTGGAGTAGATGTGAATTTGTGAGATTCTTTATCATGCCATGGCATGTTTGTAGTCTTGTCATTGTTTCGCAGTGTGCTGTGGCTTTGTCCTTCATGTGCAGAGTTGTACCATGTTGTACAGGTCGTCGTTTTTGTTGTTTTTGTCTTGATTGTTTTCGTTGGCGTTCTTGTTGTTGTCGTTCGTGTTGTTCTTTTTGTCGCGCTTTTTGATTCTGTTTTCGTTGTTTTCGATTTTCTTGTTCTTTTTCTTGTCGTGCTTGTTGTTTCTGGGATGCTTCTTGTGGTTTTTGTTGTTCTTGTTGCACTCAATGAGTGTGCCATGTGGGTTATTTGAGTCATTGTCACAGTTATTGGTGTCAGTGTCCTTTGTGGTATCTGCTACATTGAGTGTTTCTTCTTGAGAATTGTGAGAATGATCTGATGTTGCATTGATGTTGGTGACATCAGTCATTTGTGGTGGATTCGATTCCTCTTCTTTGCTTACTTGATACTCCTCTTCTAGAGTCATTTCTGGTTCACTTGAATCATCATTGATTTCTTGGTGCTCCTCTTTTGGAGTCATTTCTGGTTCACTTGAATCATCACTGATTTCTTGGTGCTCCTCTTTTGGAGTAATTTCAGGTTCATTTGAATCATCTGTGATCGCTTTGTGCTCCTTTTCTGGAGTCAAAATCTTCAAGATTTCAATTGACATGGTCTCTCTGGACTCATGGGTGGCCGTCCTCTGATTATTGAGTGCTTCTGTGCAGACAAGCTGAGATATGTCAGTCTCGCTGTGATCCTGCACATCCTGTATGGGAATTGTGATTTCTTCGTCACTTGTCTCACATACAGTGGGTAGACATTCAGTGTCTTCTTCTGGTAGCTCAAATAATCTTGATAGATCTTCATGGTCTTGTACATGCATGGCGTTCGCTGAGGAGTATTTGCTTGCTTCCATTTTTGAGACTGTCACCGAGCTGTCTGTGGAGGCTTGTGTCACTCTCTTTGTGGAGGCTTGCGTCGCTCTCTTTGTGGAGTCCTTCATCGCTCTCTCTGTGGAGTCCTTCATCGCTCTCTATGTGGAATTTGTCATCGCTCTCTCTGTGGAGTCTGCCATCGCTCTCTCTGTGGAGTCTGTCATCACTCTCTCTGTGGAGTCCTTCATCGCTCTCTGTGTGGAGTCCTTCATCGCTCTCTCTGTGGAGTTTGTCATCGCTCGCTCTGTGGAGTCTGTCATCGCTCTCTCTGTGGAGTCTGTCATCGCTCTCTCTGTGGAGTTGTGCAGTGTTCTCACTGTAAAGTTGATCTGTTCTCTCTCAACTGAGTCATTCTGTGCTCTCTGTGTGGCGTCATCTTCGTCTTGGGTATTGCTGTCATCCAATGTACCGACGATCTGCCATGGCACCATGGTATTGGATTCATCTACCATGAGAAGAGTCGTATTGAGCTTTTCAACCGTGTTGCTGATGCTGTGATCGGAATCTCCGAATAACTCATCCATGTCTGAGCAGTATTGTGTGTATTGTTCATTCGACAAATCATCGCATTTTGTTTCGGAGTTGTGATCGTTCTCTTCATGTTCAATGAACAAATCATCTTCTTGTGTGGAGGCTGGGGCCCTTCGTGGTGCGTGGACCACTCTCTGTTTCTTGGTGTCAGGCCGCAGCATAATCCTGCACTCACGAGCCGGGATGTCATATATGCTGGGCTGAAGATTCCCCATTCCGAAGAACTCATCGTCGGGGTCTTCACGGTACAACACCTCTAGTTGCGGTTCGGATTTGGTACTGGGGTAGCCATCTCCCAAGATGAAATCTTCATCTGAGTCATAGTCTACAAGGACCATATCATCTTCCAGGGCGGTGCTAACTGCTTGTTCCAGGGTGTTGTGAAAGTTATTTTCAACTGCTGGTGTAAGTTAGGGCATTGTTCTGTCTTTTGAGGCTAGAAAATTGGGTTTTGCAGCTTTAAATTTCTTTTTGTTCATTTTCGTGCATTTCCCTTTTAAGTGGGCGTGGTCCTGGTCCTCTGATGTCATGACGCGCGTGATGTCATGCGTAGGACTCGATTGCCCATGCACACTCCGAGTTTCCTGTACTGTGCCCTATTTTCGCAACTGAGCATGTGCGGCTCCTTTCTCAAGATGACCTCCGTCTTTCTCCGATTCAACCCTGCCTCCGCCTCGTGGTAAGTGTTCATGCCATTTTTACCGATTTTGTTTTCTAAATGATGATTCGGTGTTTGTAGAGACTCAAAGTATTGATTTTGTTTTTGTTCATAAGCAAGGCATTTTTGTATAGCGATTTCTAGAGTTAGATACTTATTTCGTGAAAGTTCGTCCCTCAAATTTTTATCAGATCGTCCAGAAATTAATTGATGCATTATCACAGTGTCTCTGAAATCAGCATAATCACAGCCTTGTGGTATTAACTTGAGATTTGTAATAAAATCAGTGATTGGCCCTCCGTTGCTCTGACAAGAGTTAAATCTTTCCAGCATTTCACCGGACTGACTGTTACAGCATTCAGCAAATTTTTTGAGTATAACGTCTACTTTGGTGTTGTCCTCACCTTCTAAGTAATTAAAGCAATTATAGATTTCTCTAGCTTCATGCCCTCCTGATGAGAGTAGTAGGGATATTTTTGTTGCGTCAGAGGCAGTGCTTAAATCATTAGCTGTGATAAATATTTGGAACAGCTGTTCAAACATTTTCCAATTATAACTTAAATTACCGGTTGTTTCCAGCTGCCATGGAGTTCCAACAAGTTCCATCGAATCAGTTAGTTGTCGAGGATCCATTTGCTACAAATTCTTCCACAGTCGAATATCCGGTTTATGTTTTTCTTCTCTTGCTGGTGTCTAGCTAGCTTTCTGAAATCACTCCTGGTATCATATGTTATTTTCTAAGTCTGAATAAAGATTGTAGACTTCCAGTTAGCACAAATACTTCATTCAATGGGCTTGTTCTGTTTCCATTGCTTAACTAGATATAATACAGCCAAGAGGTATGACCAGTGAAGCTAAGGTAAACTACCTATGTTGAGCTGTCTCTGCCTGCTGCTGCTCACTAACTCTGTGCTTCTGAAAGAGGCGGATCTTCCCTTGGGCTGGACCCTTTATACCCGTCTATGATGCTGCCCTCTAGTGATGCTGTGGCTGTTACATCTGTCTGTAGTCCCTGGTGTATGTGCAGATGTATGTACAGATGTACAGATCACTACAGGTTTGACCGGGTAAGGACAGCAGATTTCCTTCTCTGTGACATTAGTGAACCAGATGGGTTTTTACAATAAACTTTGATAGTTTGTTCACCATTACTGTGACCAGTTTTCAATTCAAGATTTATTAATTAAATTTAAATTCCACAGTTACTGATGTGTTGGGTGCTCTGGATCCGTGGAACACATACAGGCCACCAACACTTAAAATAGTACAACACTATTTTATTAAGCTAGAAACTGTTGAACATACTTTCACTGTGGGTGAACACGATGTTAGATTAAACTAAAGACCTATGCCTGTCCTAACCAGTCTATGCACTCAGCACATGGTGACGATCTGTGCTGTAAGCTGTAAGCTCTGTCCTTCTGAGAGGCTGCATCCCGAATGAGCGGGAAAAGTGATGCCCTCTGTCTTGAGAGTGAGTGTGCTCTAACTGTTGATTGGCTGCGGTGTTGTGTGTGTTGATTGGTCCCGCTGTGTGTCCATCAATGTGTGTGTCTGCACCATGATATACTGGTGTATATTATGACTCCCGCCTTTTATAAAGAAATGTATGTGTGTGGTAATAAATAATGTATGGTGAGAATGTTCCTAACTACGTGTGGGATGCGAAGACATATTTACAGGACTACGTACATGAGAACTAAGCTATTTACATGGGAAGGTGCCTGGTGCAGAGAAGCAGTATGCAACAAGAGTAACGAGACCCACACTATATACAAACCAGGGAAACGATCAAACAAAGCAACAAAACAATTCAGAGAGTCCATAAGTTCGAAAAGTTCATAAATTTAGTCTCTGAGGTGGGCAACAAATTCTTTTTGACCGCCTCAATGGTGAGCCACCGGTTCAGGAGCGGGCTGGATTGCATCAAAGTCAGGGGGAGGCAGAGTGACAGGGAGCTCTGCATAGTCCATGGCAGGGTCAGCAGGAGGGCGAGGCGACACTGGAGGATCACGTGGCGAGCGTGGAACGAGACGAAGGGCGCGGCAATTGCAGCGCAGAAGAGAGCCATCCGGTAGACGAACCAGGAACGAGCAGGGGGCCAGGTGCCGAAGGACAACAGCGGTTGCAGACCAGCCACCATCCGGAAGATGGACGCGGACGTTGTTATCTGGAGCCAGAGCAGGGAGATCAGCTGCACGGGAGTCATGAGCCGCCTTGTGCTGTGCACGAGACAGCTGCATCCGGCGAAGGACCGGAACGTGGTCGAGGTCTGGGACATGGATGGACGGTACTGTCTTCCTCAGGGTGCGACTCATGAGTAACTGGGCTGGCGACAGGCCAGTGGACAGCGGGGCGGAGCGATAGGCCAGCAAGGCAAGGTAGAAATCAGACCCAGCATCGGCAGCCTTGCAGAGGAGCCGTTTGACGAAATGTACTCCCTTCTCTGCTTTGCTGTTGGATTGGGGGTACAGGGGACTGGATGTCACATGGGCAAAATTGTACCGCCTGGCAAAGTTGGACCATTCTTGGCTGGCGAAGCTGGGGCCATTGTCCGACATAACCGTGAGCGGGATGCCTTGTCGAGCAAACGTTTCTTTACATGCACGGATGACTGCAGACAAGGTGAGGTCGTGCAACCGTATTACCTCCGGGTAATTCGAAAAGTAGTCCACGATCAGGACATAGTCTCTACCCAGCGCGTGGAACAGATCGATGCCCACCTTGGTCCATGGTGACGTGACCAACTCATGGGGCTGCAGGGTCTCACGTGGTTGGGCCGGCTGGAAGCGCTGACAAGTGGGGCAGTTGAGCACTGTGTTGGCTGTGTCCTCATTAATGCCGGGCCAGTACACTGCCTCTCGGGCCCGTCGGCGGCACTTTTCCACGCCAAGGTGGCCCTCGTGTAATTGTTCCAGGACAAGTTGGCGCATGCTATGCGGGATGACAATGCGGTCCAGTTTTAGAAGAACCCCGTCTACTACCGCCAGATCATCTCTGACATTAGAGAATTGAGGGCATTGACCCTTGAGCCACCTGTCCATTAGCTGGCGCATGACACGCTGTAGCAAGGGGTCAGCCGCCGTCTCGCGGCGAATTTGGACGAGGCGTTCATCCGAGGCAGGTAGATTGGAGGCCGCGAATGCCACATGGGCGTCAATCTGGCAGACAAATCCCGCTGGGTCACATGGAGTGTTGACTGCCCTGGAGAGAGCGTCAGCAATGATGAGGACCTTGCCTGGGGTGCATACCAGCTGGAAGTCGTTTCGCCGGACCTTGAGAAGAATACGCTGGAGGCGAGGCGTCATGTCGTTCAAGTCTTTCTGTATTATATTGACCAGCGGGCGATGGTCGGTCTCGACGGTGAATTGAGGAAGTCCGTAGACATAATCGTGAAACTTAACCACACCGGTCAGAAGGCCCAGGTACTCCTTTTCTATCTTGAGTAGCGCTGCTCCGTGGGAGTCAACGTACGTGACGCATACTGGTGTATATTATGACAGTTACCAGGGGGAGATTTGAACATGCGTCCCCAGAGCATTGGCCTAAACCTTTAGATTATTAGTCGAGTGACTGTGTCACCGCTCCCCTAACTTATTCGGTTTCTATTTGAACCTTGCAGTTCTTCATATCATGGCCACTATTCCTGAGCTGCTCACCTATTTAACACACCTTCCTGAAAGATATTTGGCAGGATTTCTGCTTCATGATGGCGGAAGCGTGAATCGCGATTGGGCGGAGAATCACAGGTCATTGTCACGAAATTGAAGTTTGCACCCTCCACCAGCGGGCCCATGCGAAAGAATCATTTGCATGCACTTAAATCTCATTAGCAGGTTGGCACAGTATGCTCCGCCCTTCCGCGATCCTCCAGCCCTCTCAAGCAGAGGTCACGTGGGCGCGAGTTGGTGAAAATATTTACAAACGGGGCCTGGACGCCATGGCTGCTGAGGGGGGAGCGAGAAGGTAAAGAAACTTTTAAAAACTCACCAAAATAAGGGCGGCACGGTGGCACAGTGGTTAGCACTGCTGCCTCACACCGCCGAGGACTCGGGTTCAATCCCAGCCTGGGTCACTGTCCGTGTGGAGTTTGCACATTCTCCCCGTGTCTGCGTGGGTCTCACCCCCACAACCCAAAGATGTGCAAGGTAGGTGAATTGGCCACGCTAAATTGCCCCTTAATTGGGAAAAATATAATTGGGTACTCTAAATTCTTTTTTAAAAACGCTCCAAAATTGACAGGTTTGGTGGGGTGTGGCTGCGTGGGTGGGGAGTAGTAGCGGGAAGCAACTTGTTGACAGGTCCATGGACTCAGGGTGCCCCCCTTGGGATCGGACTGGCCTTGCTCAGGCCCCCAATGCTACAGTATGTGTTTTAAATGCACCTCTTTCGTGCTATTTACAGGCCCCTGGCTGTTCATACTGCTGACTGCTCACTGAGTCCCTGAATGTTCAGGGAGCCACTGGTCATCTGGTAGTCCATCCAAGTAACCCCTCTGGAAACCCTCACACCCCAACTGTATCATCAACAGGATGGGCTGGCCAAGCTCAATTAGTGATCCACCAGGTGCTGCCAGTCCTCAGTGCACTCATCAGAAGCACGGCTCCACTGCAGGAGAAGCAGGGGATTAGCAGAGATCACCCCAAACTAAGGACACATGCACTGCGGCATTTGGCACCCTCCCTGGCACACAACCCCTCTCAGGGCAGAGGCCTCATCAGTGACACTATCAGATAGCCCACTGCGTAGGATCACCAGGTGTCTCCAAGCCTGCCTGCCCACCACACCCCTGCTCCCGTCCATCCTGCCCCCAGACAGGTTGTCACAGCTTTGTGCATCACACCCAGGACCCATATCACACTGCAGCTAAGCTCCCATCAGACGCACACTTCCTTGCTCACTCCCATCTGAAGGGCCTGCCCACGCACAAGCCTCTAAGCATGGAGGCAATTGGTGGCACACAGTGACCCTCTCCACCATACAACCAGGTGCCACTCTGCTGGCAGGATAACACATGACTTACCCCTCAGGGCACCCACAGTAGACCCCACTGGAGAAGCAGGACAGGGGCTGCAGAGCCTATCGCTGACACGGATTGCAGCAGCCACCGTGTGGTGAGGAAGGAGGTTTCCCTCATCACAGGCCCAGTGCCACTCTCTGATGGGGGCAGGGGTGCAGTGCATACGGCATCACATCGAGGGGACCGGCTGAGGGGTGGAGGTGGATTGTGGGGGACGTGTTGCGGGTGGAGCTGAAGTGCAACTCAAGGTCACCATGTAACCTTGGTGGTGTTAGATGGGTAAGGGAATACTCTTCTAGCTAACATGTCTTCACTTTTACCCCGTGCAGAGAGTGAATTTCGGAGTACAGCCAGGAATGCTCGCTACCTATGTGGCCGCAGCTGATGTTGCAGATGCACGGAGGCTGAAGACACAGGGCTTACTCAGGGGGTCAGGGGGATCCTGCACAAGAGAAGCCTGCCCCACTCCAAAAGAGCAGGGGCCAGTGGAGAGGTTCAAGTGCCGGCCGTTCAACAGGCCGAGGAGATGTAAAGGAGGTGCTGCATCAGGGCACACATATACCGTCGGTGCTGTTCTTCAAGAAGTTGCCGGACCGTCTGTGCCACCAAAGACTTCAGCCAACCAGTGAGACCATGTGGCTCCTGTGCCAGATGGTGGCGCATCTGGTGGTTTCGAGGAGAATATCTGCTCTCGGTGGTCGCCAAGGTGACGGTCGCCCTGAACATTTATGCCTCTGGGCCTTTCCAGGACTCATGCAGGGACCTGTGTGGGAGCGAGCAAAAGTCCGTGCACAGGTGCAACCGCGCTGTGATGGATATCCCGGGCTGCGGACTATATAACCTTCAGTCTGGGCTAGGCACATCAGGATGCCCGGGCAGCAGGATTTGCCGCCATCGCTGATATGCCCCAGGTCCTGGGGGTGATGGATAGCTCACAGGTTCCCCAAGAGCACGGCTCATCGAGGGGTGCCCTTCAAAAATAGGAAGCGTTTCCTGAATGTGTAGTTAGTGTGTGACCACAAGCTGCACATCATGCACGTCTGTACCTTGTATCCTGGCAGCGTGCTCAACGCATACATCCAGGCGCACTTCGAGGTTCCCAGCATCTTCGAGGCTCTCCCTCGGGTGAGGGGTTGGATTTTGGGTGACAAAGGTTACCCGCTCAGGTCATGGCTAATGAGCACTGTCTGGAGGCCCCAGACCGATGCCGAGACCCGTTATCATGACGCCCATGCAGCAACCAGAAGTGTCATTGAGCGGTGCATCGGCTTACTGAAGATGCGCTTCTGAAGCCTGTGCTTCCGGTGAGGTGCTCCAATACAGCCCAGGAAGGTCTCAAGCATCGTGTTGGCCTGCTGTCTGCTGCACAAGATTGCGCAGGAGGAGAATATCAAGTTCGCCCTGAGAGGGTCAATGTTCGGGTTCGTCCGGAGGTGGCAGCCATTTATGGCTTCTTCGGGGAAAACTGTTAGCAGATACAATTGGGGGGGGGGGAGGTGGTAGGGAATGTGGGGGGGATAGTTTAGTTTAGTTTAGGCGAGATGAGCGAGAGGAGGAGGAGGTACTGGGGAATTGTGTGTATAAGCCATGTTGGCTGGGTATGGTTGTTGATTGGGGGGGGGGGGGGGGGGTTAGTTACTGAGTTATGTTTACATTTGTATGTGTTGTTATAAAATCATAAATGCCTTAATAAAATTTTTTTTTAAAAATAACATTGCACAGAAAGGGGGGGGGGGGGGGGTGGCGGGACATGCTGGAGGTGGCGGAAACATGTCAGGCCTCATTCAATGAGGAGAATGAGGAGGATGTCCAGGAAGAAGCGGGCATAGATCCCGGGCTAGCAGGGCAGTCCGCCCAACATGTGCTGCAGGGCCGCCCCACATCGAGCAACCTCATCACCTCCCGATATGTCAATTAGAAGGCCTGGCTACCGGCAGTTCCACCGCCCTGTCCCTCCTCCCTTCACTTCACCTTCCCTGTCCCACAGCCCTTCACTTGTTCCCACTACCTCAGCTCCCCCTTCCCCCTCCGAGCGTCCTTCCAGCAGCACCACAGGGTGCTGGCCCTAGGTTGGCAGTATCAACTGGTCTTGTCTACGGGACGATGACGGCTCACTGTGAGATGAGTTCCAGTGTTCCTCATCGTTTGACAAAGTCTGACTTCTGCCTTTGAGATCACCTTCCACAGTCCACATGGGTGATCCCTGAATGAGTGCTGACCAATCCATCTCACAGGCCCATATATCCTTTGGGGGGGTTGGGGGTGGTTCTGGAGATGGTGAGTAGTTATGGCTCACTCACTGGGTAAGCTGTCACACAAGGTGCCCTCGTACTTCTGGCTACGTACTCTGCCACCTCTCGCTAAGGGTGACCCCAGGTGAGACGTTCAAGTTTTATGGGAGGGCCTTGCTCTGCCCCATCCTCAGCGCCCACACACCCCCACCCACAAACCAAGCCCCCCATCCCTCCAACACTTACCCCCCCCAACCTCCCACACGGCCCCCCACCTGGCACACCCTCTACACCCAGCCTCAGCCCATCCCTAACACCCATCAGACAGAGAATAGAGGCAAGTTGGAATATTGGTACAACAGTGTTTACGGGTGACTATATACATTGTTCTGCACTGACCCCCCTAACTCACACATATGTGCTACACCTGTGCCAACTTAGCTAATGTCTAAGTTTCTAGTTTTACATGCCCTACCGCTCCTTCTAGGTGTGACCCCTTAAAGTACATTGGACAGGGAGGGGGCCTGCTGCATGTGTCACCCTCTGACTTGAGATGTCTTTGGTGACTGTCCTCTGGAGGGCCTGGACCTGGATGGGCCTGATGGACTTTCAGGTGTCACAGGCGACAACTTGCCACCCTGTTCTGCTGCTGCCCATCAGGTATGCCAGTGTCAGGTTGGGGGGGGGGGGGATTCGGAAGTGCCAAGGTGTTCAAGCACAGTTGCGTCCTGACTTGCTTCCCGAAAAGCGGGCCCCAAAGGGAATGTGAACCGAATGCAATTAAATCCCGGCAGCAACACTTGGCACTGGATTCTCCGATTCTGAGGCTATGTCCAGAGCATGTGTCTAGTATTATGACCAAAAGGTCGGCGCCCCCCCCCTGCACCGATGCTCCTCCCGATGGGGGTCTCGCAGCCGCGCCACGTGAAACCCCCGGCTTTTCCTGCAGATACGGCCGGAGAATGCCGGGACTGTGGCTGCGCATGCGCATGGCGGCGACTTGCAGCGGTCGCGCCGTACAACGTGGCACGGCCCGCACGCGGACCCAGCCTGCCAGATAGTGCCCCCCTGGACAACCCCTCGCCACTTCCAGACCACCCCCCACCAGTCCCCCCAGCATCCGCCAAATCCCCCCCGGCCAGCGGTATGGCACCCCCCCCCCCCCCCCCCCCCCCCCCCCGACTGTGGCGGCGCTGGACACAGTCCGCAGCCACCACGTGAGGTTGACGAAAACCCAGAGCACCAGTGATCCGCAGCGTCTGGAAGTCAGCCCGTCGGCGGAGGGCCTTCAGGTGTCGTCCTGAGGCCATCCCAACGCCATGCGGTGTACTCACTGATGATGCCGTTTTGGAGGGGGCGGAACATCCGAAAAACAGTGCTGCCTCCGATTTCAGAGACAAGAGGGACTCTACGGCCAATCGTAGAATGCGATTTCGCCGTCGGCAATCGGAGAATCCAGCCCTTAATCTCCCAAACGGAGAATCCTGCCTATTGTTTCTTGTAACTGGTTGAGGCAACACCTCTTCCCTTGTGGGTATACTACTCAAGGGTCCTGCACACCATTTGGGAATTTTACTGCCCTTATTCCATTGAGCAGGCAGTGAAAATCCAATAGAATAATGATCTTGTTCCCCTCGCTCCTCTCCCTGATCCGATTAAATGTTATTTTCTTCTATTTCTCTCTGTTTCCGATTAAGGATCCTGTCATGAATCCCATTAACGTAATAACCCCTGTTATCTTTGCTCTTTAATCATTTGGACTGTCGGAGACTCTTTGCGTACATCAGTCCTCTGCAGTACATACTCCCTCCTTCACTAATAATGCTACTCCTCCTCCTCTCTTATCTAACCCTGAAACTATTATAATCCTGATACTAATTTTCCATTCCTGCCTAGTTGCAGCCAAGTTTCTTAAAGAGCTATTAAATCTATATCTTCCTGTGATGTAACTGCTTCCAATTCCCCAGTACATTTCCCACACTGATGCAGTCCATCCACTTTTTAATAATAGATATATAAAGCTTCACTTTTATAATTGATTTTTTTCAAATTCCTGCTAATGTTTCATTCCATTATTCAGCCTTCTTCTTCATTATAACTCATCAATGTGATTGTCCTCCTGATTCATTCTGCTTACAGTTTAAATTTGTATTTTAATCTACCGCTAGCTAATTTACCTGCACTTTCTATTTGATCTGATTTTCTGTGCTACTTTCCATTCATTTAAATGGCTCTTCAATGACCTGGTCATTATTTTGCAGTTTCATTGGGCGGGATTCTCCATTGCCTAATGCCAAAATCATGTTCGGCGATCGGGCGGAGAATGGGCTCCGACATCGAAATCAGGACCGGCGCCAATTTGACGCCAGTCAGCCATGCTCTGCCCGCTCCGAAATGGCGTCATTGTTATGCGCGCCACGTGCAATCGCAATGCCGTTGGCGCCTCGTCAGCCGGCCCACCCACGATGCTCCGCCACCGATGGTCTGAGTTCCCGTCGGCGCGGACCACATGTGGTCACACAAATGGTGAGCCCAGCGTGGCAGCTGCGGACTGTGTCCAGCGCCGCCACACTCGGCCGGGATCCGTGCCGCTGGCCGGGGGGCTTCTGTGAGTGCTGCGGAGAATGGTGGTGGGTGGTCAGGGGGTGGCCAGGGGGCGGGCTGTGGGGTCACAGATGGTGGGTTGGGTCCGCGCATGGCCGGCGCCATGTTTCACAGCGCGACCGCTACACGATCCAGGACCGTTTCCCAGGACGATACTTGATATCGTAATTGTAGGTGGAGAGTTCGATCCTCCACCTCAGGATTTTGTCATTTTAAATTTTGCCCCATTGTGCGTTGTCAAACCTGAAGGCGACCGACCGCTGGTCGGTGACGAGGGTGAACCTCCTATCGGCTAGGTAGTGCCTCCAGTGCCGCACAGCTTCCACTATGGCTTGTGCTTCCTTCTCAACCGAGGAGTGTCGGATTTCGGAAGCGAGGAGGGTTCTAGAGAAGAATGCTACTGGCCTGCCCGCCTGGTTGAGTGTGGCGGCCAGTGCGACGTCTGACGCATCGCTCTCTACCTGAAAGGAAACGGACTCGACCACCGCGTGCATAGCGGCCTTGGTGATGTCAGCCTTGATGCGGCTGAAGGCCGAGCGGGCCTCAACCGTCAGGGGAAAAGTGGTGGTTTGAATAAGTGGGCGGGCTTTGTCCGCATAGTTGGGGACCCACTGGGCGTAGTAGGAGAACAGCCCCAGGCATCGCTTGAGGGCCTTGAGGCTGTGGGGAGGGGGAGTTCCGTGAGGGGGCACATACGGTCGGGGTCAGGCCCTAGGACTCCGTTCTCCACGACGTCACCGAGGATGGTCAGTCGGGTAGTGCGGAAAACGCACTTCTCTTTGTTGTATGTAAGATTGAGGGATTGGGCGGCCTGGAGGAACCTCTGAAGGTTGGCGTCGTGGTCCAGCTGATCACGACCGCAGATGGTGACATTGTCCAAGTACGGGTATGTGGCCCGCAAACCGTACTAGTCCACCATTTGGTCCATCATTCTCTGAAAGACCGAGACTCCGTTAATGACACCGAAAGGGATCGTGAGGAAGTGGAAGAGTCGGCCGGCTGCTTCAAAAGCAGTGTAGTGGCGTTCTTCCGGGCGGATTGGGAGCTGGTGGTAGGCCGACTTCAGATCGACCATTGAGAACAAACGGTACTGCGCGATTTGATTGACCATCTCCGCTATGCGGGGGAGGGGGTACGCATCCAGTTGCTTGAACCGGTTAATAGTCTGGCTGTAGTCTACAACCATCCGGTTCTTTTCCCCGGTCCGGGCGACCACCACTTGCGCTCTCCAGGAACTGTTTCTGGCCTCGATGATCCCTTCACTCAACAGTCGCTGGACCACCGACTTGATAAAAGCCATATCTTGGGAACTGTACCGCCTGCTCCTGGTGGCGATGGGCTTACAGTCGGGAGTGAGGTTCGCAAAGAGCGAAGGGGGGGAGACCTTGATGGGTGGCGAGGCTGCACACCGTGAGGCGGGGTAAGGGTCCGTCAAACTGTAGGGTCAGGCTTCGGTGACTGCATTGGAAGTCTAATCCAAGCAGTAGGGGGGCGCAGAGGTGAGGGAGGACGTACAACTCAAAACGGGCGTACTCGGTGCCCTGCATCGCGAGGTTAGCGATACAGTACCCCCGGATCTGGACCGAATGGGATCCGGAAGCAAGGGAGATGGTTTGGGAGGCGGGGTATATGGGAAGGGAGCAGCACCTTACCGTGTCAGGGTGAACAAAGCTCTCCGTGCTCCCGGAGTCGAAAAGGCAGGGGGTCTCGTGCCTGTTGACCCGGATGACAATCATTGAGTTTTTCAAGTGCTTCGGCTGCGACTGGTCGAGGGTGACTGCGCCCCGCTGCGGGTAGCCAGCGTGGTCGGCGGTGTCGTGGTCACAAAATGGCAGCCCCCATGAGTCGCACGTGTCGGGCTGGGTCGAAGATGGCGACCAAGATGGCAGCCCCCAGCGGTCGCACGTGTCGGTCGGTGTTGGAGCCGGCGGGCAAGATGGCGGCCCCCACGAGTCATACGAGGTGTTCCGGGCAGGCAGCCACGTTGCGGGGTCTGCGGGCCTGCGAGTCCACGGGTCGGGCCTGGTGAGTGTTCGATTTCTGGGCTTTAGGTCGTCCCAGGTAGACTCTGGCGAAGTATCCCTTTTTCCCACACTCGCTACATGTCGCTGTGCAGGCTGAGCAACGCTGCCGGGGGTGTTGACCCTGACCGCAGAAGTAGTACTGCGGTTCCCCAGGCTGGACTGGTAGCTGCTCGGCACAGGCCCGCGCATAGTCGGGCCTGACGGGGGTCGCGACGATTGCGTCCACGAGGGGTTTGCCGTGTCCGCGCGGAACGCAATGAGGTTCTGGTAGGCCACCTCTAACGAGGTAGCTAGCTTTACCGTGTCCCGCAGGTCAGTGGTCCCATTTTCCAGCAAGCGCTGCCTGATGTGGTTCGATCGGACCCCAGCCACGTAGGTGTCCCGGATCTGTAGGTTCATGTGTTCCTCTGCCGTCACATCCCGGTAGCTGCAGTTCCTCGCGAGTAGGGTCAGTTTTTCCAGGTACTCATCTAGCGATTCGCCAGCGCGTTGACGACGAGTCATGAGGAGATGTCGGGCGTACACCTCGTTTACAGGCTTCACAAAATGCGCCTTGAGGGTTGTGACCGCCGCCTCGTACTTGGTCGCTTTCGCGATCATCACGGAGATTCGATGGCTCACCCGAGCGTGGAGGAGTCGCAGCTTGAGGGTTTCAGTGGGAGGCGTTGTCGAGGAGTCGAGGTAGGCCTCGAAGCAGCGAAGCCAATGTTCGAAGATCTCCTTGGCTTCTGATGCGTGCGCGTCGAGTTCGAGCTTATCTGGCTTTAGAGCGGCTTCCATGATGCTGTCGATGGATATTAAATTGTTATACCGTCAATTCACTGTGAGACCGTGAGAACGAGCGAACCTTAGGCTTTAATATCCATGAACTCACCTGCCAGAGTCGGCTGTACAAATGAGTGCCACCCACAGGTGGCCGGACTATATATGGCCCCGGTGAGGGCGGAGCCCACCGGGGTTCCAGTATAGTACCTGGAAATAGCCCGTATCATCACTTCCAGGTCATGGGTCACATCATTATACAGACAGTACAGACAGCTCATGCATTAGGTGAAATACATTCACCACAAATCTAGAGATTAGTACCGTGGAAGTCCTCGTGTTAAGACAGCATTCCTTCTCCTGCACTCCCTTTGAAAGAGTTCAGGCTTTTCCTTGCCAGTGTCATTGGTTCCTGTATTGACCACACTGACCAGCTTCCGAGCTACACTTCTCGTGGCATAGTAGCATTGTCAGTGAACTCATAACCCGAAGGTGCAGACTAAAGCTCTGGAAACATGGGCTCAAATCCCACCAGGGCAGCTATTAGAATTTAACTTCAATTAATAAATCTAGAATTATGAAGCTTTATTTCATTGATGGTGACGATTAAATTATTGTCGATTGCTATAAAAAAAAACATTCAGTTGGGACTTCTGGTGGTGTAATGCTGGGGGAAGACGTCCCCTCCCGAGCTAGATCGAGACCACCGGGGAATTTTAATCAATAAAAGAATTCAATTTTCTGCCGCTAAGATCTTGGCCAACCCCAATGGTAGACATGCTGTATTGTTTGTGGGTCTCAGGCAGAGGCGCCTCGGTGGTCCTGGTTAATGTCTATGATCCAAACTGGGCCGATATGGGTTTTATTAACAAGCTGCTGGCCTCCATCCCTGATTTGGATTTGCATCAGTTAATCTTGGGGGGCGACTTAAACTCTGTTCTGGATCCAAGCTTGGATCGATCCACGCCCAAATCCCTGACTCCATCAGGGGTGGCAAAGGCATGACTCACGTATTTTATAAGGTGGACAGGTCTCTCCTCCTTTTGATGGAGGAGCGTGTTACTCAGCGATTGTGATTTCAGACCATTCCCAACATTTTGTTGATTTGGCACTAGAGTCAGGTCCCTCCCAATGCTCGCCATGGAGATTGAACACAGCATTGTTAGCGGACAAGAGATTTTGCGCACGCATGTCCACTGCCATTGGGGAATATATTAAATTTAATAAAAGTGAGTTTATCTCACCTTCTACGCTGTGGGAAGTCCTTAAGGTGGCTATCAGGGGGGAGATAATTTCCTACAAAGTGCACATGGAAGGATTGTGAGGCTGGAGTGGCAGAGGGTGGTGAACTCCATCCTTGAGGTGGACCATCAGTACTCACTTGCCCCAACCCCGGTGTTGCTGGCAAGTAGGAAAAAGCTGCAGACACAATTTAAATTATCAGTGGATAAGGCAGTGGGCCAGCTGCAACGTTTGAGGGTGTATTTTATGAACACGGGGAGAAGGCTAGTCACCTTTTAGCTAATCAGCTGAGACAACAGGCAGCTTCCCAGGAGATTGTGCCGATAAAGGGCTCGAATGGCAGACTGGTTCCGCCCAGTTTAACGACAGTGCGGATTTTGAAACATTTTATCGGGATCTCTATAAATCAGAGCCCCCGGCGAACGGTTTGGCCATGACTGATTTTATTGGATGGGTTATCCATCCCGGTGGTGGAGAGGGAGTCGCCACATTCCGGTGCCTGTTCTTGTACACTGAGGGAGAATTCAGAACGTCCAATTCACCTAACAGCACGTCTTTTGGGACTTGTGGGAGGAAACCAGAGCAGCCGGAGGAAACCCACGCAGACACAGGGAGAATGTGCAGACTCCGCACAGACAGTGATGCAAGCCAGGAGTCGAACCTGGGACCCAGGCGCTGTGAAGCAACAGTGCTAACCCTGATCGAATGGGTCCAACTTACCAATCATGGGCATGTTTCACTCACTATTTTATGGTATCGTCAAATCTTTCCCAACTTCTCTGTGCGTTTTGGAGGCTGCGTCCTTCCCCCTCAAATTCAACAAATGTGGGCTAATACTCGTTGCCAATGTGGTGGCTCGAGGCAATACCAGCTCGATGTCAGTAAGGAAGAAGAAAGTGTTTCTTGGCAGCTAACAACGGTAACAACAGGGACAGAGTCTCTATACAGGTCTTCACACTCAGGCTCCCGGATTCACTCTGACCAGAACTCCGCTTCCCGGGTCCCAGCATTTTCTCCCCATTGGTCAGAGGTCATACGCTCCCGCGCGACAGGTCATGAGCCAGTCACATGGACCGTGAGGGCACACCTCTTAAAGGGGCTGCACCACCACAGTTCTTTTTTCTTAATTTAGAGTACCCAATTCATTTTTTTTCCAATTAAGGGGTAATTTAGCGTGGCCAATCTACCTATGCCACACATCTTTGGATTTGTGGGGGTGAGACCCACATAGTGATGGGAAAATGTGCAAACTCCACATGGACAGTGACCCAGGACCGGGACCGAACCCGGGTCCTTGGTGCCATGAGGCAGCAGTGCTAACCACCGCACCACCATGCCGCCCCACACCACCACAATTCTGTTGAAATGGCATAGCTCCCTAGTGAGCCAACCGCTAGGATGCAGCATCCAGTTTTGTTCAGGGAATTATTCAAGATGTAGAACCTATGCTCAGAGGAGCTATAATGGTGATTCCCCAGGGAATGAATTACCGGGGATAATTTTAAAAAACTCATTCTTCAGCCTCGAAAGATGAATAAGAAAGAGCCCCACTGAGTAAGATGCCAAGGGAGTTACAAAAGGTTAACCCAGGGGACCACTTCAAATTCAGAACTGCAGGAAGAAGTGCTTGATGCGCACATCAGTAAAAGGCAAATTAAGGAAGTGTTCCTTTACAAGAATGATTAATATCCAGTCTCAACTATGATTGGAAGCAGCTGCTATTCTAAACTTATTGCACACTCTGCCTATCACAGCAACATTTGGATTCCGATTTTAAACGGTGCAGGTGACCACAGCAGTGTACCAACAACAGAGAACTCACCTGAAACCTTAGGTGGGCTGAGAGCAGAAGACAACACCAGCCACTTGAGATAAAATATTACTGAGGGGAATAACTTACAAGCAAAGTGTGATCCATAATTTTAGTCATTTTCTGCAAAATTAGAGTCCAGGTTTTATCTGATCCAGGATATATGTCCTGGCCATAGCCCAAACCTCAGAACACTGCTCCCAATTTCGTACTTCCATTCTCAAACAAGTCACCACAGTATCCTCTGACCGCAACCATCAATTGATTTAGGACAAATAAAGCACTCATGTCCTGTGAATTAGCTTGCACTAAGAACTTAGTCAATCCTGCCCAAACTGAAGATTGTTAGTGGCACAGGAGACAGCCTCAAATATGTCCTGGGGTAGTTTAAGAGACCCTACCAGCAACAATAAATCCTGAGGATTGTGAATGATTCTATTATTACGATCCCAGTTAATGTTATAGCTGGACGGGAAGATTCCAGAATGGAACCCGGTTCAAAAGACCAAAACTTTGACTTTTTTTCATCAACAAGAAAAACATTTATTCAACATGAAAAAATTGGAATATAATACAATAGTCCTTTACTCCGCCCTCAGAGTAACAACTACACACAGATTCTAAGAGTAACACGAATCACAAAGTGCATTTTAAACTACAGTAGTCTCATTAACACAATGGGCGGGATTCTCCGACCTCCCGCCGGGTCGGAGAATTGCCAGGGGGCTGGCGTGAATCCCGCCCCCGCCGTGTCCCGAAGTCTCCGCCACCAGAGATTCGGCAGGGGCGGGAATCGCACCGCGCCGGTCGGCAGGGGTGGGAATTGCACCGTGCCGGTCGGCGGGCCCACCCCCGCCGATTCTCCGGCCCGCGATGGGTCGAAGTCCAGCTGCTGGAATGCCTGTCCCGCCAGCGTGGATTAAACCACTTTTTGAGCGGCGGGACAAGGCGGCGTCGGCAGGCTCCGGGGTCCTGAGGGGGGGGCGCGGGGCGATCTGGCCCCGGGGGGCACCCCCACGGTGGCCTGGCCCGTGACCGGGGCCCACCGATCCGCGGGCGGGCCTGTGCCGTGGGGGCACTCTTTTTCTTCCGCCTTTGCCATGGTCTTCACTATGGCAGAGGCGGAAGAGACCCCCTCCCCTGAGCATGCGCGGGGATGACGTCAGCAGCCTCTGACGCTCCCGCGCATGCGCCGACCCGCGTCGCCCGGCGAAGACCTTTCGGCCCCGGCTGGCGTGGCGCCAAAGGCCTTTCCCGCCAGCCGGTGGAGCGGAAACTGCTCCGGCGTGGGCCTAGCCCCTCAAGGTGAGGGCTTGGCCCCTAAAGGTGCGCAGACTTCCGCACCTTTAGGGGGGCCCGACGCTGGAGTAGTTCCCGCCACTCCATTACGCCGGAACCCCCCGCCCCGCCGGGTAGGGGAGAATCCCGCCCCATGTCTCTTTAAGCAAACAGATTTGCTGTGGTCGAATACACACACTTCGCTCTGAACCCAAGTTGGTGCCGATGGATTTCATCTCAGAATCCCCCCAGATGATTGTGATATGAAATTTTTTAAACTCCACTCCTTTCAACACGCTTTGAAATATTCTCTCACAATATTGCTTTCCTTTAGCGGTTTGCATTCTGAAATTCAGTCTGGATTTTCCAAATGATTCTTTTTTTAATATAAATTCAGAGTACCCAATTCATTTTTTCCAACTAAAGGGCAATTTAGCGTGGCCAATCCACCTAGCCTGCACATCTTTGGGTTGTGGGGCGAAACCCATGCAAACACGGAGAGAATGTGCAAACTCCACATGGACAGTGATCCAGAGCCAGGATTGAACCTGGGACCTCGGCGCCGTGAGGCAGCAGCACTAACCACTGCGCCACCGTGCTGTCCCAAATGATTCTTTTCAACAAAGCTTCCACTCCTCTTTTAACAGTGGATCCAGTTCAAGATTTACACCATTTTTTAAAGGATTTCTTTGTACAAACTACTGTACAAACTGTTCAGAATTGCTTTAACTCACAATTCACAGACTGTATGAAGATGGCATCAAATATTTGATTTACCTTTGAAGTCTGCTGTCCCACTTTAAATCTTGTTATTGCAATTGTCTCTTTAACTCAAAACCATTTATTTAATCTTCCTTGATTTCTTCTTGGTCTCTGTTTTCGTAACTCCAGTCGTCTTAGACATTCTTTCTGTCCCAGTTCAATGGTTATCTGGGGCGAAATTCTCCCGAAACGGTGCGATGTCCGCCGACTTGCGCCCAAAACGGCGCCAATCAGACGGGCATTGCGCCGCCCCAAAGTTGCGGAATGCTCCGCATCTTTGGGGGCTGAGCCCCAACATTGAGGGGCTAGGCCGACGCCGGAGGAATTTCCGCCCCGCCAGCTGGCGGAAACGGCCTTTGTTGCCCCGCCAGCTGGTGCGGAAATGACATCTCGGTGCGGCGCATGCGCGGGAGCGTCAACGGCCGCTGACAGTTTCCCACGCATGCGCAGTGGAGGGAGTCTCTTCCGCCTCCGCCATGGTGGAGACCGTGGCGGAGGCGGAAGGGAAAGAGTGCCCCAACGGCACAGGCCCGCCCGCGGATCAGTGGGCCCCGATCGCGGGCCAGGCCACCGTGGGGGCACCCCCCGGACCAGATCGCCCCGCAACCCCCCCAGGACCCCGGAGCCCGCCCGCGCCGCCTTGTCTCGCCGTTCAAAAGGTGGTTGAATCCACGCCGGCGGGACAGGCAATTTATCGGCGGGACTTCGGCCCATCCGGGCCGGAGAATCGAGCGGGGGGGCCCACCAACCGGCGCTGCCCGATTCCCACCCCCGCCGAATATCCGGTACCGGAGACTTCAGCAACCGGCGGGGTCGGGATTCATGGCAGCCCCCGGCAATTCTCCAACCCGGCGGGGGGTCGGAGAATGACGCCCCTGGAATGTAACTTGTTCCTTAGGAAGCTTCCATCTTTACAATTCTCATGTCCTGACTTCTCCTGGTGGAATTGGGAGAAGTCCCCTCCAGAGTGTCCTATCTCCAACTTCAATATATCCAGCTAAAAACTAAAACTTAAAATATTTTTTTCCTTTACAAGGGCTTCCAATTGCTAAGCAACTACTATTACTACTATATTTTCTTCACGACGTAGCCTTCTCTAATCACAATAGAAACACAGTTGGAACTTAACCAACTCCCACACATACGAACATCTTTGTCCTGCATGAATCTAACAGTTTTTACCCTTTCTGGCACAGAAACATTAAAATAACCCACTTAAAATTATACCTTATTTCTTTTTTTTTTAATAAACAATTTTATTGAGGTATTTTTGGCATATAAAACAGCAACATTATACCGTGGTGTACAAAAGGCAAATAAAACATAATGCAAGCATCGGCTCCCCTCTCGCAAGAACCTGCCTAAGCAACCCCTACTCTACGCTACCCTAACCCCCCTTCACCCCCCCTCCCCTGCTGATGATTAATTCTCCGCGAAGAAGTCAACGAATGGCTGCCACCTCCGGTCGAATCCTGACAGCGATCCTCTCAAGGCGAACTTAATTTTCTCCAGCCCGAGAAAGCTCGCCATGTCCGAAGGCCATACTTCAGACTTCGGGGGCTTTGAGTCCCTCCATGCCAACAGTATTCGTCGCCGGGCTACCAGGGAAGCAAAGGCCAAGACGTCGGCCTCTTTCTCCTCCTGGACTCCCGGGTCCTCCGACACCCCAAACATTGCCACCTCAGGACTCATTGCTACCCTAGTTTTCAATACCCGGGACATGACGTCCGCGAATCCCTGCCAGTACCCCCTTAGTTTAGGACACGCCCAGAACATGTCTACATGGTTCGCTGGTCCTCCGGCACATCTAGCACATTTGACCTCCAGCCCAAAGAATTTGCTCATCCGGGCCACCGTCATGTGGGCACGATGTACGACCTTGAACTGGATCAGACTGAGCCTGGCACATGTTGCGGTCGTGTTTACTCCACTCAAAGCGTCTGCCCATATGCCGTCCTCTATCTCCCCCCCAAGCTCCTCCTCCCACTTAAGCTTCAGTTCTTCTGTCTGTGCCTCCTCTGCTCCCATTAGTTCTTTATAAATGTCGGAGACTCTCCCCTCTCCCACCTCTCCTCTGGAAACTACCCTGTCCTGGATCCCCCTTGGCGGGAGTTGTGGGAAGGATGGTACCAATCTGCGTACGAAATCCCGCACCTGCAAGTACCTGAAATCATTCCCTCTCGCCATCCCGAACTTCCCCTCCAACACCCTCATGTTCGGGAAGCTCTCTTCCAGGAACAGATCGCCCATCCTCTGTTGCTAACTTGCTTTGTCTCTTAATTTGGCTCTGTTTAATTACGTTTGCTCTAGAGTCGCCAGGTATCTTTCGACACCGCCACAAGGTTCAAAACCGAATACTGATCAAAGACTCGATACACCAGTTAGTAAGTTCAAAAGCAATGCTCATTTCTTTACACACAGTCAACTCTACTCATGCATAAACTCTACTAAACTATCACTATTACTAAAAGCCTATACTTAGCTTTGGGTGCCCAGTCAGAGGAACAATGGCCGTTGCTCGGTTCTGAGGCTGCTGGGTTGAGCTGTTTACAGGATAGCAACGAGGAGTGTCTATCTCATAGCGTGCGTTGACTTGGAACTTACTTGGTCTAGCGTAGCTGCTAGGCAGGTCTCTCCTCGCTGAGAGCCAAGACCAAGAGAGCGATTCTCTCTTGGGGAATCCTTTTTATACCCCAAAAGGGCTTTGCGTGCTTTTGGGCAGGCCTTGAACTTGGCCCCAATTAATTGGGCCGTTTCCCATTGTCCTTATCGATTTTCCTCCAATAGAGGGGTGGGTTCCCTGGTTGCTGGGCGTGTCCTAGGTGGCCGTTGGTTTGCTTTGTTTTAGTCTCCTCTGGCGCCGGGGTGTCTGTCTTAGCATTGTTTACCTAAATGTTGCCTTTTGTTCCCAGGGATGGCTCATTAGTATGTAGATGGCTTAGCAGTACCGGTCCTGTCTGAGAGCTACAGCTCTAATCAACAGACAGACCTTGCACCTGCTTGCTTTCTCGGTATTGTCCAATTTTCCCTGCATTCTTTGCAAGTGTCCATTTTGTAATCGGGACGTGGCCATCCCAGATGGCTACACCTCGCATCCCCGCTCTCCGCCATAATTGGAACCCACCGTCCATATTCCCCGGGGCAAATCAGTAGTTACCACAGATTGGGGACTAAATCGATGCTCTCATTTCCCCTATATGCCTCCTCCACTGGCCCCAGATCCGTAGAGCCGCCACCACTATAGGGCCAGTTGAGTATCGTACCGGCAGGAGCGGTAGAGGCGCCGTAACCAAGGCTGCCAAACTGGTGCCCCTGCACGAAGCAGCCTCCATCCGCTCCCAAACCGACCCCGTACCCACCATCCATTTCCTTACCATGGCTATGTTAGCTGCCCAGTACTAGTTGCTAAAGTTCAGCAACGCCAGCCCCCCCATCCCCTCGGTTCCTCTCGAGCATCGCCTTCCTCACCCGTGGGGACATTCCCGCCCAAACAAATCCCAGGATGATTTTATCGAGCCTCTTAAAGAAGGACCGCGGACAGAAGATGGGGAGACAATGAAATATGAACAAGACTCTCTGGAGAATCGACATCTTCACCATCTGCACTCTCCCCACCAATGGCAGCGGGAGCGCATCCCATCTCTGGAACTCGTCCCTCACTTGCTCCACCAACCGGGACGAGTTTAGCTTATGCAACTTACCCCAGTCTCGCGCTACTTGTATCCCTAAATATCTGAAGCTTTCTCCGACCAGCCTGAACGGCAGCCCCCTCAGCCTACTCTCCTGACCTCTCGCCTGCACTACCCACATCTCGCTCTTTGCCATGTTCAATTTATATCCTGAGAACCGACCAAATTCCCTCAGGGTTTCCATGATTCCGTCCATCCCCGTCATTGGGTCTGACACGTATAACAGCAGGTCATCCGCGTATAACGAGACTTTATGTTCCACTCCCCCCCGGACCAGCCCTTTCCAGTCCCTTGAAGCTCTCAGAGCAATTGCCAGCGGCTCTATAGCCAGTGCAAACAGCAGTGGGGATAGGGGGCATACCTGTCTAGTCCCGCGGTGCAGTCTGAAGTAGTCAGATGTCATCCTGTTCATCCTCACACTAGCCTCTGGGCCTGATATAGCAGCCTAACCCAGTCAATGAATCCCACCACGAACCCAAAATGTCCCAGCACCTCCCATAAATAGTCCCACTCAACCCGGTCGAAAGCCTTTTCGGCATCCATTGCTACCACTACTTCTGCCTCTCTGCTCTCCGGGGGCATCATAATCACATTGAGCAGCCTCCTTAGATTGGCCACCAGTTGCCTGCCCTTTACGAACCCGGTTTGGTCCTCCGCAATCACGTCCGGTACACATTCTAGACGCCAATAACTTGGTCAGTAACTTAGCATCTGCGTTAATCAAAGACATCGGCCTAAAGGACCCACATGCCTCCGGGTCTTTATCACGTTTCAGTATAAGCAAGATAGTGGCCTGCAACATCGTCGGGGGTAAGACCCCTCTGTCTCTTGCCTCGTTGAACACCCTGACCAGCACCGGCCCCACTATCTCGGAGAACTTTTTATAAAACTCCACCGGGTATCTGTCCAGCCCCAGGGCTTTACCCGACTGCATGACCTTCAGGCCCCCCAGTACTTCTTCGGTCCTGATCGGGGCTCCCAGCCCGTCTACCAACCCCCTACCTACTGTTGGGAAGGTCAGTCCATCCAAAAAGTGCCTCACCCCCTCCGGTCCCGTGGGGGGTTCCGAGGTGTACAGCTTACTATAGAAGTCCCTAAACACCTTGTTCAGTCCTACCGGGTCCCCACCAGGTTTCCCTCCCTATCGACTACCTTTCCTATTTCCCTAGCCGCTTCTCTCTTTCTTAGTTGTTGTGCAAGCATTCTGCTGGCCTTCTCCACAGGCTCGTATATTGCACCCTTTCCCCTTCTAAGCTACTCTACAGCCTTCCCTGTAGACAACACCCCAAACTCGGTCTGCAGCCTCTGTCGTTTCCTAAGTAACTCTGGCCTTAGGGACTCCGCATAGCTCCTGTCCGTCCGTAAAATGTCCTTAACCAGTCGGTCCGTTTCTGCCCTGTCTGTCCTGTCCCTTTGGGCTCGGTTGAAATCAGCTCCCCTCTCACCACTGCCTTCAGGGCCTCCCAGAATACCGCTGCTGATACTTCTCCGGTATCACTTACCTGCAGGTAATTCTGCATTTCCTCAGCCTCGCACACCGCCTCGTCCACCAGCAGCCCAACTTCCAGCCTCCATTGTGGGCGCTGAAAGCTATTTTTGCAAATCTGCAGATCGACGCAGTGCGGAGCGTGGTCCGAGATGGTAATTGCCGAATATTCTGCACCCGTCATCCCTGTCAGCAAGTCCCTGCTCATGATAAAGAAACCGATTCGGGAATACACCTTGTGGACGTGAGAATAGAACGAAAACTCCTTCGCCGACGGCCGACTAAATCTCCATGGGTCAGCTCCCCCATTTGCTTCATGAACCCTCTCAGTTCCTTTGCCATCGCTGGCACCCAACCTGTTTTTGAACACGACCGGTCCAGGCCAGGATCAAGAACTGTGTTAAAGTCCCCACCCATGATCAGTTTGCGCGAGTCCAAGTCAGGGATCTTCCCCAGCAACCTCTTTACAAAATCTACGTCATCCCAATTAGGGGCATATACGTTGACCAGGACTACTCTCACCCCCTCGAGCTTACCCCTAACCATAACAAATCTGCCAACCCCGTCCGCAACTGTGCCCTCCACCTCAAATTGGACCCGCTTGTTGATCAAAATCGCAACCCCGCTGGTCTTAGTGTCGAGCCCCGAATGGAAGACCTGACTAATACAGCCCTTCCTTAATCTGACCTGGTCAGCCACTTTCAGATGAGTCTCCTGTAACATGACTACGTCCGCCTTCAAAACACGTAAATGCGCGAACACACGCGCCCTCTTGGCTGGCCCGTTTAGCCCTCTGACATTCCAGGTGATCAGCCTGGTCGGGGGGCACCTCGCCCCCCTCCCTTTGCTGATCAGCCATCTCCTTTCTTTGGCCAGCCCCCAAGCCATGTGTCGCGGTTGCTCTGGCCCGCCTCCTGGCGTCTCCACCCCTGACCTCCTCACTGTTACCATGCCCAATTTCCAACATCATCAGCAGACCTACTCCCGCCCCCCCCCCCCCCCCTCCCCAGCAACACCACCCTATAACCTAACCCCTGACCTAAACTAGCTAAATGAACACCCCCCACCTGGCTTCCGTTGACTAGCCCACCCAGCTAGCCTGGTGGCTCCCAATTCCGGCGCCAGCGAGTCTCTCATCTATTGTTCCCTAGCTCCCATCTCCCCCAGCCCATCTACACCACTTCCCCAAATCAGCCCTGCTTGAACAAATACTCTAAACAGGACAGAGACAGCCCCAACAATAGTGCAATTTAAGTCATACAAAACGAAATAGCAGGCACCGTCAACCATTCCTATCTGAACGCAGAAAGAGATCGCAGAAATTTCCTGGAAAACACCCTCCATATCCAAACCAATCTAACTATTCTCTTTTTCTAACAAAACTCAAATACAAAAGCGAAAAAGAGACATGAAGAGAAAAAAGACAAAAAACACATAAAAAACAAGATACAAAAGCCTGAAAAAAAACATGCAGGCATCTCTCAGAAACAAGAGAGAAAGAATTAAAAGTTCCAACACGAGTCCAAGAGTCCTCAGCTCGGGACCAGCCCTTGCCTCTTTGCAAAGTCCATCGCCTCCTCGGGTTCCTCGCAATAATGGTGCTGGCCCTCGTGCGTAACCCACAGTCGCGCCGGATTGAGCAGCCCAAATTTCACCTGCTTCATATATAAAATCTCTTTAACTTGCCAATAGCCTGCCCTCCTTCTGGCCACCTCTGCGCTCAGGTCTTGGTGAACACGCAGGGTGCTATTGTCCCAGTTGCAGCTCCGTGTGCTCTTGGCCCATTAAGAACCCGCTCCTTATCCAAGAACCTGTGGAACCGGACCACCATCACTCGTGAGAGACCCCTTCGCTGCCTCACCTGTGCTCTATGCGTCCTGTCCACCTCCGGCGGGCGAGGGAACACCTCGTTCCCCAGCAGCCCCTGGAACATATCTGCCACATACGCGGCAGCGTCCAGCCCCTCGGCTCCCTCCGGGAGGCCAACGATTCTTAAATTCTGCCGGCGAGACCTGTTCTCCAGGTCCTCCAGCTTTTCCAGGAGCATTGTTTGTTGGTCTCTCAGCCTTCGAATCTCCATGTCCGCCACCGTTTGAAAGTCCGCCTGCTCCTCCACCGTCTTCTCCAGCTCCTGGATCTTCTCAGCCTGGACATCCAGCCTTTTCTCCATTCGGTCAAACGATTTCTGGAGCAATTCCACACGATCACTTTTCAGTGCTCGGAAGCTCTCCTGCATAACCTGCAACAGGTGCTCCATTGTCGGCTGAGCTGGCGGTACCCGGGTCTGGACATCGGCCATATTGGTTTCACTCACAGCCTCCCCTTTGCCCTTGCTTGCCCACTTCTTCAGCTGTTTGTGATCCTTCCTACTTCTTAGTTCCGTACACCCCTGTATGGATTCAGTGCCTGAGTGCTATTACTTTCCAATCCAGCGCTTAAAAGCGCAAAAAAGTCGGGGGGAAAGGTCCAAAAGTCCGACCGGAGCGGGAGCCACCAAGTGTGCGACTTACTCCTTCATCGCCGCCACCGGAAGTGTCATTATACCTTATTTCTATACCTTATTTCTAATGTTTACCAATACAAAAGTAAATCCCTTAAAACTACTTTTGTTTTCCTAACACTATCTTCTGTGTCATTAACAAGTTATTAAGACAAACACCTGAGATTCAACTTATGGAGATGGGACATTAAATCTAATTACTTGGGCCATGAGACAATGACTGAGGTAATCTTTCTAACATGAGCTAATCAAGCTAACTTTTGGAATACATGTACAACAACCATATTTGCATTCACACCTTCAACAGTGGCAAGAGCAAGTCACATGACCAGTAAACCCTTTGGTAGTAAAAAAGACACCTTTTTGCAGAGTGTTTATGCTGAGATAATGATGAACTGAGGTCAAGCAGCTGAAGCTGTTGAACCTTTCTCTCCATCCATCCATCCTTCCTGGTGAGCTTTGAATCCTGTTTGCTGATCAAGATCAACCAGAGACATGCCGACTGTGGACTGGTTCCTTTTAAAACAGACGTTCTGCTCAAAAACACCGTCTCCAGAGGAACAACCAGACACAACTTTAAATTGAAACATCAGGACCACCGAAGGGGCCTCTTACCAGCAGAGTCATAAGGGCGGCATGGTGGCACAGTGGTTAGCACTGCTGCCTCACAGCACCAGAGACCCGGGTTCAATTCCGGCCTCAGGTCACTGTCTGTGCGGAGTTTGCACATTCTCCCCGTGTCTGCGCGGGTTTCCTCCGGATGCTCTGGTTTCCTCCCACAGTCCAAAGATGTGCAGGTTAGATGGATTGGCCATGATAAATTGCCCCTTAGTGTCCAAAAAGGTTAGGTGGGGTTACTTGGTTACAGGGGTGGGACAGGTGGAGGCGTGGCTTAAGTAAGGTGCTCTTTCCAAGGGCTGGTGCAGACAAGATGGGCCGAATGGCCTCCTTCTGCACTGTGGGGGTTCTGTGATGAACCACTTATGGATTCTAATTTGATCAATCTATCCTTCCTCAATCTGTAATCTGTATTTGTGTGTATGTGTGTGTGGGATGGGGGGAGTCTCCAAGTTTGAGTTCCTGTGTCTGAAACTGGTGCGTATTTTAATATTTTATTATTTAACCCAGAACAACAAACCTCTTTATTTGTTAAAATCAAGAAAGCCGGTCCAACTAATTATTTTATGATCACAACATGGAAATAGTTAAACATTTACAGAATTGGCTAGTACATCCTTTTAAACTGAAAAAGCCTGTTACAATCAAACGAGGAATGGGAAAAGTGGGGACTTATTTGACCCCTCCACCCAATCACAACAGAAATGTAGGAGCTCCGTCCCGAATCAAACTCACAAACTAACGAGAGAGTTGGAAGTGGGGAAGCAAATTGATCCCAAGAAGCAATTTAAAAGCTTCAATATAGGTTTTCTGAGGGTTGCACAGTTAAAGTACTTAAAAGTCCACATTCAAGGTCGACATTCATGGAACAGAGTGCATTAACTTGGGACATTTTAGATTCTCTAACCCTTGAAGAATTAAAAAGTATAGCGAGGCATTTTGAGTTAAAGAATTGTTCAAAAGTTAGAAAAATGGACATCCTATAATGTGTGGCCGACCATTTGGACATTGCATGTGAAGAAACTGAGACAGATTTAGCCTTAGCAAAGATATAGCAGGAGCAGATGAGAATGAGAACTCAAATAAACAGAAATTCAGGACAAGGAGTGAGAAAGACTATTCCAGAGAGAGTGGCACACACAAGTTTGGGAATTGAGACTACTCGAGCTGAGGAGGGAGACTCTTGCGATGTGGAGGAGGCGGAAACGTTCTTCATCTTGTTTGAAAGACTTCCACAACAACAATGGAAGTGACCATTAGAAGGCTGGATCCTGCTGCAAAGCAAATCTACAGGAAAATCCCATAAGGCCAATCCACAGTTGTCTGACAACGGTTCAGCGAACTATGATAATAACAATCATTGTTAGTGTCACAAGTAGGCTTACATTAACACTGCAATGAAATTACTGTGAACAATTCCTTGCCACGTGGCACAGTGCTTAGCACTGCTGCCTACGGCGGTGAGGACCCGGCTTCGAATCCCGGCACTGGGTCACTGTCCGTGTGGAGTTTGCACATTCTCCCCCTCTCTGCGTGGGTTTCACTCCCCACAAACCAAAGATGTGCAGGCTAGGTGGATTGGCCACGCTAAATTGCCCCTTAATTGGAAAATAAAACTTGGGTACTCTAAATTTTTTTTTTTTTAAAGAATCTCCTAGTCGCCACATTCCACCGCCTGTTCGGGTACACCGAGGGAGAATTCAGAATGTCCAAATTACCTAATAGCACATCTTTCGGAACCTGTGGGTGGACACCGGAGCACCCGGAGGAAACCCACACAGACATGGGGAGGATGTGCAGACTCCGCACACAGTGACCCAAGCGGGAATCGAACCTGGGACCCTGGCGCTGAGAAACAACAATGCTAACCACTGTGCTACCGTGAGAAGGTCAAAAACGCTGTTCTGAGTGCGTGAGCTGTACCCTCTGAAAGCAGCCTGACCAGACTTAAGTTTGAACAGGTTAAGCAACTCGCTTTTAATCTCTGGATACAACCGCTTAAGAAATCGCCACCTGTCTGTGTGAGACTCACGCCCACAACCCAAAGGTGTTCAGGGTAGATAAATTGGCCACGCTAAATTGCCACTTAATTGGAAAAAAGGAATTGGGTACTCTAAATTTAAAAAAATGATATTGCCACCTATAAAAGCTTCTGTGAGGTGATCCTCCTCGAGAAGTTCACAAATTCATCCACTCGACAAAAAAAAACAGGTATAGAGGAACTAAACGTTTCAAGAGCCAGGCAGGCAGTGACTCCAGCTGATGATTTTGGGTTCGTCCACAAGATGTCACCCCAAATGACGTCCATCCCGAGTCCCCCCCCAAAAAACCTGAAAAGAATGTACGGTAGGAGGATAAACAGCCATCCGTGAGAAAGGAAAGCTGCAGGTGCTGAGAATAAGAGTGAAGCTTGTGTGCTTCCCTTGTAATAAGGCAGGTCGCCTTTGAGCTGACAGCTGGATGTTACAGGGAAATCCCATATGATTTATTGGTGTACATCAGCCTAGTGCAGGAAAAGGGCCCTGACTGTGAATGCAGCAGACTAGGCTGCGCCTTAAACTGTGACAGCAAGCTCCTGGAGATGCACTGCTGTGGGTGCCAGAGTGTTTAAAGATTCCCTGAGAGATACCAGGGTTTTGTATTCAAAGAATACGTGATCCCATTCCCCTCAAGTGGGAAGAGTAAGCCCATAGTCACACTTAGGGATACAGGAGCCATCCAATCCCTTCTGCAGAGAAAAGGCATGATCATTCCACCAGAGAGGACACTGAATGCTAAAGTTTCAGTAAATGGTATTGAAGAATGTATATACACCTTTATATTGTATGCACCTGGTGTGCCACCTTATTTCTGGACTGGTAAATGTGGGAGTCGTCCCTAGTTTATCTGTGGAAGGGGTCGACCTGCTCCTTGGTAGTGACCTGGTGGGGGCGAAGGTGGTAGCTTCCCAAGTGGACTTAGAGACGTGGTGAGATCAGGGAGGCAGCAGTTACAGGAAAAGCTCCCAGGTATTTTCCCAGAGTAGTAACCCAGTCCATAGCCAAACCACCAGAGGAGGCTGAACTGGGTCTATAAACAGAGAGCCCTGCCACCTGGTTACTTGAAACCTCCTTCAGAAATCTAGAGGAACCAAAGGAAGTGAAAAGGAGGTCTCCCTTGGTTGAGGCTCAGCAAGCTGACTCAGTGTTAAAATGGTTAGTACAGGCCGTCCAAACTGAAGTGGAAGCAGAGGGTGTCCCTGAGTGTTACGGTTTTAAAAATGAGGTGCTGATGAGGCAGTGGAGACTTTGTCACAGACCTTAGGATAAAGAATGGATAATAATCCACCAGGCAGTGGTGCTGTTCAGGTACTGTAGGGAAATATTGTAGATAATCCATGACATTTTAATGGTGAGGAATGTTGGTATCTAAAAAGCCCAAGTTTGCATAAGCCAATATTTTTACTGATCACACCTCCACTAGGATGTGGCGGAGTTAGGTTGTGGGGAAGAGCCAACCTGCAATCAAACATGAACCTCTAATCCCCATACCAACTTTTGGGGAACCATTGGATTGTGTAGGACCACTTCCAAAAACAAAAGGGGGCTACCAGTATATTCTCACGATTACAGATGTGGCTACCCAATTCCTAGAGGCCATTCTCTGAAGGGTTATCTCTGCCAAGGTAATGGTGGAGGGGTTAACCCAATTCTTCAGTCGATATGGGCTGCTGACCGAGCTCTCGTCAGGTCAGGGCACAAATGTAACATGTAAAATCTTTCATTAAGTCACGGGTTAATCGATGCAGCCCAGCTAAAGTCCTCAGCGGTAACCGAACTTGCGGATTGTGGGGTTGCTTGAGGGTATGGAGGACCTGAGGCTGACGGAGTATTTTTTAGCAATGTTTTGGAAGCTGTTGGGGGAGGAGGAAGAACCCTCCCACTTCAAGCTGGATAGGGCCCATCAGTTGCCATGGCTGAAGCCATGGGCTAATGAGCCACCTCGAGCTGTTATAGTTTGCTTCCACAGCTCACAGATGAAGGAGAAGGTGCTGCGATGGGCTAAGTAGAACTGTGAGGTGAGGTAGATATTCGGATATACCAAGATGTCATCGTGGAGTTGCTAAGAAGGCAGGTAACCTTCAACAAGGCGAAGGCAGCACTTTACAAATGTGGAGTGCGTTTTGGAGTGGTCTACCCTGCAAAGTTGAGGGTCACGCACAACTCGTGGGATCACTTCTTCGAGATGGATAAAGGAGTTGGAGGCATTTGTAAAGGTAGAGGGTCTTGGACTGAACTGAGAATGGTGGAAGGGGAATTTACCATGAAAAGGGGGGAGTTGGAGGGCTATGTGTTTTGTTGTATTTGGGACCTTGCATTTTCTTTGTATTTTGGTATTGTTAATTGAAAACTGTTCAAGGGGACTGTTCGATGGATTTGGTTGCTTCTCTCCCCTTTTTTCTTTTGTGGTTTTCAGGGATGGGTATAGGCATATGGAAAGTGGGAGGGGACAATGGTGTTTGGAAAGATGGTGTGGGTGTGGAGAGTCCATTGTTTCATTGTTGATCTTTGGGTGAGGGGGCACTGGCTGGGGGACCCTGCTAGGAGACTGTAGTTCGCTAGTAAATTGGTTTGAGGTGGGGGAGGGGCTGCGTCCTGCTGATCCAGTATGTGCAGGTTTCAGTGTGCCCAGGAGATGTGAATGGCAGTGGTTTGGGGGAGATAACAGCGGCTTTGAGAGGGAGTGGTTGAGGGATTTATGGGATGGGGAGGGGGAGGGGTAGTTTGCTGATGGTGACTGGGGGTTGTTTTTTGGCTCCATCCGATTGGTAGGGCCAGGTGCCATCTTGGGCGGGGACTGCTGGTTGGGGAATGTTGGGGGGGTGGGTGCATCTCCCGTAGAGGTGATGGCTGGTCCAAGGAGAAGGGTGGGTGAGAGACCCCCGATTCGGTTGGTGACGTGGAACGTGCAGGTGTTGGGGGGACCCGGCAAAACGGGCAAGAGTGTTTGCTCATCTGAAGAACTTGAGGGCCGATGTGGTGCTGTTGCACTTGTGGGTGAAGGATCAGGTAAGGCTTCGTAAGGGCTGGGTAAGCCAGGTGTTTCATTTGGGCTTTGATGGTAGAGCCCCTGGGGCGGGGCGGGGGGGGTGGGGGGGGGGGGGGGGGTGGGGGGTGGGGTGACAGTCCTGATCAATATAAGAAGTTCCAGATGTAGAAGATGGTGGTAGATCGGGGTGGGGGGGGGTAGATATGTTATGGTCTCAGGGAGTGCTGGAGGACAGGTCAGTAGTGTTGGTGAATGTGTACGCTCCAAATTGGGACAACGTAGATTTCATGAAGAGAGTGGTGGCGACTACCCCAGACATGGACACGCATCAGTTGATCCCGGGGGAGGATTGGAATATGGTCTTGGATCCAAAGGTGCACTGTTCCGAGCCAAAGTCTTTGTCCCTTTTGGGGGGTGGGGGGGGGGTGAAAGTGGTGGCGGCATTTATCAGGGAGATGGGTGGGGTGGACCAATGTACACCCAGGGGGACAAGGAGTTCTTTCTTCTCGTCAGTGCATAAGGTCTATCCGCGTCGATATTTTTTATTGTGGGGAGGTCCCTATTGTCGGGGTTGCGGAGAGTGGAATATTCGGCAATCGTAATTTCAGATCATGCCCTGCCCCTGGTAAATTTGGTGCTGGAGAGGTGGCCGGTCCACTGTGTGGTGTTTGCACATTCTCCCTGTGTTTGCATGGGTTTTGCCCCCATTACCCAAAGATGTGCAGAGTAGGTGGATTGGTCACACTAAATTACCCCTTAATTGGAAAAGGTGAATTGGGTACTCTATATTTATTTATTTTTTAAATGTAGGGCTGTTAGCAGATCTGGGGTTTTGTGTGAGGGTGGCAAGGACGATTGATGAGGATGCTGGGTTTACTAAAAATGGGGAGGTCTCGCTGTTGGTGTTATGGGAGGCATTGAAGGCGGTTGTACGAAGAGAGATAATTGCACATGAGGCGTACGTTGGCAGGAAGGCTTGTTAGGAAAACCAGCGGCTGGTGGATGGAATTCTGGGAGTTGACAGTAAATATGCGGAGGGCCCCACCCCGGAACTTTTGGCTGGTAGGAAGGTATTGCAGATGCAGTTTAACTTGCCGACGGGTAACGCGTGCAAAGGGGGCGTGCAAAGGGGGTAAATTACGAATATGAGGAGAAGGCTAGCCGCTTGGTGGCTGGGCAGTTGAGATGGCAGGCAGCTTCCCGAGAGATTGTTCAGGTGCGGGATATGGAAGATGGGCTGGTGACTGCGCCTGTGAAGGTGAATGGGGTGTCTGAGGTGTTCTGTGAGGGGTCGGAAACACTGGTGGGTGAGTTGGACATGGGGGAGTTTTTGGAGTGTCCCACATTTGAGGAGGATTGGAAGGGTTAGAGGAGTCACTGGGGGAAGAGGAAGTTGGGAAGGCAATCGGAAATATGCAGACTGGTAAAGTGCCAGGGCTGATGGGTTCCCGGTGGAATTTTAGAAAATGTTTGCCAACGGCTGGTATCATTGTTATTGCAGGCATTTGAGGACTCAGTGGCTCCCGGAGACAATGATGTAAGCATCTATCCCGTTCCTTCTGAAGAAGGAGGAATCAGTGGAATGCGGGTCATATCAGTTAATTCTGTTATTGAATTTGGATGCAAACAAAGATCCTGGCAACGGTGCTGGTGCTCAGATTGGAGGAGTGCCTCACGAGCATTGCCAGCAGGGTGCCCCCCCTCCCTCACCAGAGTCCCCCTCGCCCAAAAGCAGGGAGGAGGATCAAACAGTGTTTGTGAAGGGTTGGCAGTTGTCCTGTGCGGTGCCTGTTGACTGTGATCCTATCCCTGCCGAGGGGGAGGTGGGGGTTGCAAGGTGTTATTGTGGAGCTGGATGCAGAATAGTCCTCTGATAAGGTAACATGGAAGTATCTGTTTGTGGTTTTGGAGCGGTTCAGGATTGGGCCCAAGTTTGTGTCGACGGTGAGAACCTCAGGCTCGTGTTCACACGAATATGAGCTCAACGTATTTCAGCTGTATAGGGGAATTAGGGAGGTGTTCCTGGTGTCTCAGCTCTTATTTGCATTGACGACAGCGCCTTTGGCCAACACGTTGAGGAAGTCGGGTGAGTGGAGGGAGATAGTGAGTGAGGCGGGGAATGGAACATAGCTGCTGTATGCTGATGATCTGTTACTGTACATTTCAGACTCGGTCTCTGCAATGGGGGTATAATGGCACTGTTGAAGTGGTTTGGTGAGTTCTCTGGATGCAAGTTAAACCTGGAGAAGAGTGAGTGTTTTTTGGTTACCCCACTGGAGAAAGGAGCTAATTTCGTTTGATGGGCGCATATTTTAGGGTATTTATGGGCGTAGGTAGCGCAGGATTGGGCTCAACTACATTAGTTAAACTTTACGAGCCTGGTTGGCAGGGTTAAGCTGGACCTACAGAGGTGGGATAGCCTTCCTCTGTCCTTGGCTGGCCAAGTGCAGTCCGTAAAGATGAACACTTTGCCACGTTTTCTGTTCCTATTCCAATGCTTGCTGTTTTTTTTCTAGCAAAGGCGTTTTTTGCAGGGATGAAGAGGCTGATTTTGTCCTTTATTATGTTGGGTAAGGTTGCTAGAATTTGTCGAAAGATCCTGCAAAGGAGCTGGCTGTCGGGCGTTTGGTGTTGATCTACTACTATTGGGCGGTGAACGCAGAGAAGGTGTTGAGTTGGTGTGGGGATCAGGAGGCAGTGTGGGTGAGGATGGAGTCGGGCTCATGTAAGGGGACGGGGCTGCGGGCAGTGCCGATGGCTTTGCTGCCGTTCTCTCCAGGCAAGTATTCAGGTAATCCGGTGGTGGTTGTGACGTTGAAAATGTGGTGTCAATTTTGGCAGCAATTTAAATTGGGTCAAAGTGGGCGCTGACTTGTGATAATCATGGGCAGGCTGCTCCGTCCTGCCGCACCCATGTTCTGGTGTGGCATGCCCCCTCCAGCAGTGGGATCCTCCGTCCCGGTAGCCGGCCAATGGGGCTTCCCATTGAGGGCACCCCCACAGCATCTCAAAATCCACAGGCGTGAGTGTGCTGCCGGCGAAACGGAGGATCACACCGACGGAGAATCCAGCTGCATGTTTGAGCCAGCAAGACTGGATGCCAGGTTTCAGGGCTGGGTAGATATGGGGGTGAATGGCATGAGGGACCTGTTTTTGGAGGGACGGTTCGCGAGCCTGGAGGAGCTATCAGAGAAGTCTGGGTTTTCAGAGATGGAAAGCTTTAGATATCTGTAGGTGAGGGACTTTGCGAGAATGGTTTTCCTGTCATTTCCAGTAGAGCCACCAACCTCATTGTTAGAAGGGATTCTGACACGGGGCTGGAAGAGGGGGGAGGGGGGGGGGGGTGGGAAGGGGAAGTTCCTTGAAGTCCTCAGCACTATGGCTAACAATTGCCTGGGCAAATAGTAGCGGGGATAGGGGGCACCCCTGCCTCGTCCCAACCTAAAATACTCTGACCTCAAGCCGGTTCATGGACACACTTGCTATGGAGGCCTGATACAGTAGCTTGACCCACCCTATGAATCCCTCACCAAATCCAAACCTAACGCTTCCCACAGGTACTCCCCATTCCACCCTGTCAAAGGCTTTCTCTGCATCCATGGCAGCCAATACTTCTGCGGCCCCTCCTTCTGAGGGCATCATGACAATGTTTAGAAGCCTCCTCACATTTGTGTTCAATTGCCTGCCCTTGACGAAACCCGCCTGATCCTCATCAATCACCTCCCGGGACACAGTCCTCTATTCTGGTAGCCAAAATTTTAGCCGCAGTTTGGCATCCACGTTCAGGAGCGATATCGGCCTGTAGGACCCACAGTGAAGCGGATCCTTCTCCCTCTTCAAAATGACCGAGATCAAAGACTGCAACATCGTCGGGGGGGGGGGGGGGTTCCTCTCTCCTTTGCCTCGTTAAAGGTTCTTAGCAGGAGTGGGCTCAGCAGCTCCGAGAATTCCTTGTAGAATTCTACAGGGTACCGTCCGTACCCGGGGCCTTGCCCGACTGCATACTTTCTCGGCCCCTTAACTATCTCCTCCAACTCAATCGGGGCCCCCGGTCCCTCCACCCTTGGGTGATTTGTTATGTTCTTGGTGTAACATAAGCGGCTTCCTTGTGGTGCACTTGACAAAGGAAGGTTCAGACGTGGAGATAACTTCAACACGTTTATTAAACTATTTACCACTTCTTTTTTTTTTTTAAATATATTTTATTCAAAATTTTTGGCCAACCATAACAGTACATTGTGATCTTTCACACAGTAATATAACAATATAAATAACAATGGCCAGTTTTTTAAACAAGAAATAAATAATATATAAACAACATCAAAATTTAAAAAAAAACTAAATGGCAACTGCCTTGTCCCAAATACCCTCCAAAAAATACAATTCAGCCGTCCAGTATACAAATACCGGGACTTCCGGGTGCGGCGATGACCAGCTGAGTCGCACGTTTCGGCAGCTCCCTGTGAAACGGACTTTTGGGCTCTTGATAGGAGCCCCAACGGCAATTTTAACGGCTAAAAACACCGTGCGGTAAACCAGGAGGGTGTTCCCCCTGGACACAGATGGAAAAAGGAGAGGAAAGTGGCCGGATTGCAGTGGATCCTTTGGAACAAAGGCAAGGAAGGCAAGCAAAAACCAAGATGGCGTCGGAAGGTGGCAGTTTCATATGGGGCCCTGAACAACAAGAGTTCTTGAAATGCTGCGTGGAGGAGATAAAAAAGGAAATGAAGAAAGAGTTGTTGGCCCCGATACTACAGGCGATCGAAGGGCTAAAGGAGGAACAAAAGACCCAGGAGCAGGAGCTTCGGGTCGTGAAGGCGAAAGCAGCCGAGAATGAGAACGATATACAGGGCCTGGTGGTGAAGTCGGAGATACAGGAGGCACACCAGAAACGATGTGTGGAGAGGTTGGAGGCACTGGAAAACAACGCAAGGAGGAACAACCTGAGGATTCTTGGCCTTCCTGAAGGTGTGGAGGGGGCGGACGTCGGGGCATATGTGAGCACGATGCTGCATTCGTTAATGGGAGCGGAGGCCCCGACGGGTCCGTTGGAGGTGGAGGGAGCGTACCGAGTTATGGTGCGAGGATCGAGAGCAGGAGAAACTCCCAGAGCCATAGTGGTGAGATTCCTCCGTTTTAAGGATAGAGAAATGGTCCTTAGATGGGCGAAGAAAACTCGGTGCAGTAAATGGGAGAACGCGGTGATCCGCGTTTATCAAGACTGGAGTGCGGAGGTGGCGAGAAGGAGGGCGAGCTTTAATCGGGCCAAGGCGGTACTTCACAAAAGGAAGATAAAATTAGGAATGCTGCAACCGGCAAGACTGTGGGTCACATATCAAGGGAGGCACCACTACTTTGAGACGGCGGATGAAGCGTGGACTTTTATTGTAGAAGAAAAACTGGAATGAGTGGATTATGAAAAAGAACGTTTGGACAAAGTGGTGGGGCGAATGGGGGGGGCGAAGAGGGGTTTTATGTTCTAATCCTGCGGTATGGTAACTTTTCTTTCTCCCACAGGTGGTGATGGGGGGAGGTGGGGAGGGAGAGGAGATGGGGCGTTGGCCATGGGAGGCGGGGCCAAGGGAGAGGCGCGGGCTTGGTTCCCGCGCTATGATAATTATGGCGGGAATAGAGAAGCAGGAAGGAGGGGGCGTCGCACGGTGCGAGCTGTGGTCACGGGGGGAAGCCGAGGTCAGCCAGAGTTTGCTGACTTCTGGGAGCAACATGGGGGGAGTAATTACGCTAGCGGGGGGTCTAGCGGGGGGGGGTGGGAGGGGGGAATTACTGGGTTGCTGCTGCTGGGGAAAGGGGGGAGTGGGTACGGGAGAGGATGGGCGGGGGGGCACCGCCTGGGGGTGATACAGCTGCGTGGGAACTGGGTGAGAAGCTGGAAAAAGATGATGGCTAACCGGCAAGGGGGGGGGGGTGGGAAGCCCCCCAACTCGGCTGATCACGTGGAACGTGAGAGGGCTCAACGGGCCGATAAAGAGGGCACGAGTACTCGCACACCTTAAGAAACTTAAAGCAGATGTGGTTATGTTACAGGAAACGCACCTGAAACTGATAGACCAGGTTAGGCTGCGTAAAGGATGGGTGGGGCAGGTGTTCCATTCGGGGCTGATTGCGAAAAACAGGGGGGTGGCTATATTAGTGGGGAAGCGGGTAATGTTCGAGGCAAAGACTATAGTGGTGGATAACGGGGGCAGATACGTGATGGTGAGTGGCAAATTACAGGGAGAGATGGTGGTTTTGGTAAACGTGTATGCCCCGAACTGGGATGATGCCAACTTTATGAGGCGAATGCTAGGACGCATCCCGGACCTAGAGACGGGAAAGCTGATAATGGGGGGAGACTTTAACACGGTGTTGGAACCAAGGCTGGATAGGTCGAAGTCCAGGACTGGTAGGAGGCCGGCAGCAGCCAAGGTGCTTAAGGATTTTATGGAGCAGATGGGAGGTGTGGACCCGTGGAGATTCAGTAGACCTAGGAGTAAGGAGTTCTCGTTTTTCTCCTATGTCCATAAAGTCTATTCGCGCATAGACTTTTTTGTGTTGGGTAGGGCATTGATCCCGAAGGTGAGGGGAACGGAATATACGGCTATAGCCATTTCGGATCATGCCCCACACTGGGTAGACTTGGAGATAGGGGAGGAAACAGGAGGGCGCCCACCCTGGAGAATGGACATGGGACTAATGGCGGATGAGGGGGTGTGCCTAAGGGTGAGGGGATGTATTGAAAAGTACTTGGAACTCAATGACAATGGGGAGGTTCAGGTGGGAGTGGTCTGGGAGGCGTTGAAGGCGGTGGTTAGGGGGGAGCTGATATCAATAAGGGCACATAAAGGGAAGCAGGAGAGTAAGGAACGGGAGCGGTTGCTGCAAGAACTTTTGAGGGTGGACAGACAATATGCGGAAGCACCGGAGGAGGGACTGTACAGGGAAAGGCAAAGGCTGCATGTGGAATTTGACTTGCTGACTACAGGCACTGCAGAGGCACAATGGAGGAAGGCGCAGGGTGTACAGTATGAATATGGGGAGAAGGCGAGCAGATTGCTGGCACACCAATTGAGGAAAAGGGGAGCAGCGAGGGAAATAGGGGGAGTGAGGGATGAGGAAGGAGAGATGGAGCGGGGGGCGGAGAGAGTGAATGAAGTGTTCAAGACATTTTATAAAAAATTGTATGAAGCTCAACCCCCGGATGGGAGGGAGAGAATGATGGATTTTTTGGATCGGCTGGAAATTCCCAAGGTGGAAGAGCAGGAAAGGGTGGGACTGGGAGCACAGATTACGGTAGAAGAAGTGGTGAAAGGAATTAGGAACATGCAGACGGGAAAGGCCCCGGGACCGGACGGATTCCCAGTTGAATTTTACAGAAAGTATTTGGACTTGCTCGCCCCGGTACTGACGAGGACCTTTAACGAGGCAAAGGAAAGGGGACAACTGCCCCCGACTATGTCTGAAGCAACGATATCGCTTCTCTTAAAGAAGGAAAAGGATCCGCTACAATGCGGGTCCTACAGACCAATTTCCCTCCTAAATGTGGATGCCAAGGTCCTGGCCAAGGTAATGGCAATGAGAATAGAGGAATGTGTCCCGGGGGTGGTTCACGAGGACCAAACTGGGTTTGTGAAGGGGAGACAGCTGAACACGAATATACGGAGGCTGTTAGGGGTAATGATGATGGCCCCACCAGAGGGTGAAACGGAGATAGTAGTGGCGATGGATGCCGAGAAAGCATTTGATAGAGTGGAATGGGATTATCTGTGGGAGGTGTCGAGGAGATTTGGTTTTGGAGAGGGGTATGTTAGATGGGTGCAGCTGTTGTATAGGGCCCCAGTGGCGAGTGTGGTCACGAATGGACGGGGATCGGCATACTTTCGGCTCCATAGAGGGACAAGGCAGGGATGTCCTCTGTCCCCATTACTGTTTGCACTGGCGATTGAGCCCCTGGCGATAGCGCTGAGAGGTTCCAAGAGATGGAGGGGAATACTTAGGGGAGGAGAAGAACACCGGGTATCTTTATATGCGGATGATCTGCTACTATATGTGGCGGATCCGGCGGAGGGGATGCCAGAAATAATGCGGATACTTGGGGAGTTTGGGGATTTTTCAGGGTACAAATTGAACATGGGGAAGAGTGAGCTGTTTGTGGTGCATCCAGGGGAGCAGAGTAGAGAAATAGAAGACCTACCGTTGAGGAAGGTAACAAGAGACTTTCGTTACCTGGGGATCCAGATAGCTAAGAATTGGGGCACGCACATTGCACAGGCTAAATTTAACGCGGTTGGTGGAACAGATGGAGGAAGATTTCAAGAGATGGGATATGGTAGCACTGTCAATGGCAGGGAGGGTGCAGGCGGTTAAGATGGTGGTCCTCCCGAGATTCCTCTTTGTGTTTCAGTGCCTCCCGGTGGTGATCACGAAGGCTTTTTTTAAAAGGATAGAAAAGAGTATCATGGGTTTTGTTTGGGCCGGGAAGACTCCGAGAGTGAGGAAGGGATTCTTACAGCGTAGTAGGGATAGGGGGGGGCTGGCATTACCGAGCCTAAGTGAGTATTATTGGGCCGCTAATATTTCAATGGTGAGTAAGTGGATGGGAGAGGAGGAGGGAGCGGCGTGGAAGAGATTAGAGAGGGCGTCCTGTAGGGGGACCAGCCTGCAGGCTATGGTGACAGCCCCATTGCCGTTCTCACCGAGGAACTACACCACGAGCCCGGTGGTGGTAGCTACACTGAAGATTTGTGGACAGTGGAGACGACATAGGGGAAAGACCGGAGCATTGGGGGGTCCCCGATAAGAAACAACCATAGGTTTGCCCCGGGGGGAATGGATGGGGGATATGGAATGTGGCAAAGAGCAGGAATAACGCAACTGAAAGATCTATTTGTGGACGGGAAGTTCGCAAGTCTGGGAGCGCTGACCGAGAAATATGGGTTGCCCCAAGGGAATGCATTCAGGTACATGCAATTGAGGGCTTTTGCGAGGCAACAGGTGAGGGAATTCCCGCAGCTCCCGACACAAGAGGTGCAGGACAGAGTCATCTCAAAGAAATGGGTGGGGGATGGTAAGGTGTCGGATATATATAGGGAAATGAGGGACGAAGGGGAGACTATGGTGGACGAACTAAAAGGGAAATGGGAAGAAGAGCTAGGGGAGGAGATCGAGGAGGGGCTGTGGGCAGATGCCCTAAACAGGGTAAACTCGTCGTCCTCGTGCGCCAGGCTAAGCCTGATTCAGTTTAAGGTATTACACAGGGCACATATGACTGGAACACGGCTCAGTAAATTTTTTGGGGTGGAGGATAGGTGTGCGAGGTGCTCGAGAAGCCCAGCGAATCATACCCATATGTTTTGGTCATGCCCGGCACTACAGGGGTTTTGGGTGGGGGTGACAAAGGCGCTTTCAAAAGTAGTAGGAGTCCGGGTCGAACCAAGCTGGGGGTTGGCTATATTTGGGGTTGCACAAGAGCCGGGAGTGCAGGAGGCGAGAGAGGCCGATGTTTTGGCCTTTGCGTCCCTAGTAGCCCGGCGCAGGATATTGCTAATGTGGAAAGAAGCCAAGCCCCCGGGGGTGGAGACCTGGATAAATGATATGGCGGGGTTCATAAAGCTAGAGTGGATTAAGTTCGTCCTAAGGGGGTCGGCTCAAGGGTTCACCAGGCGGTGGCAACCGTTCGTCGGATATCTTGCGGAAAGATAGATGGGGGAAAAAAGAAGGCAGCAGCAGCAGCCCAGGACTTGGGGGGGGGGGGGGGGGGGGGGGGGGGGGGATGGGGGTGGGTGGGTGGGGGGGGGTATAGCCTGTGACAAGGCAGTTGCCAATTAGGGCTAGTTTTCATTTTTGTTATTTAATATTTATTTATTTGTTGTTTTTTGTTTATATAAAAAAGGTCATTATTATCTGTATTGTTATAATGTTGTGTAAAGGATGCACAACGTACTGTGTTGGTTGACCAAAAATTTTCAATAAAATATTTATTAAAAAAAAAAGTATACAATTACCTATAACAACAACTTATACATATTATGCTTATACACTAACATCCCTGAGAGTCCTTCTGGTTCCTCCCACCCCCCACCACCCCTGGGTTGCTGCTGCTGTCTTCTTCTTTTCCATTCCCTCTATCTTTCTGTGAGGTATTCGACGAACGGTTGCCACCGCCTGGTGAACCCTTGAGCCGATCCCCTTAGGACGAACTTAATCCGTTCCAGCTTTATAAACCCTGCCATGTCATTTATCCAGGTCTCCACACCTGGGGGCTTAGCTTCCTTCCACATCAACAGTATCCTGCGCCGGGCTACTAGGGACGCAAAGGCCAAAACATCAGCCTCTTTCGCCTCCTGCACTCCCGGCTCTTCTGCAACCCCGAATATAGCCAACCCCCAGCTTGGTTCGACCTGGACCCCCACCACCTTCGAAAGCACCTTTGTCACCCCCACCCAAAACCCCTGTAGTGCCGGATATGACCAGAACATGTGGGTGTGATTCGCTGGGCTTCTCGAGCATCTCGCACACCTATCCTCTACTCCAAAAAATTTACTGAGCCGTGCTCCAGTCATATGCGCCCTGTGTAACACCTTAAATTGTATCAGGCTTAGCCTGGCACACGAGGACGATGAGTTTACCCTACTTAGGGCATCAGCCCACAGCCCCTCCTCAATCTCCTCCCCCAGCTCTTCTTCCCATTTCCCTTTCAGCTCATCTACCATAATCTCCCCCTCGTCCTTCATTTCCCTATATATGTCTGATACCTTACCGTCCCTCACCCATGTCTTTGAGATCACTCTGTCCTGCACCTCCTGCGTCGGGAGCTGCGGGAATTCCCTCACCTGTTGCCTCGCAAAAGCCCTCAGTTGCATATACCGGAATGCATTCCCCTGGGGCAACCCATATTTTTCGGTCAGCGCTCCCAGACTTCCAAACGTCCCATCTACAAACAGATCTCTCAATTGTGTTACTCCCGCTCTTTGCCATGTTCCAAATCCCCCATCCATTCTCCCCGGAGCAAACCTATGGTTATTTCTTATCGGGGACCACACCGAGGCTCCCGTCTTTCCCCTATACCGTCTCCACTGCCCCCAAATTTTCAGAGTAGCCACCACCACCAGGCTTGTGGTGTATTTCTTTGGTGAGAACGGCAACGGCGCCGTCACCATAGCTTGTAGGCTAGTCCCCCTGCAGGACGCCCTCTCCAATCTCTTCCACGCCGCTCCCTCCTCTTCTCCCATCCACTTACTCACCATTGAGATATTGGCTGCCCAGTAGTACTCACTTAGGCTCGGTAGTGCCAGCCCCCCCTATCTCTACTACGCTGCAAAAATCCCTTCCTCACTCTCGGGGTCTTCCCGGCCCACACAAAACTCATGATACTCTTCTCAATCCTTTTTAAAAAAGCCTTCGTGATCACCACCGGGAGGCACTGAAACACAAAGAGGAATCTCGGGAGGACCACCATTTTAACCACCTGCACCCTCCCTGCCAGTGACAGGGATACCATATCCCATCTCTTGAAGTCCTCCTCCATCTGTTCCACCAACCGCGTTAAATTTAACCTATGCAATGTACCCCAATTCTTGGCTAACTGGATCCCCAAGTAGCAAAAGTCCCTTGTTACCTTCCTCAGCGGTAAGTCCTCTATTTCTCTGCTCTGCTCCCCTGGATGCACCACAAACAACTCACTGTACTTGTTGGAATTTAGAAGGATGAGGGGGGGATCTGATAGAAACATATAAGATTATGAAGGGAATAGATAGGATAGATGCGGGCAGGTTGTTTCTACTGGCGGGTGAAAGCAGAACTAGGGGGCATAGCCTCAAAATAAGGGGAAGTAGATTTAGGACTGAGTTTAGGAGGAACTTCTTCACCCAAAGGGTTGTGAATCTATGGAATTCCTTGCCCAGTGAAGCAGTAGAGGCTCCTTCATTAAATGTTTTTAAGATAAAGATAGTTTTTTGAAGAATAAAGGGATTAAAGGGTTATGGTGTTCGGGCCGGAAAGTGGAGCTGAGTCCACAAAAGATCAGCCATGATCTCATCGAATGGCGGAGCAGGCTCGAGGGGCCAGATGGCCTACTCCTGCTCCTAGTTCTTATGTTCTTATGTTCTTATGTTGCCTCTGACATAGTCAGGGGCAGCTGTCCCCTTTCCTTCCCCTCATTAAAAGTTCTCATCTGTCACGGGGCGAGCAAGTCCACATATTTCCTGTAAAATTCAACTGGGAATCCATCCGGTCCCGGGGCCTTCCCCGCCTGCATGCTCCTAATTCCTTTCACTACTTCCTCCATTTCGATCTGTGCTCCCAGTCCCACCCTCTCCTGCTCCTCCACCTTAGGAAATTCCAGCTGGTCCAGAAAACACATCATTCTATCCTTCCCATCCAGGGGCTGAGCTTCATATAATCTTTCATAGAATGCCTTGAACACTCCATTCACTCTCTCCGCTCCCCGCTCCATCTCTCCCTCCTCATCCCTCACTCCCCCTATTTCCCTCACTGCTCCCCTTTTCCTCAATTGGTGGGCCAGCAACCTGCTTGCCTTCTCCCCATATTCGTACTGTACACCCTGCGCCTTCCTCCACTGTGCCTCTGCAGTACCCGTTGTCAGCAAATCAAATTCTACCTGTAGCCTTTGCCTTTCCCTGTACAGTCCCTCCTCCGGTGCCTCCGCATATTGCCTGTCCACCCTCAAAAGTTCTTGCAGCAACCGTTCCCGTTCCCTACTCTCCTGCTTTCCTTTATGTGCCCTGATTGATATCAGCTCCCCTCTAACCACTGCCTTCAGCGCCTCCCAGACCACTCCCACCTGGACCTCCCCATTATCATTGAGTTCCAAGTACTTTTCAATACACCCCCTCACCCTTAGACACACCCCCTCATCCGCCATTAGTCCCATGTCCATTCTCCAGGGTGGACGCCGTTCTTTTTCCTCCCCTATCTCCAAGTCCACCCAGTGTGGAGCGTGATCCGAAATAGCTATCGCCGTATACTCTGTCCCCCTCACCTTCGGGATCAACGCCCTTCTCTAAACAAAAAAGTCTATTCGCGAATAAACTTTGTGGACATAGGAGAAAAACGAAAACTCCTTGCTCCTGGGTCTGCTAAATCTCCACGGGTCTACTCCTCCCATCTGCTCCATAAAGTCTTTAAGCACCTTGGCTGCTGCCGGCCTCCTTCCAGTCCTGGACCTCGATCTGTCCAGCCCTGGTTCCAGCACCGTGTTAAAATTTCCACCCATTACCAACTTCCCCACCTCTAGGTCCGGGATACGTCCTAACATGCGCCTCATAAAGTTGGCATCATCCCAGTTCGGGGCATATACGTTCACCAAGACCACCGCCTCCCCCTGTAATTTGCCACTCACCATCACGTATCTGCCCCCACTATCCGCCATTATGGTCTTTGCCTCAAACATTACCCGCTTCCCCACTAGTATAGCCACCCCCCTGTTTTTCGCATCTTGCCCCGAATGAAACACCTGCCCCACCCATCCTTTGCGTAGTCTAACCTGGTCTATCAGTTTCAAATGCGTCTCCTGTAACATAACCACATCTGCCTTAAGTTTCTTAAGGTGTGCGAGTACCCGTGCCCTCTTTATCGGCCCGTTCAGCCCTCTCACATTCCACGTGATCAGCCGGGTTGGGGGGGCTCTTTACCCCCCCCCCTTGTCGATTAGCCATCCCCTTTTATCCAGCTCCTCACCCGGTTCCCACGCAGCTGTGTCCCCCCCAGGCGGTGCCCTCCCGCCCCGCCCACCCCACCCCATACCAGCTCCCCCTTCTCCCCAGCAGCAGCAACCCAGTAAATCCCCCCTCCCACCCCCCCCCACTAGATCCCCCACTAGCGTAGTTACACCCCCCATGTTGCTCCCAGAAGTCAGCAAACTCTGGCCGACCTCGCCTTCCCCCCGTGACCTCGGTTCGCACCGTGCGACGCCCCCTCCTTCCTGCTTCCCTATTCCCGCCATAATTATCATAGCGCGGGAACAAAGCCCGCGCTTCCCTTTTGGCCCCGCCCCCAATGGCCTACGCCCCCAGCTCCTCCACCTCCCTTCCTCCCTCCCCCACAACCTGTGGAAGAGAGAAAAGTTACCGGGTCGCAGGATTAACAACATAAAAATCATCTCTCCCCCCTTTTTCCCCCACTCTTCGCCCCCCATATTCGCCCCACCACTTTGTCTCAAACGTTCTTTTTTAATAACCCGCTTATTCCAATTTCTCTTCAACAATAAATGTCCACGCCTCATCTGCCATTTCAAAGTAGTGGTGCTTCCCTTGATATGTGACCCACAGTCTTGCCGGCTGCAGCATTCCAAATTTAATCTTTTTATGAAGCACCGCCTTGGCCCGATTAAAGCTCGCCCTCCTTCTCGCCACCTCCGCACTCCAGTCTTGATATACGCGGATCACCGCGTTCTCCCACCTACTGCTCTGAGTTTTCTTTGCCCATCTCTCTGTCCTTAAAACGGAGGAATCTCACCACTATGGCTCTGGGAATTTCTCCTGCTCTCGGTCCTCGCACCATCACTCGGTATGCTCCCTCCACCTCCAACGGACCCGTCGGGGCCTCTGCTCCCATTAACGAGTGCAGCATCGTGCTCACATATGCCCCGACGTCCGCCCCTTCTGCACCTTCAGGAAGACCAAGAATCCTTAAATTCTTCCTCCTCGCATTATTCTCCAGCACCTCCAGCCTTTCCACACACCGTTTATGGTGTGCCTCGTGCATCTCCGTCTTCACCACCAGGCCCTGTATATCGTCCTCGTTCTCGGCAGCCTTTGCCTTCACGACCCGAAGCTCCCGCTCCTGGGTCTTTTGCTCACCTTTTAGCCCTTCGATCGCCTGTAGTATCGGGGCCAACATCTCCTTCATCTCCTTTTTAAGCTCTTCCACACAGCGTTTCAAAAACTCGTGTTGTTCAGGGCCCCATATTAAACTGCCACCTTCCGACGCCATCTTGGTTTTTGCTTGCCTTCCTTGCCGCTGCTCTAGAGGATCCACCGCAAACCGGCCACTTTCCTCTCCTTTTTCCATCCGTGTCCAGGGGGGATTCCCTTCTGGTTTACCGCACAGTACTTTTAGCCGTTAAAATTGCCGTCGGGGCTCTTATTAAGAGCCCAAAAGTCCGTTCCACCGGGAGCTGCCGAAACGTGCGACTTAGCTGGTCATCGCCGCACCCGGAAGTCCCTATTTACACTTCTATTACTCGGGTTCGACACTACTGCTAATCCTACTATAGCTACCCAGACTGACTAACTAGATTGCTACAATCCACCTGGTGGGAGTGATATCGAATCAACCCTGTGTCTGTACTCACTGACTGTCGCCACTGGAAAGAAGCAGATCATGTGTGTGGTGTCCTTTATATATGGGTTGGTGTAATGCCCCCCTGTGGTCATGTCACCTCCTTGTGTATCGTGAATGTCTATTGGTCCTGTCCTATCTAACTGATCTATTGGTTGAGTGTGTGTGTGTGATGTCTCTGGTGCTCCCTCTAGTGTCTAGCTATCCTACATGTATTTACATTTAACCCCCCCCACATGTACCCACAGTGCCGCACATCACCACATTAGTAACCTCAATTGGTCCATAAATTGCTTATCCCTGCCCCTCCCACTGGGGGCTGTGACTCGTAACAGCCTCCCCGAACAGGCGACGGAATGTGGCGACTAGGGGCTTTCCACAGTAACTTCATTTGAAGCCTACTTGTGACAATAAGCGATTTTCATTTCGTAGTTTACAATAAAACTCCTTGAAAACTTTGTTGACCCTCTCTGGACCCAAGACCGTGTTACCTGCCATATCCCTAACTCCCCCAATTTCCCTAGCCGCCTCTCTCCTGCGAAATTGGTGCGCCAGCATCCTACTTGCTTTCTCCCCATAATTGTAGACTGCCCCTTTTACCTTCCTCAGCTGTGTCTCCACCTTCCCAGTGGCCAGCAGATCAAACTCCGCCTGCAGTCTCCGGCGCTCCTTATAAGCCCCTCCTCGGGGGTCTCCGCGTATTTCCTGTCAACTGAGTATCTCTCCCACTCCGCCCTCTCCCTCGTCTCTCTATGGGACCTAATAGAAATCAACTCCCCTCTGATAACTGCCCTCATAGCCTCCCAGACCGTTGTTGCTGTTACCTCCGCTTGTGTCATTTGTTGTCACATAGTTTTGGATGCTCCTCCTTATCCACCCACACACCTCTTCATCCGCTAGCAGTCCCACATCCAGTCTCCAGAGAGGGTGCTGCCTTCCCTCCGCCCCCAGTCGCAGGTCCACCCAGGGCGGGGCATGGACTGAGACTGCAATGGCTGAATACTCAACCTCCTCCACCCTCGGGATTAATGCCCTGCTCAACACAAAACAGTCAATCCGAGAGTAAACATGAGAAAAAGAGAACTCCTTCGCCCTTGGCCGTACGAATCTCCATGGGTCCACGCCCCCCATCTGGTCCATGAACTCCCTCAGGGCCTTGGCTGCCGCCGGTCTCTTTCCCGACCTGGACTTAGACCGGTCCAATGCCAGATCCAGGACTGTGTTGAAGTCCCCCCCCCCCATCATCAAATTACTTGACTCCAAGCCTGGAATTTTACCCAGCTATGAATTCCACACCATCCCAGTTCGGGGCATAGACATTCACTAACACCACCCGGGCCCCCTGCAGCTTGCCACACACCATAATGTACCTGCCCCCTTGTCCGCCACAATACTCCCTGCCTCGAATGCCACCCGTTTGCTAATCAGAATTGCCACCCCTCTGGTCTTCGAGTCTAGCCCCGAATGGAACACCTGGCCCACCCAACCCCTCCTTAACCTCGTTTGGTCAGCGAGTTTTTAGTGAGTCTCCTGTAGCATGGCCACGTCCGCCTTTAATCCCTTTAAGTGCGAGAACACACGGGCCCTCGAGCGGCCGTTCAGGCCCCTCACATTCCACGTGATCAGCCTGGACAGGGGGGGGGGGGGGGGGGTCAGCCGACTACCCACCTCCCTTTTTCGGCCAGCCACGTGCCCACACCCCCCGCTTGCTCCAGCCCTCCTGCCGGAGGCCCCCCAACCAGACTCTCCATCCATACCCAAAAGTTGGCTCCCCTTCAGTCAGCAAAGCAGCGCCCCATCCCAATCCCCCCTGCCAAGCACCCGCTTAGCATTGATTCCCCCCCCCCCCCCCATTATACTTCCGTAAGTCAGCTGACCTATGCTGACCCCGACCGCTCCCGCCTCTATCCCAAATCTTACTGTCATCTCCTCCTTTGGGCCCTCAACCTCCCCTCCCCCACACGGTAAAGATCAAGCGCCATCCACATTCTTCCCATGAAACGAGAAACACAACTCGGGCGTTACCCTGCCCCCTGAAAAAAAATTCTTAATCTTAAATTCTACTACCAATCTTACATCAGGCCAACACCCGGTTATACATACCCCCCCCCCCCCAGGATGTTTCACCCACGTGCAGCTGTCCTTTAGTTAGAGTCCAGCTTTTCATGCTTAATAAATGTCCACGCCTCGCCCAGCGTATCGAAGCAGTCGTGCCGGTCCTAGTACGTTACCCAAAGCCTCGCCGGAAGCAGCAGCCCGAACTTCACCCCTTTGTTGTGGAGGACCGCCTTAGCCCGGTTGAATCCCGCACGCCTTAGCCAATTCAGCTCCCAAGTCCTGATATCTCCAAATCTCGCAGTTCCCTCTCGGAAGGCCCCCGCGCCCATCAGCATTGTAGTCACATACGTGCTCGCGTCCGCCCCTCCACACCTTCAGGGAGTCCCAGAATCCACAGGTTTTAACTCCTAGACCTATATTCGAGGTCATCCAGTCTCTCCTGCCATCTCTTGTGCAGGGCCTCATGCGCCTCCACCCTGACCGCCAGGCCCAGGATCTCATGCTCGTGGTCGGGTACCTTTCCCTCCACCTCTTTGATCGCCTGCTCATGTACCTTCTGAGCCTCCACCATCCTTTCCATGGAGGCCTTCATTGGGACCAGCATGTGTCTTCAGCTCTGCGAAGCAGCTTCTCAGGAACTCTTGCTGCTCTCGACCACTGGGCCCACACTGCTTGGTCTTCCCGGACCCGTTCCGCTCGCTTCCCCGCAATTGCTCTCTTGATGGCCCCACTCCTGGTTCCCTCCATGCAGCAGTAAGCAGAACCACTCCAGCACCTCTTGCCACGCCGGCATTCACCGCCAAAGTGCCGCTACCGCTCCGTTGAAGGGCCCAAATATCCGATCCCAGCGGGAGCTGCCGTGTGCCTGACCTATTCGGACATGACCGCTACCGGAAGTCGCTCACCAACCTTTATGTACATGCAGTGTGATCCTATCTTTGCATTTCTTAGTCCTTTTGTCTGCTCATATCTGATGTGGAACTACTTCCTTCCCTAGTGCTGCCTAATATTCTCATTTATACATCTTATTCCTCTTCTATATTATTCTGGTCTACTGGCCTGCCAATCTACTTTCAACCCTCTCCAAGCACACAAGGGAATCCCCGCGTGATGTTCCAAGTCAAGGTGCAACCTGCCCCATTTTGAATAGGTACCTTCCGTCTCAGAAGTGATCCTAATGCCCCAATAATCTGAAGCCTTCCCTCTTGCAACACACTCTAATCCACACATTGATCCTCCTTTTCCTTTTTTTACTCTGGCTAGTGTGTTGTACTGGGAATAATCCAAAGAATACTAACCACAAGATCCTAATTGTAATTTCCTTCTTAGCTCCTGAAAATCTGACCATTGGGCCCTAATGCCAATGCCAACATGTGCAACTCCTGGTTCCCTCCCGTACCCAGCAAAATAATCTGTACCCTCTCCATGATGTCGTTTACCCTGGCACCACAAAGACAATACACCAGGAGGGATTTTCATAAAATTTAGTGCAGGAGGCCATTCGGTCCATCGAGTCTGCACCGGCTCTTGGAAAGAGCACTCTACCCAAGGTCCACACCTCCACCCTATCCCCATAACCCAGTACCCCACCCAACACGAAGGGCAATTTTGGACACTAAGGGCAATTTATCATGGCCAATCCACCTAACCTGCACATCTTTGGACTGTGGGAGAAAACCGGAGCACACAGAGGAAACCCACGCACACACGGGGAGGATGAGCAGACTCCGCACAGACAGTGACCCAAGCCGGAATCGAACCTGGGACCCTGGAGCTGTGAAGCAATTGTGCTATCCACAATGCTACCGTGCTGCCCCTTTTCAATGATGGTTACAAAATTGTCTGTGTCCCCTAACCATGGAATTGCCTCGAACATTTCTATGCTTTGCTGTTTCCTCCTGTAGGCCCTTACCTAATGGTATCACAATGTGGGCTACACTCCTTTAGGGTATCATCACTCCCAGCAGTCTCATACCGAGTTCCTGTTTGAGTGGTACACATCACAAAGACTCCTGCACTATTTGCCTCGTCCAAATGGCCACGATCTCCAATCCTGTGAGGTGACCACGGTCCAAGAAACTCATCTTTCCTGTTGCTCTGCAGAGACCCCCATCTGCCTCCGAAGGTCAAAAATCCTGAACTAAACTGAAGACACTTCTTACAATGGTCATCCAAGACATCTCTGCACATGCCAAGAGTACAAAATCATGCACTCTTTCCCAGGTAAAATCAAGGCATCATAGGAGATATGTGTGTGTATAATATATATATATATATAAAATTTTAGAGTACCCAATTATATTTTTCCAATTAAGGGGCAATTTAGCGTGGCCAATCAAACTAGCCTGCACATCTTTGGGTTGCGAGACCCACACAAACACGGGGAGAATGTGCAAACTCCACATGGACAGTGACCCAGGGCTGGGATCGAACCAGGGTCCTCAGTGTTGAGAGGCTGCAGCGCTAATCACTGTGCCACCCCAACTCTTGAATTAGTGAACCAAAGTTGACAACAGACTAAATATGAATACCCTGAACACAATATACAGGAAGAAATATACACTCAACAGAACAAAGAAGCTCTTATTTATAATCTAATGTTCTTCCTCATTCATTCAATATTTGAATATAAATAAAACTGATTCAACATTTCCGATAACTGGAAAATACAAGCTGCAATACTCATCATCTGGAAGCATTAGATCCAGATTAATAAGGTTTATATAGGTTTCCGGTCACACAAGCTGGAAAATCCCAAGTCTGGTTTCCAATTAATAGTTGAGGCAGTAGAGACGGAGTGAGGGGACAACAAAGTAATCATTCCTGCTGGAAATGTTCAGTGTGCACACACAGCTTAATGGTGGTTCTCCTAATGATTGATTAGGCAACGCTCAGCCCAGATTTACTAAAGAATCTGTGGCAGATTGAGTATGTTTACAAAAAGAGCTCTAACCCCAAGTGAAAACGGGAACAAAAGATTTAGTCAGGGGGGGATATAATTCCACTGGCTCACATAGCTAGATGTAGCCTGTTAATGGATTTAGCAAATAAACTAACCACCACCCAAGATCAGGTCTTTTCAAAGAGAATAATTTAAAAATTAAACAAAAGCATGTCATGAAATGGGTGACATGTCCCAGACCTAAAGTATGCTATGTTCCTGGTGCCCCATGTGAACCAGAGTGTTGTCTTTACCCAAGAGCTGTGATAGTTTATCCTCACAGTTTGTACCTGTTATCTGACTCCAGCTTAGAGAATACACTTTGTGCTATACAGTCAGCCTCAAACATTGGTGGGCTAGAAAAGGGGAGGTGAAACCACCAGGGTTTCCCCTTCTTATTCCTATTCAAATAGGTTGTGGGGGCACTGAAACTGTCCATTCGGTTTTGATGATTTAACATGATTAAACACGTTTCTTCAAATGCAGAAGGCTAAAAAAAAACATTCAGCATCCTGAAGCCGTCTCCTCTCACTATACCCTCCCAGAAGTACCGTGAGGCATCTCCAACTGTGCCAACATTTGGCTGACGCGTCACTTGCCTTTTCAATAATTTTGCTGACCAAGGATTGTTTTAGTAAGAAACTGATTCGCAGCTTGGAAGCAGGACAAAGCAACTCTAGATTTATTAAAACAAGGACTTTTATTCTGCTGTACTTACAACTGGAAAAGCAACAGGGTCTGTTTTTTTAAAAAACTGGGTGCTAATCACACAGCAGTATCTCTCAAAATCATTTGCAAAAACATTCTATGCATACCCCAACCCTCCTTCCCAACAAAACCTTTAAACATTTTAATGTACAAAACTATATTTACAAGATAAAGTTCCAGTCCTGTCAAACAGTGAAAGGAGCTTTGACTGAGAGAACACAGTGGGGGTGTCAGTGTAATCCACTCTGCTACAGCACTTTCTGGCACTGTACAATGCCATTAGTGCAAGTAAAAGTGAATGTGGCATAGATTCCCGACCGAGGGATGGGGAGGGTGGGGCCATGTACGTGCTCCTAAAATGCGTAACGGGTTCGGATATCTTCCAGTTTTTTGGACACCTCAGCTGGTGTTCTGTCAAGTTCCTCTGCCACACTTTTCTGTTTGATGGGATCCATGGAATTAAACTGTTCACACAAGTCACCATCGATTACATTCTGGAAGAGAAGCAAACACACGTTAGCTGTATTGGCTAGTTCCATCTTTATTTATTTCTGTAAGCTAAGGCCATGGACTTGGGAATAAAATACAGAACATAAACTTAGGGGGCAGCATGGTGGCGCAGTGAGTAGCACTGCTGCATCACAGTGCTGAGGTCCCAGGTTCGATCACGGCTCTGGGTCACTGTATGTGCGGAGTTTGCACATTCTCCCAGTGTTTGCGTGGGTTTCGCCCCCCCCCCCCCCCCCCTCCCCCTCCCCCCCCCAAAGATGTGCAGGCCTGGGGGGATTGGCCACGCTAAATTGCCCCTTAATTGAAAAACATGAATTGAGTACTCTAAAATTAAAAAAAAAAAGAACATAAACTTAGGTTTTGTTGCAAATCTCAAAGAACTAATCAATCGATTTGGGAATTTTGGAACAGAGACAAGGTCATTCCGAGGCTAGGCACCACTTTTCCCACCAATTCCACACCCCTCCTTTCACACACATTGGTTCCTGTTGGCGAATGTTAAGGGTCCACGAACAGTTGCCCAGTTCCACGTCCTTAGTACCTACATCGGTTTCATATTGTTCCAACTTAAAACTGTTCCACAAAAAAAACCTATAAACAATTGGAAGACTTAGCCAGACATAAAACGGATCATTTTTCCCCTGGACAAAAACTTAATTATAAAAAGTGCTTATTCTCTCAGGGTCAATTAGTTTTACCCATATGGTTGGGATGGGACATGTGGGGAAGGGGAGAATCAGCGATGGACATCTTTACCAGTAATAATCACAAACTATTTATATTGCAACTATGCCAACATACCTGCCACAATGCTGGTTTCAATCATTTCTATCTATTATTATTTCTAGCCAGAAACTGTTTGCATTTGAAAGGGATATGTTTTCTTTCACTCCCTGCAGTTGGAGATCTCAGCACTTGCAGCAATTACATAATGCCCTATGGACAAAGCTTGCACAAGGGGGAGTGGTTCCTCTGGGTGGTAATGTTTTCTTAAAAGGGAAAATACTGAATTTTAAACTTTTGAAAATATATTTTGCACCCCATGCGAGTGAATTTTCCAGCTTTATAGCTGTGAATTAATTTCATGCTGTCTGATCATTCATCATCTACACAGGGAATAGGACTAGCAGGAATATACGGAAAATGAGGGTTTTGCTGGTTTCATAGGATCACTACTGTGCAGGAGGCCATTCAGTCCATTGAGTCTGCACTGACCCTATCAAAAAACACACCACCAAGGCCCATGACCCACCCCATCCCCGTAATCCAATCTAACCTTTGGACGCGAAGGGCAATTTAGCATGGCCAATCCAACTTACCTATACATCTTTGGACTGTGGGAGTAAACCGAAGCAGCCGGAGGAAACCCACAGACACAGGGACAACATACAAACTCCACACAGACAATGAGCCACGGTGGAATTGAAACCGGGTCCCTGATGCTATGAGGCATCAGTGCTAACCACTGTGCCACCATGTTGTCATTTTATTGTTAAGCACTCCCTAGCTGCATGTACTCAAAAGTCACAGATTAGATGGTCTCAGATATGATCACCCAGTTCACAGTGAGCTGGACTGCAGGTAAGGAAGTAGAAATGCTGCATTTGGCCACTGTACCCCAATGCACACTAGGGCTGGGAGGGGAGAAGTCAGCTAGGACTCCCAGTGATCGCAACTGGAAAGTCAACACCAGGTGAGGACAGGATCAAGCTCAGTGATGATGGATGCAAATAGCCTACCAATACACAATGGTATAATTTCCACAGGGGTTCTCTGCAAAGAGAACAAAAATAGTGATTTCTGTTCTTTCTCAGGGTTCCTGTCCATGAAAATATCCACACGCGCCATGCGGATGTTTAAGTAAAGCCAATAAACATTAATGCAGGAGTCAGCTTACATTTGTGGTAAGGGAGGGCAGGAGGGAATCAAGAAACAGTAACGTTGATACAAATGAGAGCAGCCTTTAAAGGGTACATAACCTGAATGAAATGTATAACGGATCAACAGAATGGTTACAACAGTGCTGAGATTTTGTGGAAGTTTTAATGGGAGTAAACTGATGTGCTTTTAGGCTTACAGTAGCATATTCAAGTTACAGCCCATGAGCCACATGTGGCCTCACAATTCAGCTTACAAACCGCTGGCAACTAAGTTTAATTTGTGCTTCTATTTTCTACTCATTGATCTGTCCTGTTTCAGTTGTGAATGGGCTTGCAAAGATCTGTTGTTGGCATTCATTGATGGACAGTTATTTAAATCAGAATATCAGATTATCAGTGAGTCGAAATCTATGTAAATGATTGGGAACATGCAGGTAAAACTTTAGTCCATTAGCTCCAGTGTACATCCACGCAACTTGGCAGAAAGCCTAATTACAGATCTGAATCTTGATGCTTTACAGCTATGCAGCAGACACCTATTTAGTTACCTTAATTTAGAATTTCTAGAACCTTGATTTGTGAACATGGGTAGTGCAGAATGAAGCAGTTCCATTTCTTTTTAATATAAATTTAGAGAACCGAATTATCCCCCCCCCCCCGCCATTATGGGTAATTTAGCGTGGCCAATCCACCTACCTTGCACATCTTTAGTTGTGGGGGTGCGACCCACACAAACACAGGGAGAATGTGCAAACTCCACAGACAGTGACCCGGGACCGGGATCGAACCGGAGTCCTCAGTGCCGCAATGCAGCAGTGCTAACCACTGTGCCACCCGAGCAGTTCTATTTTAAAAAATAATAAATTAAGAGTACCCAATTCAATTTTTCCAATTAAGGTGCAATTTAGCGTGGCCAATCCACCTAGCCTGCACGTCTTTGGGTTGTGGGTGGGGGGGAAACCCACGCAAACATGGGGAGAATGTGCAAACTCCGCACTTAGTGACCCAGAGCCGGGATCGAACCTGGGACCTCAGCGCCACGAGGTAGCAGTGCTAACCACTGCGCCGCCCTAGCAGTTCTATTTTTAACATGCAGTAACTCAGCCCTTAAAACTGGCGGCAAAGCAGCTGAAAGGGCACCTACCTTTACAGGGAAATAGTAACAGCGAAAACTAAGGTGGTCACGCCCACAGAGTGGAGGATGTTCTGATCTCATGTGCATCTCCAGGTGCTGGAAGAAATCATGATCCTGTGGAAAAAGAAACAGATTTGTCTGTCAGAAACAAAAATAATTAAACATGTCTTAAGGGGCACAAGATCTACAAACGTCACAGTGGGGTTTTACCATCACTCTAAGATTTGTGGAAGGAAAGGTACAGCAACAGGAAACAAGAATTGACTTGCCCAGTTCACCAGTGAGGGAAGGAGTTTGTGCCCAAGTCCAGTCCTTGGGAAGCTTTTCTCAAGGATTTACTAACATATCGAGTTGGGCATCAATTTCATAGAATTTACGGTGCAGGAGGCCATTCGGCCCATTGAGTCTGCACCGGCCCTTGGAAAGAGCACCCTACTTAAGCCCACGCCTCCACCCTATCCCCGAAACCACACCTAACCTTCTGGACACTAAGGGGCAATTTAGCATGGCCAAACCACCTAACCTGCACATCTTTCGACTGTGGGAGGAAACTGGAGCACCCGAAGAAAATCCAAGCAGACATTTGAAACTCCACAGTCACCTGAGGCCGGAATTGAACCCGGGTCCCTGGAGCTGTGAGGCAGCAGTGCTAACCACTGTGCCACCGTGCACAGTGGTTTTAAAATAAAATTTATTTTAACCTGTTGTATTTTTACTTGGGCTGCCAACATGGAGCTGCAGGCTTCAGAGCAAAAGCTCACTGAGTAAACTTAAACCACACGATACACTGAAATCAAACCACATGGACATCCAAAGTAACTAAACAATCAAAAACTAGCTGACAGTGCAATTTACAAGTGGCTACATATGGAAACATACATTTATTCAGTGGTTTATTTAATAACAGCAATTGCACAGGAGTCTCACACAGCAGGTTTGAACAGAGCACGCCAATCTCACACAGCACAGCAGCTGGCTGCTAAATCCACTGACCACGAGTCATTTAGGTGGGATTGCCAACGTCCTTGTTTCTGATCTGATCATTAAACAAAATGTGCTACTAAGCGATGCAATGCATGGCCAGAAAGGCTGATGGAAATTATTTAGAATCAAAGCCCATTCTATGTGGAACTATACTCCAGCAACAGTCATCTTCACGGAAGGAAAAAATTGAGATCGCAACACCGAACAGGCATCTCAGCAACCTAGCTCCAAAGGAACACTAATAGTAACACGAATATCTGACTCACCTCGTGTGACGTGAATGGGACCAGGATCCCGATACCTCCAGACAGTGTTGTGTACACAAGCGATTCTGAGCCACCAGGAATTAACGTGGTTTTCTGCAGTGAAAGGACTGATTCTCCCACATGATAATTAACAATGATCTCAGCCTGAACAAAGAACACACAATCACAGTAAGCTTGTCTCCTTACTTTGGCCTGGATTTAACATTGAAGCCTCATAAGTAACCAACCCTACACTGAGAATAGCCTATTATTCCCCAAACTGGCGGCTTCCAGTTTCTTGCAGCTTTCAGAGGCACGGAGTAAAATAATAGTAAGAAGTCTTACAACACCAGGTTAAAGTCAAACAGGTTTGTTCTGAATCACTAGCTTTCGGAGCACTGCTCCTTCCTCGGGTGAATGAAGTCATGAAGTGGAGATGTCGGCGTTGGACTGGAGCGAGCACACTAAGAAGTCTTACAACACCAGGTTCACCCGAGGAAGGAGCAGTGCTCCGAAAGCTAGTGATTCGAAACATACCTGTTGGACTTTAACCAGGTGAATGAAGAGGTGGGTTCCAGAAACACATTATATATATATATATATATAGACAGACAATGTATATAGACAAAGTCAAAGATGCTACTTTGAATGCAAGTCTTCGCAAGTAATTAAGTCTACAGGTCCAGACGGAGCAACTGGAGGGAGGGATAATCACAGGTCAAAGAGGTGCGAATTGTCTAAAGCCAGGGCAGTTGGTAGGATTTCACAAGTCCAGGCCAGATGGTGGGGGGGTGAATGTAATGCAACATGAATCCAAGGTCCCGTTGAGGCCGTACTCATGTGTGCGGAACTTGGCTAAAAGTTTCTGCTCAGCGATTCTGCGTTGTCACGCGCCCTGAAGGCTGCCTTGGAGAACGCTTACCCGAAGATCAGAGGCTGAATGCCCTTGACTGAAGTGTTCCCCGACTGGAAGGGAACATTCCTGCCTGACGATTGTCATGCGATGTCCATTCATCCGTGTGCCACCAGGTACGTGGTACATACTGGTGTGACTTGGCCAACGTCGTCTAACTCATAAGCTGCAGGAAAGGATGCCCCGAAGCCTGCTACATTGGCGAAACCATGCAGACACTGCCACAACGGATGAATGGACATCGCGCAACAATCGCCAGGCAGGAATGTTCTCTTCCAGTTGGGGAACACTTCAGCAGCATTCAGCCTCTGATCTTCGAGTATGGCCTCAACCGGGACCTTGGATTCATGTCGCATTACATTCACCCCCCCCCCACCATCTGGTCTGGGCTTGCACAAAATCCTACCAACTGCCCTGGCTTGAGACAATTCATACCTCTTTGACCTGTGATTATCCCTCTCTCCAGTTGCTCCGCCTGCCTGTAGACTTAATTACCTGCAAAGACTCACATTCAAAGTATCGTCTTGCATCTTTGACTTTGTCTATATATATTATATATGTTTCTGGAACCCATCTCTTCATTCACCTGAGGAAGGTGCAGTGCTCCAAAAACTAGTGATTCGAAACAAACCTGTTGGGCTTTAACCTGGTGTTGTAAGACTCCTTACTGTGCTCTTACGCCGGCATCACAACATCATGAGTAAAACATTGAGAGTTGCCCAGCTACTTTCAGGCTACGTGTTAGAGAAACATAACCGAAAGCCCAGACAGGAGGCTATCAACAAGTGCCGGGAAGAATATTAGTAGATCACACTGTGTCCACTGAAAAGAATGAAAAATGTTTAGCAGCTCAAATGTAGATGCTGTCCTTCCGAATTTGGACTAAAAATGCATGGACCCGAGGGTGAAGCCAATGGTTATAATGCCCATCACAGGTGGTGGCAGGATTAACTTGAGGCATTGTGCGGCATCCTCACGGCGCTTAGGACCCGGGTTCAATCCCGGCCCAGGGTCCGTGTGGCGTTTGCACATTCTCCACAAAAACGGGAGGCAATGAATGAACACTATGAAAAAAGCAGTGCAACTTTGAAATATGTTGGCTAAAGTGGTTTGTCTTACTGAATCCAAAATAACAAGCTAATTCCAACATTCTCAACCTATTGCCCTAGATGGGAAGTGGCGACAGGAGTGAGGAAAAGTTGTGCTGCACGTCAAAGCCCAGAAATCATTTGTCTATGTTGAAAGTCATTGCCTTACCTTCTGGGAAGCTCCATTAAGTAGGCCTCTGTCCCATAATGCTTTGTTCCCAGTGGGATCCTCGTCAACATCGTCACTTGTGTTTGGAGGCAATCTCACCTGCAAGTCAATGCTTAATCTTAATAATTGGTTCCTACATATACGATGGCTCCTCCCAAAAAGACACATGACCAGGAATGTTGACTGGAGCATTTCATTGTTTGACAGATGTATTTAATCTAAGCAACCACAGCAAAATATTCATCAAATGCAAAAAAAAACCCTAGTGAATTTTAAGTGATATTAACAGCCCTGATTATATATAGGGAATCTGATCATTTATAACAGTCACTGCCACTTAAAAACGGCCAGTTTAAAATGAACAATTATCTACTATCCATTTTCATGAATGTAAATTAAGTTGCAGGTTGCAGCACCTTAAGCAGTCCAGTTACTTCAGACAGAAATAGTGCTTATTCACTATAAATCTGTGTACCTTTTCCAGACCTGGCAAGAGGTTTATGGTTGTGAATCTCTCAATTACTTCTGCAGCGGTTAAAGGTTCAAAAAGTTAGGGTGGAATTTAAAGAGGGGCAGAAAAGATTCCACACGTGCCGAGATTGTTACTCACAAAGCAAGACAGTAATAACATTCAGCAATAGGGGCTAACTAATTGACATTATCTAAACACAGCTATTTCTTTCAGGTACTAAATATAGAGAAAACCACAAAGCAATTGGCCCAGATGTTGCAATTCCCCAAACCAATCCTTTCTCCTTTAAGGCTCTCATAAAACCTCTGCCAATATGTCTCACGTGGCCCAGCATCCAATTTTATTTGTAAATGCTTTGAAGCACCGTGGAACTTGTCAAAACATTAATACTGCTACATAAATACAGACTACTGTCATTGTTATTGAATCCACCTTGCTTAACCAGATTATTTTTTAAAGTATTATGTGCACTTTTTAAAGCATTATGGGCAATGACAAACATAATCAAAACAGGAAACTAAAAATGTTCTCCTTAACCCACTGTTAAAGTCCAGATACAAATTTCCCCAAATTGTTTTGTGTTAGTCTTCCTTCACCTGTTTAAGTGATTTAAATTGGGATAAATATTTTGTGTACTAATGTCCACCTGCCGTAATGTCTGTTTGAAGTTAAAGACAATTATCTACTTTTTGAAGAGTCTAAAACCAGAAACCATTTGCAATAGTTGTTCCACCAGCCATTTCGCATAGCGGCAAATCGTATAGCAAGCCACAGTCGGGAAACATTCACGTTTTAGTTAAGCACATCACGCCGACCGACGTGCTTTCTGCATCTTTTTCCGACACAGATGAACAATTTCTTACGGTCGAATTAACCTAGGCAAGGCTCTTTATCTACGCTCATTCCCTTCAATAACCACCAGCTGTCATTTTCCGGTAAAGTCTTATGAAAGCTCAGATTCTGGTATCAGTAACCATGGTAGCAGATTGGTAATGTTACTGGACTAGTCACCGTATCATACCTTTTTACAGTCAATATCCCAGAATCCGACTTTAGGTATGAACAATAGATGCTGGTCTTGCCAGCAACACTCACATCCCAATAACAATTTTTTTTTTAAATTCCTCAACCAGCTCATTCCATTGCTGCAGTTCTATCCTCAGTTAGGGAAATCAAATGGCACCACCTTCAGGGTGCACCCAGACTACACTATGCCCCAAAACACCAAGTACACGGCTGAGTCACACCTCAGCTAGCGGCAAATGTTTGCAGGGATAGGCAAAGTCCAGTTTATCACCTACCACACTAATGTTGCCAAATTTATCAGCACCAGCCATGGTTTCATAGTCCAACAGACAAGCCGTGGTGATCCAGCGGGGCAACGTGTCATCAGCAAAGATGATCAGCTGGTTCTCATTTCGTTTATATCGAATCCAGAAGAAGCTTTCCTGGACATCGGAGACGATGACTCTATGTCCAATGGTATGGATCGCCACTATGAAGTTTGGAATGTGCTGAAGGGAGAAAAACCACAGCATGTTACAACAGATATTCATTTCATAAGATCCTTTATGCAACCCTAATTTAATATTTCAGAGCTTGCCACCCACCATCCTGCAGAGCAGCCCTTCAGATATCCAAGTCACATGCATTCACGGCTCAGTTTGTAATTCTGTATATCCAGATTAAAAAACATTTACTTTGAAATCATTTCAACCTGGGAAGCAGACATTTCTGGTTTCTTCACTAGATGTGCTTTTTAAATATTTCATAATAATAATCTTTGTCACAATAGGCTTACATTCAACATGGCAATGAAGTCACTGTGATATCATGGGATATCGGCATTGCAGGTGAAGCCAGGGCCTGGTTTAGCACAGTGGGCTAAACAGCTGGTTTGTATGCAGAACAATGCCAGCAGCGTGGGTTCAATTCCCGTACTGGCCTCCCCGAACAGGTGCCGGAATGTGGCGACTAGGGGCTTTTCCCAGTAACTTCATTGAAGCCTACTTGTGACAATAAGCGATTATTATTAGTACTACGCATCCCTAATTGCCCTCGAGAAGGTGGCAGTGTGCTGCCTTCTGGAACCACTGCACTCCATGTATTGAAGGAACACCCAGAGCGCCGTCAGGTCGACAATGGCTTGGTCAAATACATGCCGCAATTTCCCAGGTTGTGTAACTGTCTTTTAAAATACAGGCCGCTGTCTTTTCATGTTGCACGCAGACATCTTATTAAATCCCAAGAGAACTCTTGAATCTCCATTTATAGTTCAGCTTGGTGAAAAAATAATTGTTGCACTTGGCTTGGGATGCTCAGTTTAAGGCAATCATGCAGGCATATCTCAGTTGAAACCAGCAACGTATCCCATTCTGTAGACACAGTTAATCCTATGGAGCAAGTGGAAAGGGCTTTCACTCTGACGATTACAGTTCACCATTGTGAAATTTCCCCATTCCAACCCCCCCCCCCACTCAATGCTGCTGTGTCACAAGGTCAATCCAATATTATGCCAGTAAAAGGCAACCGGTATTGATAAGTGTCCACAGCCTCAATCCTTGAGACAGAGCCAATCATTCAATCTGAGACAGTATGCATTCCGAAATAAAAACAGAAAATGCTGGGTAAACTCAGCAGGTCTGGCAGCATCTGTGGAGAGAAATAGTTACGGTTTTGAGTCCATATGACCATTCTACAGAGCAGTGCTTTCTGCATAGCTGTAGCTGCTATGTGAAGAGCACAAAAGCCTTTCACAAAACCCACTGCCACCTCACACCGACCTATAAATGTAGCCTTACAGCAAGTGGGCAGAAAGGGAGATGGTTGTGGGCGGAAACGCCAGTAATTCCGACTCTAAGTTGTGAATACTTTGCAACATGTTCCATATTGTAAGTTGTAAAAAAGATAAGGTGCACCGGAGGTTGCGTGTGGTTCCTAATTCACAAGTGTCTGTGGTATCTGTAAGCATCTTGTATCTTTTAGCATGCAAGCTTTTCAATCCATCAAAAAGTGCATTTTTTGAGAATATCCATTCATCCGGGTCTCACTGTACTTTTTAAAATCACACCTCTACTTTGTTGCTTTCTTTTCCTTCCACTCTTGCACTGTCCCCTATGCAGTCATGATAGACTGCCCAAGGTCTCACTCCTCCAATACTGCCCAAGTGTTGTATGGAGTCTACGATCTTTCTCACAGTGCAGTGCTTTATCTGTGTTCTGTCCCTCCCATAACCATTGCAAGAATGATACTTGGCACGTTTGCACCAATTGGATCACCGACTATCAATTCCAAGCATAACCATAAACACCCAGTACCTTCGGAAAGTATCAACAGCTCTACCTTATTTTCACATTTTCTCAGTAGCTTCTTCTTCCCCAGGTCATAGATGCGCAGGAGTTTTCCCAATCCGACCAGAACACGGCCCTGGAAAGGGGCAATGGCCGTTGGAACATCTTCAATGGATGTCTGTTGGAAGTGGGATGTAGGAAATAAATTAAAGATAAAGACACAAACAGGACAATCTAATTCATGGAAACTTAATGAATTATGAAGTTGTTTAAATGCCAATATACATTGCAATTCAGATTCACCCAGTCAAGCATATTCAATGTTTGATGTCACTGCCAAACTATAATAATGAATTATGAACTTTAGTGCAGCGTATTGGAGGCATAGGTCTAATCATCAGTATAGGTCTGTACAAGTTTCGGATCTATCTTAAGATATTCTCTCGATACAGCATAGCTTGGCACTCCTGTGACCTTTTGAGGGTTTTTTAAAAAAAAACTGTTCGGACAGTGCCCAAACTACCCAATATCTTTAACCCAATTGATTTGTACCAGCTATTTAGAACTTTCAGCTCTAGTCCCTGGTCCACCTCTCCATTTTTTCCGAAGGCAGGTTGAGAAAATATTTGGTAAAAGACAGGACACACATTGCTAATCTGCTATATTTCACAGAATGAAGATATAGAGTATGAGTTATGGTCAGACTCACTGATTTCAATCAGTACAATTTATCTAGGTCGCAACCCAAAATAACAAACACACTATGTTTGTCATCTTGCCTGACTTGAATTATGTGACTCCTGCATTCCAACCTTCTCAGCTAGGTAAAACTTAAGACAAGACAGTTTTGTAATTAAAATCTGGCCCTCTTTCTATGTTTTTCTGCCTCTGATTTCCTGTGTGCACAATGTGAAAGGCCCTTGACAAAATCTTCCAGCACAATACAGACATGATCTTCATCAATTATTAAAATCAGATAACTAATTGGGGAATTCACTTCAATGCCTAGCAAATTGGCATGTGAATGACCTTTTTGTCTCAGTCCATTTTAATGTGTGTGCACCTAATTTCTTTAAAAAACCAGCATTTAACTGCAGCCCTTTCCCAACCTTGAGATTTGACTCTACAGGCTTATCAAGATCCCCCATCAATAAGCAATCTGGTTGCTGCAGATTGGTCAATTTATTTAACAGACGGGTCAGCAGTTTTGGGTTTAAAAATAAACTGGGCAATTATCATTAAAAGTAGTTTTTATCAAGTGGTTAAGCTCACAGAAACCAGGAGAGAGCTAATCAAAGTGGTGTAGTTCACCATTTGATATGGTTTAAATGGAACCCCCAGGCTACTGCTGATCCATGTAATTAATTGATCTCAGGCAATATGTAGCAGTGGACGGTGCTAACAATGACTTCAGCACTCCTAACAAGGGACAAATCAGCCTGCATTCCTGGTCTTCATCATTAGTCAGGAGCTGAAGATGCACACACAAAGAGTGAGTCATGTTTAAGCTGTGAAACTGTTACACATATTAGGCGCATGCATTAAGAATGATAGCTGAAGTGACTACTGGATGGAGAGGCAGAGGGAAAAGAAATTGGAGAGCCTCCACAAAACTTACATACACTGGCTTAACAGTGTTAGGATTACTGTATAAGCACGGAGAAAACCCAGGTCATAAAAAGCTACAAATAAAGTAAAACAGTCAACAATCCAAAACCTCCAGTCACCTTGTGCACAAATTCCAGCTTCTCGCCGCTGTTGATTAGCTTGTAGGTGTAAATGTATCCACCTCCAACTGAACGAGGATTAAGGATCAGATCTTTGCCAACTCCAACCAGCACGTACCAATCATCACCACCATTGCCAAACCTACAAACAGCAATACTGGGAACACAATACATCCAGGTTAGTACAACCTAACCACTTCAACAAATACCCAATGCATGTACGGTTCAACTTGTGTAGAGGTATAGTAAATAATTAGAAAAGCACATGAGCCAAAATTGATGACAGCCAGAGGCGTTGAATATTGCATGCGAAAATATGGTTCTTGTTATTGATGCTACTCTCTTCTCCAGCAGCTAATTTTGTGTGAAAGAGGCTTAAGAAGTGGTTAAAGTGACCCATATTTAAAAGATACCCTGTCAATAATAATACAATTTTGAGCACCTGACATCCCAGGAGGCCAAGATTTATTTAATGACCAGCTGGATTTTTACATAGACCACATCTGTAAGTACAGATACACAGAGAAGTGCTATTGCACTTGCAAGTAAGGACAGCAGGTTTCTTTCCCTAAAGGACATTAGAGAATCTGGTGAGTTTTACGGCAATCCATGAGACAAGCTTCCAATTCCAGTTTTTTTTTTTTATAATTGAATTTAAACTCCACCAGCTGCCACAGTGGGATATGTACCTATATCCCCACAGCATTAGCCTGGGCCACTGGATTATTAGCCCAGTGATACTATGAGCAAGTCACTATCTCCCTTATTATACCTGAAAGCAGCTTCATTCTGTTCCAACTGGATCTGATCATACACGTTGCCCTGGATGGGGTTCATTACTCGAACAACAGATGCCCATTGCCCACTCCCTGCCTTAGGAGATCCAAAAATGGATTCAGGTAAATTCTCATTCAAAAAGGCAGCTGCCATCTCTGCTGCCAATTCTCGCTCGTCCTCTCCAGCTGCTTCTACCATTTCCTTAACAGATAAAACGGGAGCATTAAAATCTTGATGACATGTTAATGTTGTTAATCTATCTTACTCTAAAATCACATATCCAGCATATTTTTCAACACAGAAATGTCAATGTACAAGAACAGAGTTCACCATGTTCCAATTCCTTCATTTAAAACTTCTGCATTGTTGCGCAAGGTCACCAAGTCAGATATATACCAAGATGCAGCTTTGCTGTTGGCATTCAGTAATCTATTTTAGAATCAGGTTGTTCCTTTCACCACGTTATGCAAAAGAACTGGCATATTCAGCCACTGTTCATGTTACACAGCTACGGAATTGTAATCAGCGACTGACAAGTTACCTCAGCCATTTGCTGTTTGCGCTGGGCTTTGGTGGCCTCCGTGTAGGCATTATGATCAGTCTCAATGACAATGACGTTGTTGCTCTCTGGGTGAATGACAAATTTCCTCGGAGTATATTGCAAAGAGAAGGAAACCTGGTTGAACACTGCTCCAAGTTTTTCAAGAGCCAAGATTCTGGAAAGAAATCAAAAGAAAAAAATGAATGGAAACCTACAGCCCATAAATCCACTCCTCTGCCACTACACTCAGGCAAGCAAACATAAACTTCAAAGCATTCCGAGCCAGGATAACCCGATTTATGAAGACACAATAAACACATGAAAATGAAAACTATTTGGGGGAATCTCATTTATATTATTCTCTGGATGAATGAATTGATAAGTAAACCCCTTCCCATTCTTTCCTTCTATAGGAACCATGCAAGACATAAATGGGACGACTTTGAAATTTATATTGTTGACCTAGATTTTCAGAAAACCGTTGCTAGGGCTCTTCACATGAGCACACTGCTAGATTCAGTTTACAGCCACTTAGGAATAGTCAGATTCAAATGGGGATTGATTAAATTTCATCAGCCATGGCCTACTGGACCGCAAAAGGACATGCACAACACAAACAGAATTTGGAAAAACATTGAAATCAGCTTGAGAACAGTAATGAGCCAACTTTTAATCAGAAACAGTGTAGTAATCATTATATCAGGTGAAACACGGACTGAATGTATCATCATTTTAAAAGTTGCTCGTGTTTTATTGGCTGACACAATTATCAAAGTTAAATGGCACTTGCCATCTCACATCTATATCTTTTTACATATGATTTCATTCCTCTACCGCCCTACCCCCACACAGATTTTGGTATCATCTGGAGACTTTGAGCATACTGTCAATGTTATTATCTATGTCACTAATAAACATTGAACAACAGGAAGTAAGGAATGATCCATGGGGTCACAACTAGTAGCATGCTTCCAGGTCAATCCACACTTGTAACTACAACTATATGGCCACGGGATTGAAGCCAATTCCTAATGCATCTTAGAAATTGCTGATACAAAGATTCCTTCTTATTAAGTAACCGTGTCTGTCAATGCAATATAAAAGAGCTCCTCAGGGATTCATTCGTAACACATTTCCAGACCACTGGAACCATGCCTGCTGATCAGTGCGTCCATGCTTAGCATGGAAAGCTTTTCTTTAAATTATATAAAAATATCCCAGGGATCTTATTCTTCCATCTGGTCTTCAACAGTCACCTTGGGCATCTTTGTTGAAAGTTGTTCAGATTGTTAATGTGTTTTAATATACTATCCCAAGTGCAACAGCCATCAAGCAGAATTATCTGTTAGGGGGCTTGTTCACTTGGTCTGAAGTCTGATGCCTCTCCTGTTCAACAGGCACTGGAGCCTGCTAATAGCTGATCCAACTTTGTCAATTCTCCAAGATATTTCAGCAATCATCAATAGAAACGTTTCTAGACAGGGTGTTGCCCAGCTGCATGAATCTATTCACAGTTTGAAAAGTGCACACCAGCAGTGATTATTAATGTATTAAATATAATCTTTGCCCGGGGCTGAACAAAGAACAAAGAAATGTACAGCACAGGAACAGGCCCTTCGGCCCTCCAAGCCCGTGCCGACCATGCTGCCCGACTAAACTACAATCTTCTACACTTCCTGGGTCCATATCCCTCTATTCCCATCCTATTCATGTATTTGTCAAGATGCCCCTTAAATGTCACTATCGTCCCTGCTTCCACCACCTCCTCCGGTAGCGAGTTCCAGGCACCCACTACCCTCTGCGTAAAAAACTTGCCTCGTACATCGACTCTAAACCTTGCCCCTCTCACCTTAAACCTATGCCCCCTAGTAATTGACCCCTCTACCCCGGGGAAAAGCCTCTGATTATCCACTCGGTCTATGCCCCTCAATTTTGTAGACCTCTATCAGGTCGCCCTTCAACCTCCTTCGTTCCAGTGAGAACAAACCGAGTTTATTCAACCGCTCCTCATACTAATGCCCTCCATACCAGGCAACATTCTGGTAAATCTCTTCTGCACCCTCTCTAAAGCCTCCACATCCTTCTGGTAGTGTGGTGACCAGAATTGAACACTATACTCCAAGTGTGGCCTAACTAAGGTTCTATACAGCTGCAACATGACTTGCCAATTCTTATACTCAATGCCCCGGCCAATGAAGGCAAGCATGCCGTATGCCTTCTTGACTACCTTCTCCACCTGTGTTGCCCCTTTCAGTGACCTGTGGACCTGTACTCCTAGATCTCTTTGACTTTCAATACTCTTGAGGGTTCTACCATTCACTGTATATTCCCTACCGGCATTAGAGCTTCCAAAATGCATTCCCTCACATTTGTCCGGATTAAACTCCATCTGCCATCTCTCCGCTCAAGTCTCCAAACAATCTAAATCCTGCTGTATCCTCTGACAGTCCTCATCGCTATCTGCAATTCCACCAACCTTTGTGTCGTCTGCAAACTTACTAATCAGACCAGTTACATTTTCCTCCAAATCATTTATATATACTACAAACAGCAACGGTCCCAGCACTGATCCCTGTGGAACACCACTGGTCACAGCCCTCCAATTAGAAAAGCATCCTTCCATTGCTACTCTCTGCCTTCTATGACCTAGCCAGTTCTGTATCCACCTTGCCAGCTCACCCCTGATCCCCTGTGACTTCACCTTTTGTACTAGTCTACCATGAGGGACCTTGTCAAAGGCCTTACTGAAGTCCATATAGACAACATTCACTGCCCTACCTGCATCAATCATCTTAGTGACATCCTTGAAAAACAAGTTAGTGAGACACGACCACCCCTTCACAAAACCATGCTGCCTCTCACTAATACGTCCATTTGCTTCCAAATGGGAGTAGATCCTGTCTCAAAGAATTCTCTCCAGTAATTTCCCTACCACTGAAGTAAGGCTCACCGGCCTGTAGTTTCCTGGATTATCCTTGCTACCCTTCTTAAACAGAGGAACAACATTGGCTATTCTCCAGTCCTCCGGGACATCACCTGAAAACAGTGAAGATCCAAAGATTTCTGTCAAGGCCTCAGCAATTTCCTCTCTAGCCTCCTTCAGTATTCTGGGGTAGATCCCATCAGGCCCTGGGGGCTTATCTACCTTAATATTTTTTAAGACACCCAACACCTCGTCTTTTTGGATCTCAATGTGACCCAGGCTATCTACACACCCTTCTCCAGACTCAACATCTACCAATTTCTTCTCTTTGGTGAATACTGATGCAAAGTATTCATTTAGTACCTCGCCCATTTCCTCTGGCTCCACACAAGATTCCCTTGCCTATCCTTCAGTGGGCCAGCCCTTTCCCTGGCTACCCTCTTGCTTTTTATGTACGTGTAAAAAGCCTTGGGATTTTCCTTAACCCTATTTGCCAATGACTTTTCGTGACCCCTTCCAGCCCTCCTTGCTTAAGTTCCTTCCTACTTTCCTTATATTCCACACAGGCTTCGTCTGTTCCCAGCCTTTTAGCCCTGACAAATGCCTCCTTTTTCTTTTTGACGAGGCCTACAATATCTCTCGTTCTCCAAGGTTCCCGAAAATTGCCGCATTTATCCTTCTTCCTGACAGGAACATGCCGGTCCTGAATTCCTTTCAACTGACACTTGAAAGCTTCCCACATGTCAGATGTTGATTTGCCCTCAAACATCCGCCCCCAATCTATGTTCTTCAGTTCCCGCCTAATGTTGTTATAATTAGCCTTCCCCCAATTTAGCACATTCACCCTAGGACCACTCTTATCCTTGTCCACCAGCACTTTAAAACTTACTGAATTGTGGTCACTGTTCCCGAAATGCTCCCCTACTGAAACATCTACCACCTGGCTGGGCTCATTCCCCAATACCAGGTCCAGTACCGCCCCTTCCCTAGTTGGACTGTCCACATATTGTTTTAAGAAGCCCTCCTGAATGCTCCTTACAAACTCCGCCCCGTCTAAGCCCCTGGCACTGAGTGAGTCCCAGTCAATATTGGGGAAGTTGAAGTCTCCCATCACCACAACCCTGTTGTTTTTACTCTTTTCCAAAATCTGTCTACCTATCTGCTCCTCTATCTCCCGCTGGCTGTTGGGAGGCCTGTAGTAAACCCCCAACATTGTGATTGCACCCTTCTTATTCCTGATCTCTACCCATATAGCCTCACTGCCCTGAGGTGTCCTCCCGCAGTACAGCTGTGATATTCTCCCTAACCAGTAGCGCAACTCCGCCACCCCTTTTACACCCCCCTCTATTCCGCCTGAAACATCTAAATCCTGGAACGTTTAGCTGCCAATCCTGCCCTTCCCTCAACCAGGTCTCTGTAATGGCAACAACATCATAAGTTCCAAGTACTAATCCAAGCTCTAAGTTCATCTGCCCTACCCGTAATACTTCTTGCATTAAAACATATGCACTTCAGGCCACCAGACCCGCTGTGTTCAGCAACTTCTCCCTGTCTGCTCTGCCTCAGAGCCCCACTGTCCCTATTCCCTAGTTCTCCCTCAATGCTCTCACCTTCTGACCTATTGCTCCCGTGCCCACCCCCCTGCCATACTAGTTTAAACCCTCCCGTGTGACACTAGCAAACCTCGAGGCTGGTTGGAAGATTTACTACCATCTCCGTTAGGGTTATTAATCAGGTTGCAGCAAAGTTGTCACAAGGTGGTTTGCAATTGATTGCATAATATACTGAGCCATGAGGTTATAATCAGCAGCAAAGCGGAGTTTACAAAGCTCTCTTCTAGCACCTGTGCTTTAGCTTGTACGCTAAGGCTGAAGTCGCCAAGTCCTGAATCTGCGTTCGTATCCTATTTTGAGATTATTGAAAGCCTTGAGAAACACACTGTCAAACACTTGAGTGATGATTCAACAACAGATCCTTGCTGGACACTAATGGGGAAAGAGATGGAATTTCCCCTTGTCTTCTTTCATTCAAACTATCATGAAATTGTGCCACCATTTCATTGTTCAGGTTGGATTTTTTTGGTGAACCCTACCTCAGTGTATTGGTGGAGATTGCCACAATACCCTCAGGACACTGCTCAGAGGCAAAGCCAGATGCATATTCCAGAGTTTCATAGGACAGAGGTGTCAGATGGAAGCGGGATTGGTAAGAGTAGCTTAGCCACGACCTGCTGGACATGGCCAAAACCTACATGGGTAAAGGAAACAAATAAAGAATAAAAAAAAACAACTAACACCAAGAGAATAAACTGCATGGGATCAGTGACACGTAAACTTTAAATCAGAAACATTGCAGTAATCATAAGTTATCAGGTGAAACACAGACTGAATGCATCATCATTTTAAAGTTCACTTTCGAGGATTGGACGATAATGACTTCATTGAATATCATCTGAACCATTATACTACTCTTTCCACACTTCCCCCTTTCACAAGATTCCAAGATCACACAAAAAAGGCCACTGGGACCTCCAGTTTGGTAAAATTGCTTCTATATATCCAGACAGAGTACAATAGCAAATTCAGATAGCCAAATACTTTGCACAGATGCATGGGCAGCTAACAAATGGTTTTGGTTCCCAGCATTATTAGAACAGTGGAATACACTAGGGATAGGAAGAAATCCTTCATAGTACATAAAAGGACGAAAGTAACTTGGAAGCAAATCGTGAACAATTAATCAAACTCTGTGGGAAGTTTAATGCAAAGAAAAATCAGGAAGAAGAAATACTAAGTGTCAGAACTAACTGACATTTTCCACTCGCGGTATAGTTTCCTTCAGGTAGCTAGACCTGCATTTTGATAATCCTTTGCTTAAGATTACAGCCCATGATCAGCATGTGCTACCGAAAGTGATACTCGCAATTTTCGTGTCATTATCGTCCAGCCCATCAGTTTCTGGAAGTCAGGGATATAATTGTGCGCACTCACCGCTTCTTGCCCTTGCATCCTGACTCTGAAAAGCTTGACAGGCCGTGATCCGAGATACCTGGTCCGTGTGTCAGACAAGTCTCCAGTGACTGGGTCCAACACTGTCCTTAATAATACTCCGTTCTGAGATAACCACAGAAGAATCTTAGAATATATTATGCCAGCAAAGCAGATACTTGGCTAGGACAAAGCACATAGAAATGCAGAATACACGAGCCTTGCTGTCAGTGGTCTTATATAAATAAAGCAGCCCCTCGCCCTGGGCAAAAATGCTGAGTTGGAGTGAACCCTGCAACAATGTGATAAAATCAAGGCAACAACTAAACACTCGCACAGCAAACCTTGATTTTAACTGTGTTCCCAGGACATGGCATTGGCATAAAGTTATGGAGTAGATGCTAAGGACTAGATCCCCAGTGAAAAGAGGGGAATGAAAGAGTCAAAAAGTCATTTGTGAGCATCTCCAAGCAGCAGGTTACAGATAAGTTTAAGAGGAGTGAGAAGCAATTAATCAATACACCCTCTTCCACATGTTCACTGCTTGCCTCGTGCTGCTCCATAATTTAATTTCAGGAGTTCTTAAAACCCTTAAAGCCGTGAGGATCGCGTGGTTAATTATATAATTTGAACCCTTAGATTACAGCCTTCCATTGGACGGTACAGTATTTTGGCATGATTGGTTGATACTTTATGTTTATCCACTGCACTATGTCCCCCCCCACTCCGTATTTATTTAAATGCTCTCCCACAACACATCCTTTATCCCCCATTAATTGAGCCAAGATCCTCTTAAATAAATAACTATTAACCTCAATTACCCGGTGTAGTACAAGTTCTACATTCTTGCCACTCTGATTCAAGAGGTTTCTCTTCAATTCCTTACTGGATATTTCAGCACCGTTTACATTCACGGTCTCGACATCTTCTTTACACCTAACCTACCAAACTCCTTCGTATTTTTAAAAACCTCAACAGGTCACCCTTCAGTCTTCTCTTTTCTAGAACGAGTGTAAAATTGTTTTCACAGCTTGGCATCATCTTTTGCTGGTAGCGGCGATCACTGACATGCTGCAAGATTTCACCACTATTGAATCCGTCAGTGAATGATTAACTATGGTAAATATCATCACACATTTAGGGTCTAACAGAACACAGAATTATGCAGCAAAACCCATTCCTCAGGGGTTATCAAACAGAAAACACAACACAATTCATACCCAGTAACACTCCCCTGACCCAGATACCTGTTGTGTTTACTCACCTGTAAACCAATATTTAAGTACAAGAAGCCAATGGAACCCTTCTCTCCCAGCTCATCCTGTTTCTCTGCACCTCCCATCTCAACTATACAGAGAGATTCAGGCTGTGCAGGAAGGGCTTGCATACTGAGAGGCTGCAGACAATCCTGAGAATGACATGAAGACGAGGTTAATATAGCTCCCTAAATACGATAATTGGTGTGATATGAGTAATGTGGGCCAGGGCCCAGGCTCAATCACTGATCTGTGTAGTTAACATTGTTAAAAGATTTTGAACATTACAGACCAGTTCCTCATGTAAACGTAGTCTAGGAGTCACTGGCAATGTTCCCTCTAATTTTTCTTTATTGTGCACAGCCTGTTTGCTGCACTGCGTGGTCCCTGTAAGATTACTATGCACTTGTGCTCATGAGCACCTTAATGGGAAAGTTGGTTATGTGCAGCCCATCTGTTGTACTGCACAACTAGAGGGAACGCCAATTAGTGGGCTGAGTGAGAGAAGGGAGCATAAAGCCAACAGATTTTGATTACATCATTGTGCATTTGAGGTGCAGAACGATGACAAAGAAATATACAGTGATAAGAGGGCAAAAGATTAATTCAAAATGTTACCTGACAAATGTATTTTCTTTCCTAATTTGAGAAATCATAGCGGAAGACCAAGGCCGGCAGCAGTTGGCAATGCTGATCAGAAAGCAGCAAGTTTGGGTTATAAAAGCCATTGGACTAGAAAATGTGAAAAAGGGAGAATAAAAATATATATATTTTTTTAAATGAAAGCCATTGGACTGTAGAAAGGGATGGCTGAGGTGATGCTTTTTAGTACTGCAGCCCAGGAAAACAAAGTTAGAATGGGAGCCTGCAATGATGAGCATTGATTTCAAAGCAGCATGGATGCAAAGAGAAAAGTAAGCTTTGGAGTAACATGGGCAATTTCTTCACTCAGAGGGTAGAGTGTGTCTGGAATGGGCTGCCAGAGGTAGTAGTAGAGGCGGGTACAATTGTGTCTTTTAAAAAGCATTTAGATAGTTACATGGGTAAGATGGGTATAGAGGGTTATGGGCCAAGTGCAGGCAACTGGGACTAGCTTTATGGTTAAAAACTGGGCGGCATGGACTGGTTGGGCCGAAGGGCCTGTTTCCATGCTGTAAACTTCTATGATTCTATGGGAGTCCTGACCACAGGAGGAAATAAAATAGAGGTCGACTCAACAAAATTTCAAACAGAAGGACTGGAAGTGATTGATCGAAGGGGAAAATCAGGTAAGCTTTTTCTTGTACAAGAGGTATTCAAAAAGCTTTACCAAATATGAGCGCATTGTTTCTGCTCCAAGTGTGCGCAGGTTTTAACAGTTAGAAAGCTTTTGGCCGCATGGTGGCACAGTATTAGCACTGCTGCCTCGCAGCACTGAAGACCTGGTTTCGACCCCGGACTTGAGTCACTGTCCGCGTGGAGTTTGCACATTCTCCCAGTGTCTGCGTGGGCCTCAACCCCACACTCCAAAGATGGGCAGTGTAGGTGGATTGGCCATGCTAAATTGCCCTTTAATTGGAACTGTTTATTAAGTTAGACAACGTTGAGTGGAAATGGCATTTAGTAAGAGGAAACGTTACGATCAAGGCAGTTTTATGGGGTGTCGCACTTGAAGTTAGAGGAGATAGTGGGATCAAATAATGTTGACAAATAAGGGACACAGTATTAAGTAAACACAAAGGTGGGAGACACACATAACATTTTGTTCAATTTTATGCTGTGACTGTTTATACTGTGACTGTTCCCCCTCTACCTTGATCCTTTTTTAAAACATCCAAAATACTTTGTCCCACTGCAACACTCCACCCCCTCCCCTATCAAATTGGGCCGTTGGTCACTTGTTTAGTTTTGCTTTCACTGAGCATCGACCTTTGTTCTATTAACACCTTCTGATATCTTACTACTGTGCCACTAGTAACACCTTCAATAGCCCTTCACACTGCCATTAACACTTCCTGTCTCATGACCTACATATCTTTGTTGCAATCCCTCCAAGCACTGATCTGCTCCGCTCCTGGTACTCTACCCCTTCATAGAACATACAGTGCAGGAGGCCAATCGGCCCATCTGGTCTGCGCCGACCCACTTAAGTCCTCACTTCCACCCTATCCCTGTAACCCAATAACCCCTCCTAACCTTTTTGGTCACTAAGGGCAATTTATCATGGTCAATTCACCTAACCTGCACGTCTTTGGACTGTGGGAGGAAACCGGAGCACCCGGAGGAAACCCACGCAGACATGGGGAGAACGTGCAGACAATCGAACCTGGGATCCTCGCGCTGTGAAGTCACTTGTGCTACTGTTGGATTATATATAGTATATAATCCAACTCGTATCCCTCTCTGTAGCTCTGAAGAGTCATACAGACTCAAAATGTTAACTGTTTCTCTCTCCGCAGATACTGCCAGACTTGCCAAGATTGTCCATCATTTTCTGTTTTTGTTATAAATGTTGGGGGGTTATTCAACGAAAAGATTAATCTGAAAAAATGAGTTAGGATTACAAGGTCCAAGTCGAAAAGCTGACCAGTATTTTGTGTATAATTTCACTACAAGTAATCTAATTAACAGCTCTTTAAAGGAAGAATGACGCTAGTGGTGCAGTTCGTCTCGTACTTCTATCATTTTGGTATTTAGTGGCAGGAATGCAACATTAGGTTTCAAGTTTCTCATCTCCCAACAGTGCTGACTGCAAGAAATCACCACATAATATTCTGAGTGAAGTGTTCCACCCCTAAATTGTAAGAACAAACTCCCAATCAGCTTCCTGGAAGAGTTCCCAACACCAAACTTGTGAGTGGAAGACAGTCTGATGTTGCTACCAACTTTGCCATATGGTCTAGGTTTCAACAGTTACCAAATACCAGACTAGTCTCATTAGCAGCTGAATGTGCTTCTGTGGAAATACCAGGACCAGGCTTGCAAGAAGCACCCACCAAACCTGCAATCTCTACCACTTAAACAGCCATGGCAGTGGATGCATAGCAACACCACCCTGCAAGTAACCCCTCTCCATGTCACACCACATCCCGAGTTGGAAACATGTCACCATCCCTCCATTGCCACTGGGCCAAAATCCTGGAACTCCCCGTTGAACTGCGCTGTGGATGCGCCTGCACCACACTGACTGCAGCGATGCAAGTAGGAGGCTCACCACCACTTTCTCAAATTAGGGATGGGAAATAAATGCTGCAGCAAAGTCCACATCCCATGGGCAAAAAACATTTTATAACATATATTTTTTAAAGGAATGGGGATCAGTAAAAGTGCATTGAGGTTTTATAAAAAATCATTCAAGACATGTGGGCCCCTAATTGCCCTAGAACGGAGTGTATTTCAGGGCATTTAAGAGTCAGCAACATTGCTCTAGGTTTGGAGTCAGATGTAGGCCAGACCAGGTAAGGATGGCAGATTTCCTTCCCTAAAGGACATTAGTGATCCAGATGGGCCTTTATAACAATCAACAATGGTTTCATGGTCATCATTAGACTTTTAAAATTCAAATTTCACCATCTGCCATGGTAGGATTTGCAGCTGGGTCTCCTATGCCTCTGGATTACTAATCCAGCGATACCACCACACCACCGACCTCCCCAACTACGACCCAGTACATCTAATCAACTTTACCGAAAGGCAATTGGGTAAAACTTACCGAAGGGTCCAGAGAAATAATTCGGACAGTGTTGTCTATGAGACCAACAGCCAGAAATCGAGAACGCTGTTCCCCTGGAGGGACATTTGCTAAACTCATGCAGACCACATCAGTTGACATCTCTTTCCGTTCCGTGTACTCATTGAGTTGTCCAGACTGCAAACAAAATTTTGCAAAAGTAACACTTGAAAAATCTGGTGCACAATCCTGTTTCACAGCACATCGCAGAGACAGTTTAACATAACAGGATCAGGCTTATGATTATAACATTAACCATCAACTACTAAAATAATCAGTTCAGATACAATTTAATCCCAAAAAAATGCAAATGTTTAAATTCCACGCACCCACTCCTTCTGCTCTTTTCTCACGCCCCCATTCTCAAACATATCTTCCTGCCTGATGGAACTTAAATCAATGCCGACTAAACATGCAATCTTTTAAAATCTGGTTTCTTCTTCCTCCTGACTCCTACCTCCTAGATGTGAGAATATGTTTCATAAATTAATCTTGAACCTACTGAAAACCAAATCTGAAAATTGTCTTTTCATTTTTGCTAAGTAGTAGCAGCACAGGGCTAAATCATTGGCTTTGAAAGCAGACCAAGGCAGGCCAGCAGCACGGTTCGATTCCCGTAACAGCCTCCCCGAACAGGCTCCGGAATGTGGCGACTAGGGGCTTTTCACAGTAACTTCATTTAGAACATAGAACAATACAGCGCAGTACAGGCCCTTCGGCCCACGATGTTGCACCGAAACAAAAGCCATCTAACCTACACTATACCATTATCATCCATATGTTTATCCAATAAACTTTTAAATGCCCTTAATGTTGGCGAGTTCACTACTGTAGCAGGTAGGGCATTCCACGGCCTCACTACTCTTTGCGTAAAGAACCTACCCCTGACCTCTGTCCTATATCTATTACTCCTCAGTTTAAGGCTATGTCCCCTCGTGCTAGCCATTTCCATCCGCGGGAGAAGGCTCTCACTGTCCACCCTATCTAACCCTCTGATCATTTTGTATGCTGAAGCCTACTTTGAAGCCTACTTGTGACAATAAGCGATTTCATTCATTCATGTAGAACTGAGTCATTATTGCTGAGGAGTCTCTGGCACCTCCTGGTGGCTTGTTTTAAGAAGGACGGATATCAACCCAGGAGCAAGCCACAAACTCAAAGGGAATACTTTTCAGGTAAAATGAGATGTTGGCAACTATATGTTGAGAGCAGGGATTTCTAACTCTTAAATCTGATATAATGACGCGTGCTCACCGGATCCATCTCAAAGTAGACCAGTTCCCCGCCGGTCAAAGCAATCACCACCTGCCGCTGGTTCACAGCACATTTCACAATCGTCTTTTTACCAGGGGTCTTCCACTCATTGACTCTCTTATCAGCACGGATGTGACGGATTCCATCGGGGTACACCTAAAAACCACAAAGGGAGCTGGACATTCCTTGGGCTACAGTGCGACGCATACATTCCTATAATGGCCTTGAATGCAACCCAACACCTCAATTTGTAAAAGGCAACAATAACAGGCCTTTGTGCACCAACACACAATATATTTTAAAGAATGCACTGAAAAATTCCTCCTCATTATTTTGGATGAGCTATCGCAGCAAGGTACCTCTGGTGAATGCAATTTGGTTCATCATAAAATTATAACACTCAGTGGAACCTAATTACTCTTAATTCAGTTGAACTTTATTTTGAATTGTTCTCTTCAAATATTTCTGATTTATTAAATATTACAGTTCCTGCTTGAATGGCGATGCTCCTAGATAATACAACATCTACTATCCCTCTTGCTCCACCGCTGATAATCCCCAGTCTAATCATGGGAAGAATTTGTTCATGGATGAGAAGCATCTTTCACTATTTTTACACTAAAAATCTCTGGTCAAGTTCACCCCTCATTGCTTAGGTCGAGACTAAAGATTTACCTTATGGATAACGAAGGCAAAAACAACAATGCTTGGAAGAGGGAGAGAGATTGGGAAAGAAAGATTATTCTCCAAAGGAAAATCTATAACGCTATTTTAACTATTAAAACAGATGCCTGTGGGCGACACGGTGCCTACGGGTTAGATCCCAGCTGCATCAATGTGGAGTTCGCACATTCTCCCCGTTTCACCCCCACAAACCAAATATGTGCTGGTTAGGTGGATTGGCTACGCTAAATTGCCCCTTAATTCGGAAAACAACATTTGGGGATTCTAAATTTAATAGCAAATAACAGATGCCTAATTGAATGCCTTTTGAAAGAGGTGGGGGCAAAATCAACAATTTAAAATGCACCTTTTCTTTCTAAAGGAACGCCACCTCAATAAAGTAAGTCATGTTCTGGCACGCATTGGAACAGTAGGCTATTCGGCTGCTCGAACAGGTACCATCAGACAATATCGCTGGTCGGGACTCTGGACTCCTCCCACAAACTTTTCTTAACTAAAACACATCACTCTTTATATTTTATACTCAAAGGAATACAATTCTACCCGCAGATCCTGTCCATGCAATTTAGCCCTTTCAGCCAAAGCATCATTCTGAGAAATTGCTACTACACCCTCCCCCCAAGGCCAAAATATCCATTGACGTAGTGGTCAGAACTCTAACAAACTCCAACCATAGCTCCAGCTAACTATATAACTAACCACATTGCATTCCAGACTGCTTGAGGTAGCGGCAAACATTCTATTAACCTTTTTAATTATTTAATCGATACTGTAGAGCGTTCTAATTAACACCATATGTTTTAGCAAAATACCATAACAAGACTGTGAAACTATCATTACAACAAAATGTAAATGTTCAATTTTCACTCAGATTTTAGCGCAGTGCTGCGGATGTAAATTTTTAAATTAAGGACTATAGTGTTAAAGAAAAACAGCTGTACAAGTACGGATTCTGCTCTGCCACCCGGAGGAATTTTGACTGGGGAAGTAGCTGTTCGGTGGATCAGTGCTGGTGGAAGGCAGAGGAACAATTTGAGATGACCAATTAAGTACACCTCACCTGAAGCTCTGTAGTTGGAGACTTGTGCACAAAAACAGAACAAATATGCTACTTTCAAAAAATAATGGCACAAATTAGATAAAATTATATACTACATGTTCTTCAGGTGAGAAGCCACAAACGGGACTGAAATAAAGGCAGAGAGATATGTAAAACTTTGAATATTGCTACTGAGTCCAGCTATTTTATGGACACCCAAGTAAATAACAGAAGCCATGCCAATATACAGGTCACAACTAGTTAGCAGATGGTGCATTTTGTATACAAGTTGTACTGTAAACTAGAGGAACAATTACATTTAGTTTATCACCCCACTAAAGGAATTGCCTCAATAAAGAACGAAGGAGCAGAAAATTAAAGAAGGAATGAGAGCTCAAACACAGCTGAATGTGGTACTTCCACCGAACCAAATCAAATTCTATACCCCTACCTGGACCAGTGCATCCTCACCAAGTAAGGAACAGGAGAGGGTGGGGGTGGTACCCAGAAATCCAGAGTCTGTCACTTCCTCTACGGTTTCACCAATAGACAGTACCAGCGTGGCATTCACGAAAGACACAATGATGTATGCATCATACTCATCTAAACACACACAAAAGAAAGGTGCAAAATACACTTGCAGGTTAACATTCAACACTATTAAAATGTATTACTGGCAAATTCAATTATGCATTTAAGAAGATTTTAAAGTCATTTACGGCACAGGCCATTCAGTCCATCAAGTCCATGTGAGCTCTCTGGACAGCAATTCAATCAGTCTCATTTTCCCACACTATCTCCGTAGCCCTGCAAGTTTAATTTCCTAACACGCTCACCCAATTTTCCTTTGAAATCATTCATCATCTGCACTTTCACCACTCTCGTAAGTGCTTTCCAGGTCCCTTGCTGTGTAAAAAAGCTCTCTCTCATATTTCCCTGCACCCATTGCCTAATACTTTAAATCTGTGCCCTAGTCCATGTACCATCAGCTAATGGGAACAACTTTTCTTTGACTGCTGTATCTAATCCTGTCATAACCATGCACACTTCTATCAAATTTCTCCTCAATCTGCTTTTCTTCAAGAACACGCCGAGTTTTTCTAACTGAACCTTATAGCTAAAATCCCTCATTTTTGGAACATTCTGGTAAATCTTCTCTACATCCTCAGGACCCTCACATTCTTCTTGAAGTATGGTGACCAGAACTGGACACAATAGTCTATTTGTGGCACAACCAGAACTTCACAAAGGCTCAGCATAACCTCACTGCTTTTGTACTTAATAGAGGAGATTTTCTGGACGTTTTTGCCTGCTGGACCTTCCGGGACCGATGACGACGATGAACCCCTGCCATGGATTTCCCGGTGACGGGGGGGGGGGGGGGGGGCACGCAATGGGAAATCCCACCGACAGCAGCAGGACCAGAAGATCCCACCACTAGCTAATGGCGGCTGTCTCCCACCGCCGAGAAATACACAGTAGGGGCATGTATTTCCACCCCCCACCCAAATCTCGCCCAGGATCCCATAGGCTTTGCTGACGACTGAACTTTAAACATCTATGCACATGAAATCTCACGTCTCTGTATATTCCTTAGAATTATGCCATTAACCTTTTACCTCTCCCTTCTGCTAAAATGCTTTACCTCATACTTTGTTGAATAAAATTCCATCAGTCACTTGTCTGCGAGCCTGTTTTAGTTAATTGGTATAATCTTCGCTATTTACCAAACTTGAGTAAAATTCAAAATTTCACACTATCCCAAAATCCAAGTCGTTCGTATCCACCATATCCGACTGACCCTTGGGGACCATTGTCTACCATCCGCCAGTGTTAAAAACAACTATTAACTGCAACTTCCTGTTTTTGTATTCAAGGTAATTTTTTTAAATCCAAGTTGACACTGGCCCTCTTTTATCAATCCATATTGACAACATCCACATATTCTCTTCATCAACCACCTCTTAATTCCCTCAAAACTCTCAATTGGCTGTTGACTTATTTCCCGGTTTACTGTTGAATATTGTGCAGGGGTACGGGGAAAAGGCAGGGGAATGGCACTCAGTCATGATGCTCATTTTGGAGAGCCAGTGCAGACATGATGGGCCAAATGGCCTCCTTCTGTGCTGATTGTTTCTAAACCCTTACCCACCACGAATGTTAAACTGACTGCCTTGTAGTTATCAGGAACAATCTTATCCTTTCTTGTTTCTAAACCCTTACCTACTACGAACGTTAAACTGACTGGCTTGTAGTTACCAGGAACAATCTCATCCTTTCTTGGACAGTTGCCACTCTCCAAATCTCTAGCTCCTGTGAGTAGCAAACATTGGAAGATTACGGCAAGCTCTTCTGCTATTGTCACCTCCAATTTCCTTTGCACCCTGGGATGCAAGCCCCCTGGGACAAGCGAGTTATCTAGTCTAAGCATAGCCAGTCTTTCTGTACATCCTGCCCATTCATTTTCACCCCATTTAATCTTCAATTGCACCTACCTTTCATCTAATTACGTTCGTTTTAAACTGTAATAATTTTTTGTATTATGTAGATTTTATTTCTATTGTGAAAATACATATTCCCACCTCACTTCAAAGTATTAGCTCCAGACTAGAACTACTGAGGACAATCAGTTTCACGGAATATAATTAATGGCTATGGGGTAGGGGAATGCGACTGAAATACATATTTGTGGTCAAGCTTGATCAATACTTGTAAAGTTGATCAGCTTTTAGTGCAATCCGTTGTCAGGTAGGGAGCCATTTTCACCAGAATACAACCAGTACTTAAACGTGGGGCCATTAGCTGAAGGCCAAAGAAAAGGGACACAAGTGTCCAGGAAAGAAACCACAGTGACTTGCGACTAGCAGGCAAAACAACAAATACTAAAAAGGTTTCTGTTGTAAGAACCGGGAAACATTTTTGTGGAGAACACTCAATTGTTGCTTACTGTGGGGGTAGCCAGGTTACACCCAAGAACGAGTAACAAGTATATTGCTAAACTGTTGGTTTACAACAAACCCCAAATTAATTCATCCGCACCTCACTAATCTGGGGCTTCCTAAACTAAACCTGTACTAAATTTTGGGATTCCTTGTACTTCCCTGGCCAGTTCGTCAAATCCTGCATTTTACACTGCCACTATTCCAAGTCATAAAACCAACCAACCAGTCTCATAACCGGTATTCTGCTGTATGAACCAAAACGCTGACATAACAAATATCGTAATAACTAATTGCATCACTGCTTAATTAAATTTCCCAAATAAGCCCCAATATCTGAAAGAGCCAAATTCCCCATACCAAATTAGAACAAATATTGCTCAGTACATACAAATATTAAAAACAATACAATCACTCCCTTAATTCCCCCCATCATCGAATTTAGTGTTGTCACTAGGATTCCAGGTGCAATTAATGCCAAAAGGAATGTCCATGTCAATTTGAACTGCGCAGAACAATCATAAATCATGCTCTTCCAAACTTGAATCACATTTAGCAAGGGTACTGTGAGCAGTAAATTACGGTCTGGAGGTTCGAATAAGTGGTTGCAATTTGAGATGATAAGAATTCTCAGAAGTAAACATTGCAACATAACAGGACTTTTTTTCTCTGTGCTGTTGGAAATGAACTACATTGGCCCAATGACAACACTGATACTGTTCATTGCTGATCCTTTTAATATTCTATTGTTGGGGTGGAAGGGGGATGTCACAATTATCCAGCCAACATCGTTTAATGTAGAATATCTGCATCGGCAGTACTTTGCTTCACGAAATCACTGGTTAGGACCGTTCTTTACAATGTCTGTCCTAAACCAGTATCCAAGAGGCCCTATCAGCAGGTACGCACCTAGAATGAGTAGCACCTTCCCCGGCCACCTGTGGGAGAGAAACAGAGGCTTGGTATTGGTAGAGATTGAGCCACCACATACCAGCCTTGGTTAGTACTGCTCTTCAGACTCAAAAGAGGACAACCAGGGTACAAACTGCAACAGCAAAAAGATCACTTGGGCTAGGCAAACTCCGCACTGTCACTCTCGCTTATCGAGCCAATGCATGCAAAATCAATGAGTAAAACAACCATGATTCTACAATTATGGGAAAGCCCGTGCCAAAATTAGAACATGTAAACATTGCTGTGATGCAATGGAGACTGTAACATCACACTTTCTCAAGGCTATTAGGGATGGGTTACAAATGATGAGCATTTTCAAATTTAATTTGAAAAAGGAACGTATTCTCATTAACAAGTCACCACTTCAGCATCCACCAGATTTCTGCAAGTATTCTAAATTATTGCACTTCAAATCAAATCTCAGAAAATGCATGCATATGGCAAACATATTCTTCTATCAAATGTTTTCCTGATATATACCTGGGTTGTGATGTTGAACCAGTCGTTATCATGCATTCCAATTTGTAAATGCAATCAAGTCTATTTTGAACTTCCACTGGGATTTATCATTAACAGGATGTGCCTAGCCAGAGAGATCATTATTGCAGTTTTCACATCTGTACATCTTTCACAAATTTCAAGAAATACAATGACAGAAATCATAGCATGCCTTCCCACATTAACCCCAATTTATGCTCCATTACTTAACCTCAACCTTGGTAACTGCGCAGAGAACAACCGAGAAATACACTGGGCTAGAATGGGAAATGCACCCGATGGCTCACTCATGTTCGCCATCCAATGGCAGTAGCTGGAAAATGCAAGTGCATGGATTTTGGATGATAGAATCATGTTCAATCACAATACCTCCCAGCCACATGGACTGCTGATATCTATCTGAGCCGGCGCACGAATAATGGCATGTAGGCAAGATGGCTGAGGGTTGACACCGTCTGTGGAATGGAATCATATGCTAGTATGAGCCAACACCACTAGGAAAGGGAAATGAAAAATTGGATAAAAACACTGAAATTAGAATCAATGTGAGGCTTTGAAAGTGATCAGAAATGCATATAATTGAAATAAACTGTATTCATTATCTCCTTTGTAAGTGTGAGGCTTCTATACAAAAATTAACCACAACTTTAGTAACCATGTTTCATATGTCAGATCAATTGAGGCTTGGTTTAATCCATTCATTACTTTCAACAATGCTTTTGATGTCTATGGATTTGATTACTTTCCAGCTGTTTCTCTGTGCTCGCTTTGTATAACTTTTATTTCAGGGTTATTGCACATGATTTTGTTTTGAGGGGGACAAACTGTAGAAAAATTGTTTAAAATTAATTCTGTAGCACCAAAGCTTGTAAACCTCCAATGTGTTAACAAAGTGTTTGTTCAACTCTGCAACGTGGACATTTGAAATAAGAATTATTGCTTTCTTCAAAAAATATTACTTTTGGAGAATTGGCTGCCAGCACTACATATTTGCTGGACACGGTTAAGTGAACATTGGCCAAACAGGTTTCTGGTCCACATATTATTCAGGTCATACCTTCCACATGTCTTCTTACAGTCCATACGGCATTAGGGTTACCGGGCAGCTCTGAGACAGCCATTTCCGATACCTGTGAAAGAACGAGAGAAACTGGGCAAATGTCCTCTACATTATTTTACAAAAGTATCTGTTCATTTTAAAGCGGGGTTCAAACAGCTCGAATTGGATCTCATAGATCCAATCCAACAGTGAGGGGGAAAAAAAGCATGTCACTAGGAAACGGAGCAAGGACACAAGATAATAGCTTCAAGTCTTCCTAATATTTAATTGGAGGAAATTTCTGCTTTCCCAACGTAAGCAGTATGATAAATCATCGGTAGCAGAGCACTCATGGACTGCTGAATCAGAGAATTAAAAACTTTCTCCAAATATTTTTCAGAGAAGAGACATGATTCACATCATTTAACCAGCAGTACAAACAGTGCTCAACCAAGCTTGATTCGTTCCTGACCAGACATTTCTACACAGGGCACGCCATCAGGAATTGAAACTTTGACCAATTATTCTGCATTATCCCTTAGTCAAGCCCACACACTTTAAAGCAAATTATAGTTTCCCAATTGGGGTGCGCTAACTAACCAGAGCAGATGAAACCTGGGACCTTCTCGTCACCAGTTGAATTACACAATGCTTCTTCTTCAAAAATATTTTTCTTGAACATTTTTTTAATGAATACAGAATAAAAAACACATCCTCAAACAAAACCACAACCTCCCACCCCCGCTAACAGCTGACAGTAACTAGCTCTTTAAAATACAGAATGAAAGGACACCATCTTTTATAAAACCCCTCAATTGCATCCCTTAACGTATACTTAATTTTCTCACGGTGCAAAAACTCTATCATAAGATCTCCCAGCCATAGCGAGGCATTGGGTGGAGAAGCCGACCTCCACTCCAACAGAACCCGCCTGCAAGCGATCAGCGAGGCAAAGGCTAAGACATCTGCAGCTCCAGCAGGGCTGACATTCCAAATAAGGCCACCAGGAGAAAGGGCTTCAATTACACCTAATGAATCGCCGAAATGGTGCTGAAGGAAAACCCAAAATCTCATCAGCTCAGGACATGCCCAGAACATATGCACATGGTTTGCCAGGCTCCTCCCACAACGCTCATACCCATCTTCCATCCCCTCAAAGAATCGACTCATCCTAGCCCTAGTTAAGTGCGCCCAGTGTACCACCTTCAACTGTATAGCCCCAGTTCAATTACAGGATGCTTCTATCGAGTTAGGACTCAGGGAACCTCTGTGGCCTTTTAAAGATACAATCACTTGCATCTTGGTGACACAGCCTGGTACAAACCAAAATAATTCCACGTATGTCATACCTCAAGACCATGCCTCAGGACTCTCAATGATGACCGCGGACCCCTCCCACAGGCAACATACAGCTGAGGTGTGTCTTCATTGGCCAGATCAGCAATCTGCAGATAAAAATAGAAGCAATAGCTAAACATCGGTGACAGACATAAAACTGTCATGACAACACACGGATGGCTGAATCAGAAAAAGATCACTTTCCTCAAATACTTTTCGGAGAAGAGACATGATTCACATCATTTAATCAGCACTACACAGTGGTCATTAATTGTGTCAAAATAAAGTACACAATTAAAACCTGCAAACCTACACAATCCAGGCAATCTAATAGTTGCTGAAACAAAGAGTCCCAACTCCATTTAAGAATGCCTACAAAGTGAAGGATTTCGAATTAATTTATTTATACCTGGCATGTCAAAATTGGTGAAAGGCTGTCTAGTTCGTCCACCAGTACCAGGTTCTTGAGAGGTCGTGGCTGAAAGAAAAAGGTATCTCCTTCTTCCAAAGGCATGGCCGAGGAGAACTCTGGCTCATCATCATCATCTCCTAGATGTGCAATCTGATAAAGGTAACTGGAACAGGAAAGGGGCAGCATTTACTGATCTGCATAACAAAAGCTTTCTGAAGAATAATTTATTCATTAACAAACAAAAATTTCTTGTTTGCGCTTGCTTGGAAACTTAAAAATCGCTTCATGGAAAGTGCAAAAAAAACCTGTGGATGTTGGGTCAATTGAAATTTAAGACTGACATAAAACCTGGGCATGAGTAATCAAGGTGAGATGGCAGGTTAAAATATATTGCCGCTATTCCTGTTTATTTTCCAATGCCTGCCGATTTTCCTGTCAAAAGCATTTTTTTTTTTAAAAAAGAGAGATTGAAGGGATGATTACCCCGTTCATTTGAAGAGGGAAGGTGGTCAGAATTAGAAAGGTGCTACTACAGAGAGGAAGGCAGGCAGGAGGTTTGAGTCTTCCAAACCTGATGTATTATTACTGGGCGGCGAATGTGGAGAAGGTATGGAGCTGGGTTAGAGGGGTTGACTCCCAATGGGTCAGAATGGAGGAACGTTTGTGTAGGGGGTCGAGATTGAAGGCGCTAGCAACAGCGCCACTCCCGACGGCCCAGAGGAGATACTCAATGAGTCCGGTAGTAATAACTTTGTTGAGAATTTGGAGGCAGTTTCCCAGTACTTCGGGTTGGGGGCAGGGTCATGGGAAATGCCGATTTGGGGGAACCATCGATTTGAGCCAGGGAATTGGGAGGGAAATTTTCAGAGATGGGAGGAGAAAGGAATTAGGACACTAAAAGGTTTGTTTCTTGGGGGTCGGTTTGCAGGATTGAAGGAGCTGGGAGCAAAGTATGGGCTGGAGCAGGGGGAAATATTGAGATACATGCAGGTTCGAGACATTGCCGGAAAGGAGATACAGCTTCCCAGTAGAGCCGGCTTCCACATTGCTGGAGGAGGTACTGACGACAGGGGGATTGGAGAAGGGGGCAGTGTCGGCGTTTACGGGGCTATTTTGGAAGAGAAGGCACCGCTGGAAGGGATCAAGGCAAAGTGGGAGGAAATTGGGAGAGGATATGGAGGAGGGGGTTCTGGTGTGAGGTGCTTCCACCTCGTGTGCGAGGTTGGGGCTGATACAGCTGAAGATGGTATATAGAGCACACCTCACAAGGGCGAGGATGAGCTGGCTCTTTGAGAGGGTAGAAGAGGTGTGTGAACGTTGCCGGGGCCCCCCCCGCAAACCACATTCATATGTTTTGGTCCTGTCCAAAGCTGGAGGATTACTGGAAGGAGGTTTTTAAGAGTAATTTCTAAAGTGGCGCACGTGAAACTGGGCCCAGGCCATCGGGAGGCCATATTCAGGGTGTCAGACCAGCCGGGGTTGGAAACAGGTGCGGAGGCAGATGTCGTAGCCTTCACCTCATTGATCGGTCAAAGGTGGATCCTGTTAGGGTAGAGATCAATCGCTTCACCCTGTGCCCTGGCGGCAGGACCTGCTGGAATTCTTGACTCTTGAGAAGGTCAAATTTGAACTAAGGGGAAGGATAGAGGGGTTCTACAACTCATGGGCATTATTCATTATGCATTCTCGAGAATTGGATTACATTGAACATGGGGGGGGGGGAAAGAGAGAGAGAGAGAGACTGTGTGTGATAATGGTGACTATGGGTGATTCCTTTTTGTCATTTGTTTACACTAACATACAGGATAATGTTTGGGGGGAGGATGGGATCGTTGTTATTGATATGGGGATTGACATTTCATTCAATACTGATTATTGTTGATTGCTGGGTGTAAATTTGGGAGGAAATGTGAAAAAGGAGGAAAATAAAAATATTTTTGAAAAAAGGATATTGTGTAATGTCAGGCATGTGGAATTAAGGTATAGGTGAACCATACGATAAGATTGAATGTTAGGACCAAATGGCTGAATAAAGTACTCCTAATCTTGTGATATGCAAAGGACGACACTCGTGAACCATAATCATACTGGTGCTCCACTCAAGTAATTGGCAGAGGGTGCATGGGGAGAACATTTACCCAGCATGTTATGGTGACTGCCAATGCACAGCCTGAAAAGACGGTGAAAGCAGACTCAATAACTTTCATAAGGAATTTGCATAAATACTTGAAAGGGAAAAATCTGCAACACTATGAGGAAACAGTAGAGTTGGATAGTTCGTTCAAAGGCAAGAAAATACTGATTAGCCACAATGCTAGTTCCATTACCACGAGCACGAAAGCTGATTCCCATGGGCCAAGTGCTGCCTAAAGCCCAGAAATCCCAATCAAAGCTCAGACAAACCATTTTATTTTAAACATTATGTAAATTGATGGGAAGCCGAGTTAAACGTTTGAGTGAGGGCACGGTGGTGCAGTGGTTAGCACTGCTGCCTCACGGCGCCAAGGTCCCAGGTTCGACCCCGGCTCAGGGTCACGGTCTGTGTGGAGTTTGCACATTCTCCCCGTGTTTGCGTGGGTTTAGTTAGCCCCACAACCCAAAGATGTGCAGGGGAGGTGGATTAGCCATGCCCCTTAATTGGAAAAAATGAATTGGGTAATCATTCTAAATTTTAGGGGAAAAAACTTTTGAGTGGGTCCCCAAGGCTTCATTATATGTATCTGAGATCCAACTGATTTATGGCACTGTTGGATGTTCTCCAAGGAAGTCAAACATTTAGACAGTTTTCATTAACAGATCCAGACCACCAGATGCTTTCAAGCAACTAATTATTCATCACCTTGTTCATGAATAGAGATATAGACGGTAAAAATAAGACAGCTATTTAATTGCTGCAACATCCACTGTGACTGTCCACTGTAAAACACTCCACACTCACTGATTGCCAAATTCTGATGCAACAAAGAGAAATCCGGTCTTCAGGACACACATGGCAGTCGACACAGGAACAGTGTCAAAATACTTCAGCCTGATTTCAGTCACCTGTAAATATGCAAAGAGCATGGCTTTAAAAAACAGTGCAGAAACTTGACTGCAGGAAAGGGGGCTAAGGAGTGAGGTGTGTGAGAGAGAGAGAGAGAGAGAGAGAGAGAGAGAGAGAGAGAGAGAGAGAGAGAGAGAGAGAGAGAGAGAGAGAGAGAGAGAGAGAGAGAGAGAGAGAGAGAGAGAGAGAAACAGTGATACATACATCAGATACAAAAGGACCATGGAGTCGCTGGTTGGGCTGCGCCCGCCTGAGTCCTGATCTTTAGGCCCTTTTCACTTATTTTTTGTGGGGAAAATTGCATGAAACGTTGTCCCTCTTGAGAGTAGAAGATGGAGAATGGCTAAGAACCTGTGGATAAATTAGGAGGAAGGATTCGAGCGCTAGTTCAAGCACAATGAAGGGTGTGGGCAGGGAAGTTAGGCGCGGGGGGGCGGGGAGAGGGATATTACGGTAGATACATTGACGGAGGCGAGGTATTGAAAGGGGTGGAGGTCGCACTGTCGAGGCCACCACGCCTGAAGCCAAAATGGAAGATCAGAATTGATCTGTGGAGGACCTTGAGAACTGGTCTTGATATAATATCTTTGTCACAAGTAGGCTTACATTAACACTGCAAGGAAGTTACGTGAAAAGCCCCTAGTCACCATATTCCAGCACCTATTCGGGTATACAGAATGTCCAAATTACCTAACAAGCATGTTTTCCGGGACTTGTGGGAGGAAACCGGAACTCCCGGAGAAAATCCACGCACATTTAGGGAGAATGTGCAGTCTCCGCACAGACAGTGGCCCAAGGCATGAATTTATTTTTTTAAAAGTTCACGGACAGGTTGTAAGTTGGTTCCGCTGTTGACGACAGCCCTGCTTCCGTTCTCCCCAAAGAACTTTTTCGGGTAACCCAGTAGTGCTGGCCATGCTAAAAATACAGAGGCAACTACGCAGCACTTTAAAGTAGGCAGAGATTCGAGGACGATACCGATCAGGGACAACCATTTGTTTGAACCAGCTAGGGTGGATGCCAGATTTAGGTGATGGCAGTAATGGGGATTTGTTCCTGGAGGGGGCAGCTGGCGGGTTTGCAGGAATTAGTGGAGAAGTCTGGGCTTGCGCAGTTGTAGGCATTCGGGTACTTGTAAGACCGGAATTTTGCGAGGAAGGATTATTTGAGATTCCGATTGCACCGCCTGCATCATTGGTGGAGAGGGTGCTGCATTGGCTGTGTTGGAGCAGGATTATACATCAGGCCTCTATGGGAGGCAGCTGGCAGAGGACGGGGCCTCGATGGAGGAGATTAAAGGCGAAATGGGAGGAGGAGCAAAGGTGAAGTGGAGGAGGGTGTGTGATATGAGGCTTTGTGGAGAGTGAATGTCACACCATCGTGTGAGAGGCCAGTGCTCATCCGACTGAAGGTGGCATGGATGAGTCGGGTGTAGAAGATAACTGCGAGCATCGTGGGAGGGTCCAGCGAGCCACGCACATATGTTCTGAGCATGTCCTAGCTAGCAAACTTTTGGGGCTCATTCTTCAGCACCATGTCGCCGATTTTAGGCAGGGAGTTGGAGCCAGGCCCCCTGGAGGCCACATTCAGGGTGTCAGAACTGCCCGAGTTGGGAGCGGCAGATATTTTAGCCGCCACCTCGTCGATTGCTCGCAGGCAAGTTCTTCTGGAGTGGAGGTCAGCTTTTCCACCCAGTGCCTCAGTGTGACTGGAGGACCTTCTGGAATTTTTGTATTTGAAGAAAGTTAAACACACGTGGAGGGGGTCGATTGGGAAATTATATACAAGATGGGAACTGTTTGTTATGTATTTTAAAGTGCTGGTCACGGTCAGCTGTTTGGGGGGGGGGGGGGGTAGTTTTTGTGTTTTGCAATTATATATAAATTTTTACATGTTCAATAAAAAGACTTACCAAAAAAAAGAACCATCAGTTTTTCACTATCTAGTTCAGCGCAAGGTAAAGTGCCTCTCTAGACATCGGCAGCATTTAAAGTCTTTACGCATGGGCTTCAGAGAATTAATTGACAAAAGAAAAAACTTTTGGCAACAAAGCAGTAAACTTAAAAATATGCATCAGAGAAAGGAAAAATGCATTGTTAAATGTTTACTCATTCTTGTATTTTACAAAGAATGAGAAAGCATGAATTATTATTTAAGAGTTAAGTGACAAATATACTTGAACAATCTTTTTGATTAACTTGCATCAGTGAACTATTCCAGACCGGGAATCTGATCTTAGCACACTATAATAGCCAATGTACACCCAAGCCCTTAATTAAATATTAAAAATGAAAGAAAAAGGCAGTCTAGTTGCAAACATTAATGTGTCGCTGGTTGATGCAATGCATGAAGTGTGCTAAAGTACTGAGTGTTGGGTAATGGTCAGCCTGCTTGGCACTTTTTGCTTTCAGCTCTCACTGCTGGCTGGCAGTATATTGCCTCTTCATTAGCAAGCCCTCACTGTACTGCCTCCCTGTGGCGACATATGTAAACTGAATATGTTGCAGACCCAGACTAAGCGACAGGGAAGTCGGAGGAAGCCTAGCTCCCAGATCCACGGCATACAGAACCACCCACAAACCAGAATAAACCGACAGAAAATCCAGAGCAGAGTCCCGTAAGTAGTAATCTTTCAACTGTCGGGAAGCTTTCCAGCAACACCTGCAGCAGAACATGTAACAAAACAGTAACGGTTTCATCCTTTCCTCTGGACAATATTAGCAATGTAGAGAGGAGTCGCTGATGCTTTGGCAACTTGGGACCTGCTTACCATGTCCTCGTCTGTTTCCAGTGTAATTTTGAAGATGTCCCCTTGTTCAGTCTGTGCCAGAAAGAAGAACATGGACTTTGTTTTATGCGTAGCAGAGCAGACGAAGATCATTCCTCTCTCGGGATCATCCAGGTCATTCTGGAAGGGAAAGTAGCCATCATATTCAGTGTCACATGTAATATGGTTCGACAGAAATCATTCCACTGGGATTTCATTACAGGTTAACCTTCATAAAATATAACAGTTTTATTTAGTCTCTCAGTTGCCCCCCTCCCCATTTGCCTCTCAAAACTGACTCATACTGGGTTGCAGTTTTTCAGTAAGAACTACGCTCTAGTATCACACCAAAATGACCATGTTTCATTTTTCAGCTGTGCAGTGTTAGGTTAGACCCCAGGGGGACAACAGCACCAGAAATATGTCCACATCCAACATTTACATCAGGAATCATTGCATACTGATCAGATGCAGAATCCAGATAATTGTACTCCTCCTTAGCTCAAAGAATTGGAAACTAAATGAAACACAACCTTAGCACAGCTGGGGATTGAATCTGCTAACTTTCACTATGTGAATTAGGACATTAAGGAAGGAGTTAAAAATACTGAGAAACAGGCAGCATGGTGGCGCAGTGGTTAGCACTGCTGCCTCACGGCACCGAGGTCCCAGATTCGATCCCAGCTCTGGGTCACTGTGTGGAGTTTGCACATTCTCCCCGTGTTTGCGTGGGTTTTGCCCCACAACCCAAAAATGCGCAGGCTAGGTGGATTGGTCATGTTAAATTGCCCCTTAATTGGAAAAAATGATTGGACACTCTAAATTTATAAATAAATAAAAAATACTGAGAAGCTAAAATATATACACTTGATATTTAGTCACTCCCTTCCTCAATATAGGAACATGACAGGCCAAACACAATACAATCAGGATAAAACAGTCCTTGCCCAAAGGACTGCAAGACCTGGACAACACTTGGGCTTGGGCTGACAAGTAACCTCTGCACCACATAAGTGCCAGGCAATTACCATCTCCAACAAGAGAGACTTTCAACCATCACCCCATGACATTACCATCGCTGAATCCCCCATTATGAACATCCTGGGGGTTTACCATGGACTAGAAACTGAACTGGCCATATAAATACTATGGCTACAAGAGCAGGTCGGAGGCGGTGGCATAGTCATTGGACTAGTATTCCAGAGACCCAGGGAAATTCTCTGGGGATCTGGGTTCAAATCCCACCATGGTAGAGGTGAAATTGAATCAATATATACAAGTCTAATGATGATAATAAACCCATCTGGTTCACCAATGTCCGTTAGAGTTTGTGGAACTTTGCTGTGTTTCATGAGGTAACAACAGTTTAAAAATAACTCGCTGGCAGTGAACGTTTTGAGGACGTATAGTGGACATGAAAAGTGTGATTACAAAATGCAAATTATTTCTCCAGTATCCTCAGCCAGTATTCAAATTAGATACAAGTCGAAATATTTTTCGTGCTTAAACCATGAATGTTATATTTCTGCCAATCTGCATAGGCAATGGTGCACAAAGTTAACAAACTTCTTACCCTCCTCCTGGGGATGGGGCACCGGATGTCAGGCTGGTCCCCAAAATTTTTATAAGTGATGTAATTTTCAGAGCAGATTAGTACACCGCTCGGTCCATCAGAGCCTCCTGGAACTGGAGTAAAGAAATATTTCAATTTAGATATTCCAAAGAGAGGACTGGACCCCATTCCTGAAGTTTCAAAATAGGCACCAAGTAAGGAAGTTAAGCTGCATTACTAATTGAAATAAAGGAAGAAGTTGAAGAGGAATAGATGAGAAATGAATGCAGAAACTCCTAGGAAACGACCAGCATGCCGGTCAGTATCCAAAATGACTGGTCAATGTTTCCAGAGTTTGGATATTTTCCTGCCTGAACATTGCCCTTTTTAAATCCCTTTACGCTGATGGGCCTGTTTTGCCAACATATTCGATTCTCAAATCATAAAGCTCAATGCAACTTTTATCTGGACCATATTGCCTGCGAGGAACAGCTAAGAGCAGAAGCAAGAGACAGCTGAACTCACAAACACTTACGGGAGTTTGGGAGTAGCAACTCATAACTCAATTTTGGAATTCAATTTTTAAATATTTATACATTCCATGACTTTGCAGTGAGGGAGAAAGCCTGCTCTTTTATTCGACCCAACAGCCGTGGCCCACCCCACAGGCAGCAAAGCTAGATATGTTCAGCGTTCCTCTTGCTGCATTGGATTTCTCTATCTGTCACACTGTCAACATGCTCCAAGCATAATTCTCTCCCTCCCCACATCCTCTCCAAAGCCTCACCCTCAACTAAGTCCTGCTAAACGTCATCACCTACTTTTGCTCAAGCCAGTGTTGGTGAAATAAAGTAATTCTGAAATCAGCCCGAAGATGAGACCTAGTTATTTATGAATATCAGATTCACCATTGCATAAATGAAAAGCTCTTCGACAAAACCATTATAACCACAGAAGCCAGGGAGTTACAAAGTTCAGGACAGCAGGCACAATTATTAAGCCCGTTTTTCAATATTTTGTCATTGATCTTGTTGGAGACCTGTTAGGGAAGTACCCAAGCACAGCAAGGCATAAAACGGGGGATAGAGTACAATTGGCCATCCCAACCCCCATCCATTCAAATATCAACCTCTCAAATTAGGTAGAGGTTACTACAGCTGGTAATGGAATTCCTTTGTATTTCTTGGACAGTGTCAACATATAGTCAACTCCACTTTGGTGTAGGTTTAGACACAGAGGACAGTTTCCCAGACTTTGCTGAAGAATATTTGTCAACTATGACCTCACACTGAGACTCCGTACCATACCACGGTGACATTTCCTGCCGAAGTAGCCTTTCTAAAATTAATAATTTAATGTCAAGTTAGGTTTTTTCATTGCCCAGGTTAAAACAGAAATAGTTAAAATTGCCAAGACCGTTGCAGCCAAAGAAGTCTTTTATCCCATCGGCCTGGTATAAATGAAAGGTCAGTGGCTAACTAACTGTCCCAGTCAGTCGTCCTACATTAACACCAATTTCATCATGCATGTAAAAATGCAGGATAATGTTGGGATAATGTTCACTCATAAGAGAGTGGAGGGCCAAAGGGCAGAAGTCGCAGAATAAGGGGATGCTCCTTTAAGCCAGAGTTGAGGAAGAATTTCTTCTCAAAGAGCGGTAAATCTTTAGAAGCTGTGGAGGCCGCGTCCCTGAACATTGTCAAGGCTGACAGCGATAGGTTTTTAAATCAGCAGAGGAATTAAGGATTCCAGAGAGAAGGCAGGAAAGTGGACTTAGAGAGAGTTAGATCCACCATGATCTTACTAAATGGTGGAGCAGGCTCGAAGGATTGAATGGTCTACTCGCGTTCCTATTTCTTATGGTTAACACAAATGGCAACATATAATTTGTTTTGGCTAAACAAATGCGAGTTATTCACGCATTCCAGTCTGAATCCACCGGGAGCACTCTCAGCATACCTGTAATGAGGAAGTTGCCATGTTCCTCCAGAGGTTCACTGTACTTTCTTACAACGTGATTCAGGCCCAAGTCCAACTCATAGAACGTCAACGTCTGTTGAGTGTTAGCAGCTGCTTCACCAGTAGGATCGCTGTCTGCCTCCTACAAATAAGAGATAAAATTTCAAGCAAAGAATACAGGCTGTTAACAATTTAACTAAACAGTCCTTTTAATTCCCAGAATTTAATCACTGATGATGCAAAGAATGATTTCTCATTATGCATTTGAACATTATACAGAATTGAGACAAGATGTGCTTTCCTCATCTGTTGGGAGACACGCGTAGTGGCCATTGTTTATTTCTGGACCTATAAACTTGACAGGCTGAGGACACTGCACATGTACTTGATCACATTTTGCACCCCATGCAGGTTAACAGATAGCCATCTAGACTGGGCAACTTAAATTTGGGACCTTCTTCGTCTGTACAGTGAGACAATTTTTTAACGACTAGATCAACAGTGGAGTTCCTAAAGCTCCTGGTTCCAACGTACCATAAAATCACGGACGTTTACAGCACAGAAAGAAATCTATTTGGCCCATCAAGCCTCAGCAGGCATTCTTCAGTGCAGGGCAATCCCCGTCACTCTGTGCTCAGTGTTCATAGAATCCCTACAACGCAGGAGGCCATTCGGTCCATCAGTCTGCACCAACTCTCTGAAAGAACACCTTACCTAGGCCCACATCCACGGCCCATCACCGTAACCCCACCTACCCTTTTGAACACTAAGGAACAATTTAGCATGTCCAATCCACCTAACCTACACGTTTGGACAGTGGGAGAAAAATGTAGCCCATGGAGGAAATCCACACAGACACTGGGAAAGGTGCAGACTCCGCACAGACAGTGACCCAAGGTGGGAATCGAACCCAGGTCCGACACTGTGATGCAATAGTGCTAACCACTGTGCCACCGTGCTGATAGCATAGTGACATACAAGCAGAAAGCTCAATTTGTTTTCCTGCTTCCGACTGATCCATTAAGATGATGGAATAATGATGCAAGGGCCAGAGGGTCAATCTACTATTAATTATAGTAGTTAATTTCAAGGATTTATTCTTGGCCCTTTTGAATTTCTCAGCTACCCATGGCCCAACGGTGACACCTTTTAGAAACAATAATCCAGGACAAAACGTTTTTTCTAAAAAAAATTAGAGTACCAAATTAATATTTTCCCAATTAAGGGGCAATTTAGTGGCCAATCCATCTAACCTGCACATCTTTTGGGTTGTGGGGGCGAACCCCACGCAAACACGGGGAGAATGTGCACCCAGGACAAAACTAAGAGTTGTTTGGCTAAATATGGATTTGAGTCCAAACGGCACAAAGGAGGTCATTTGGCCCATAAGGTCCACGTCAGCTCTCTGTGCAGCAAGTCAATTAGACTCACTTCCCCCGCCATAATCTTCCATCAAATACCCATCCAATTTCTTCTTGAAATTCTCAGCTAGTGTGTTGTTTAACCCAGATCTAGCGTAGGTCAGCAAGCACAAGGTTGAGGATGAATGGTGTTGATGCCTTATTTGTTATGGTTTAGTGGTAATTACATTGTTAAACAGGTGATGGGTATTCGTACTCCAATAGAACATAAATGGGAATAGCTGGGACACTAGGGTATGGTGTAGTGTTGACTGTAAACTAAGTCAATAAACTCTCTCTAGCAAATAAAGCTCCTTTTGTACCAATTTTAACAAAGAACTGGCAAGAATCTGTTTATCAGAATTAGCACTGCTGCCTCACGGCGTCGAGGTCCCAGGTTCGATCCCGGCTCTGGGTCACTGTCCGTGTGGAGTTTGCACATTCTCCCCGTGTTTGCATGGATTTCTCCCCCATAACCCAAAGATATGCAGCAGGGTAGGTGGATTGGCCATGCTAAATTGCCCCTTAATTGAAAAAAAAAAGAATTGGGTACTCTAAATTTATCATAGAATTTAGAGTGCAGGCCATTTGGCCCATCGAGTCTGCACTGGCTCTTGGAAACAGCACCCCACTCAAGCCCATGCCTCCACCCTATCTCTGTAACCCAATAACCCCACCCAACCTTTTTGGACACTAAGGGCAATTTATCATAGCCAATCCACTTAATCTGCACACCTTTGCACTGTGGGAGGAAACCGGAGCAAACCCACGCAGACACGGGGAGAACTTGCAGACTCCGCACTGACAGTGACCAAGCCGGGAATCGAACCTGGGATCCTGGAGCTGTGAAGCAACTGCGCTAACTACTGTGGTACCCATTATAAAAGAAAGAAATAGCTTATGTGACAGATGTGGTCGAAAGCTCAATCTGGAGAGAAACATGACACTGAGGCAGAAAACAGTCTGTTTCAGCCTCTGACAACTGCCGATAAGAGAGATGGAGTTGGTAGCTAGAGAGCAGAGTTTGCAAAATGTTCCCTAATAACCGGTCCTTGAGCCGCGCGTTGGAGGGCTCCCGTTCGGGAACGGCATTGTCGGGGAGTAACACCCAGTCCTAGGGCCAGCGACGGCAGTAAAAGTCAGGAGACAGCGCACTGAGAAGAAGGAAGTAAAAAAACACCAAAAAAACGGCCGGGAAAAAGGCGGCTGAAAGTCCGTTGGGGAGTGGAAATGTCACCGCGGGGTCAACAAAGAAAATGGAGGCTGGAGCGCCAGGGGAGGCCGCAGTGCTTACGGCTGAAGAAATAAATAAGGTGATGGCTGCGGAATTCGAAAAGCAGTTGGCGCAGATTGCAAAATGTATGGAGACCGTGAGGAAGGAGATGAGGGAGGTTTTGAGTGTGCTGGTGAAGGAGACGGTTTCCCCGGTGATGATGGCGGTGGCGAGCGCAGTGGCGGAAGTGCGAGAGCAAGGGGAGGCGCTGAAGGAAGTGGAGGAGACGTTATTGCAGCACGGTGATCAACTTATCTCGATGGGGAAGGAGATGCGGAAGGTGATGGATACTAACAAGGATCTGCGAGGAAAAATGGAAGATCTGGAACACAGATCCAGGCGACAGAATTTGAGCATCGTGGGGCTGCCCGAAGGAGGTTGAAGGACCGAAGCCGACGGAGTATTTTGCCGCGATGCTGGCAAAACTATTGGGGGAGGGGGAGGATCCCTCCCGACATGAACTGGATCGAGCTCATCGGTCGTGGAGGCCTGTACCAAAGGCGAGTGAGCCGCCAAGGGCAGTGACTCTGTGCTTCCGTAGGTACAGTGTGAAGGAGAAGGTCCTGAGCTGGGCCAAGCAGAAGTGGGTGGTGCAGTGGGCTGGAGCTGGTATACGTGTATACCAGGACTTTACGGTGGAGCTGGCCAGGAGGCGGGCTGCCTTCAACCGGGTGAAGAGGGCACTGAACATTAGCAAGATGCAGCGCGCGGCATTGTATATCCAGCGAAGCTGAGGGTGATTTATAAGCTCAGGGACTTTTATTTTGGAACGGCGGAAGTAGCGGAGGAGTTTGTGAAGGCAGAAGGACTGTGGCAGAACTGACAAATTGAGGAATGGGCATGTGCCGATGTAACCACATGACTGTATTTTCTTCTTTTTTGTATCACTGCGTGCGGGTGTTGAGGCTAAAGGAGCCAATGTTGTATATATTTGGACAAGGGAAGGGACGGGACTTTCACTCAAAATGAGGGCTCTTTGGGGTGTAGGTGGATATGCGGTGTTTGTGTGCTAAAAGGGGATCTTTGGGCTTTCCTAGATCCGGGCAAGGGGGAAAGCCAGCTAGTGAACGGGAGTGAGGTTGGGGGAGGGGCTGCGGCCATCGGAGCCTGGCAGAACAGGGTCCGAGTGGTCTAGCCGGGGTGGAAAGTTGGGGGGAGGGAACAGAGGTTGGAAGGAGTTTTACAAGAGGCAGTGGACAGGAGGAGCTGGAGACTTGGGGGGGGGGGGGGGGGGGGGGGAGACGGACAAGGTGGGGGTTGGGGAGCTGTGTAGATTAAGGGTGACTACGGGTAATCCGATTCCTTTTTGCCATTTGTTTATGTAAACATGCGGGTTGAGGTTTGGTGGGCGGATGGGATTGTTGTTATTATGGGGATTGACATATCTTGCTGATTATTGATGGGTGTAAATGTGGGAGAAAATGTGAAAAAGGAGAATTTAAAAAAAATTTTTTTTTTTTTTTTAATAAGAGAGCAGAGTTTGCAGCAAGGACTGAAGATGGTAGCTTCCAATGTTTATTTGGAGAAGATTTCTGCCCATCCAGTATTGAATGCCAGACAAGCAGCATGTCCTGTGGGCGGCACAGTAGTAGTGGTTAGCACTGTTGCTTCACAGCGCCAGGGTCCCAGGTTCAATTCCCCCTTGGGTCACTGTCTGTGAGGAGTCTGCATGTTCTCCCTGTGACTGCGTGGGTTTCCTCCGGTTTCCTCTCAAGTCCCAAAAGACATGCTGGATTTTGTTTATTGTCATGTGTACCGAGGTACAGTGAAAGGTATTTTTCTGCGAGCAGCTCAACAAATCATTAAGTACATGAAAAGAAAAGATATAATAGGCCAACACAAGGTACACAATGTAACTACACAACACTGGCATCAGGTGAAGCATACAGGAGTGTCGCGTTAATCAGGTCAGTCCATAAGAGGGTCGTTTAGAAGTCTGGTAACAGCGGGGAAGAAGATAAAAAACAAAGGTTAGTAATGTTAGTCTTACGAATTAAATTTTAAAAGATTAGAACGACTATAAGATAAGTAAAAAGAGGATCTGTTAGGGAGAGCTCGCAGAGAGTTGCCACACTCCGGCACCATCTTGCAGTTAGGTAATTTGGACATTCGGAATTCTCCCTCTGTGTACCCGAACAGGCGCCGGAATGTGACGACTAGGGTTTTTTCACATTAACTTCATTGCAGTGTTAAGCCTACTTGTGACAATAAAGATGACTATTGTTATGAATCTGCCAGATTTACCAAGTTACTCTGAAAGTGTTAGAAGAAATGAAACCACATCAAACTTCAGCGTAACTATTTTGAACACCCAGACCAGGCCTGGCACAGGATAGCCCCCACACCCCGACTAACACCTCAGTGTAATTCCAACACCCACTTCGGAAGCCTCTTTGATGTAACAAAAAATGTCACGAGAATTACAGAAGCATAATCAGACAAAAATTGATACACAGCCAAATAACAAGGCATTAATTGGGTAATTAAATGTTTGGGGAAAAGTGGGATTTTAATGAGTGCCTTAAAGGACAAGAAGAAAGTCGAGACATTTGAAGAGAAAATTCCAAAGCTTAGAGAATAAACAACTGAAAGCATAACTAAAAAAGGGCGGGCAAAGGACTGCTCAAAGCTAGAAAATGCAGAATTCTCGGGACAGGATGGTACAGAGATGGGGAAGAGCAAGATTTTAACGGCATTAACACAGATGAAAATGTCAAATTTGACATGTTCAGAGGACTAGAACCAATGCAACTCTACCAGCACAGGAGTGATGGGCGAACAGGACTGTCAAGGGATAGGATACAGGCTCTGTACGAGTTGAAGTTTATAGAGGCTGGAAGATAGGAAGCTGGCCAGGAGAGTATTGGAAGACTCAAGCTTGATGGCAACAAAAGAATGAATGAGTTTTAGTTACAGATGGGCTACGGCAGGGATGAAGACAGGCGATGGTATGAAGAAGTGGAAGCAGGCGGTCTTGGTGATGGAGGACGACAATGAGCTTTCTAACTCAGTTTGCAGATCAAATAGGACACTGATTGACAAAGATCTGATTCAGATTCACGGCAGTGGTCAGGGAGGGAAATGGTGTCATACGTCGGAGATAGGACCAAATACGCTGGCTTCATTCTTCCAAATGATTAATTGGATGAAATTTATGATCAAAACATAAAAGCAGTGTGAAAAATTTTAGGCAATGACAAGCTTATGACTGCTGGATCAGAGATACAATAATATCCCCAAATATATTTTTCAGAGAAGAGACATGTTTCACATCATTTAATCAGCAGTACACAATGCTCACTCAAGCCTGATCCTTTTCGCACTTGGCAGCAATACTCAAGACACATCAGGGGTCACTGAACTGCTATCAAGAATGGAGGCCTTGACTAACTGAATCGAAGTTCAACTCAGTCGGATTGAGATAGCTAATCTCAACCAGCTCCTGTAATCTACCGCAATGCTTTAGACTCCTGTTCTATAGAACTCCAGTTTCATTAGCAGACATTAGATGCCTTTAGTATATTTAAAATTTGTTTTAGAATGTTACAATAGTTGTATTTAACTACATCAATGCAAATACCTCATAGTCCATCTCAAGACAAGCAAACATAGGATTCTCAAAGCCCACATCCACACCAACCACATGATACACCAGTGTGTTTGCTTTGTGTGCTTCTAGTGGTGAGGAGATGGTGAGACGAGCAGCAGCATCTCTGTTCAAAATATAGACCAGCTTTTGCTTCTCAATGGCACCTGGTAACACACAGATCATTTAAGTTACAAAACCACAGGGCAGTCATTAAATAATTTATTCTGTAAACATATATAGGTCCCAAACACACGGTGGACAAATGTACACCTGGAATAGTGCTCAACCACACATATTAGATTATAGGATAAAAGCAAATTACTGCGGATGCTGGAATCTGAAACCAAGAGAAAATGCTGGGAAATCGCAGCCTGTCTGGCAGCATCGGTATAATCTACGAGATTAAAAGTATCTGTTCACACCATGAGTCGGTCTCACTGATTATTACTAGTTAGTCGGTTATTACTGGTGCCCTCACTGTTCCAATTAATGGGAGTGAGATGGCATGAAGAAATTATCCTGGATTCCTGAGCCCGATTACGGTGTTAGTCAAACAGATTGTTGCTCACACTTTTAACATGTCTATCCAAGGGACATGAGACAACATCAGGGTAAATAGAAGTTGAAATACAGATCAACCACAATCTAATGGAATGGCAGCGTAGCCTCAAGTCAGTTCCTGTCCTCAGGTACATTACCACTCACCTATCATAACGGCACGGCCTTTCGGGTCAACTGCTAGGTACTGTCCAGGTACAATACGGCGGCATCCACTCTTCCCAAAGGTTTCCTGATGGACCTTATCAAAAATATTCTTGGATGGCTGATATTCCAGGATAACGATCCTACCAGAGTCACTACCAACTACAATGTAATCTGTGGACAAAAGAAAATAAAGTTTGGTAAATGCTTGTAAAGCTTTTAACCAAATAAACTGAAATTATCAATCCAAAGACAACTGCAGTTACACAAACAGTCGCAAAATGCCTTCACAGCAGTTTCAGAATTTGAATTTAATAACCTAGAAATAAAAAACTGCTATCAGTAAATGTGACCCCAAAACTTTCAGATTATTATAAAAATCTAACTGATTCACTGTATTCAGGAAAGGGAACCAGTCAGTATCAACTGGCCTGCTTTATACGCAACTCATCTCACACCAACATGGTAGACGATTAACTGCCCCCTGAAGAACATTTGGACACCGCCACCTTCCAAAGGCATGAAGAGATGCCAGCCCTGCTAGCTACATTCTGCTGCAGTAATTTGAAACTGAATGCAGGAGCCAGAGGCTATGAAGAGCAGGATGTTGGGATTAAAATGAATGACTAGTTTCTTCTTTCTGGCCAGTGCAGACACAATGGTCTAAATGGCCCCTTTCTGCACCATAACTTTTCTATGGTTCTATATTCAGAATGGCTGTTGGAATACAAAAGACATCCTAAATAAGGGCAAGTTTAAAAATTAAAATCACCATCTAGACTCAGACTAACAATATCATGCACTATTCTTTGCATGTTTCTAAAAGATTTTGGACTATAACAAATAAAAGTACAAAATGTTAAATTAAGGATTTTTCTAGTTAATACATTAGACAATTTTTTTAAATTTCCTGAAATTAACAACCCTAAATAATTCTGACTGGTATCCAGCCTACAGTTAAAAAGCGCACACAATTTGTTTACTTCAACTTTTATCACCCTACCCTCCCATGTTAAACTATTTGATAGCACCAGTCAAGTTTCCAAACATTTTCATTGATGCTCACAAAGCGGACCCATCTCAACATCGGTCAAAAAGCAATTGGAGCCCCGCAGCGCCGAGGACCCGGATTCGATCCCGGCCCCGGAGCTTACACATTCTCCATGCCTGCGTACGTCTCACCCTCACAAACCCAAAGATGTGCAGGGAGGTAGATTGGCCACTCTAAATCTCTAATTAAGTAACTGATTGTGATTCATCAAACCCACCATTGATGGACATACTCCCAGTGGAAAAACGCGAAACCATTAGTCACTGACCCAAGTTACACAAGACCAGTAGGGCTACTTCGACAATAGGGAAGAAGATGGAATCAGATGAGGGAATTTTGATTAGCTGAAATAACTAAATCCACATTTCTAAAGTTCTTACCTTTGGTACCTCCAGTTAACCTGAAGGCCATTAGAGAACGAATTATCCCAAAGGCCTCCACCGTAAGAAGTGTATGTACCTTCCCAGTATTTGCATCTGGGCGGAGTAACTCCAAGATCTTCCCCCTGGAAACAACAATCTCCTGCATTTTGGTGCCTACAATACATGCACAAGTGTCAATCAGGAGGGCATTTCAAACCACATTTCCCACTCCATAAAGTTGCTATACAAATACTGATTTTGCAAATAATCCATGGGGTCAACGGATACACTAAATGACAAACAATTGATGCTGTTGGAAGGCAAGTTTATTTTGTATAAATAACAAGTGGTTTAAAAAGTACAGAAAAGTAATTATGCTAATTCTTTATAAATCACTGATTAGGCCTCAGTTGGAATAATGTGTTCAATTCTGGGCACCATGCTATAGGAAGCTTTGAGGAGGTTTACTACAATGGTCCCACAAAACAGAGACTAGATAAGCTGGGAGTGTTCTCTTTATTAAAACTTGGAACCTCCTCCAGAGATGCTCAAAATCGAGGGATCTCAGTAGTTTCCACCCAATCTTCACCCGTTTCCATTGGAAAAAGTGAAAGAACTAATTGGATGAAGTTTTTTTTATATGCAGCAAACTTTGATCTAGAATGTACTGTTGAAAAGGAAGTAGATTCCATAACTTTCAAATGAGAACTGGCTAAGAATTTGAAGAGGAAACACTTGCACAGATGTGGGCAGAGGGCACGGTGGTGTTTGACGAATTAGAGCTCTTTCAAAGATGAGAGAGACCAAATGCTTTCTGCTCATGATTCTGGTGAGATACATTTTTCATACAGTGACCGTTTAAAATTTAAAAATAACTTGGTTTCAGCTATTCTTTCCTTGAGTTGCTCCGACCTGTGTATTTCCAACACCACAGCTGTCCCAGAGAAAGGAGTGCAAATGGTCCCACCAAACAGACTAGAATTTTTTTTTTCAGCAAGTGCAGGTATGAATAAATATTTCCCCTAACCGCTTTTTAAATTTCTAATAAAATGTATACCTGCTAAATAGACTGACACACCGGTTTGAAGAAATTATCCCCAATTATTCAGGAAGCGTAAATGATCAATATCTGCCATGCACAAATCTGCTCAATGCACAGCAAAAAAAAGTTCACAGGAATCTTAGAGAGTAGGTGGGACACGGTGATGGGTAATAGAAGTCAGTCTTAGTTCAGTGGAAGCATTCTTGCTCGACACAGAAGCTTGCGGATTCAAGACCCACCACAGGCTTTAATGTGGGTATTCTAGGTTAGCACCGAAGGGGGCGCTGTGTTTTGGAAGTTATACCAAGGCCCCATCTTCATCTCACCCAATGGCACTATGCTCAAAGATCAGAGGAGTTCTTCTTAGTGTCCCTGTCAAAATTTATCCCTCAACCAACTCATTAGAGCAATTACCCGGTCATTTTCACCTTGCTGTTTGTGCAAATCGGCTGCTGCTGCACTTCCTAAATGTGGAAAGTGCAAGACCAGAAATTATCATTGTGATGTAATCCTTAGTGCAGGTCCTAGTGGCCAGATTTCCTAGGCGAAGAGTAAGCTTGTGAGGTCTGCCACTGCCCACTGTGCCATTTCCCTGCATGGGCCAATGCAGTGCCTTAGGAGAGGACAAGGCACTGAGAGGGAAAAAGCATTATGGAAATGTGAATGGACTTTAAGTCCATAAAATAAGTTGAACAAAGTTAACAGAAGTTGAAGAAAAACAGCTCAATTATAGATGCTCACCTGAAAAGTTTCCATGAATGGCATGCGAGATGCCAGTTGCTCTCTGAAGAGTCAGGTTATACAAAAACATGATTTCAGTGCTTCTGTTATCGCCAAGTATGAAAGGTCACATCCAACTTCCAGCCAAGACTGGCTTCAGAGAGAAAGAGAAAAAATTGAACTGAGCAACAATAGAAATGCTTGAGATCATGAGATCAAAAGATTTAACAGTCAGAGTCAAAAGGCAACACAGATGTCTGACTGGTGAGATTTTTTTCAAATTTTGGGCAGTCCCGCCCTTATTGATCAGCGATAGCATATTTCTGTAACCAATGGACAAACAGCAAAATGATTCTCCAGCTTTGCTTTCAAATTGTAGCAGACCCTCAAAAATGAAAGTATTAGCTTCTAAAAATGTAATTCCTTGTCTGGGAACAATTTTCACCAGTAGAAACATAAAACACCCCACAAAAGCCGTCATCACAAACATGATTGAATTTCTATATTGCACCTTGAGGCATCAAATATCCCTCTTTGAAGTGCTGCGCCTGTACTGAATTAACTAATCCCAGCTGGAGCAATAATCAAGCTACGACCATCAGCCTCATGTGTTTCTGGGTATGGGAAGGGAAACAGTCTGCACGTTCCTACTTTCGATTCAAATCACTCCCGCTGGAAAGGACCATCAGGTTAGAGATGTAACAGGTTCACTAGTCATGCTGGCTCCCTCAAAAACGACCACTTGGGCGAGAGAACAGAAGTTGGGCATGACACTACAAACAAGAAACAACTTCAGGCAAAAAAAGTAAATGTCAGTTGGAAGGGAGTCCTTAACTGCTGACTTTAACAGTTTAGACTTCACATAATCAAGCAGAAAGTTTGAAATTCTGAACATTAAAATCGCTAACCTATCAAGCCCCTCAGTTCATAAAGAATCATCAGGCACTGTCTCCAAAAGTAAGACTCAAACGATCAAGAGCTGGGACAAGTAAGTAAAATTCTAGTTACCAAACTAAATTCAGGAAGAAACAATTTCAGCTGCACAAGCAGATCAACTAGCTGCAGGCCCCCCAAAAATCAAATGCAGCAGCCATTAAAGATTGCCTCAAAAAGCATCCAGAGGGAAATGTACTGTGGCTCTCGATAGGGATTCAAAAATTCAGAAACATAAATAAAAATAAATCACCAAAAGTAAAATGCACTCTCTGCACACGTGCCAAGAGGCAACCTGGCAGTTACAGCATATCCTGCTTGGCAAATCATTTACCCGTTATGGTCACCATTTTAATGAAGTATTCAATTTAAAAGGTGAGTTTTATTGTTCCTAAGTCCTTGCAGTGCAAGTACAGACTTCATTATCAAATATACCGTTGCAGAAAGTCTTAAACGTTCTCCTACCACATTGTGCTGCCCACGGTGCACAGTGGTTAGCACCACTGCCTTACAGCACCAGAGACCCAGGTTAAATTTCAACCTTGGGTGACTGTGGAGTTTGTACATTCTCCCCGTGTCTGCGCCAGTTTCCTCCCACAGTTCAAAGATATGCAGGTAAAGTGGATTGACCATGCTAAATTGCCCCTGAGTGTGGATTTGCAGGAATAAGGCTGGGGATTGGGCCTAGTGGTCCTTTGGTGGTCTTTCAACAGGTTGGTGCAGATTCAATGGGCCAAATGGCCCCCTTCTGCCTGTAGTGATTCTATGTTCACCATTGCAGGAAAGGGAATCTATTACGTATTGCTTTTACACCATGTTGTCTGCAAATCCATTTCAGACCACAACTAATCTGCAGCTTAAAGATCACAATTTATGTTGATTATACAATGTGTAAGACATCTCAAACAGCTCCAGTGTTCCATTCTGACCTTCAACTGGTATTATGAGATAAGAGATCCTATGTCATATAAGACAGTTTTGAGTAGTCTAGGGCTATATTCCTGCAAGTTTAGAAGAATGAAACAATCTAATTGAAACATAAAATTCAAAAGTAGCAAGATGCGGGGAACATGTTTCCTCTGGCCGGGAATCTAGAACACGAGGTCAGTTTCAAATGAGGGCTCAGCCACTTAAGAGCCACGGTGGTGAGATTTCTTCACTCGAAGGAGGGTCTTGAATGTTTGGAATTCTGAACCACCAGGGTAGATATTCAGTCATCGAGTATATTGATGGTCCACGGTCAATAAATACTTGGGAGCTAAACAAATTAAGGAATATGGAAGGTAAGAGTTGAGGGAGATCGGTCATAATTTTGTTGAATGGCAGAGCACAGTAGTTAGCACTAATGCTCATAGCTCCAGGGAGCTGGGTTCGATTCCGACCTTGGGTGACTGTGGAGTTTGTACTTTCGCCGTGTCTGTGTGGTTTCCTCCGGATTCTCCGGTTTCCTTCCGGTCTAATGATGTGCAGGTTAGGTGGGGTTACAGGGATGGGGCAGGGGAGTTGGCCTTGGCAGGGTGTTCTTTCGGAGGGTCGGTACAGAATGGGTGGGCCAAATGACCTCCTTCTGCACCGTAAGGATTCTATGGGTTAAGACTCAGCTGATTAGCGCATGCGCCGGGTTGCCAGCAATTGGCCGCCCTTTTCAAAGTATTTTTTAAATGTAGCCGCCAGCTGCGGCCCAGCAGCTGCTTCTTTAAGTCTAATTTCCCTCTCCTTTTGGTCGACCTCATCGGCCTCCCGCCTGAACTTGACGAGCAGGACGCTCTTTTTCTCCCCCACCACCCAACCGTCACTGCACTGTAGGCCCCAAAGCCTGTGCCAGCCACCCGCGACTCACCAAACAAACCGTGGCAGCGCCCCAGCTTACAGCCGCATCGATCGGCAATACTGGGATAATTAACACCGCCAGACCTCCCGGAATCAGCAAAAGCCACGGTACCCGCCGTGGGATGCAGGATGCCGCCGATAAGCCCTCAGATGTTCCGCGCCATGTTCCTCTGTCTTGTTGGCCCCGCAGCTGCTGGGCTGCCGTCAGCCCGGGGTCCTTGACACATGGTTAGGTGGCCAGCTCGGGCCTGCGTTAGGGCGCGCATGCGCGGAGCGGGCAGCCGTTCGGAAAAAAAAACACTGGACATAAAATATTTTTAAAATGTTTAACCAGTTTTGCAAATATAAGCACAGTTACAAGACAGATTGCGGTCTAATATATTTTCAGGCACCCATTTAGACAATGTCCCATACAGTTCTCTATATTGCTTGCTGTTGAGCAGACATAAATAAAAACACTATCAAAATATTTGCAGTCAGTACTGCTCTAAATGCAGAATTTCCAGTTATTCTTTCACCAAATACTTCAACACAGTTTAAACAGGCTGGAATTATAAATGCAGGTTTTATGGTCATAGAATATAAAAGTCTAATTGGGAATTTGTTTTCTCCTGAGTTGAAAATTAAGGCTGGTTTACATCTGATGGGCTTTGATGAATAGGGGAGATGGTGGCACAGTGCAATGTCGTTGGAGCGCAGGGCTAGGAAACATGAGTTCATAAACTTTTTTGCCAGCTCATGGAATTTGAATTAAATGAATGAAATCTGGAATTGAAATGGTTTCTTTTTCACTGAGCCACCCTCTCTCCTTTAAGGAAGGAAATCTGCCATCCTTACCTGCTCTAGCTCACAGTCCAGAGCCAGACCCTTAGTTGGCCCAATAAGCCACTCAGTTCAAGGGCAGTTTGAGATGGGCAACAAATCACGCCCACATCCCATTAAAAACTAAAGGAAAAAAGATTGGACTCAAAACGTTAACTCTGTTTCTCCACAGATGCCGGATCTGCTGAGTATTTCCAGCACTTTTTGTTTTTATTTTGTATCTGCAGCATCACAGTGTTTTACTTGTACTTTACATCTGATGGCTTTGGTATTAACAAGTGTTGCGAGTTCTTTCCTATACTCTTTTCTCTGTCCTTTCTGTGGCTCTGTTCCAATTATGGCAATCAGTGAATTTGCCCTTCTTTCTATGGTATCTATGACCTAATGCTTAGAGTCATCAGGTTTCAAATGATACCACCACAAGTTTCAGCCAGCTATCGATCAAAGAGCCAAACACCAGTTAGTTAGTTCAAGGTCAAGGGTACTTTATTTACACACAATTAGTCATGCAACATAAACACTACTAGTTAACTACACCTATCGACTAAGACAACCTGTACTTAACTTCGAGCACCCGGCTTAGGTCAGAAAACAGTGGCCGCTGTTCGATTCTGGATTTCTCGGGTCCGAAGGAGTAACTGCTGCTCAGCTGGGCTCATCCGTCTGGTAGCGGGCGTTGAACTTGTACTTGCTTCTGGTGTTGCTGCACTTGGAGATGGCCGTGACCGGGGTACCAGAACTAAGAGAGAGCGAACATATGGCGAACTCTTCTTCTTATACTTGGGGGTTTTCGCGCTCTTTTGGGCGGTCCTCCAGTTTAGGCCCTACTAATTGGGTGATCCCTGATCACTCCGTTCGATTCCTAACCAATAAGTGGGCGGGGATCTGGATTTCTGGGCGTGTACCAAGCGGTCACTGACCCCGTTGTTTGCATTTCCCCTGAACAGGGAGTGGCGCAGAAATGTCTGGGACTGTCCCGGTTGCTCGAGTACCAGTCCTTTGTTTTGGTGAAGATGGGCCATCAAATGCTAATCGGCCCCATTAAAATGCTAATTGGACGGAGTTTCGATACCGTCTGGACTTCTTGCTTACAAATATGCATTTCAGGCTCTGAGCCTGCCAGAGTCTTGGCTTGTCCATTTTACCCGCTAGGCTTTGCGAGTTTCTCTGTACCTAGTTGGAAGTGGCCATCCCAGATGGCTACACAAAGAATAATATTTGTAAAATATTTTGAAAATATTTTTATTCAAATAAGGACAAACATAACATACAAACAATCAATCAATAACAAAATAAACTAGGGTGACATGGTGGCACAGTGGTTAGCACTGCTGCCTCACGGCGCCGAGGACCCAGGTTCGATCCCGGCTCTGTGTCACTGTAGATGTGGAGTTTGCAAATTCTCCCCTTGTCTGCGTGGGTTTCACCCCCACAACCCAAAAATGTGCATGCTAGGTGGACAGGCTATGCTAAATTGCCCCTTAATTGGAAAAAATAATTGGGTACTCCAAATGTAAAAAAAAAACAAAATAGATAAACGAAACACAATTCTCCTAACTTGAGAGTTTTTCTCTTATTTCCAGTAAGCTTTCCCGTTTTTCCTTCCCCCTCATCCCATCTCCCCTCCCCCCCCACCCCCCGCCCCCCGCCCCACTTTTATCTGCTGGCAACAAACAGATCTGTAAATAGAGACAAGAACAGCTTCCATCTCATCCAGAATTCCCCAGCTGAGCCACAAAGGGTAAATTTACTTTATTTTCTCAAGTTTAAGGAATTCGGCAAGATCCCCCAACCATGTCAATATTTTTTGCGGATCTTCTGACTTCCATCTAATAAAGTTCACCTCCGGCGATCAATGTGGCAAAGGCCACCACATCGGCTCCTTTCTTTTTCTTATTCGTTCATGGGATGTGGGCATAGCTGGCTGGGCCACCATTTATTGCCCATCCCCTGAGGGCATTTAAGAGTCAACTGCATTGCTGTGGATCTGGAGTCATATATAGGCCAGACCAGGTAAGGACGACATATTTCCTTCCCTAAAGGACATTAGTAAACCAGGTGGAATTTTACGACAATCGACAATCGATTCATGGTCATCACTAGACTTTTAATTCCAGATTTTTTTATTGAATTCAAATTTGAACATCTGCCATGGTGGGATTCAAACCCTCCTCCCCAGAGTATTATTACCCTGTGTCTCTGAATTACTAGTCCAGTGAGAATACCACTACGCCACTGCCTCTCCTATTCCCTCCTATTAGTCCTGGTATTCACGGCACTCCAAAACTTGCCTCAAGAGGTCCGGGTAATATTTTCACCTCCCCAATTTTTGATAATGTTTTAAATACCGAGATCCAAAATCCCACTAATCGTGGACATGACCAGAACACATGGACATGGTTAGCTGGTCTTCCTCTACACTTCTCACCTTTGTGTGCTACCTCTGTGAAGAATTTGTTCATTCTTTCCTGTGTCAAATGGGCCCTATGTACTATCTTGAATTGTATTAAGCTCATCCTAGCACATGAAGATGTAGTATTGACCTAGAGTTTTAGAAATATTTTTATTCAATTATTTTCATTTTATACATAATACAAAGACAAAACAACACAACCAATCAGAATAACAATCCCCAATCTCACCCCAACATACCCACGCCCCACCCTCCAAAAATACCTAACCCCTCCCTCCTTCCCCTTACCCCCCCATCCCTCTTTAGCAACCAACAGTGACCAGCTCTTTGAAATACAAAATAAACGGTAAAACTCCTCAATTGCTCCTCTCCCAGTATACTTGACTTTCACGAGGTAGAAGAACTCCATCAGATCCCCCCAGCCACACTGAGGCAATGGACGGAGAAGCTGACCTCCATCCCATCAGCACATGCCTCCAGGTAATCAGCGAGGCGAAGGCTGGGATATCGGCTTCCGCACCCATCTGCAGCCCCAGCGAGTCCGACACCTCAAATCTGGCCACCAAGGGACATGGCTCCAGCTCAATTTTCATAATCACTGACATGGTGCTAAAGAAGGAGACCCATAAACCCACAAGCTTGGGACAGGACCAAATCATATGTACATGATTGGCTGTACACCCTGTACAGTGCTCACACTTGTCTGCCACCCCTGCAAAGAACCAACTTATCCTGGACCTAGTTAGGTGAGCCCTGTACATCCCTTTAAGCTGCATTAAGCCAAGCCTCGCACACAATGACATGGAGGTTACCCTCTGCAGGGCCTCACTCCATATCTTATCATCAAACACCTGCTCCCAGTTGGCCTTAGACCCCTCCACTGGCTGTGAAACCTTCAACATAATCCCTCCATAGATATCAGAAATGCTGTCTTCCTCCAACCCTGTGAGCGAAAGAACACTCTCCATTAGCGAGGCTGGCGGGGCCACAGGGAATATCAGGAAGATCTGTTTCACAAAATCGGGAACTTACAAATATCTAAATGAGTCAGATTCAGAGAGCCCAAACTTCTCCAACAGTTCCTCTAAACTGGCAAGCCACCCCTCTGTTGTGTTATGTACTTTGGGATAAAATAGGCTGCAACTCGATGCAGCTTTGACCAAAAGATACTCCAGACTTTGAAGTAAGCTCAATGTGATTTATTGAACCATTAGCACAGTTCTCTATGAGTTCGAATCTCCTGCTAATCTTGCTATCATAACTCAGTCTAACTAACCAGTCTGCTCTCAGCCACGTGGTGGGTGTGGTGCTTCTGATCTGCCCCTGTCCTACTCTCTAAGTGTCGCCTGTGGAAAGAGACAGAGCATGTGTGCCCTGTCCTTATATATGTGTTGTGTAATGCCCCCTTGTGGTAATGTCACCTCTGGGTGTCTTGACTGCCCATTGGTCGTGTCCTATTCTATGTGTTCATTAGCTATATGTCTGCATGTCATGACGTCTCTGGTGCTCCCTCTAGTGTTTACTTAGTTGTAGTGTATTTACATTAACCCCTTGTGTATTTACAGTGATGCATAACACCTCCAGGAACGGATCCCCCATTGTTTCCAACCCCTTCCTTTTCAACACCCCTAAATATGGCATCCACCCCCAATTTAAATGATGACAAAATTGTCTCCATATCTTCAAGGTGGAGACAACCATCGGATTTGGTGAATATTTTACTGGTGAGAACGGGGGCGAGACCGTCGCTAATGCCCTCAGTCCAGACCCTCTGCACGACTTTGACTCCATCTGCACCCACGTAGCTCCCGGGTCACTACACCAACCTAACACCTTCTTCGTTTGTCACCCAATAATAGTGTATCAGGCTTCTTAGCACCAAGCCCCCTGACTGTCTGTCCCTCTGAAGGACTGTCCTTCGAATCCTCCCAGTCCTACCCACCCAATTTGATCAATTTTTCAGCTCCCAAAAAAGGATTTAGGAAGAAAAACAAGCAAACACTGGAACAAGAACAAAAATCTCAGCAAAATGTTCATTTTGACTGACTGAACCCTGCCCACCAAGGACAGAGGAAAATTGTCCCACCTCTGCAGATCATTCCTGATCCTACCCACCAAGCTTGTATAGTTCAGCTTATGGAGCTGGGCCGAATCGCAGGCTACCTGAACCCCCAGATACCTAAAGTTAGAACCAGTCAAATAGAATGGCAGCAACCCCCAGTTTAACACCCCTCCCCGGAGAATTAACTGGGAAGCACTCACATTTTTCCATGTTTAACTTATACCCTGAAAAATGGCGGCGCAGTTTTTAGAACGACGGCCTCATGGCGCTGAGGACCCGGGTTCGATCCCGGCTCCGGGTCACTGTCCGTGTGGAGTTTGCACATTCTCCCTGTGTCTGTGTGAGTCTCACTCCCAGAACCCAAAGATGTGCAGGGTAAGTTAATTGGCCGCACTAAATTGCCGCTTAATTGGAAAGGAAAGAATTGGGTACTTTAAATTTATTTTAAAAAACTTATACCCTGAAAAAGAGCAAAAGCACCTCAGCAGCCCCATTATGTCACCATTGGTGGGAATTGGATCCATTGCATACAGTAAGATATCAGCGGTGTACAGGGACACCTTATGCTCCATGCCTCCCCTCATTATTCCCTCCACTGACCTGAAGGCCTCAAGGCGATAGGCAAAGGCTCTATCGGCAATGCAAACAAGAATAGGGATATGGGGCACTCCTGACTCGTTCCCCTGTTTAATTGGAAATACCCTGAGCTCATGTCATTTGTGCAGACCCTGGCTTTCGGAGCTTTGTACAAAAATCGTATCAAAGACACTTCTTTATAAATGCCACATTGTCCCAATTTGGAGCATACACATTCACCAACACCACCAATTTACCTTCCAGTGTCCCTGTGAATGTTACATAATTACCTCTCGATCTGCCACGACCCTACCTGCCTGGAACCGGACTCTTTTTCTCATTAAAATTACCACCCCCGGGTCTTAATATCAAAGCCCGTGTGAAACACCTGACTCACCCAGCCCTTCTGAAGCCTAGTCTGATCCCTCACCCGCAGGTGGGTCTCCTGCAAAAGCACCAAATCAGCTTTTAAATTCTTCAAGTGAGAGAAAACTCTCGCTCGTTTCACTAGGCCTCACAAACCTCTAATGTTCCACGTGACTAGTCTGATCGGGCGTCTCTCACCACCCCCTCCCCCTCAGATCAGCCATTTCCACTGCGAGGAATTATCTCCGATATCTTCCAAATCTCTAATACCAGCCCCACCCTTAAAATGACACAAAGGAAAAACGTTGGTCACTGTCAGCAATCTGCCTGCCCCCGCCCCCTGCCACTTCCCCTATCCCAGAAATCTCCTACCTATTTCCCCTCCAACCATAATCTCTCCTCATCATCCCATTCCCCTATCATTCATACCTACCAGGCTCATCGAAGCCCGTCTGAATCTGCCTGCTAGTGAGGTAGCCCCCCTGCCAGAGCCCACATCCAATGAACAAGAAAGGCACCAAATCCCCTCACCATCACACACACCCTACAAAGAAATGACCAAACCCAAAGCATTTAAACTTTGCAACTTTGAGCTATATATTATTTGCATTATTGCCTTAATATGAATCTCCAATTTCCTCAGCCCCCCAAAAAACAATCCCAACAACGTATACCTTCCAATACAGAATCAAAAATCTCAGTTAACCAAACATATATACATAAACATTACAATGTCCCCAAACAGTACCGTTCCATCCCTATCCAAAAGCATCCCATTCCAATGCACTCAGTTCAATCCAAGTCTCTGTGCTTTAACAAAAACCTCTGTTTCCTCCGCCGGCTCAAAAAAGTGATCTTTGGAGTTGTGCTAACCCTCAGCCTCACCGAGTACACCTCACCAAAAGGCATACCGCTCTGATACAGCATTGACTTCGCCTTGTTAAAGGCCTCATGCCTTTTTACCATCTCTGCCGCAACATCCTAATAGATCCAAATATTGTAGCTTTCCCACCGCACCCCTTATGATTTTCTTGAGCCCATTTCAGGATCCTCTCCTTCATCCAGTAGCTGTGAAAGCACACTACCCACTGCCGTGTTGGCTCACTTACCCGTGGCCTAGCCCAGACAGGTGGGCCCTGTCCAGCTCAGGGGGGAACATCTGTTCCTCACCCCCGCCCCCCCCGCCCCCCCCGCCCCCCCCCCCCCCCCCCCGCCCCCCCGCCCGCCGCGCCCCCCCCCATCAACTTTGTAAACATCTCGGCAAAGTACTCGGTCGGCCTCGGGCCCTCCACCCCTCTGGCAACCCCATGATCCCCATGCAGAAGGGTGGAAGTGAGGGCTTAAGTGGGTTGATGCAGACTCGATGGGCTGAATGGCCTCCTTCTGCACTGTATGTTCTATGTTCTATGTTCAACCTCTTGAGGGTCTCCATCTTCTCCCTCCCTTGCCTCTCAAAATGCTTGCAAAATTGGTTAGCACTGCTGCCTGACAGCACCAAGGCCCCAGGTTCCCCCGGGTCACTATCCGTGTGGAGTTTCCACATTCTCCCCGTATCTGTGTGGGTCTCACTCCCACAACCCAAAGATGTGCAGGGTAGGTGGATTGGTCACACTAAATTGCCCCTTAATTGGCAAAAATAATTGGGTACTCTTTTTTTTTAAGTTCTTGTTCAGGATTCAAATTTTGCAGCAACATTATAACTGCTCCTTCCTTGAGTCTAAGTTTTTTTAAAAGCATTTTCATTTAAAACTATAACCTTCATTCCAGCACTTGTGGGCACCACGGTAGCACAGTGGTTTGCACTGTTGTTTCACAGCTCCAGGGTCCCAGGTTTGATTCCCGGCTTGGGTCACTGTCTGCATGGAATCTGCATGTTCTCACTGTGTCTGCGCGGGTTTCCTCCGGGTGCTCCGGTTTCCTCCCACAATTCCCGGAAGACGTGCTGTTAGGGGAATTGGATACTCTGGATTCTCCCTCTGTGTACCCGAACAGGCGTCGGAATGTGGCGACTAGGGGCTTTTCACAGTAACTTCATTGCAATGTTAATGTAAGCCTACTTGTGACAATAAAGATTATTAAAAGATTATTATTAAGAATAGCCTCCGAATAATAAGTTGCATCAAATAATTGTCCACGCCATTTTTCCACAGAACCAATTGCATCACCTCACCCACCACTGCCATGTGACCCATCAAATGCCAATCTCATCCCATGCCATTCTATCCCTCCGATGCTACCTGTTATGGGCCAGGGTTTAGAAAACCCCAAAGTCTATCATGGAGTTCACCTGACCCACAACTTTTAATAGATTGTGGGATGGGGAGCACACGGCTCACTCTACAGGTGTGGTACAGCAGAAATGGAAAAGTATTTTTTAAAGCAAAACAATATTTATTCTTTGAACTCAAGTTAACCTTTTTAAAACATACAGTGAACATCTTAGCAACCATTAATTCAAATACAACCCCCAAAGACTACAACACTATGTAATCCTTTAAGCTTTCCTTTTAACATCCATAAAACTTAAAACAAAACCTTTAACAGAAAGACATCAGGCTTAACTTCACTACTGAGAACAGTCACCACGTTGAAATCAGCAAATGGACATTCATAAGCATGCAGAGATTCACACACATCCTGCTGTGATTGCAGCTTCTCCAAAACTAAAATGAAACCAAACCCACCGTGCAGCAAAAAGCCTAAAGCGAAAGTAAAAAGCTGACAGACAGCCCAGCTCCACCCACTCTCTGTCATCACTGCACAAATAAACACCCATTTCTTAAAGGTACTCTCACTACAGATATTTATATACACACCCATTTATAAACACCCATTTCTTAAAGGTACCCTCACATGACATACCCCATCTCTCACAGAAGCAATCCTCCAACCAGCTTCTGTTACCTGCATTTTTTTCTCCATCATCCCACCGCCACCGAACATTGGCAGTCGCACCAAATCAACATACCAACAGACAAACCCCATAAACTGACCATGACAACAGTCCGGATGGACAAAAACTAAGTAGTATATAGATTGTACAAGTGTGGCAGCCTTCCATCTCATAAAACGATGGTTTTCACTGACTTGGTCAACTTCATGTGAAGTATGGCCTGCTGTGATTCAGGAGCCCCACTCTGGCCTGGCAATCTCTGCCGCATTTGCTGCAGAGGCAGGCAATGGACTGAGAAGGTGCAGAATTCACTGACAATGTTTCTTCTGGGTCCTTTTCTCGGCCAGCTGAGCTTTTTATTTCTGCTCACCTCTTCCAATGCCCTTCCTAACAGTCAGCCTCCAGAGGTCATGGCCTTCAGAATATTGTTTCCCAGTGCCAGTGTCCACCATCTTCATATCTCATTTCTAGGTGTCCTTATAGTGGAGGTGTTAACACCCAGGGGATTGTGATCCAGTGGCCAGTTCACCAGATAGAAGGACTTTATGTATATGGCAGTCATTCATCTGATACCACTACTATTGTGTGAATTGATGAGCAGCTTGGTGGCAAATCTGAGATTCTTCAGCCAGTGGGCAGCCTCCTCGTCAGCCTGGTGTAGGGCAGTGAGACCACTTGTCAATTATACGCACCATGGTTTGCACTTCACCACAGTTGCACAGGAATGAGTCACGGTGTCCCCAATGGAAGACGTTGTTACGACATGGTCTGACTCCAGTGGGAAACCTGTTCAGTTTGACCCAATTGCCATGCAGGAGGTCGAAGCCTGGGATTTCCAACTTGGGTTCATCAAGCAAGTGTTGATCCGTGGGTTAGCCCTGCTGCCTCATGGCGCTGAGGTCCCAGGTTCGATCCTGTCTCCGGGTCACTGTCCGGGTGGAGTTTGCACATTCTCCCCATGTTTGCGTGGGTTTCACCCCCATAACCCAAAGATGTGCAGGGTAGATGAATTGACCATGCTAAATTACCCCTTAATTGGAAAAAATGAATTGGGTACTCTAAATTTATATTTAAAAAACCCAAGTGTTGATTCTGGGCTGTGTTGTTGGTGTTGTGACACTAGACCTTCCACAGGTACATAGCAGAACTGCCTATCTGGGTAGATTGGCCGGCTTGAGATGAGGCATTTGCTGGGTGGGTTGGTGATGTCTTCTACCAATGGCAGATCCATATTTTAGTGCCCTCTTTCTAGCAATCGTGCTGTGTTAACGATGGATTTGTGGTGGCGCAATGTTGCAGAACACAGGCAGCCAATTTGTGTTCATTGACTGGATTACCCCTGAGATGTTCCTCATGGTCTCGTTCAGCTGGACATCTACCAGTTTGCAGTGCGCATGGTTCTTTCAGACAGAAGCACAGTACTCATCTACTGAATAACAGAGAGCCAAAGAGGAGGTTTTTAAAGGTCTGGTGTTGGCTCCCCAAGAGTTTCTTGCTGGTTTGCTGATGAGATTATTGAGAGTCTTCAGTTTAGCTGAGACTTTCTGGAGGTGCGGCTTTAAGGTCAGTTTGCAGTCCTAAATGACACTAAGATAGGTGTAGGGTGGTGTTTGATGCAGCTGGCGTTTAGGCAGAGGTCAGGTTTTTGGTGACTTCTTGCATTGTCAAGGTGAGAGACGCATGATACGGTTTTGGCAGCACTTGGTTTGAGGCACCAGTTTTGTTAGTAGTCAGAGAGTTTATGAAGGTCGTCATTAAGAGCACTGTTAATGTCCTTGGAATCTCTTGTTTGGTAAGCACAGCAGAAGTCATCTGGGTAGATGAACTTATGGCTGCATGTGGCTGACAGTCATTTCTGTACAGGCTGAACAGGGTGGGGACCAGTATTGCTGTTTGAGGTAGGCCACTTTGCTGCCTCTTCCATCTGCTGGCTTTGGTCCCATATCGACTCAAAATAGTCTGTTTTGAAGAAGAGAAGCGATGGTATCAACAACCCAGGGTGGTAGGACCCTAGAAAGTTTAACCAGTAGGCCTTTGTGCCACACAGGCTGCAGTGAGAGCGAGGTAGATGAATGTAGTTTTCAAAACTACATTCATCTACCTCGATGACTGCTTTTGAAAACCATTTTCGATATAGAACATACAGTGCAGAAGGAGGCCATTCGGCCTATTGAATCTGCACCGACCCACATAAGCCCTCACTTCCACCCTATCCCGTAACTCCCCCTAACCTTTTTGGTCACTAAGGGCAATTTATCATGGCCAATCTACCTAACCTGCACGTCTTAGGACTGTGGGAGGAAACCGCGGAGCACCCGGAGGAAACCCACGCTGACACGGGGAGAACGTGCAGACCCCACACAGACAGGGACCCAGCAGAGAATCGAACTTGGGACCCTGGCGCTGTGAAGCCACAGTGCTAGTCACTTGTGCTACCGTGCTGCCCTTATGGGTAGTGGGGTCTTCTGTGCTGAGCTGCTTAGTTTCAGGATAGTGTATCCTCCACGGTTGGTTGGTGTGATAATGTGATCATCCTCACGATAACCAGGGGGCATCACTTATTGACCTCCCCTTGGGGCTCGAGAAGTATGAGTTCCCATGGTGACGGGCAGAGGCTCGCCCAGCTGCGATTCATTACCGAGCCCTTTAAATACTGTCCAGACCCAGACTGGGAGTTCCGTTAGTCCTGGGCTGGGAAACTAGTGTCGTAAGCTGCAGATGAGGCTTTACTTTTGAGTTCAGAATAAACCTGTTTAAACTTTCCGCTTTGTGTCCCCTGGATTACTACAGTTGGATACGGTGCAAGATGATCCCCCCTTTCAGCTTATAACACATGGATAGAAGAGAAATTTACCTCTAACTGGAAGCTTCTTTAGGGCCCTTGCTGGGTTAGGGGACTGCATTGATCTTAGCTATCCGCCCAATTTTTGGCACTGCTTCTCCTGGAGGGTTCTGGTCAGGAATAAGGAGAACCATTTTCTACAGGACCAAGGTGCTAACAAGAATTCAGTGCAGATTTGGTCCTTCTCTGCAGCTTTGCCAGGTTTCAGTTTGCTGAATGGACGTTTATCTGATGAACTCAGCCAAGTCAGGTGCATACCTCATTTGCTTAACAATGAGTGTGTGCTGATAGAATTTGCATGCTCCAGGACCTCTGCGTTAGTGACCTTGTTCTGCCAAGAGATACCAAGCATATGTTGTCCAGGTCTCACTACTGCAGAGGAGGACTATGAGGCTTGGTAGTCTCGCAGTTTGGTGTTCCCAGTCAGGTTGCTGCTGTGCCACACTCTCTTACCCAGCTTAGAAAGAACTGCAGCTTTTGTGATCATAGAATCTCTACAGTACCGAAGGAGGTCATTCGACCCATTGAGTCTCACCGACTCCCCTGTCCCATCCCCGCAACTCCACCCAACCTTTGGAAACTAAGGGGCAATTTAGCATGGTAAATCCACCTAACCTGCACAACTTTGGACTGTCGGAGGGAACCAAAGCACCCGGAAGATACCCACACAGAGACAGCGAGAATGTGTAAACTCCACACAGACAATCACCCGAGGTCAGAATTGAACCCGGGTCCCTGACACGGTGAGGCAGCAGTGCTAACCACTGTGCCACCATCCTGCCCTGTGATGCATGTTTTAATTTCAGCATCAAGTGACAGATTGTTGGTGATTGCAGAGCCAGGTATGTGAAACTATCAACAACCTCTAATGTCACATTGTCAATCGTTCATTAGCCGAGGCATAGAATATAAGAGCAGGGAGGTTATGATGGAGCTACATAAAATGTTTGTTAGGCCCCAGCTAGAGTACTTGATAGAGTTCAGGTTGTCCACACTATAGGAAGGATGTAATTGCACTAGAAAGGGTGGAAAGGCTCTTCCTGCTGATTCCTTCCCCTCCTTTCTTCATCTGGTTTTGCCGTTTGGATCCATGGACTTTTCCGTCAAGCAGCGGAAGGGTGGAATTCAAAAGTTACAAAAGAGAACACTGTGCTAGCTTTCAGATAGCGGGGCCAGATGTTTCGGCACCGAGAGATCAGTGGGACTCAGTTCGATTGGTTGGTTGGTGGCCGATGAATTAGCCAAAAGGCCGTACTCTGCCCGGTAAGAGGTAGTGGTTGGGTCCTGCCTGAGTGGGGTGATTTTCAGAGAGCAAGGGGAAGCAGTTGGAGTCCTGGACAATCAGAGGAAGGAACTTGTTCTCTCTTTCGCTCTTGTTCTTCTCCAGAGAAGCTGTATAGCTGCTGTATTTTTGAAACCGCAGAGACCTGAATTAATCTACAGTGAAAACCAGTACAGACAGGAAACAGAAACCTCAACTGAAAGCCTGACTGAAGAAAGGTGTGCCAGAAAACAATCATCCAAAACAAAGACTTTTATCCCTTTTACTTATTTTTTACAACCCTCTTCTCCCCTTTGTGTTTGTTCTGTCTTGTGTGGGTGTTTACAGGGTGGGGGGCATGTTAGAGTGTAGGTTAGGAATTAGATAATAGCTAACCTGTTGTATTTACTGCATATTTAATTATATTTATTGTTCTTCATAAATTAAGTGTTTAAATTTACAAACCTCGCGACTGTAGTTATTGGGCAGATCAGGGCAAAAGACTTTGGGTGTTGTTCGAATAATTATTTATTAATTTCAATTGTGTTCTGACTCTGGGTCATGTGGGGCTGGAATTGACTGCACACCAGGCACAGGGGGTCGTAACAATGGTGCAGAACAGAGAAGGCTGAGGGGGGACATGATGAAGGTGTACAAAATTATGAGGGACATCGATAGGGTAGATGGGACGAAACATTTCCCCTTTGTAGAGGGGCCAATAACCAGGGGGTATAGATTTAAGGTATAGGACATTTAGAGGGAATTTGAGGAAAAATGTTTTCACCCAGAGGGTGGCGGGAACCCTCACAACATTGAAGAAGAATTTAGATGAGCACTTGAAACATCATAGCATAAGGCTACGGACCAAGTTATGGAAAATGAGATTAGAATAGATGGCTGGGGCAGACGCGATGGGCCAAAGGGCCTCTTTCTGTGGTGTAAAACCCTATGAATTTAATGCTAAGAGATGGTAATTTGGCCACATCCTGGGCAATGATATTAGTGTTCCTGATTCTGATGGTCCAATCAAACTCTCTACAGGTGTGAGAGAGAGTCTGTCCATTTGCTGTTGAAGGTGTTCCTCGGTATGGCTTATTAGTGCTGTATTGTCAGCATAGAGCAACTCTCTGAGGAAGACTTAGTATGCCTTTGTCTTGGATCTCAGGCGAACAAGGTTGAACAGCTTTCTGTCAGTTCTGGTATGTAAGTGGACAGCCTCTGTGAAGGACCTGAAGCTATATATGACAGCAGCAAAGAGAAGAAAATGCCAAAGAGTGTCAGTGCCAGAACACAACCCTGTTTAGCCCCACTGCGGATCTCAAAGGATTTTGTTGTTTCCCTGTTCATACCTGACTTTACCCATCATGTTGTCCTGGAAAGAGGAGAACCTGAATGTCCAGATGCCCTTTGACACAGGGAGCGTTAGTGACATGTATGTAGTGATCAAAAAGCCAGCAGATCCATCAGCAAAGGAAATGGCTCCATTGAAAACAAAGGCAGGGGAAGTCGCCACTGACTGCAATAAACAACTGGAGAGATGGGTGGAACTCTACCTGGAGTTGTATTCCAGGAAGAACACCATCATCAAGAAATCTGTAGACATTACAGAAAGCTTGCCTAGCAAGCAAACATATTGACATTGACCAATGTCCGGGGGGGGGGGGGGGGGGGGGGGTTTGCGAGTGCTGTTGGGAAGGGTTTAAATTAATGTGGCAGGGGGATAGGCACCAATGCAGGATGTCGGAGGGAAGTAAAACGGGACAGAAACAGAAGGCAGTAAGGGGAAAGTGTAAGACAGAGAAGCCATAGTCAAAAATCAAAAAGGGCCACAGTACAGGGTACAGTGACTGAGGGGAGCTCAGTGAATAGGCCCAGTAATACCAAAAGGAATAAAACGGGAAGTAAAAACATGAATGGAAAGCGAAGCAGCAGGTTATTACATGAAGATATGGGTTCAACGATAAGGAAAATTAAGAGAAAAGTTAAAAGGAAAAATAACTTGGGAGAGGTTACTGATAGAGGTGTTAAGATTCAAAACAGAAGTCCGGGTCAAGCCAGGCTGGGGGCTAGCAATATTTGGAGCAGTGGACGACCCCTGGCCACATCCTGGGCAATGATATTAGTGTTCCTGATTCTGATGGTCCAATCAAACTCTCTACAGGTGTGAGAGAGAGTCTGTCCATTTGCTGTTGAAGGTGTTCCTCGGTATGGCTTATTAGTGCTGTATTGTCAGCATAGAGCAACTCTCTGAGGAAGACTTAGTATGCCTTTGTCTTGGATCTCAGGCGAACAAGGTTGAACAGCTTTCTGTCAGTTCTGGTATGTAAGTGGACAGCCTCTGTGAAGGACCTGAAGCTATATATGACAGCAGCAAAGAGAAGAAAATGCCAAAGAGTGTCAGTGCCAGAACACAACCCTGTTTAGCCCCACTGCGGATCTCAAAGGATTTTGTTGTTTCCCTGTTCATACCTGACTTTACCCATCATGTTGTCCTGGAAAGAGGAGAACCTATATATGATGGTATGTAAGTGGACAGCCTCTGTGAAGGACCTGAAGCTATATATGACAGCAGCAAAGAGAAGAAAATGCCAAAGAGTGTCAGTGCCAGAACACAACCCTGTTTAGCCCCACTGCGGATCTCAAAGGATTTTGTTGTTTCCCTGTTCATACCTGACTTTACCCATCATGTTGTCCTGGAAAGAGGAGAACCTGAATGTCCAGATGCCCTTTGACACAGGGAGCGTTAGTGACATGTATGTAGTGATCAAAAAGCCAGCAGATCCATCAGCAAAGGAAATGGCTCCATTGAAAACAAAGGCAGGGGAAGTCGCCACTGACTGCAATAAACAACTGGAGAGATGGGTGGAACTCTACCTGGAGTTGTATTCCAGGAAGAACACCATCATCAAGAAATCTGTAGACATTACAGAAAGCTTGCCTAGCAAGCAAACATATTGACATTGACCAATGTCCGGGGGGGGGGGGGGGGGGTTTGCGAGTGCTGTTGGGAAGGGTTTAAATTAATGTGGCAGGGGGATAGGCACCAATGCAGGATGTCGGAGGGAAGTAAAACGGGACAGAAACAGAAGGCAGTAAGGGGAAAGTGTAAGACAGAGAAGCCATAGTCAAAAATCAAAAAGGGCCACAGTACAGGGTACAGTGACTGAGGGGAGCTCAGTGAATAGGCCCAGTAATACCAAAAGGAATAAAACGGGAAGTAAAAACATGAATGGAAAGCGAAGCAGCAGGTTATTACATGAAGATATGGGTTCAACGATAAGGAAAATTAAGAGAAAAGTTAAAAGGAAAAATAACTTGGGAGAGGTTACTGATAGAGGTGTTAAGATTCAAAACAGAAGTCCGGGTCAAGCCAGGCTGGGGGCTAGCAATATTTGGAGCAGTGGACGAACCGGGAGTGCAGGAGGCGAAAGAGGCCGGCATTCTGGCCTTTGCGTCCCTAGTAGCCCGGCGAAGGATCTTGCTAATGTGGAAGGAGGCGAAGCCCCCCGGCCTGGATAGATGATATGGCTGGGTTCATAAAGTTGGAGAGGATTAAGTTCGCCTTGAGAGGGTCTGCGCAGGGGTTCTACAGGCGGTGGCAACCGTTCCTAGACTATCTCGCAGAGCGTTAGAGGAAGGTTGGTCAGCAGCAGCAACCTTGGGGGGGGGGGGGGGGGGACGTCCTGGGAGGGGGGGAGGGGGGGGAAAGGGGGGACTGCCTGGGAGGGTGGATGAGCAAGAGATAACATGAAGGGTTGGGGAAACTGGCACATACGGGTGAGGGCCAGTGTACAAAGCCATGTATATATCTTGCTCTGCGCGATTTCTCATTTTCTTTTTGTTACCGGGGGGGGGGGGGGGGGGGGGGGGTTATTGTGTGTAAGGGAGAAAAATTGTGTTAAAAAACTTTAATAAATATATTTTTTTTAAAAAAGATTCAAAACAGAAGTATAAAAGCCAACGAAAGGGTACTTTACCTGAATGCTCATAGTATTCGGAATAAGGTAAATGAGTTGATGGCGCGAATCATCGTGAATGACTATGATTTAGTGGCTATTACGTAAACATGGTTAAAGGATGGTCACAACTAGGACTTAAATATCCAAGGGTATCAAACTATTCGGAAGGACAGAGTGGATGGTAAGGGAGATGGTGTAGTTCTGTTATTTAAGGATGACATCCGGGCAATAGTAAGGCATGACATCGGTGCTATGGAGGATAAGGGTGAATTCATTTTGGTGGAAATCAGGAATAGTAACGCGAAAAAGTCACTGATAGGAGTAGTCTATAGGCCACATTATGGTGGGGCAGGAAATATACAACTGATGCATGTAGAAGTGGTACAGCAGTTATCATGGGGGATTTTAATCTACATGTCGGTTGGTTTAACCAGGTCGGTCAAGGCAGCCTTGAGGAAGAGTTTATAGAATGTATCTGCGATAGTTTCCTAGAACAGTATGCAATGGAACCTACGAGGGAACATGCGATCCTAGATCTGGTCCTGTGTAATGAGACAAGATTGATTAATGATCTCATAGTTAGGGATCCTCTCGGAAGGAGCGATCACAATATGGTGGAATTTAAAATACAAATGGAGGATGAGAAGGTAAAATCAAACACTAGTGTTTTGTGCTTAAACAAAGGAGATTACAATGGGATGAGAGAAGAACTAGCTAAGGTAGACTGGGAGCAAAGACTTTATGGTGAAACAGTTGAAGAACAGTGGAGAACCTTCCAAGCGATTTTTCACAATACTCAGCAAAAGTTTATACCAACAAAAAGGAAGCACGGTAGAAGCAGGGACAATCGACAAAATGGCAAAGATTAGTGGGAGACTAGAGGATTGGGAAATCTTTAGGGGGCAACAGAAAGCTACTAAAAAAGCTATAAAGAAGAGTAAGATAGATTATGAGAGTAAACTTGCTCAGAATATAAAAACAGATAGTAAATGTTTCTACAAATATATAAAACAAAAAAGAGTGGCTAAGGTAAATATTGGTCCTTTAGAGGATGAGAAGGGATATTTAATAATGGGAGATGAGGAAATGGCTGAGGAACTGAACAGGTTTTTTGGGTCGGTCTTCACAGTGGAAGACACAACTAACATGCCTGTGACTGATGAAAATGAGGCTATGACAGGTGAGGACCTTGAGACGATTGTTACCAGTAAGGAGGTAGTAATGTGCAAGCTAATGGGGCTAAAGGTAGACAAGTCTCCTGGCCCTGATGGAATGCATCCCAGAGTACTGAAAGAGATGACTAGGGAAATTGCAAATGCACTCGTGATAATTTACCAAAATTCACTAGACTCTGGGGTGGTCCCAGCAGATTGGAAATTAGCAAACGTGACACCACTGTTTAAAAAAGGAAGTAGGCAGAAAGCAGGTAATTATAGGCCAGTTGGCTAAACTTCGGTAGTAGGGAAGATGCTGGAATCTATCATCAAGGAAGAAGTAACGAAGCATCTGAATGGAAGTTGTCCCATTGGCAGACGCAGCATGGGTTCATAAAGGGCAGGTCATGCCTAACTAATTTTTGAGGACATTGCCAGTGCGGTAGATAACGGGGAGCCAATGGATGTGGTATATCTGGATTTCCAGAAAGCCTTTGACAAGGTGCCACACAAAAGGTTGTTGCATAAGATAAAGATGCAAGGCATTAAGGGGAAAGTAGTAGCATGGATCGAGGATTGGTTCATTAATAGAAAGCAAAGAGTGGGGATTAATGGGTGTTTCTCTGGTTGGCAATCAATAGCTAGTGGTGTCCCTCAGGGATCAGTGTTGGCCCCACAACTGTTCACAATTTACATAGATGATTTGGAGTTGGGGACCAAGTGCAATGTGTCCAAGTTTGCAGACGACACTAAGATGAGTGGTAAAGCAAAAAGTGCAGAGGATACTGGAAGTCTGCAGAGGGATTTGGATAGGCTAAGTGAATGGGCTAGGGTCTGGCAGATGGAATACAATGTTGACAAATATGAGGTTATCCATTTTGGTAGGAATAACAGCAAAAGGGATTATTATTTAAATGATAAAATATTAAAACATGCTGCTGTGCAGAGGGACCTGGGTGTCCCAGTTCATGAGTCGCAAAAAGTTGGTTTACAGGTGCAACAGGTGATTAAGAAGGTGAATGGAGTTTTGTCCTTCATTGCTAGAGGGATGGAGTTTAAGACTAGGGAGGTTTTGCTGCAATTGTATAAGGTGTTAGTGAGGCCACACCTGGAGTATTGTGTTCAGTTTTGGTCTCCTTACCTGAGAAAGGATGTACTGGCGCTGGAGGGTGTGCAGAGGAGATTCACTAGGTTAATCCCAGAGTTGAGGGGGTTGGATTACGAGGAGAGGTTGAGTAGACTGGGACTGTACTCATTGGAATTTAGAAGGATGAGGGGGGATCTTATAGAAACATATAAAATTATGAAGGGAATAGATAAGATAGATGTGGGGAGATTGTTTCCACTGGCGGGTGAAAGCAGAACTAGGGGGCATAGCCTCAAAATAAGGGGAAGTAGATTTAGGACTGAGTTTGGGAGGAACTTCTTCACCCAAAGGGTTGTGAATCGATGGAATTCCCTGCCCAGTGAAGCAGTTGAGGTTCCTTTATTAAATGTTTTCAAGATAAAGATAGAAAGTTTTTTGAAGAATAAAGGGATTAAGGGTTATGGTGTTCGGGCTGGAAAGTGGAGCTGAGTCCACAAAAGATCAGCCATGATCTCATTGAATGGCGGAGCAGGCTCGAGGGGCCAGATGGCCTACTCCTGCTCTTAGTTCTTATGGTCTTATGCTTGCAATGGACAAAGCTCCAGGTCAGGTGCTCTACCCCCTGAACTTATCAAGCATGGGAAACTGGCACTCTTGCAGCATCTGTATGAACATCTCTGTCTCTGCTGGAGGGAAGGGGCAGTGCGCCAGGATATGCATGATGGAGGACCGAAGCGGCGGCCAGGACTGCAAAAACAAAACTCTGAAAAGTAAACTTTTAAAACTTCTTTTTAAAAAAAAATATTTTTGCACTTTTCTTGTTCTCACCCAAAACAAGTTCACCTGAGAAGAATTTTATAAAAGAGGGAAAAATAAAGTGGTAAAGGAGAAAAGGGAGGGGAGAAGAAAAAGGGAAGGTGGGGGGGGGGGAGAGAAAATAAATAAAGAAATAAATAAATACGAGGGGGGGAGGGGAACCAAAAAAAGGGGGAAAAATGCCAGAAGGGAGCCAAAGCAGAGGGAGAAGGAGCACCAAAAGCAGACGGGCAATGGGCGAGCCAGTTCAGACGAGCCAATCAGCGAGCAAAGTGGCAGAACTGAAGTATCGCTGCATCAAAAAGAGCTGGGCAGCCAGGTGCAGTCTCCCCCGGAGCAGGGGGGAGCTGGAACTGGAAGGCAGCCTTTGCCGATGCGCTGAGGGAACATCAGCAGGTAAACAAGGCAGAGGCTAGGGCAGACATAGAGGCCGCAGTGCAGGCAGCAATGGCCAAGGCCCTGGCGGGGGTGCAGCAAGCCCTGGGCAGAGCAGAGGAGAAATTGGACACCCAAGGGAAGAAACTGGAAGCCCAAGAGGCGACCATCAAGGAGCTCGGGAAAGCAGCGACTGACGTTAGCGACCGGATCACGGCACTGGATAGGGAGGTGGCGAGACTGGGCACAACACAGGGGAGCCTGAAGGGCAGAGTGGACAACCAGGAAAACCGCTCGAGGAGGCAAAATGTCAGGATAGTGGGCTTACCAGAGGGGATCGAGGGTAGAAACCCCACGGCATACGTGGCCGAGATGCTGGGCAACTTAGTGGGGAAGGAAACTTTCCCCAGCCCACCAGAAATGGACAGAACACACCGGTCGCTGCGCCCGAAGCCCAAAGCAGGGGAACACCCGAGAGCAGTTATAGCTAAACTGCACCGGTACCAAGATAAGGAAACAATCCTATGCTGGGCCAGGAAAAACAGAACCTGCAAATGGGAAGGACATGCCACTAGAATTTACGAGGACATTGGGGCAGACCTAGCCAGGAGACGTGCCGAGTTTAATAGAGCAAAAGCAGCTCTTCACAAGAGCAACGTGCGATTTGATATGCTGTACCCAGCGAAACTCTGGGTCACATACCAAGAAAGAGAATACTTCTTTACAGCCCCTGTCAAAGCAAACAAGTTTGTCGAGGAACACGGGCTGGAAAACCACCTGGCAGGGGGCAACAACACGCCGACGGGGGGGGGAGAGGAGGGGTGAAGCAACGCCAGGCCCCCCGCCTCCGCCACGGCGAGCGCACCCTGAACTAAGAACAGACCACTGCCCGAGGGACCGTTTCAGGTGGGAGGCCAGGCCCCAGCACGAGGGAACGAGAGTAGCGGAGAAGGGAGAGCAAGCAAGAGGAGTGCAGGGTAGGATAGGGGAAGAGCGGGCAGAAAACCATAGAGGCCGGGCAGGGGAGAAGCGAGACAGTAACTCCCGAGAGGGGGGCCACCGTACTAGCAGGAAAGCTAGCGCCGGAGGCATGCAACAAAGCACGGCCGCAGCATGCCCCCAGGCTGGATGTGGGGGGGGACCACTCAACAGAGATGGGAGAGCAAACTGGGACAGGAACAGGGGAAAGAGGGACAAAGGAGGGGTACAAGGGAGAGGGGGGAAAGGGGAGAAGGGGAGAGACCGGGAAGGGGGGGCGGGGGGGTACAGGGAAGGAGAGACCGGGGAGGGGCGACACAGGGACGGAGGGACAAACATGGTTAGAAAAGGAATTGGGCTACAAAGTGCACAACCAAGGGCTCGAAACAAGGAATCGCTGCAACCACCCAGTACGGTCTCTGGGCGAAGGGAGACCCCAGAGTGCAGGGGACTACCCGCATGGCGGACGCACAGTGGGCGGCCATGTCGGGTGCCCCCGGGACAAAGGGAAACCCTGGAGCGCAGGGAACCGACCGCATGGAGAGAGCAGTGACAGCGGCCATCCTGGACGGCCCCCTAACAAAGGGAAACCCCAGAGGGCAGGGGCGCGTCCACCAGGTAAATATGGTTAATCCCACAGGAGCGACGGAGCAGAAGCCCCCCACCAGGATAGTCACCTGGAACGTAAGGGGACTCAACGGCCCAGTGAAGAGTTCCAGAGTCCTCACCCACCTAAGTAATATGAGGGCCGACATAGTCTTCCTCCAAGAGACACACCTGAGAGAGCAGGACCGACTGCGGGTAAGAAAGGGCTGGGTGGGACAAACCTACCATTCCTGCTATGGAACAAGGGCCAGGGGGGTGGCGATACTGATCGGCAAGAGGACGATGTTTAGAGCGACAAAGATGGTTACGGACCCAGGGGGACGGTATATCATGGTCAGCGGGGCCCTGGATGGGGCACCGGTCGTACTAGTTAACGTGTACGCACCCAACTGGGACAACACGAGCTTCATCAAGAAGACCATGGCAGAAATCCCTGACATAGCGACGCATCAACTAATCATGGAGGGGGGGGGACTTCAACTGTGTACAGGACCCAAAGATCAAACCCCAAAAGGGGGAAAACCTCAAGCATGGCAAGGGAACTCAGTCACTTTATGGAGCAGGTGGGAGCGGTGGACCCCTGGAGGTTCGCCCACTCGGGGGAGAAGGAATTCTCCTTCTTCTCCCCAGTACACAACGTATACACCAGAATTGACTTCTTTGTGGGAGGGAAAACGGTGCCTCCGGGGATAGACAAGGTGGAGTACTCCGCAATTGTGATATCAGACCACGCTCCACACTACATGGACGTGAGGCTGGAGACGGGCAGGGCCCAACGCCCCACATGGAGGTTGGACGTCGCCCTATGGCGGACAAGGCCTTCAACGAAAGGTTATCACGGGCCATTGCAAAGTTCACAGAGAACAACCAGAGGTCTCACCCTCCACGTTCTGGGAAGCGCTAAAGGCCGTATGAAGAGGGGAAATCATCATTTTCAAAGCGCGAAGAGATAGGGAGGAAAGGGTGGCGAGGCACCAGCTGGTCGACTCCATACTGGAGGTAGACCGTAAATACTCCGAGGCCCCAACCGTAGAGCTCCTGGCGGAGAGGAAAGAGCTACAAAGGAACTTTGACCTGCTCTCCACCAGGAAAGCAGTGCACCAACTCTACCAGGCACGTGGGACCCAATACGAACACGGAGACAAAGCCAGCCGCCTGTTGGCACACCAGCTGAGAAAGCAGGCAGCCACCAGAGAAATTGCACAAATCAGGGATACCAGAGGCACGCTAGAAACAGAACCAGAAAAGATCAACAAAACCTTCAAGGCCTTTTACCAAGGGCTGTACACCTCAGAGCCCCCAATGGGGGCGTCTGGGATGAAACGGTTCCTTGATGGACTGGACATTCCAGTCGTGGGGGAGGGCAAAAAACGGGGCTTGGAAGCACCACGAGCACGGGGAGAGATCATGGACAGCATTAGCTCCATGCAGGCGGGGAAGGCGCCGGGACCCGATAGGTTCCCGGCGGACTTCTACAAAAAATTTGCGACAGCACTGGCCCCGCACCTGCGGGAGATGTTCACAGACTAGGTAGCGAGGGGCACACTGCCGCCCATGCTAGCACAGGCCTCAATCTCGCTGATACCTAAGAAAGCCAAAGACCCAACGGAATGTGGGTCATACAGACCCATCTCACTGCTGAATGCAGACGCCAAAATACTGGCCAAAATCCTAGCCAAAAGGTTAGAAGACTGTGTACCTGAGGTGGTCGCAGAGGACCAGATGGGCTTTGTCAAAAATAGACAGCTTACCTCGAACATCAGGCGCCTGCTGAACATGATAATGACCCCCTCCGGGGAGAGAACACCAGAGGTGATCGTCTCCCTCGATGCAGAAAAGGCCTTCGACAGAGTCGAATGGAAATACCTCATAGAGGTACTGGAACAGTTCGGGATTGGAACAGGGTTCACCTCCTGGGTAAAGCTCCTATACAACGCTCCCATGGCGAGCGTACGGACCAACAATACCAACTCCCGATACTTCCAGCTGCACAGGGGCACCAGACAAGGATGCCCACTGTCCCCGCTGCTGTTCGCTCCAGCGATTGAACCACTAGCAATTGTGCTCAGAGCAGCAAAAAGCTAGAGGGGGATCCGAAGGGGAGGCAGAGAGCACAGAGTCTCACTCTATGCAGATGACCTGCTCCTCTACTTTTCGGATCCACAGACCAGCATGGACGGAATCATCGCGCTCCTGAAATAGTTTGGCACCTTCTCGGGCTACAAACTCAACATGAGTAAAAGCAAGATCTTCCCGGTACACCCACAAGTAGGTGGGGCAGCCCTAACGGGAATGCCGCTTAAACAAGCCCGACACAAATTCCGCTACCTGGGGATCCAAATAGCCCATGACTGGAAAGGGATCCACAAATGGAACCTCACCAGTCTGACAGAGGAAGTCAAAAAGGACCTGCAAAGATGGAACACACTCCCACTCTCCCTCGCGGGGAGAGTCCAGATGATCAAAATGAACGTGCTGCCCAGGTACCTCTTCCTATTCAGATCCATCCCGATCTACATCCCTAAGGCCTTTTTCAAAGCACTAGACAAACTAATCATGGTGTTCGTATGGGGGGCGGGGGGGGGGTAAATCCAGGGGGGGGCTTGCCCTCCCCAACCTACAACTTTACCACTGGGCGGCGACGGCCGAGCGAATAAGGGAATGGATCAAGGAGCCAGAAGCCGAGTGGGTGCGCGCGGAAAAGGCCTCCTGCATGGGGACCTCCCTCCGGTCCGTCGCCAAGGTGGCGCTCCCATCCCCATCCCCACCCAAAAAACACTCCAGCAGCCCGGTGGTAATAGCCACCCTCCAGTCCTGGAACCAACTACGGCAACAGCTTGGCCTGACCAGAATGTCGGGTAAAGCTCCCATCTGCAACAACCATAGGTTCACGCCAGCGCTGACTGACGCCACCTTCAAAAGGTGGGAACAGGACAGAAGGACACTGACAGTCAGGGACCTATACACGGTCGGCAGGATCGCAACACTGGGCGAACTGACAGAGAAATTCCAGCTAGCCAGGGGGAACGAGCTAAGGTACCTGCAACTAAAAAACTTCCTACGAAAGGAGACAGGGACATACCCACAACCACCACGACAAACACTACTGGAAGAGTTACTGGCGCAAACATACTAGATAAAGAAAACTGTAGTGACACGTATGACCGACTGGTAGAAGGGGCCGACACCGTATTGGACGCAACAAGAATGAAGTGGGAGGAGGACCTGGGGATCGAAATAGGGTGGGGACTCTGGGGCGAAGCACTGCATAGGGTCAACTCCACCTCCATGTGCGCAAGGCTCAGCCTGACTCAACTAAAAGTGGTACATAGAGCCCACTTAACAAGAACCCGTATGAGTAGGTTCTTCCCGGAGGTGGAGGACAGATGTGAACGGTGCCAAGGAGGCCCAGCCAACCACACGGGGGGGGGGGGGGGGGGCAGGAGCAGGGTGAGGGGGGTAGAGGGAAGAGACGGAACAATAGAGGAGAGCCAGGGAGGGGGAGGGGGGAGGCAGGGAAACGTTAACAAACTTAACGTCCACAGGAACAGAGAAAACGGGGAAGACGGGAGGGCCGCAGAAGCGGAAGTGCACAGAAGCGGAACAGACGACAACGGCAGCGAACTCCGTCTGGGAGAAGCAAGGGACGACAACACCACGAACAGATGCCTACTTATGTGTGTAAATAATTTTTAACTTTGCCAAGTGTACAGAGCTGCTGCTGTTGAGCGGGGGCATAATACCGACCGATGGCTTTGCAGGGAAAATTAAAACGTCAGCAGCAGCGACCCGTAGGGGAGTGGAGGTGAGTGCTCCGTTGGGAGGGTGTGGGAAGACTGAGGCGCGTGGGGTCACGTCTAGTCAATTGCTATTGTATATTCTCTTTTTGCACTATGTTAATGTTCACTCTATTTTGCTGTGTTAGGATTACTACTATTTATTATGATAAACCTTGCAAAACTTTAATTAAAAAAATATTTTAAAAAAGGATATACATGATGTAAAGATTGTGATCCTGTACAAGAACAAGAGTTGTGGTGCTATGCCTATGGGTCATATCGTAGTTGAATGGTGGTACAGACTCACCATGTGGTCGCAAGACCAAGGTCATTGATGTGCCCTCAATTAACACAAGACAAGTAGTGAACAAAACTGTGGCTTTAATAAGCTAAACAGAAAGCCTCCTGGCCACTGATCCCGAACTGGGGCAGGGCCGGAGGTCAGCTACCTTTATACCGAGCCCAAGGGGAGGCGGAGCCATAAGGCAATGGTTTACCACAATACATGTAGTACAGTAACAGTTTACCACAATACAGATAATACACTAACAGTGGTTTACCACATTCACCCCCTGTTAAAAAAAGAGTCCAGCGGGGGTGAAGTGGACTTAAAGGCCGAGTCTGTCGGGGGCTTTGACCTTCCGCCGTGATCGCCTCAGTCCCGGCTGCGGTGTGTGCACTGGTGTTGGGACTTGCGCGTCCGGGTGCGTGTTGTCTTCTTCTTCGCCCAGTAGTTGAGTCGGTGGAGCGGGGGGGGGGGGGGGGGGGGGGGGGGGGGTGATGGTCGCCGGTGGGCCTGCGGGTGCCAAATCTTGAAGTAGCCGGGTAGTGGTGGAGGGAGACGGTGAAGGGTCGGGGGTGGTGGTGATGGTCGCTGGGGAACCTGCAGGTGCCAAATCCCGAAGGGAGACTGTGTCCTGCCGCCTGTCATGATGTGCCACAGAGGCATATTGTGGGTTGGCATGGAGGAGCAGGACCTTCTCGACGAGGGGATCCGATTTATGACTCCTCGCATGCTTCCGGAGGATGACGGGCCCTGGGACTTGTTATTGAAAATATGGAAAAATGTGTCATTTGAAACATGGAAGTCTGGCAATATCTGGTCTGAGAGAAACATGAGAGAATGTAGGGAAAGATCCCATAAAGGGTTAACAGCAGCTGCCAGGGAAGGACTGTAAAATGCAGATATCCTTGGTCAAGCAGGCGTAGCAAACAAGACAAGCAGGATTTTGAATGAAGCCAAAAACAATGGCTCACACCTTCATTGAAAGTAACTATCTTATTAAGGATCTGGAAAAGAATGGATGAGGTTTTAGGTGTGAAAATTTGCTAATACCAGGTAAATTAAAGAAAACTGGAGACTATCAGTCTACGAGAAACTTAATTCAAAGTCGAAATTATGTGCTGAAAAAAATCTTGCATCCATTACTGGTAAAAGGAGGCCAAAAAATAAATCATCCTTAGAGTGAGGCAGATTGTGAGGAATCCTAGAGAAATAGGGCGTGCCTAGAAACCTTTAGAGACCAATAACCAATCGACCCTTAACTAAAACAGGAAGATAGTGCCTTAGTTAGCCTTGGATAGGGCCCAGAAAGGATACTTATCCTTAATTTCAGAGTGCACCTGAAAGGGACAACCAGGAACAGAACTTAGAATTCCAAAAAATGGCAATTAGGGTAATTCTCTTGCCCTAGAATACAGTCAAGAGAGATGAAGCAATGAAACAAGAATGGAAGAAATTAAAAGAGCTAAAAAAATCCTGGAAGAAAGAGACGTATCAAGACGGAGACATCTCCTTCTTTGTTAGAGTGCCTAAAGACCTGCAATATAGAGATCCAGTCGGGATTCTTAAAGCGCTTTGTAAATTTGCATTTGAAAAGCAAGCTGAATCACTAATTTTGTTTGGACACAGACAGAAGCATGCAGCTGCTCAAGTGGGCAAAGAGTGCTCTAAACTGGTTAAAATCATTGACGAAGAAAACATGAAAGAAATAATACAGGTTCCTAGTGAACACAAAAGTAAGTCTGAAGTGGCAAACGAATATAATAAACAGCTGCAGAAAAATGAAGCTTTAGAAATGGAAAATGACGAGGAATCAGTCCTAGAATCAGATAGCACAGTGACAACAGTAGGGTTGGAAACAAATGCGCCAGATAAAATCGAAGATGAATGGGAGCAGATGAGACTTATAAAAAAATTGTACATAGGAGGAAAGCAGATCCACTTAGTGGAAGGAGACTTTACAAATGCCTAAAAGGACGTACAAGTTAATCCTTCCAATAGAAAGGTGAAATTAGGGGCAGGAATTTCAGGGGTATTGGCTCATAGATACAATCCGGAGTTACAGCTAAAAATGGATGAAGCGGTAGTTCTAAGAGGAGAATTTAAAGAAGGGATAGCCAGAGCCACAACTCTGAGCCATGGGACAAAGATTATACATGTGGTATCACTAAACAATTCCGGACAGCAGTATAGTATGATGGATGAGACAGAAGTAAATCAAGCAAACATAGAAGGAATCCTGAGACATAGTGTAGGGAGAGATGTTGATATGACATTATTAGGAGACGGAATATTCAAAAATAACTCAAGGGAATCTCTGAGAGCGATAAGAAAGACATGTGCATTAAAACCTCCGGCTCGGGCAGGTCAGATAATAAGGATTTGGCGAGAGCAATGGCCACAATTCCTTTTAGACCCAGCAGGAACAAGACAGCAATCTGAATTTGAATTCAACCAAGTGCCAGCACCCCTGTCAGAGACAGAAAAAACACCTCCCAGAGCCCCCGATAACCAAGGGAATTCGGACCCCTTTGAAAATTTCCCAAAGGGATACCATTCTCATTACCCAGATTTAAGTCCGTTTCGGGAAGAAAATTGGCCTAGGCAATCTGCCACACATAAAGAAGGAGCATTTATAGATTATTTTTTTGAAACACAAGAAAGTGAAGAGGAACAAAGCCTAGTTGGGATTATTGCGCCTCCAGCGCTGGGACAGGAAGAATCCTCATCCTCATCAGAGAATGAGGAAATATTAAAACCAAGGAGAAGAAAAGGGAATCGAAAAAATTCTAAACCATTAGAAATAGGGGATTATAGCGATTACTAGAAACAACAACAACCTTCCACTTATCGACCAATAAATAAGGATTTACCATATTATATGTATAATCCAGAGACAAAAATGGTACACCACAGAGATCAGGAAGGATGGGAAAGAGAGGTTATATCTAGGGGACTTAAAATAGGAGAAATATTAGGAGGAAGTCAACAAATTGATTCTCCAAAATTACTGGAATTACCAAACGTTACCCCCAAAGCTAAAATTTGGCAAATGAGCAAAGGGTATGATAGTTTCGGAAGAGCCATGAGTAGAGTAAGGAACAGCACAGGAACACAAGGCCAGATAATAGCAGCATTAAGACCACAAGAAAGGATACAGACTCTCCCAAGACCCCGAATAACTGCACCTACTCCCATAGATAGGGTAAATTTTGCTCCACGGGATAGCCAAGTACCAATTGCAATGTTCGATAAATATATAGAACCGGTGGAAGATTTTGTACAACAGTGTACCCCCTATCTTGAAGAAGAACCGGTACGACAAATACATTTCTCAGAATATAGGGAACCAGATAGAAGTGCCCCTTTAAGAACGCCGTGCCCCAGAAGTGAGAAAGTAGTTTGGTCACTTACATCAGGTCCAGAGGAAGGACAGGGAGGTATGGTACCGTATAAAATACTAGCAGCAGTAATGAAGACAGCAGGCCCAAAGAAAGATGGGGAGAGTAGAATTGAGTATTCACAGAGGGTAAAACAGTTAGCGAAGAAAATGGGGGCATCAGGAGAATCCACCAAATTGATTGATTTACATACAGTGGGAGAAATACTTACAGGCGAAGTCTCAGATTTAATAAATGAGTTAGATTTGGGAAATGAGAGAGCTAAATTAATGAAAGAAATGACAGAGGCAGCATATGCAGGGGAACACCTCACAACATATGTCGACCGAATATGTGAGGTTAATAAGGAAGAGGGGGCCGATGTAGTCAGATTCCTGAGGGAGTTAGGACCCAAGATTCCAGGAGGGACTAGCTTCTCAACAATACTGCTAACAACCCCCAGAAAAGAAATAGGAAGAGAAATGGTCAAATTTGATTTGGCAGGCAAAGCAATTAAGGATAAACAAACAAAAGGGGAACAAAGAAGAGGAGCAGCTGCCCAAAATAATGTTTCAACACAAAATGCTCAGACCAGACCACTGAATCGACAGATACCTGATAAAACGGGACAAAATCTAGCCCAACCAGCAATGCCACAACACGGGTATAATCTACGGTCACAAGGACCACCCCCACCACAAAATCTAAATTACTTACCAAGGGAACAATTCCTAGCCCTCAGTCGGGAGGAAAGAGACAGATTAATTGAGGATAGGAGAAGAAGAGCAGCTGGTCAGGGGAGGATTGAGCAAGGTAGGTATCAACCACCAGAGTGGTACTCGGGACCCTCGCGAGGGGGATTCCGAAGAAGAGGCAGAGGAGGCCCCGGTATAAATTGAACAGATTCAGCTTCTCCCCTTAAACAGGCTGTCCAAAATCAAACAATAGAAACAGAAAAAGGGGAATTAGTAGTAAAATACAAGGGAAAGAGATTTATTGTAGACACAGGGGCTGAGGTATCAATGATAAGGGAAGAAGCTGGAAATCTTACAGGAAAAGAATACATAGTAGAAGGAGCATTAGGGAATAAGGATATTAGACCAAAAATTAGATTAAGAGAATTATTTGCAATATCAGGAAATGAGAATCTGATGGCAGGAAAAGATTTAATAAAAATAGATACAGGAAAAATAAGGATATTAAAACCAATTGATAACATGGAGGAAATAAGGAAACAGAAAGAAAAAAGTATTTTAAATGACGAGGCTTGGAAGAAGATGGATGAAGTATTAATGGGAGCAAACCGAGCGATAGGAAAGAATGACACAGATTTAATTAGCAAGAGGTTCCAACACACAATACATGGAGGACAACACAGATCACAAAAACAGTATCCTTTGACCCGAGGAGCTAAGAGCAAGCTGGAGATAACAATCAAGGAATTAGAGCAGCAGGGGATTATTCAAAAGGTCACATATGCCTCGACAAATAGTCCAATTCAAGTAGTAAGTAAATCAGATGGTACATTTAGGATGGTAACAAATTACAAAGCTCTAAATAAAGTCACGAAAAAGGATAAGAGATATTTGATAAATCCACAAACTACCTTAGAGCAAGTCGCAGGAAAAACTTACTTAACTAGTAAAGATCTGGCGAATGGATTCTGGAGTGTTCCATTGGACCCAGACAGCAGGGAGAAAACAGCATTCACCTTCGGCACTAAGCATTACGTATATTGTAGACTGTCACAGGGATATGTTAATTCTCCAAATCATTTTCAGGCAATAGTCAGGGAACTGATTAAAGACGATTTGGCTTTAGTATATATCGATGATGTATTAATTGGAGATGACGATCAGGACAAACATGTGGAAAGAGTGGCCAGGATAATTAAGACACTTAGTGAAGCAGGCTTTAAAATAGGACTAAAGAAATGTAAAATTGGGAGAAGTGTTGAGGGTGCCATCTCTGCTACTCCACTACTGGGCCGATATCTGGGGTTTGAATATCTGTGTGTGTCTCTCTCCAGCTGACACTGAAACTTCAGAGGCCAGGGGATGCCGCACTGGGACACTTCCTCTGAAGAGAGCACTGAATCGAGCCTGCCGTTTATCCCTAACCGGCAGCCTGAGGCTTATATCACACAGATCTACAGACCCCTACCAATACCCAGGTGATTCTCTCTCTTGCCGGTGGTGCAACACCCACCCGGTTCCTACTTCGCTAGAGTAGCTTTCCCAAGAGAGAGAATAGGACACTGCTGTTTATTCCCTAACCAGCAGTCTGTCCTGAGTGAATCGCTCAAGATGACCCTTGATTCTTGAACCCGGAATTAAGGTGAGGAATATTTTAACAATGACTTGGTCAGAGATCGCTGGTGAAAGATTGAAGAATTTAAACGACTCCAATTATCAGCAAATCAAGGTTTATTGCAAAACCCAGGTCAAAATCATCAACAGAAGAAAATATAATAAAATCTTAAACTCTAAACACAAACTAAGTCTATTCAAAAAGCACTATAACGGACACAACGAAAATTCTTATGATTACACAGTTTTAGCAATAGCACAAGACACAAAACAAGTTCCCTTCCCCAAAGCCTCAACCACTATTAAAGTCAAGGGAGTTTCGCAAGCTGCTGCAGGGTACTTACGGTCACAGGCTGCAGAGGTCAAGTCAAAGGTGCAGAGGTCGAGCCAAGAACGAAGAGACCCCCAATCGAAAACACAGCCCCTTTTATATTGTTTTACCTGGCTTTGTCCCGTGTTCGGCCAGCCCCTTTTGCATTGAAAAAGGTAAGGTTTAAAGTTCCCGCTGGTCCCGCCCCCTTTGAGCCGGTCAGAGCTGTATGTTTCCGGGTATTCCTCGCAGGTCCGCTCCTTCCAGCTAGGCAGACCTGCGCGATTTGAATTTGGCGCCGACTCCGCCCCCTCCTTCCAGTGAGTTTCTGCCGGTAGCTTCTGTCAAGATTGGAGTACCTCCCCCAGGTCCGCCTCCAACTTGGTTTTTTCTACCGCTCCGCGATTTGAATTTGGCGCTGGCTCCGCCCCCCTCCTCCCAGTGAGTTTCTGCCGGTAGCTTCTGTCAAGATTGGAGTACCTCCCCCAGGTCCGCCTCCAACTTGGTTTTTTCTACCGCTTATCTTCTAGGGGCTTTTCCAGCGCAATATACTGAACCCAGACAGTCTGTTTTCTAGGATAACGAGGTTAAGCTCTCTTGTGAAGAATTTCAGTGTCTTCCAGCTGCTCCGGAGATGGCTGCTATTCTCACCTCGCTATGTTGATGGGGTGTTAATTGGATTCTGCTCTGGTGGAGGCCAGGTCATTTACATTTGCATGGGGCTATGACCGTCCCATTGTCCTGCTTGCAGGCAAGCCTCCTGTGTATTCCCGTGCCCCTTTGTCTGTGTTTTGATGTTATCTCGTTGTCTGGCTCCTTCTTCCTTGTAGCTCCTAGGGGGGGTTTGTAAATACTTATGTACTTATGTCCCTACTCAGCTCAGTGGACCAAGCCTGCTGGGAAAACTGGTTCCGTTCTCTTGGCTGAAAAGTCAGTTTACAGTCTCTGAGTTTTTATTCTTGGGCAGTTCCAAAAAGGCCGAATTGCCCGAACACCTTACAGATGCCCCTTCGATACGTCCCTACCTGCTTGGACCGTATCGACACAGGTGAAGGGCAATCATTTCCTCTTGTGTGGACCGTAGGCCCCCCCCCCAACAACATGCAAAATTACAATTCCCAAGACAGTTCCCTTAATCTAGGCTACCCCTGGTTTCAATGAAAGGGAAAGTCAAGACCATACTTAATTCAAACACACAGTAACATATACACATTTCACCGGAACCCCAAACGTAAGGGTCCCTGTACATATATCACAATCAAGTAACTGAAACCCGCGAATCCATACAACTATTTACAATTGCAGCTCTTTATTTCACCAAGGATCCTCCTTTCTTGGCTGCACTTCGCTTCTTCCCGTTGAAGGCTCTTCATTTTTCCTCCGTCGTCGATACCTGCAGCTGAGAGGTTTAGTCCAACTGAGGCGACAGCATAATGTACCCCCTGTACAACATTTTCTTTGTGGGGGCAAACACTAAACCATTCTCAGGCCCCCCCTGGTGGTGATCGGACAGTTGTGAGGGTCGATCGGTTGGGCTGTGGGCAGGGGTCGCTTTACCTGAACCAGCAGTTCGGTAGCTTTTACAGTCATCCCTTCCCTGGGCGTTACACATCCCTCCCCACTGCGGTCAATTTATCCCGTTCCCTGGGTTCTGCCACCACCTTACAAAGTGATTAATGCCCCTTGTGGACATGCCTTGGTAGATCCCCATGAACACAAATAAATGTCCTGGTCAGAAGCCCACCACTTATCCCAGCAAACGGTGATCCTACCCGGTGACCCCGTGATGGTCCGGTAGGTGTTGGTGTCCAGGCGTTCCCAGTCCGAGGACCGATCCCTCATGTCCAGCCTCAGCTTCCTGGGCCACCACCATCTACCCAAAGGAACGTCCCCCTCGCAGGTTAAACACACCCGCCTGCCCTCAGTCACCCTAACCCGGTCAGTCGAAGGACTCTTCTGTCTCGCCTCTGCGGAGTTCTCCCGGTCCCACCATCGCCAAGATCATCAAACTCCACATCGTCGGGTGCCCCATCTGAAAAAAACAAAACACATCCTTGCCTCTACAGCCCTACCTACCTTAAAGTGCATGGGTTCTATCCAGCGGCAGCAGCAGCTCCCGCTTTGAAGTTGCCGCAGCCTGTCTGTGATTCTGTGTCCACAGCCCGGCTCCCCAGGGTCCTAGTGCCTGCTGCTTCATCATTTTACCATTGCACTAGGCGCTTCTGTGTTCCCACGATCCTAAATAATTCACACACCACTACACACTAATTAGAACTAACAGGGGGGGAATGCTATATACAATGCCACCCGTCTCCGGGTGGCCAAATTAAAACTGTGCCCCGCTAAACTGGGGCAGTTCACCTGTTTGGTCCAACGGCTCGGGCCAGACCGTCCCCTCCCGGGGGTTCGGGCTGCCCCTTGCCTCTCCTTCCCCAACAGGGTTCGGGGATCCCTCAGCGTTCCCTTCTACTCGGGCCCCCTTACTGCGGGACCGGGTTCTAGGGAGGTGTGATGGGGACCATCTTAGAGGGGGCTTGGAGACCCGATTGCTCCTTCGTCCCCTGACTGGTTCCCAAATCCAAGGTGATACCTCCACTTCCTCCGCCTCCTTAGCCTCTATACTAAGGCAGGCCACCTGACCCACAGGTAAGGGCTTGGGAATCGTTACTGTCCCTGGGCTGGGTGCTTGCAGCACTGTCGGTTTCTTTGGGACTGCCCCTTCGGGACAGCACCTTGTCACCGGTTGTGTGACCGTGGAGTCAGGGACCTCCCCCACCGTCGTTAATTCTACGGGGGGTTTCTCCACTACCACCCCCAGTCTTCCCCCCACCTTGCTCTTTCTTGCCCTTATGGGGTGGAACAATTTAAATTGACTGATGTGGCGTTCGCATGGGTCCCACCTTAAGGGATTTAAACTGCAAATAGCCGCTGAGGCAGCCTCCAGAATGGGACCCTGCACCTGGACCGGACCAGGGTCTGGGGCTAGAACTACCCCTGTGCTCCCTTTTTCCTGAGGCTGCTCCCTGGGTAGTCATACGGGTTCTTGTGGTGTGGGTGCGGGCAGGCCCTGGCCCGTTGCCATTGCCACCTGTCCCGACCCAGCTGCTAGGCTCTGCAAAAAGGCTAAAAGTTTCTTTACCTCGAAGGTTTCCGGGGCAGCTGCTCCTGCCGCCGGGGTCTGACTCTCTACTGCGGGAGCCCTCTCCTCCTTGCTAGGGTTCTCACACTCCCTCTTGAAATGCCCGGTCTTTCCACACCCGTAGCATACCGGTCTCTTGTCGGAGGTCCGGGAGCCCTCATGCTTCCACTCTCTCTTAGGGGCTGCTGGCACGATTTCGTGCACTTTGCCCTTAAGGGGCTTGTCCTCACCCCTCTCCCCATTACGATATGCGAGGGTAAGTTTCCTAAGGACCTCTTCCTCATTAAGGGCCGGGGTCTGCGGGTCGAACCAGTGTTCGGCTTTTGCCCTAACGTTAGGGAGACAGTTGGCAACTAGGGTTTTCAGCCAGTGGGCGGTTCTTTCCCCTAAATTCCGTCTATCCGCGGGGGCCCCGCATGCCTCCATATAGACAGTCCACAGTCTGTCTGCGAACATGGTGGGAGATTCCCCTGGTTGCTGCTTGGTTTCCCCCACCCTCATGAAAGGGCTCCCCAGATTCAAGCCCATCGCCTCCAGAACAGCAGTCTGTGCTGCCGCCCATGTGTCAGGTCTTCCCCCATTCCCAGAGGTCACTGTCCTGCATAGCTGTGCATCTAGGGTCATCAGGAGCATCTTTATTTGCTCCCCTTCGTCGCAGTCATTGATGCTGGCTGCCTGTTCCACCTCCATAAAATGAAGCGACGGATCCCCTTTTGGAGTTAGTCTGGGAACGTGGGCCACCATCCCCCTGAGCGCGGATGCCCCATGAGGAACGATAATGTCGCCCTCGACCGGTCCCCTATTTGCCATCCCCGCCGGGGGACCATACCTTCTTTGCCTGACAGGGCACATCTGCCCTACCTGGGGTTCCTGCTCCTCCTCCCCACTGTCCAGCTCTCCTGCCCCGTTGGGTAGCCCCCCTGTCCCTGGGCCAGCTACCCATATAGGAGACGCCGCTATCTGGGGATACACCGCTGACCCCCCTTGGACCGGCCCCTGACCGGGCGGTCCAAACCCTACCTGCTGACCCGGCCCCATCACCGGCATCCCAGGCAGCGGTCTGTCCCCATCCCATGGGGACCCACATACGAAACCAGGCGGACACGCCTCCAGCTGGGGGTACCCTGCCGACCCCCCTTGGACTTGCCCCTGGACGTGCAGCCCGTTCCCCGCTTGCCGACCCGGGCACGATCCCGGTGCCTCAGGAGGCGGTCTATTCCCCTTGGCCTGTGGGGAATCATCCGCTGCGAGGAGCACCTTGCCCCTTGTGAACCCCCCTGGACCTACCAGGTGTACCTGTCCCCTGACCTTGGACAAGGCCTCCTCCAACTCCGTTATTCGTGCCTGGCACGGCCCATGGGCACAGTCCCCTACTTCCTCGCGAGCCACCCGGTACGCTGCCTGGATGTCCCGGAACTTCCCCTCCAGCTTCCTACACTGCTCTGTACTCCGAGCATAGAGTTCCTGGAGCCTCCGTTCCTTTTCTTTACCCTCCACTATCTGGCAGTGGAGATAGTCCTTCTCACACCGGTTAGACTCGCTTTCCTGTTTCATTTCTGCCCATTCCTCCCGCAGTCGTTCCGCTGCGCTAGCGCTGTCCCCTGCGCTGGCCCTCACTTCTCTCAACTCCTGCTCTAACTCTACGACCCTTTGCTCTGTTTTAACTACCTGCTCGGACAGGCAAACCAGCCAAACTGCCTTCTCCAAGTGCCTTTTGTGCGCCTTACTTTCTGTCCATGCAGCAGCTGCCATTACCGGTTGCTCCGCATTGATTAATTCTGAGACCCAAGGTTTGGTGAGGTTGACCTTTTGCCACAAATACGAGGAGATTCTCTCCTCCATTTTACTTCGTTCCCTCACCCCCTCTGCCAAGTCACATACTCCAAACCACCGGGGTCCTGCCGCGGTCGCCATTGTTGAGGGTGCCATCTCTGCTACTCCACTACTGGGCCGATATCTGGGGTTTGAATATCTGTGTGTGTCTCTCTCCAGCTGACACTGAAACTTCAGAGGCCAGGGGATGCCGCACTGGGACACTTCCTCTGAAGAGAGCACTGAATCGAGCCTGCCGTTTATCCCTAACCGGCAGCCTGAGGCTTATATCACACAGATCTACAGACCCCTACCAATACCCAGGTGATTCTCTCTCTTGCCGGTGGTGCAACACCCACCCGGTTCCTACTTCGCTAGAGTAGCTTTCCCAAGAGAGAGAATAGGACACTGCTGTTTATTCCCTAACCAGCAGTCTGTCCTGAGTGAATCGCTCAAGATGACTCTTGATTCTTGAACCCGGAATTAAGGTGAGGAATATTTTAACAATGACTTGGTCAGAGATCGCTGGTGAAAGATTGAAGAATTTAAACGACTCCAATTATCAGCAAATCAAGGTTTATTGCAAAACCCAGGTCAAAATCATCAACAGAAGAAAATATAATAAAATCTTAAACTCTAAACACAAACTAAGTCTATTCAAAAAGCACTATAACGGACACAACGAAAATTCTTATGATTACACAGTTTTAGCAATAGCACAAGACACAAAACAAGTTCCCTTCCCCAAAGCCTCAACCACTATTAAAGTCAAGGGAGTTTCGCAAGCTGCTGCAGGGTACTTACGGTCACAGGCTGCAGAGGTCAAGTCAAAGGTGCAGAGGTCGAGCCAAGAACGAAGAGACCCCCAATCGAAAACACAGCCCCTTTTATATTGTTTTACCTGGCTTTGTCCCGTGTTCGGCCAGCCCCTTTTGCATTGAAAAAGGTAAGGTTTAAAGTTCCCGCTGGTCCCGCCCCCTTTGAGCCGGTCAGAGCTGTATGTTTCCGGGTATTCCTCGCAGGTCCGCTCCTTCCAGCTAGGCAGACCTGCGCGATTTGAATTTGGCGCCGACTCCGCCCCCTCCTTCCAGTGAGTTTCTGCCGGTAGCTTCTGTCAAGATTGGAGTACCTCCCCCAGGTCCGCCTCCAACTTGGTTTTTTCTACCGCTCCGCGATTTGAATTTGGCGCTGGCTCCGCCCCCCTCCTCCCAGTGAGTTTCTGCCGGTAGCTTCTGTCAAGATTGGAGTACCTCCCCCAGGTCCGCCTCCAACTTGGTTTTTTCTACCGCTTATCTTCTAGGGGCTTTTCCAGCGCAATATACTGAACCCAGACAGTCTGTTTTCTAGGATAACGAGGTTAAGCTCTCTTGTGAAGAATTTCAGTGTCTTCCAGCTGCTCCGGAGATGGCTGCTATTCTCACCTCGCTATGTTGATGGGGTGTTAATTGGATTCTGCTCTGGTGGAGGCCAGGTCATTTACATTTGCATGGGGCTATGACCGTCCCATTGTCCTGCTTGCAGGCAAGCCTCCTGTGTATTCCCGTGCCCCTTTGTCTGTGTTTTGATGTTATCTCGTTGTCTGGCTCCTTCTTCCTTGTAGCTCCTAGGGGGGGTTTGTAAATACTTATGTACTTATGTCCCTACTCAGCTCAGTGGACCAAGCCTGCTGGGAAAACTGGTTCCGTTCTCTTGGCTGAAAAGTCAGTTTACAGTCTCTGAGTTTTTATTCTTGGGCAGTTCCAAAAAGGCCGAATTGCCCGAACACCTTACAGAAGGGAAGTCAACTATTTAGGTTATTCAGTATCAAAGGAAGGTAGGGAGGCCAGTATTGAAATGAGGAAGAAGGATGCTGAAATTACTGCGCCCATCTCGAGAAAAGGGGCTCAAAAAATAATGGGAATATTGGGATATTTAAGGCCAGTAGTGAAGGACTTCAGTCTTTATCCTAAACCTATTTATGAAACACTGAAAGGGGATTTTATTTGGACCAGCGAGGCCCAGAGGGGGTTAGATCAGTTAAAGACAGCAGTTGCAATATCGGGACCATTAGTTGGGAGGCAAGAAGAGGATGATTTAAGCATTAAATTAGACATATATAAAAATGGATATGGTATGGTGCTCGCTAATCATAGCAATCAGACACCTATCAAACATCTGACAGGTAACTGGTCGAGAGCTGAACAGAAATTTTCAGACATCGAGAAATGTCTGGCAGCTATAACAAAAATAATAGCAGAGATAGAAAACTTGTCGGTTGGTAAGAAAATATATGTCACAACTGAGTTTTTGGAATTAAAAGAGCTAACTAAGAGACAGATTTGCCAGCAAGGTGCAAATACAGCGCAATGGGAAAGTTGGGAAACCATTCTTCTAAACCCTGACTTAATGTTTATTCATAACATTAAAAAGGGGCAGAAACTTGATGAACCAGTTAGTAAAACGGAGTTGGTGAATGCTTGGGTATTATATACCGATGGTAGTAAAGTCAAGGAGAACGAAGAACAAGCCAGATGGGCATTCATTTAAAAATATTCAGGAAAGAAAGTAGTGGAGGAACAGGGAATAATCATTGAGTCAGCTCAGACAGCCGAGGTAGAGGGAGTATTGCAAGGGTTAAAGGAGTGTCAGCAGAGAAAGCTGCAGGAAGTAACCGTTGTCACCGATAGCTTTTTTGTGCAGCAAGGATTGGAGAAAGAATTGAAGTTTTGGAAAGTAAACGGTTGGACGAACGGTAGAAATAAACTACTGGAACAGAAAGAACAGTGGGAAGAGATAGATAAAATTTTAGCTGATATGGAAATCCAGACAATTCATCAAAAAGCACACACAAAAGGAACTGGGGAGCTGTGTAAGGGGAATCAGGAAGTGGATGAATTAGCCAGACTTAGAACGATAATCTTGGGGACTTTTGGGAACACAGCGGCCGACCTTCAAATGGTAATTAAGCAAATACATGAAGCCACAGGGCATGGAGGTCATGTTGTAGTCGCAAGGGAGCTGAAAAAGTTAGGAATTAAAATAGCCTATTGGAGACAACGCTTAACTGCAGTCAGGAGAAAATGTGAAAGATGTATGGCCTGTGGAGGACAGAGAGGGAATAAAACATATGGGAGCATAAAAACTGAAAAACCAATGCAAGAATGGTCATTAGATTATGCAGGACCGCTTTTTCCTAGAAGCAGCAAAGGTCATTTGTACTTTTTAGTCAAAACTGATAGCTGCACGGGAGAAATTGACCTCAGAGCAACCAGCAAAGCCACTACCAAAAAGGTATTGGCAGAAATGATGACCTCAAGAGGTAGGCCAGAATCGATCCGGATGGACAATGCGTCGCACTTTAGAAATAATACCATTATTAACTTTTGTGCTGACAGAGGAATAGCAATCAATTGGGCCGTGAAATATGCACCGGAGAGTAATGGAATGGCTGAGAGGTCTGTAAGAAAAGTAAAGGATTGAATAATAAAGAATCAGAATGATAAAGGCTGGGATAAAGACATTGAGAGAATAGTATTTGATCTTAATAGTAATCTTGGAACCTCTGTCTCCCAGGGACAAGGGGACCCAAATGAATCTGGAAATTATCAAGTGGGAGAGGAAGTGTGGATGAAGCTACCAACTAAGACTGCAGGGAAAATAATCAGTGAAGCTGTGAAATGTAAAGACAAGATTGTTCAGAATCTGGGTAAACATACAGTTGAATTAGAGAAGCATGGTGTCTGGAGCAAAATAAATTGTATCACAATTAAGACACATGACCAATTGGTGTGAAGACAGTGAATTAAAACCCGTTAGCAGCATTGATTGGACAGATGATGAAGTTACAATGTCATGTTTGGAACTTACCTACATAAAATTCCGGTCGTAATCAAAATAAAGTAATTAAAGTAAATGCAGTAGCAATATCAGGAATGTATCAGGGTAAGGTTTCAATGATTGGATCACTGAGTGAGCAAAAGGGGAGGAGTTTGAGATTCTTCGAATCTCATTCAGGGGTGCAATGACAGAAGGAGGAGGCTTACCAGGCTTTAATTGTATGAAGGACATAAAGGATAAGGAAAATAAACCAGTTCAAAAAGAAAAAAAGAAAGAAATGGTGGCAAAAGAAATCCGGAGAGGGCACTTCTGGAATTCAAACGAAGATAGAAAGTACAAATTAAAGAATAGGGCCCTCTCCACACTTGACCTGTTCATTTGATTTTTCAGATGGAAAAAATAAATAACAGACAAACCAGTTCACAAGAAGGAAGAGAACTGCACTACAGTAAAGAATGTTTTAGACAGGATTGGGGGGAAAACTAATGATACAATTGGCTACATATTTGAGGGAATTGAATGACAGAGCCCGGAGGAAAACTTTACGGGTTAGAAACAAATCAAAATATCAAATTATTACTGAGCAGTGAAACCTCCGGTCAGACATCTCTAATTGGACATCAGCTGATGTCTCCAAGGGGATGGTACTACGCAATGGAGTTATTAAGGGTCTCGGCAGACAGCAGTGACTGACGAGGAACCCCAATATGATAAAAGACAAAAGTTTAAGAATTTTTGTAGCTTGATGCCATGGTGGGAAATTGTTACCAATGCAGCAAACAATATTGCATTGAAGAGCTGTAATACTTATTAAAGAAGAAATGTCATGTAAATTGGTAAGGACTGTTATGTTATGTTAATGGGGATATGTGTGCCGTTTAAGGACCTTGATCAGCATTTCTAAACTGTGTGAATGTTTTAATAGAGAGGGAATAGTGGTAGTTTAGAGTGTTGTCTTGATTTAACTGCCCAGCACATCACAAATAATATTGATGTTGTTAACGCACCATATTTAGTATGTAATGACTATTTGTCCCAAAGCCTAGAAGGGATGTGTCGATATTGTACTTTATTTTTAGCATTAAAATTGTGATAACAGTTGCAAATATGTAAAGTTGTAACACACGGTCTATTTGTGTGGTTAGGTGATGAGTAATGTGTTAAGATAAGACTTAATTTTTTTAACTGTGTATTTAACAATAAGGAGATTTTATTTGGAGAAAATGACAGTTCGATGTGGTTTTGTGAATACTGTTGGCATATTGTATTGCAAATGTTGTAAGGGAAATGATAGCAGATGAAAAGGATTTGAAGGAAATTCGTCTGAAAGATATTCTCTCATGTATACCAGGGGTTGGCAGACATACATGGTTCAGGACAATGTTAGACATTAATGTGGGAGAAGTCAGGGATAGAAGCAGGGTCAATTGAACCTTTTAAATTAATGAAGCAAGGGGTGGTACATGATATCATAATTTATCATTCCAATGAGAAACGGAAAGCAATTTGGATGACGGAAAAAGGGGACACTTAACAGCCAGTGATGGACAAAGGACATTTTGGTTACTGATGGACTGAGTTGTGTGCTGTTTCTAAGGGACATGAGGAAGCTTCTACGGTGCTGCTACCCCAAGGAAGTAAAATGCTTTGGGGGTAGTGGAACACACGGATATAGCCATTGCGTTACCTTCCTGAGCAACTGCGGCTATGGTTCACGGTAATTGGACTTGAGGAAAGAACGAAAAAAACACTGGTCGGTGATATGGATACATTTACGAATTGATTTTGGTGCACAATTTAAAATCACAAAACATGTACATACAAATGAGAAAGATTGGGGATAAATGGATGGGGGATAATTGACCAAATGATATAGTAATGTTTCAAATGTCAAGATGGGGTGTTATTGAAAATATGGAAAAATGTGTCATTTGAAACATGGAAGTCTGGCAATATCTGGTCTGAGAGAAACATGAGAGAATGTAGGGAAAGATCCCACAAAGGGATAACAGCAGCTGCCAGGGAAGGATTGTAAAATGCAGATATCCTTGGTCAAGCATGCTTAGCAAATTAGACAAACAGGATTTTGAATGAAGCCAAAAACAATGGCTCACACCTTCATTGAAAGTAACTATCTTAGTAAGGATCTGGAAAAGAATGGATGAGGTTCTAGGTGTGAAAATTTGCTAATACCAGGTAAATTAAAGAAAACTGGAGACTATCAGTCTACGAGAAACTTAATTCAAAGTCGAAATTATGTGCTGAGGACACAATTGGAAAATAAAACTATAGAAATGACAGGAATTAAAAGTACACCTCTCGAAGTCAAAGCATTTTGAACACCACAAAGGACACAATGTAATCAGATCTATGAGATGAGGTTATGTCAAAGTGAATGTTTACACCAAAGATACATTTTACAATCAAAGAGAACTACTTAGCAACGCAGGACCCAGGATATCAATGCTACTGAGGGGTAAGTAGGTAAAATTCTTCGGTGAAGGTATGGGTTATACCGGGGGATAACTTGAAAATATAGTTTGACCTGAATAGCACCCATTGAAGCTTGCATCGGAGTCGGGGAGTGAGAATTCCTGTTCACCATTTAGAATATCGACCCTTTTTTTGGTATAGGGGGAATTCTAAGAATAGTGGTGAGTTTTTAACTTCAGACTGTCAGCCAGGATGGGAGCGAAATCCCTGAGGTGGACTTCCTCGGGAAGGCAAACATACGTTTGTGAGGGGTCTCATTGGTGGCAGTGCACAGGGGCGAACGTATGGAGTGGAGCGCATCAGGAAGGACCTCCTGCCAGTGGGAGACTGGGAGACTTCTAGACCGTAGGGCCAGGCAGACGGCCTTCCAGACCGTCGCGTTCTCCCTCTCCACCTGTCCGTTGCCCCGGGGGTTGTAGCTGGTCATCCTGCTTGAGGCGATGCAGGAACTGAAGCAACTTGTCGCTCATGAAGGAGGAACCCCGATCATTATGGATGTAGGTGGGGAAACCGAACGAGATGAAGAGACTGTGCAGGGCCTTGATGATGGTGGCAGAGGTCATGTCAGGGCATGGGATGGCAAAGGGGAATCGTGAGTACTCAACAACTTTGGGGAAGTACACGTTATGGTCAGTGGAGGTGAGGGTCCCTTTGAAGTCGATATTGAAGCGCTCAAAGGGGCGGGATGCCTTGACCAGTTGTGCTCTGTCGGGGCGATAGAAGTGCGGTTTGCACTCCGCGCAGACCTGGCAGTCCCTGGTCATGGTCCCGGCCTCCTCGATGGAGTAAGGCAGGTTGCGAGCCTTGATAAAATGAAAAAATCGGGTGACCCTCGGGTGACAGAGGACATTGTGGAGGGCCCGGAGTCGGTCTACTTGTGCGCTGGCACATGTACCGCGGGATAGGGCATCTGGGGGCTCATTGAGCTTTCCAGGTCGGTCCAAGATATCGTAGTTGTAGGTGGAGAGCTCGATCCTCCACCTCAGAATCTTGTCGTTCTTGATTTTGCCCCGCTGTGTATTATTGGACATGAAGGCAACCGACCGTTGGTCAGTGAGGAGAGTGAATCGCCTGCCGGCCAGGTAATGCCTCCAATGTCGCACAGTTTCTACAATGGCTTGGGCTTCCTTTTCGACGGAGCAGTGTCGAGTTTTGGAGGCATGGAGGGTACGGGAGAAGAAAGCCACGGGCTTGCCGCCTGGTTGAGGGTAGAGGCCAGGGCAAAGTCCCACGGTCTCCACCTGGAATGGGATGGACTCGTCCACAGCGTGCATCGCGGCTTTGGCAATATCTGCCTTGATGCGGTTGAAGGCCAGGCAGGCCTCAGCCGTCAGGGGGAAAATGGTGGATTTAATGAGTGGACGGACCTTGTCCGCATAATTGGGGACCCACAGGGCATAATAAGAGAAGAACCCCAGGTTTTCCACAACGTAGCCAAGGATGGCTAGGCGAGTTGAGCGGAAAACGCATTTCTCCTTATTGTATGTGAGGTTAAGGAGTTTAGCGGTGTGGAGGAAGTGCCGGAGGTTTGCGTCATGGTCCTGCTGGTCATGGCCGCAGATGGTGACATTATCTAGGTACGGGAGAGTGGCCCTCAGCCCGTACTGGTCAACCATTCAGTCCATTTCTCGCTGGAAGACCGAGACCCCATTGGTGATGCCGAAGGGAACCCTGAGGAAGTGGTAGAGGCGGCCACCTGCCTCGAAGGCAGTGTATTGGCGGTCCTCCGTGCAGATAGGGAGCTGGTGGAACGCGGACTTCAGGTCAACTTGAAGACTCGATACTGCGCAATCTGATTGACCATGTCAGATATGCGGGGGAGGGGGTACGCATCGAGCTGCATGTACCGTTCATCATCTGACTGTAGTCGATGACCATCCGGTGCTTCTCCCCAGTCTTGACGACCACCACTTGGGCTCTCCAGGAGCTGGTACTAGCCTCAATGATCCCCTCTCGTAGGAGTCGCTGGACCTCCGACCTGATAAAGGCCTTGTCCCGGGCACTGTATCGTCTGCTCCTAGTGGTGACGGGCTTACAGTCCGGGATGAGGTTAGTGAAGAGCGAGGGTGGGGCGACCTTAAGGGTCGCAAGGCTACAGACAGTGAGGGGGGCAGGGGTCCACCGAACTTTAAGGTAAGGCTTTGGAGGTGGCACTGAAAGTCGAGCCCCAGTAATAGGGCAGCGCAGAGATGGGGGGAGGACGTAGAGCTTAAAGTTAGTGTACTCTACGCCTTGTACGGTAAGGGTTGCGACACAGTACCCCCCGGATTTCTACAGAATGCGATCCGGAAGCCAGGGAGATTTTCTGGGTCGCGGGTAAAATTGGGAGGGAGCAGCGCCTTACCGTATCTGGGTGTATGAAGCTGTCTGTGCTCCCGGAGTCGAAGAGGCAGGCCGTTTCGTGCCCGTTGATCCGGATGGTCATCGTGGATTTCGTGAGATGATGGGGACGAGACTGGTCGAGTGTGATGGAGGCGAACTTTGGAAGGCGGTGGGTGGACTGGTCGGAGGTAGCGGTGGCCAGCGTACGACCAGGTGAGCAGTGGTCCCGGGAGGTGGCGAAGTAGTTCCAAAATGGCGGCCCCCATGGGTCACATGTGGCGGGTGGCATCGAAGGTGGCATCAAAGATGGCAGCCCTCATGGGTCACGCGTGGCGGGTGGAATCAAAGATGGCGGTGAAGATGGCGGCCCCCACGGGTCGCACATGGTGGGTGGCACTGCAGATGGGGGCGGTCCCGACAGACAACAGGCAGCGCTGCTGGGCCTAGGAACAGGTCGGGCCTGGCAGACTTTGGCGAAGTGCCCCTTCCTCCAACACACGTTGCAAATCGCGTTCCGTGCTGGGCAGCGTTGTCTGGGGTGCTTACCCTGGCCACAAAAGTAGCATTTCGGGCTTCCGGCGTTGGCGGGCTATTGCGCGGCACAAGCTTGTGCCGCATTTGAGTCGGGTGTTGGCGGCGCCCACAACGTCCACGAGGGTGCCGCGTGGTCGGAGGAGTAGGTCTCCATGTTCTGAAAAGCCACTTCCAACGAGTTTGAGAGCTGCACTGTCTCTGGGAGGCCGAGTGTATCCCCTTCTAGCAAGCGCTGGCGGATGTAATTGGATTTAATGCCCGTGACATAGGCGCCCTGATCAGCAGCTCCTTGTGTCGGACAGCTGATACCGCCTGGCAAGCACAGTTCCAGCCGAGTACCCGCAAGTGCTCGAAAGTTGCAGTGGCGTCGGCTTCTTGTGGGTCCAGCTCCAGGCGATCAGGCTTGAGTGATGAATTCATCTTAAAAGTTTAGCTTATTAAATTGATGTGCCATCAATTAACACAGGACGAGTAGTGAACAAAACTGTGGCTTTAATAAGCTAAACAGAAAGCATCCTGGCCACTGATCCCGAACTGGGGCAGGTCCAGAGGTCAGCCACCTTCATACCGAGCCCGAGGGGAGGCAGAGCCATCAGGCAGTGGTTTACCACAATACATGTAGTACAGTAACAGTTTACCATAATATATATAATACACTAACAGTGGTTTACCACAGTCATGTGACCTGGGATCTGTATATAAAGAGAGGTGCATCCGGCCAGAGACAGAACATGAGAGAGAGGGTAAAGAGACGCACCTATAACTGGTCAGCAGAAGATGTAAGTTCCAGAGGAGTAGCAAGACTCCATGCTAACGTGCTCTGTATCAGATTGTCATCCTACCGAATGAGACACAAAATAAAAGGATTTTGGTTTGGGCAGATCACAGTGTTTGGTGAGTTCATCATAAAGTACAAGGAACCAAACACAACATGGTACCAGGCGTGCTGAAGATTTGAGGTTGGCAACAGCAGTGACAACGTTGGCTTGAAGACCGGTCTGGTGAACTGTAACCCGAGGCGACCCAACACGTAAAAATGCTGAAGCTCGAGATGGACGGACTGAGGGCCCCCCACCAGCTTCAAATGTCCGGTAGCGTAGGTGAGAACTGGCGGCTGTTCAAACAGCAGTTCCAACTTTATGTTTTGGTCGTGGGCCTGCAGGCCAAGCCTGATGAAAGGCAAATCGCGTTGCTGCTGTGGACAATGGCAGGTCCACAAGCACTCAAACTATATAACTCATTTGACATTGAAAGTGAGGGGTGTCATAATATACATCTATGTATATAATGGAGTGCAGACAGGCAGTGATTGACACACAGGATGACCAGTAAGCACACAGAACAGAGCTGCCAATCACCAGACCGGACACGACCACTATAAAGCCAGTGGGCACCGGTTTTCCCACTCTCTCGGGACCCAGCCTCTGAGACAGTCAGAGTTAGTGAGCTGGCCAGTGCAAACACCATGTGGTAGCTAGTAAGTCTGGTTAGGTTAGTATCAGGTTGCCAGTCAAGTCAACATAGTGTCAACCCACAGTTGAACATGTATAATAGTTTAGATGTTAAATAAAATCGTGTTGCATCTTATCAAGTGTTGGAGGTCTGTCTCTCGCTACACTGCATCAAGTGCAGTCCACATCGATTCAGCCTACCCAACACATCATGGTACCAGTGAGTGATGGTGAAAGTTGACGGACCTACCTTGAGTGAATCAGCGTTGACCAGAAAACAGATGGACCTACCGTGAGTGAATCAGCGTTGACCAGCAAACATCCATCCGGTGACATGGAAAACGTCCGCCCTCCTCCGCAGCGGCAGCAACCTCGGTGCAAATTGGAAGATCTTCAAAAAGAAGTTCCAACACTATCTAGAAGCCACCGACCTCGAGGCCGCATCAGACTCCAGGAAGATCACACTATTCCTCTCCACAGCCGGGGAGTATGCCATCCACATCTACAACTCCCTTACATTCGCTGAAGGCGAAGACAAGACAAAATTTAAGACAGTCCTACTGACATTCGACAGCCACTGCGACATTGAGGTGAATGAGAGCTTTGAACGGTATGTTTTCCAGCAAAGGCTTCAGGGTAAGGATGAACCTTTTCTTTAAAAAAAAATATTTATTAAAGTTTTTAAACACAATTTTTCTCCCTTACAAACAATAACCCCCCCCCCCGTAACAAAATAACAAGAAATCGCACTGAGCAAGATATATACATGGCAAAATGGTATATTTACATAGCTTTGTACACTGGCTCTCTCCCGCACATGCCAGTTTCCCCAACCCTTCATGTTATCTCTTGCTCATCCACCCCCCCAAGCAATCCCCCATTCCCCCCCCCCCCCCCTCCCCCCCCCCTTCCCCCCCACCCCCCCCTTCCCAGGATGTCCCATCCCCCCCTGGGTTGCTGCTGCTGACCGGCTTCCTCTAACGCTCTGCGAGATAGTCTAGGAACGGTTGCCACCGCCTGTAGAACCCCTGCGCAGACCCTCTCAAGGCAAACTTAATCCTCTCCAGCTTTATGAACCCAGCCATGTCATTTATCCAGGCCTCCACGCTAGGGGGCTTCGCCTCCTTCCACATTAGCAAGATCCTTCGCCGGGCTACTCGGGACGCAAAGGCCAGAATGCCGGCCTCTTTCGCCTCCTGCACTCCCGGCTCATCCACTACTCCAAATATTGCCAGCCCCCAGCTTGGCTTGACCCGGATTTTCACCACCTGAGATATTGCTCCCGCCACTCCTCTCCAGAACCCCTCCAATGCCGGGCATGACCAAAACATATGGACATGGTTCGCCGGGCTCCCTGAGCACCTTCCACATCTGTCCTCTACCCCAAAGAACCTACTCAACATCGCCCCCGTCAAGTGCGCTCTGTGGACCACCTTAAATTGTATCAGGCTGAGCCTGGCACACGAGGAGGAGGAATTAACCCTACCTAGGGCATCAGCCCACAGACCTTCCTCAATCTCCTCCCCCAGCTCCTCCTCCCATTTACCCTTCAGCTCCTCTACCAGCGCTTCCCCTTCTTCTTTCATCTCCTGGTATATTGCCGACACCTTGCCCTCCCCGACCCATACACCCAAGATCACCCTATCTTGAATTTCTTGTACCGGGAGCAACGGGAATTCCCTCACCTGTCGCCTCACAAACGCCCTCACCTGCATATATCTAAAAGCATTTCCCGGGGGTATCTCAACTTCTCCTCCAGTGCCCCTAGGCTCGCAAACGTCCCATCAATGAACAGGTCCCCCATTCTTCTAATCCCCGCCCGATGCCAACTCTGAAACCTCCCGTCCATCCTCCCGGGACAAACCGGTGGTTACCCCTGATCGGGGACCACACCGATGCTCCCATTGCACCCCGTGCCGTCTCCACTGACCCCAGATCCTTAGCGTTGCTGCCACCACCGGACTCGTGGTGTACCTTGTCGGTGAGAGCGGCAGCGGTGCCGTCACCAATGCCCCCAGGCTCGTTCCTTTACAGGACGCCATCTCCATCCTCTTCCATGCTGCTCCCTCTCCCTCCATCACCCACTTGCGGAGCATCGCCACATTTGCTGCCCAGTAGTAGCTCCCTAGGGTTGGCAGCGCCAACCCTCCTCAGTCTCTACTTCGTTCCAGGAACGCTCTCCTTACCCTCGGGGTCCTGTTCGCCCACACAAACCCCATTATACTCCTACCTACTCTCTTGAAAAAGGCCTTGGTGATCACGATGGGAAGGCACTGAAACACAAACAGAAACCTCGGGAGGACCACCATTTTGACCGACTGCACTCTACCCGCCAGCGAGAGCGGTAACATGTCGCATCTTTTGAAGTCCTCCTCCATTTGCTCCACCAACCTCGTCAGATTCAGTTTATGTAGGGCCCCCCAACACCTGGCTATCTGGATCACCAGATACCGAAAGCTCCCCTCCGCCCTCCTCAGCGGTAGGTCCCCTATCCCTCTTTCTTGGTCCCCTGCCTGTAATACAAAGAGCTCACTCTTCCCTACATTGAGCTTATAGCCCAAAAACTCCCCAAACTCCCTTAGAGTCTGCATGACCTCCACCATCCCCTCCATTGGATCCGCCACGTACAGCAACAGGTCATCCGCAGAAAGCGACACCCGATGCTCTTCTCCCCCTCGGACCACCCCCCTCCATTTATTAGACTCCCTCAATGACATGGCCAAGGGTTCGATCGCCAATACGAACAACAGGGGGGACAGGGTACAGCTGAAAGTACTGCGACCTCCGCCGGTTCATCACTACACTCGCCACCAGGGCTCTATAGAGGAGCTTAACCCAACTGATAAACCCTCCCCCGAACCCAAACCTACGCAGCACCTCCCAGAGGTACTCCCACTCTACTCGGTCAAAGGCCTTCTCCGCGTCCATAGCTGCCACTATCTCCGCCTCTTCCTCCTCCGATGGCATCATTATCACGTTTAAGAGCCGCCGCACATTAGTGTTTAATTGCCTGCCCTTTACGAGTCCCGTCTGGTCCTCATGGATCACCCCCGGGACACAGTCCTCGATCCTCGTGGCCAGCACTTTTGCCAACAAGTTAGCATCCACATTGAGGAGCGAGATCGGCCTGTGCGATCCACATTGCAGTGGGTCCTTGTCCCGCTTTAGGATTAAATAAATTGTCGCTTCCGACATTGTCGGGGGCAGGGTCCCCTCCTCTCTTGCCTCATTAAAGGTCCTCACTAGTAGCGGGGCCAACAGGTCTACGTACTTCCTGTAGAACTCCACTGGGAACCCGTCCGGTCCCGGGGCCTTCCCCGCCTGCATACTCCCCAAACCCTTGCTCAGCTCCTCCAACCCAATTGGTGCCCCCAAACCAGCCACCTCCTGCTCCTCCACCCTTGGGAATCTCAGTTGGTCTAGGAATCGTCTCATCCCCTCTTCCCCTGCTGGGGGCTGGGATCTGTACAGCTCTTCATAGAAGGCCTTGAATACCTCGTTTATTTTTGTCGCACTCCGAACCGTGGCTCCCCTTCCATCTTTGACTCCCCCTATTTCCCTTGCTGCCGTCCTCTTACGGAGCTGGTGTGCCAGCATCCGACTAGCCTTTTCCCCATACTCGTAGGTCGCCCCCTGCGCCTTTCTCCACTGTGCCTCCGCCTTCCCTGTGGTCAACAGGTCAAACTCCGTCTGGAGCCGTTGTCTTTCCCCAAGTAATCTCTCCTCCGGGGCCTCTGCGTATCTCCTGTCCACTCTCAAAATCTCCCCCACTAACCTCTCCCTTTCCATGCCCTCTGTCTTCTCCCTGTGAGCCCTGATGGAGATTAGCTCTCCCCTGATCACCGCCTTCAACGCCTCCCATACCACCCCCACCCGCACCTCCCCGTTATCGTTGGCCTCCAAGTACCTTTCGATACACCCCCTCACCTTCCCACACACCACCTCATCTGCCAGCAGTCCCACATCCAGCCGCCACAGTGGGCATTGGTCCCTCTCCTCTCCCAGTCCCAGTTCCACCCAGTGCGGGGCGTGATCCGAAACGGCTATGGCCGAATACTCCGTCCCCTCCACCCTCGGGATGAGCGCCCTGCCCAGAACAAAAAAATCTATCCGGGAGTAGGCTTTGTGCACATGGGAGAAGAAAGAAAATTCCCTGGCCTGCGGTCTTGCAAACCTCCATGGGTCCACTCCCCCCATCTGATCCATAAACCCCCTAAGTACCTTGGCCGCCGCCGGCCTCTTTCCAGTCCTTGATTTGGAGCGGTCCAGTGCTGGATCCGACACTGTATTGAAGTCCCCTCCCATTATCAGGCCTCCTTTCTCCAGGTCCGGAATGCGCCCCAACATGCGCTTCATGAATCCTGCATCATCCCAGTTCGGGGCGTATACATTTACCAACACCACCCACGTCCCTTGCAGCCTACCGCTCACCATTACATATCGCCCTCCATTGTCCGCTACAATAGTCTTGGCCTCAAATGACACACGCTTTCCCACCCATATTGCCACCCCTCTATTCTTCGCATCCAGTCCCGAGTGGAATACCTGTCCTACCCATCCCTTTCTTAACCTGACCTGGTCCGCCACCTTCAGATGTGTCTCTTGGAGCATAACCACGTCTGCCTTCAGTCCCTTTAAGTGCGCGAACACTCGAGCCCTCTTCACCGGCCCATTCAGGCCCCTCACGTTCCACGTTATCAGCCGGATTGGAGGGGCTCTCACCTCCCCCCCCCCCCCCACTCCCCCCCCCCCCCGACTAGCCATCTCCTTTTCTGGGCCAGTCCCGTGTCCGCGTCTCCCTCACCCTCCAGTCCCCCAGCCGGGGGACCCCCGCCCCGCCCACCTCTTCTGTGTCCCATTCCCTTTCGGCCAGTGCAGCAGCAACCCTTTGTCCCCCCCTCCCCCCCGCTAGACCCCTGTCTAGCTTTTTTGCTCCCGTCATATCACACCCGTAAGTCAACTGACACCTGCTGACCCCGGCTTCCCCCGCCGTCCCTTTGACCTCCCCGTGTGTGAGTCTCCCAATCAATATGCGTTCCTTCGTTCCCCTTCCCGCCTTTCTTCTCGCGCGCGGGAAAACCCCCCGCGCTTTCCAAAGCCTGCCCCGCCCCCTCTGGCGCAGCTCCTGTCGCGGCCTTGTCTCTCTCCCCCAGTCCGTGTAACATTTCCTGCGCGTGATTGACCCCCAATATACAACAACCATCACACATCAAACCTCAAACATCCCCCCCACCCTCACAAACCCTCAGTTAGAGTCCAACTTTTCGGTTTGTGTGAAGGTCCACGCCTCTTCAGGCGTTTCGAAGTAATAGTGTTGGTCCTTGTATGTGACCCACAGTCGCGCTGGCTGCAGCATTCCGAATTTCACTCCTTTCCGGTGCAACGCCGCTTTGGCCCGGTTGAAACCCGCTCTCCGCTTTGCAACCTCCGTGCTCCAGTCCGGGTATATTCGGATCTCTGCATTGTCCCACTTACTGCTCCGCTCCTTCTTGGCCCATCTCAGGACCAACTCTCTGTCCGTGAACCGGTGAAATCTTACCACCATCACCCTTGGCAGCTCATTTGCCTTGGGCTTCCTCGCCAGCACCCGGTGTGCCCCATCCAGCTCCAGCGACCTCGAAGGGGCCTCCGCGCCCATCATCGCCCTGATCATCATGCCCGCGTATGCCACGGCATCGGCCCCCTCCACTCCTTCAGGGAGACCCAGGATCCGCAGATTCTTTCTCCTCGACCTGTTCTCCAGGTCTTCGAGTCTTCCCGCCCACCTCTTGTGTAGCGCCTCGTGCTGCTCCACGCTCACCGCCAGGCCCAAGAGCTCGTCCTCATTCTCACTGACACTTTTCTGTACCTCCTGGATCTTTACCTCGTGGGCCTTCTGGGTTATCCCTAGTCCTTCAATTACCGCCAGCATAGGCGCCAGCATCTCCGTGTGCAGCTCCTCGAAGCAGCGCTTGATGAACTCCTGCAGCTCCGGCCCGCACTCCGCTTTGTTTCCCTCGCTTCTCCCGCTGCTCCAATGCCGCTTTTTTGGCCGGTACACTTCTGGTCCGGTCCATAAAAGTTGGAGGGGGACCTCTCTCTTCCCCTCCCCATGGGTTGTCTTCAAAATAATTCCATTGTGGCTCCTCCAATGAGCCCGAAAGTCCATAATAGCGGGAGCTGCCGAATCGTGCGGCTTAGCTCCGCATAGCCGCAACCGGAAGTCAGGATGAACCTTTTCAATCCTTTCTGACACATCTCCGCATCCTCGCGCAGTCATGTAACTATGACTCGACCACTGATTCCATGATCCGGGATCAGATCGTTTTCGGGGTCCACTCCAATTCCCTTCGCCAGCAGCTCCTGAAAGTCAAGCAGCTCACCCTCACCATCGCCATCGAAACGTGTGCTCTCCACGAACATGCTAACAATCGGTACTCCCACATCAGGGCGGCAGAAACGGCAAAGCTGACCTCCCACGAGGCGGAACGGGTGCAGGCCATCGCACAAATGCAGGGCCTACGTATCGATGAGAGTGGCCATTCTGCGCGCTTTCCCCGGGCCCCTGCGCATGCGCGTCACGACCGAGGGGACGGCGAGACCGACAACCAGACTGTGCAGGTGCATACGTCGTTCGACCGCACTGCGCATGCGCGATGGCGCATGGAACGCTCTGACGTTGGTGTCATGACGTGTCCGAATTGTGGCTCCGCCCATTTAAAGCAGCAATGTCCGGCAAAATCAAGACAGCGAAGCACCTCCCGATCCTCAGCGTGGTGCCTGACAACGAGTGGTGTGCTGTCCTCACAGTCAACAAGGCTCGCATCCGGTTTAAACTGGACACCGGCGCATCGGCGAACCTCATCTCCAAATCCGATCTCGACACCATCCGTGTCAGACCAAGCATTCTTCCACCGGCCTGCCCGCTCCTTGACTACAATGCCAATGACATAGCTGCCAGAGGCTCATGCCAACTCGGAGTTTCCAGTAAGTTATTTAAAGCGACACTGCGATTTGAGATCGTGGGACCTGACAGAGCATCCCTGCTCGGTGCTCGGGCCTGCAAACTCCTGAACTTGGTTCAGTGAGTCCACGCCATGTCATCCTCACAGGTGACGGCCTCACCTGATGAGAACTTCCAGGCTGAAATTGATGACATCATCATGCAGTGCCACATCGTGTTCGATGGAATGGGCACACTCCGGTACAGAATCCTGCTCAAACCAAACGCCACCCCTGTGATCCACGCACCATGTTGGGTGCCGGCACTCCTAAAGGACCGCCTCAAGCAGCAGTTACAGGACCTCCAGGACCAGGGCATCATATCAAGGGTCACAGAACCCACGGACTGGGTCAGCTCCATGGTCTGTGTGGTATTAGAGGTATTACGGTACCTGATAGGCTGGAGCACCATTGGTGGAAACTGTATGCTTTCTATTGGTTAGGATGTATGGTAGCTCTGCCCTGCTGGGCGGGGTATAAGAGCCCGTGCCGCCCCAGCAGCCTTCATTCTGTACCTGAGCTGCTGGGGGAAACATCTAGCTTATTAAAGCCTTCAGTTGGACTACAAACTCGCTTTAGTGGTCATTGATCGTGCATCAGTCTGCGTCAAGAAGCCGTCAGGGGAGCTTCGAATCTGCATCGACCCCAAGGATTTAAACGGCAACATCATGAGGGAACATTACCCGATACCAAAACGAGAAGAGTTGACCAGCGAGATGGCTCATGCCAAACTCTTTACGAAGCTGGACGCCTCCAAGGAGTTCTGGCAAATACAGCTGGATGCATCCAGTCGCAAGCTGTGCACATTCAATACCCCGTTCGGTCGCTCGTGCTGTAATCGGATGCCTTTTGGCATCATCTCTGCCTCAGAGGTATTTCACCGCATCATGGAACAGATGATGGAGGGTATCGAGGGGGTGCGCGTGTATGTTGACGATGTCATAATCTGGTCCACAACTCCTCAAGAACACATCGATCGCCTCAAGCAGGTATTCCACAGAATCAATGAGCATGGCCTCCGACTCAACAGAGCCAAGTGCTCGTTCGGTCAACCAGCAATCAAATACCTTGGTGACCACATCTTGCAGCAAGGCGTGCGGCCAGATGCTGCAAAGGTCTCGGCGATCAACGCCATGAAGACCCCAGAGGACGAGAAGGCGGTCCTCCGCTTTCTAGGGATGGTCAACTTTCTCGGGAAGTTCATTCCCAACATGGCGGCACACACCACAGCCCTCCGCCATCTCGTCAAAAAGTAGACGGAATTCCAGTGGCTGCCCGTTCATGAGAACGAATGGCGTGAGCTGAGGGCAAAACTCACCACAGCCCCAGTTCTGGCGTTCTTCGACCCTACCAAAGAGACCAAAATATCCACTGACGCGAGCCAGGATGGTACTGGGGTGGTGCTCCTCCAATGGGATGACTCCTCCTCATGGGTCCCAGTTGCGTATGCCTCCAAAGCCATGACGCCCACTGAGCAACGGTACGCTCAGATCGAGAAGGAATGCCTGGACCTCCTAACGGGAATCGACAAATTTCACGACTATGTGTATGGCCTCCCAAAGTTCATGGTTGAGACGGACCACAGACCACTAGTCCACATAATCCAGAAGGATTTGAATGACATGACGCCTCAGTTACAATGAATCCTTCTTTTTTTTTGTTTTGTTTTTGTTTCGTGCTTAAACAAAGGAGATTACAATGGGATGAGAGAAGAAATAGCTAAGGTAGACTGGGAGCAAAGACTTTATGGTGAAACAGTTGAGGAACAGTGGAGAACCTTCCAAGCGATTTTTCACAGTGCTCAGCAAACGTTTATACCAACAAAAAGGAAGGATGGTAGAAAGAGGGAAAATCGACCGTGGCTATCTAAGGAAATAAGGGAGAGTATCAAATTGAAGGAAAAAGCATACAAAGTGGCAAATATTAGTGGGAGACTAGAGGACTGGGAAATCTTTAGGGGGCAACAGAAAGCTACTAAAAAAGCTATAAAGAAGAGTAAGATAGATTATGAGAGTAAACTTGCTCAGAATATAAAAACAGATAGTAAAAGTTTCTACAAATATATAAAACAAAAAAGAGTGGCTAAGGTAAATATTGGTCCTTCAGACAATTAGAAGGGAGATTTAATAATGGGAGATGAGGAAATGGTTGAGGAACTGAACAGGTTTTTTGGGTCGGTCTTCTCAATGGAAGACACAAATAACATGCCAGTGACTGATGGAAATGAGGCTATGACAAGTGAGGACCTTGAGATGATTGTTTTCACTAAGGAGGTAGTGATGGGCAAGCTCATGGGGCTAAAGGTAGACAAGTCTCCTGCCCCTGATGGAATGCATCCCAGAGTGCTAAAAGAGATGGCTAGGGAAATTGCAAATGCACTAGTGATAATTTACCAAAATTCACTAGACTCTGGGGTGATTGGAAATTAGCAAACGTGACACCACTGTTTAAAAAAGGAGGTAGGCAGAAAGCGGGTAATTATAGGCCAGTGAGCTTAACTTCGGTAGTAGGGAAGATGCTGGAATCTATCATCAAGGAAGAAATAGCGAGGCATCTGGATGGAAATTGTCCCATTGGGCAGACACAGCATGGGTTCATAAAGGGCAGATCGTGCCTAACTAATTTAGTGGAATTTTTTGAGGACATGACCAGTGCGGTAGATAACGGGGAGCCAATGGATGTGGTATATCTGGATTTCCAGAAAGCCTTTGACAAGGTGCCACACAAAAGTTGCTGCATAAGATAAAGATGCATGGCATTAAGGGGAAAGTAGGAGCATGGATAGAGGATTGGTTAATTAATATAAAGCAAAGAGTGGGGATTAATGGGTGTTTCTCTGGTTGGCAATCAGTAGCTAGTGGTGTCCCTCAGGGATCTGTGTTGGGCCCACAATTGTTCACAATTTACATAGATGATTTGGAGTTGGGGACCAAGGGCAATGTGTTCAAGTTTGCAGACGACACCAAGGTGAGTGGTAAAGCAAAAAGTGCAGAGGATACTGGAAGCCTGCAGAGGGATTTGGATATGTTAAGTGAATGGGCTAGAGTCTGGAATACAATGTTGACAAATGTGAGGTTATCCACTTTGGTAGGAATAACAGCAAAAGGGATTATTATTTAAATGATAAAATATTAAAACATGCTGCTGTGCAGAGAGACCTGGGTGTGCTAGTGCATGAGTCGCAAAAGGTTGGTTTACAGGTGCAACAGGTGATTAAGAAGGCAAATGGAACGTTGTCCTTCATTGCTAGAGGGATGAAGTTTAAGACTAGGGAGGTTATGCTGCAATTGTATAAGGTGTTAGTGAGGCCACACCTGGAGTATTGTGTTCAGTTTTGATCTCCTTACCTGAGAAAGGATGTACTGGCGCTGGAGGGTGTGCAGAGGAGATTCACTAGGTTAATCCCAGAGCTGAAGGGGTTGGGTTACGAGGAGAGGTTGAGTAGACTAGGACTGTACTCATTGGAATTTAGAAGAATGAGGGGGGATCTTATAGAAACATATAAAATTATGAAGGGAATAGATAGGATAGATGCGGGCAGGTTGTTTCCACTGGCAGGTGAAAGCAGAACGAGGGGGCATAGCCTCAAAATAAGGGGAAGTAGATTTAGGACTGAGTTTGGGAGGAACTTCTTCACCCAAAGGGTTGTGAATCTATGGAATTCCTTGCCCAGTGAAGTAGTAGAGGCTCCTTCATTAAATGTTTTTAAGATAAAGATAGATAGTTTTTTGAAGAATAAAGGGATTAAGGGTTATGGTGTTCGGGCCAGAAAGTGGAGCTGAGTCTACAAAAGATCAGCCATGATCTCATTGAATGGTGGAGCAGGCTCGAGGGGCCAGATGGCCTACTCCTGCTCCTAGTTCTTATGTTCTTATGTAATCCCAGGCACAGGGCCGAGTGGCCTGTTTTTGTGCCATAAATTATGTTCAATTCTTTGTCAAGGAGGGCTCCATTGTCCCATCATAATAAAATCCCTTTGACCATTCGAATATCAGTCCGGTAACTAAGAGCTGTAAGTGTGCCGACACTGGAAATCTATGAGCAACAATCCTGCCTACTCTGCTCTATACATTCGACTGTCTTCCAGTGTCAGGCGAAGAAACTCATGGAGTCATACTGCTTTGCAGCACAGAAAGAGGCTCTTCGGCCCATCCTGTATGTGCTTGCCATCAAGCACCTGTCTATTCTAAGCGCTATTTTCCAGCACTTCGTCCATACCCTTGTATGCTTTCAAACTCAAACGCTTGGAGCACAATTCAACGTGAAAAATGCTATGTCCAGTTTTGGATGGGTTCAGTGGGCTGTTTCTCGGTGGCTGCAAGAAACACCCCAGTATTCACCGACACTTTGCCATTTTAGTAAGCTTCGTGGAGTTTCTCTCTGCCGAGGCTGCAATACAGTCATTACCTGCTGGTGAACCCAGCAGGAAAGGCTCCTTGCAGATCGGGGTGTCATTCTGTCTGCCTTCCCTGATCTCCACCCACAGCCCTTCCTTTTCTCTGATCCCCCTCCCTCCCAACCTTGAAGAAGCCCCCGTGAACACCCCCTCACCCCCCCCTTCCACCTGGTTAGGCCCGATCCCTGACAGTGCCAACCTGGCACCCAGACACCCTGGCACTTCCAGCCTGGCACCCAGGCAGCGTCCCTGCCAGTCTGCCAGTGCCAGGTGCCCGGGCGCCAGAGGGAGGACAAGGGTGCCACCCTGTCATGCCCCCGACCACCCAGAAGTCTCCAATGACCTGGGTGAATTCCCCAGGTGCCATTACGCCTGGTCCACGTTTGTGGAAACCAGTACTAAACAGCACCCTGGCGAAGTCTCCCAGGGACAGCTGTTAGTTCCTGGGCGCTGGATGCCAAAGCAAGTCATCTGCAGAGAGCTTAAGTTTGGGCTGGGCCCTCATGGTGATCCAAAAAGTGCTATGAGAACAGTCTGAAGACTTCACTTAGGTGTATCCATATGGACTTTGAGTCCTGGGAAAAACTCACACAGCTAACTATGCGTGGCACAGCCAAATCGAAAGCAGTGCTGCCTCCTTCGAAAGCCAGCACGGAGGCAGAGGGGAAACGCAAACAGAGGAAATGCCAAACCAGCCACTTGTCCAAAACTCAGTCATTCGCGGTACCCTGTCCTATCTGCAGCAGAACTATCCGGGAGCAGATTGCCCTTAGCAACCACCAACGGACCCGCCGGAACGCTACCCAACACCCCAGACAATGAACATAGTCACTGTCGCTCAATGAACAAGAAGGACAAAACCTTTACATTCGACCTATTTCACAGTTTGGCGCAAATAAAATATATGGCAGTGAAATACGTGAACCGGAGCTGGGAAGTGAGGATGGCAGGTCAGTTTGACGTCCCCAACCTGTGATGAACCATCACATTCAGCACATTCCTATAGAACACCTACAGTGTGGAACGAGACCATTCGGCCCATCCAGTCTGCACCGCACCTCCGAAAGAGCATCCCACCTAGGCCCAGTCCCCCGTAACCCTGCTAATCTCTGGACACAAGAGGGCAATGTAGCATGGCCAATACATCTTTTTTTAAATAAATTTAGAGTACCCAGTTCTTTTTTTCCAATTCAGGGGCAATTTAGTGTGGCTAATCCACCTACCCTGCACATCTTTCAGCGGTCGGGGTGAGATCCTTGCAGACATGGGAAGAAAGCGCAAACTCCACTCAGTCACCAAGGCATGCCCATTATTGTTTAACAGGGTATGCTACGAATTTCTAAGCTCTGGTGGTGTGAATAAGTATTAGATTTAATTACTGCAAGCTGCACGCAAACCGCCTCCACTTAATAGCCCCGGTACATTGTGTCACCTGAACAGCAGCTTTTGGATTGCGGCCAAGGCAGAGCAGAGGAATGCAGATGTGCAGTTAGAGCCTCTACTTCCTGTCCAACCTGTTCCAGAAAGGTGCAGTTGCATTCTTCGGGAGAGCGGCTGTGAATGTCGGGACCCCACCGTCATCCTCAGGGAAAGGTAGCTGATACAAAGGAAAAGTTGCAGATTGAAAGAGAGTACAGTTGGATGTGTCACCTGAATCTGGCACCCAGCTCCAGCCCACACCATTCCAGCTGAAACCAACCCAAGAATGGAGTAAAGGTTGCTCACAAATAATCATTATGTTAAAGAATGTGGTAAGTCCATTGAAGGAGTTTTGGTACTTGGCTTGTTCCCAGAACCTGGTGTGGGACCTGCTGTGCAATTTGCAGTGTATTTGTATCACAAATTGATTCTAGATCAAGGTGACCCCCACTTCTGGATCAAGGTATCCCCCACTTCTGGATCAAGGTGTCTCCCACTTCTGGATCAAGGTGTCCCCCACTTCTGGATCAAGGTGTCCCCCACTTCTGGATCAAGGTGTCCCCCACTCAACGAATCCTTCTCAAGCTATGCCGCTATGACTTTGAACTCTACACGCCATGCAAAGAACTCATTGTTGCAGATGCCCTTTCCAGGTCTATCACCGCACCGTGTGAGCAAACTGACTTTGTCTGCCAAATCAATGCGCAGGTGCAATTGTGTGCCTCCAACCTTCCGGCCACTGATGAGAGGGTCATCCAAATTCGTGAGGAAACGGCCAAGGATCCTCTGCTACAGCGTGTGATGCAGCACCTCACGAATGGCTGGCAGAAGGGACAGTGTCCCCAGTTTTACAACGTCCAGGACGATCTGACGGTGGTGGACGGCATCCTCATGAAGCTCGATAGGAGTGTGATTCCGCAGAGCATGCGAGCTATGGTGCTCGGTCAACTCCATGAGGGTCACCTGGGGGTCGAGAAATGTTGATGCAGAGCTCGAGAGCCAGTCTATTGGCCGGGCATCAGCCAGGACGTTGCCAACACGATCCTCAACTGGCCCACATGTCAGAAATTTCAGCCAGCTCAACCCAAAGAAACTCTGCAGCAACATGAGATAATGACCTCCCCATGGTCCAAGTCGGTGTCGACCTTTTCTACGCCAAGGGGTGTGACTATGTCCTCCTGGTCGACTACTTCTCCAATTACCCAGAAGTGGTGAAACTGTCCGACCTCACGTCGAAGGCGGTGATTAAAGCATGCAAAGAAACGTTTGCCAGGCATGGGACACCGCTCACGGTGATGAGTGACAACGGTCCAAGTTCTTACAGTCAGGAATGGTCTGATTTTGCCCGCCTATACAACTTTCGTCACGTAACCTCCAGCCCCCACTACCCACAAACGGGAAGGCCGCAAAAGGGGTCCATATCGTCAAGAGATTACTATGCAAGGCTGCAGACTCAGGCTCCGACTTCAACCTGGCGCTGCTGGCATACAGAGCATCCCCGCTGTCCACTGGGTTGTCTCCCACGCAGATGCTCATGAACCGCACTCTGCGAACCACGGTTTCAGCCATCCATGTTCCAGACCTTGACCACCTCACGGTCATACAAAAAATGCAACAGTCTCGGGCCCAACAGAAATCAGCATACGACGCTCATGCCACGGATCTCCCCGAGCTGGTCCCAACTGATCGTGTTCGTGTGCAGTTGCCTGATGGCGGCTGGTCCGCCACAGCTGTGGTGGTCAAGCAAGTGGCCCCGAGATTGTTCCTCGTCTGCATGGCTGATGGCTCCTTCCTTCGATGCAACAGGCAGGCGCTGCGCAGAGTTCCACGCCCGCCACCCAACCATGATGTCCCGCCTCACACAATGCTTCCTCCGGACGTGCCCTACCACGAGGCCACCTATCTACCAGCAATCCTGCCGACCTCTGCGACCACCGCATTGGCGGCGGTCCCGCCTATCCAAGTGCAGTTGGCTCCTGATCCACCCTTGAGGCGGTCAACCAGAATTCGTCGCCCGCCGCAGAGACTAAACTTATAGACTGAACTTTTGCACAACTGTGTTACCTTATCATTTTGACCTCTGTAAATAACGTTTTTTACCATTTCATCTGCCCTATATCTGCACTAGCGACACCTTGCTATGTCCATAAGGTAATTTTAGCACATTCTGTATATAGTCACGCACATAGACACATCCACACGCACATGCACCTTAATATTTATTATCTCAACATACACAATACGAAACAAAAAAAAGGCGGGCAGATGTCATAATATACATCTATGTATACAATGGAGTGCAGACAGGCAGTGATTGACACACAGGATGACCAGTAAGCACACAGAACAGAGCAGCCAATCACCAGACAGGACGCAACCACTATAAAGCCAGAGGGCACCGGTGTTCCCGCTCCCTCAGGACCCAGCTGCTGAGACAGTCAGAGTTAGTGAGCTGGCCAGTGCAAACACCATGTGGTAGCTAGTAAGTCTGGTTAGGCTAGTATCAGGTTGCCAGTCAAGTCAGCATAGTGTCAACCCACAGTTGAACATGTATAATAGTTTAGATGTTAAATAAAATCGTGTTGCATCTTATCAAGTGTTGGAGGTCTGTCTCTTGTTACACTGCATCAAGTGCAGTCCACATCGACCCAGCCTAAGGGGGATCGGAAGAACTTTGATGAAGTAATGAAGCGCTTTGACAAGCATTGTTCCCCCAAGAAGAATGAAACGTTTGAGCCCTATATATTCCGTATGCATACCAAGAGACCTTTGAATCATTTGATAGTTTTGTCACAGACCTGAGGTTGAAGGCCCGGTCATGTAACTTCGGTGACTTAAAATCCTCATTAACCCGTGACCCAATTGTCTGTGGTGTGCTTGATGAAAAGCTTTGGGCAATACTATTGCGGGAGGAAGATTTAGTGCTGGAAAAGACAATGAAGATTTGCCAGGTGAGCGAGATTGCTGGACAAAGAATAGGCGCACTCTGCTCGAAAAGGTTTAGAGCCAAAATGGACAAAGAAGCCAGCGCCATTAGTACTGTGATGCATGTCATAAAGCCTGTTCCAGGTGTGGTCATGTGGGGAACTTTGCAAAGTAATGCTTTCAGTGTTCCACCATAGATCATGCACGATATGATAGATGATAGATGAAATCAACACAGAAGAACAAGTTTACATCGATCTCATCATGCCTAGAAATCAAAGGGTGAACAGAAACAAAAATGGAAGCACAATCAGATCAAAGCATGAAGACAATCAGAAGGTTCTGAACAATTTCACGTTCGTATAATGCTCAATGATACTTTAATACGGTGTGACTTTGACCCTAAAGCGTCAGCGAACCTAATAAATCGGCATGTTTTGCAGAAACTATATGTGAAGCGAGACTTTGCAAATTGGTCAGAAACCACGATAGACTTCGGTACAGGACGCGATAGACTTTTGATGTTTGTGAATCAGTGCTCTCAGTCACAGCCACAAAGCATACAATACTCTTTCACATTGTAGATTTGGATATTGACTCATTAATTGGTATAAAATCGTGTGAAACCTTGAATCTAGTTGAGCGGTTAAATCTCCTAGGAGTTGGCTGGTGTAGCCGGTTAAAATGGCTAACTCCCGATTAGAATGGCCAAACTCTGATTTAAAATGGCGAACGCAAGAGGCTGATGGGAAAATCAGCCAACAGGACTCAAACAGACAGCTGCAGGTAAAACAGTGTATTCGCCTCTGAGGAGGCCAGACAGACTCGATACCTGCAGCCATCAACATAACAACACACCAGCATTCTGAATACTAATCAGCAATCCCCGGGAACAATATGCTACAAATTAGACACACAAAGCCAACCCAGACTTTTCGACGCCAGCAGGAGCCGACACAAAGAGAGGTGAACGAACACCCCAAAACCGCCCATCGATCAAGGAATCGCTCCAGCATTGGAAAATATCGAACCAAGTGATTGGGACGCAGTCCAATCACTTGGTACCAGGTACAGGGTCCACCCTGAAAGGCGGGAAGCCCCTGGGGACCATAAGAATAGGGGCCAAGTTCAAATCGACCCTTCTTCACCCTTCTGCGCCCCTCTCTTCTCCTCTCCGCACCCTTCGTGACCCTTCTGCTGACCTTCTACAACAGCCGCAAGAACTGTAAGTCTTACTCCAACGCTTGCTACGAGATAGGCACTCCTGACTATCGACCTGTACCAGCTTTGAATCCCGCAGGCTCAGAACCCATACGAAAGGCCATTTGTTTCCCTGACCTGGTGGGCCATTTCCAAAGTTAAGTATTGGCCTGTTAGTTGTAGGAAGTAGCTTAGAAGTAGAATTAATGTATAAGTATTGACTGCTGTATATAATAAATGTGCATTGATTTAACTCTTACTAAGCGGTGTGTTGGATTATTGATCATTACTCGGACTTGAACCACGTGGCAGTATCAGAAACCTGGCGACTCAAGAGCAAAGGTGATAGAACAAGAGCAATTAAACTAAGGCTAAAACGAGCAACACTGGTCACCTGAACACAGTGAATCACTCCAAGGCATTACGGTGTGCACGGTGTATGAGGATTTAGAAGAAATCCGAGTGGAAGACTACAAACCATGCATAGGGACCGAACTGCCGGCGGGCGTTCCACAATTCTGGCTAACAGTCTTGAAGAACATGCATCGACTCAATGGCATGATACGAGGATATGATGAACCCCTATTAAAGCATCTGCAAGATGTGAGTGTTAAATAGACAGTGATTGACAAACCGCAGAGCTTCACTCTGGAGATTACATTCGGGCCTAACGAGTATTTCATGAATGAGGTGATCACAAAAGTGTATCAGTTGGCCACTGAAATCGTGCGTGGATGAACCGCAGATCAGGCTGCACAATCAACTGGAGGGGCGGCAAAATTGTAACAGTCCAAGAAACTCGAACGAAACCGAACCAACAGGGGTCGAAGCAATCAAACCACAGTGGGCTAAATAGCTGGCTTGTAAAGCAAACCAAGGCCAGCAGCACGGTTCAATTCCCATACCAGCCTCCCCGAACAGGCACCGGAATGTGGCGACTAGGGGCTTTTCACAGTAACTTCATTTGAAGCCTACTTGTGACAATAGCGATTTTCATTTCATTTCAAAAGAACCACATCCAGGGAATCATTTTTCAACTCTTTCAGGCCCACTCCAGTTCCACAGAGTGGAAGTTTAAGCCCAGCAATAGTGGCCAAACGAAAGGCTGATTTTGAACTTGGCGCCCTATTTCGAAAACATGTAATTCCGTGCGCAAAGTTATATTTTTCAGGTGAAAAGATTGCCGATCGTGCTGAATCTGAGGCCGAATGCCATAAAAAGCCATTTGAGGTTACAGACGATGATGAAGGTGAGATGGATGATGAACACTATGAGCTGCTTGTACATCTCTACTCCGGCAGCACACATGAGGCTCCAGAGATAAGCCTCTGGTGGTCTGCAAGCAATCATGAGGTGGTCACGGGGGATGACCGGAACGCGTTGGATCTGTGGACAGTGAGAGTTTGGAGATGACGCATGCAGAATTCAAGGTTGCTGAAACAACTGACGATCAGCCTTTGAGAGAACCAGAGGTACAAGAAATCGTACCGATCTTAGAAAAACTGGCCTATGACGTCCAGCCGCAAGTTCTGGAAATGGCTTCAATGACGCACTCCCAAGCAGTCGGCGACACGGAGGACGAGTGGGAAGATATTGATGAAGAGGCTGAATGCGGTGATGTGGAGGTTGAATTATTAGGCGGCTCTAACACTGATCCTGAAGGCAACCTAATGACCATATCATTATGCAGTTCGACAGACCACGAGTTTGATCTAGAAGACCAGGGCTTGGATCAGCTCAACCAGAAGCCATAGTCATCTCCAGTGATGACGACCAAGCCACTGATGCTCCAGCAAGCCGGGATGAGGTGAGACCGCAAAACATGGTTCCATCCTCCGTGCTGACCCCAGAAACTGGGCTGATCCACCATGCTGATGAAGCCATAGAAATGGACGTGACGAATGTGATATAAAATAGTTACTTTAGAGATACTAGTTAATGTAATGTAGAAATAAGCCACTTTGATTCTTGCAGTTAGGGACAAAGGAATTTGAGACCGCATGGAAAAAGCAGGAAGAGGTGTGTCTATGAGAGTGATGCTGCATTGATAGGGGCCAGAGAAAGGGATTGGAAGTGAGCCAATCAGAATAGATCGAACAGGTCAGGAGGGACATAGGCTGACCTATGTCCGTCGAGTATGTGAAACTTGATACCATTTGAATTGATTTTGCAGAGATCCCTTTGTCTTTTAGTTCAGTCGTTTTTCTGGGATGTAAGAGGCTGGATGTCTCTTACGTTTCTGTAAGATGATTCAAGCTTGCAAGCTAAATAAATAACTTCTGTTTACGTGCGAATCCGTCTCAACTTTTATTGAGGCCAGACTGACAGAGAAAGAAATTTGGAGATCTACATTTGGTGCCGAAAACCGGGATTTCTCTGGGCGATCCTGATCCAACTGCGAAATCAGAATTAGACTGATTATGAACAGGAGGATGGGGAACAAAGGGCCCTCAATGTAGAACCGGAAAACGACCGCGCATTGATTGTTCCCCTCTTCTTATCGTCTGATTAGTCTGGTCACTCGCGGTTGGCACAGAAAGACCGCCTCGACGAAATCACAGGTCAGTCTGGGGATTAGCACTTTAATTGATGGGATTTCATATTGTTGTTTCGGCTTGGGTTAGGGTTTTGGGCTGATGGGACTTTAATAATGAAGGTTCAGTCTATTATATGGGTTCAGAGGCTGATGGGACTTAATTAATGAAGGTTCAGTCTATTATAAGGGTTCAGAGGCTGATGGGACTTAATTAATGAAGGTTCAGTCTATTATATGGGTTCAGAGGCTGATGTGACTTCATTAATGAAGGTTCAGTCCAGTATAACTGTTTTTAAATCTGAAGATGGTTCAACTCTATGTGTGAGTGTTTTAAATATATAGTTGATTAAGCTAAAATTGTCTCCTTGGACTGTAAAGTTCCGAGGTCTAGTTGAGATTGTGAGGAATGCTGCATATTGGTTGAAGCAGAAGTCTCTCAAAGGGTTAACAGCAGCAGGCGGAGTTGAAAACAGACAGTGCTTCTCACTCAGGCTTTGAGATAACAGCAGCAGCCGTAGTGTAATCGGATACCTTTCCTTTGAGTCAGTGAACACCAGCAAAGTTACGTTTTGAATTAATTAAAGGAAACCAGTGGGTTTCTCCACCTCTTTGATAAAAGTTATTATTTTCGAAAGCAATTGATTGAAATTGCCAGAATCTTAAGTTTTACTTACTTGAAATAAGGTTTATCTCATTTTATCTGGAGATTAATAGAAACTTAAAGAAGATCATGGACACCATTTTAAAAAGTGTCAATCTGGAGATGATAGTTGATTTTGCTAATACTTATGTGTATGTAAAAGAAAAAAAAACTTGTTAAAAGAAAAAATTGTTAAGATAAAGAAATAATTAAGTTGTAAATGTTATACAAGTTTGTGTTAAGCAAATTGTAAATTTAGTTCTGAGTTGAGATCAGAGCTAAGCTTGCAAGTTGCAGTAATTCAATTTGAATTTTCAAACATTTTTAAGTTTAAAAAAAAAAAGAGAGCAAATAGAGAAAAGAAGGACACAGATCTTGAATGCGTTGAATAGCACATTTCAAAGGCCCATAAATCTTTCTGTTATCTTAGACCTAAAACCTAGGAAGATTGACGAGCCATAGGAATTTCTGGGGCGTTTTAATGAAATCTACCGGGGGCAGTCAGGCGATTTGCTGTATCAAAATGGTCAGAATTCCCCTCAATACTGTGCTATGTTAATGCATTGCCTACCACCTTCTGTGGTTACTGCTGTGAAATGTAATAACATGAATTGGACGGAGAACGACCCTTCCCAGATGGCAAGGGCAGTCAGATTTTACTGGAAGGAGGGTGTAGGCCAAGAAGGAGGCTCAGTTACAAAGGTTAAGACTGAGTATGTAATGAAAAAGGATGATCTGCGACCCCAACAAGCGGCAGAAATGGTAGTTTACCAGCAGGAGCTCCAATATAGTGACTTTGGGTGGGTGGATCAGCGAAGAGGAGGATGAGACAACAGTGCTATATTTCTATCACCCCCCAGTGGTGGACGTTAGACATTGAACAGTCACTGCATCACGTTACCCTGGCCTATGACAGAACTGGACGAAACAGGGAGTTGGAGGACAAATACCGGCCATTACTTGAGACCGAATGGCCAGTCAAGGTTACAGCCACAGTCACGGGAAAAGAAGGTACAGCCGATTTTGTTACAATATCACCACATTTATGGCCACAGTCAGCTTCGGTAAGCCCTCATATTACACGTCAGGTCCATGACCAGTACCATGCCAGGGATATGGGGCGAATGGTCAGCATCTTACCGCAGCTCGTCAGAATAGGTATGAGATATACCTTTTGAACAATCCACGTCTGACATTTAAATACTGTACCACTATCAATCCAGCCTGTTTTCTTAGTGGTCCCCCTGTCCATGAAGACGCACCTGGCCACGACTGTTTAGCCTTGATTCAGGAAACTACCACAATAAGGGGCGATTTGAGTGACATTTCGTCAGAACAACCTGACATGATTATGTGTGGTCAAATATCCCACCGGGGTTTAGTTAATGACCTACTGCAGGCCCTCCTTCTGCCAGCGCAGATTTCCGTTATTAAATGCGCTGCCCACACGAATGGTACAACCCCAGTTGACGTTGGTAATGAACGAGCAGATTGTGCAGCGCGCACAGCCGCACAAATTCAGCAAGTGATGGTGCCTAAAATGTTAAGTCAGACGAAACGATCTACTATGAATGTGTCTGCTTCTGACAAGCCAATGCCAACCATCCAAGACGTCATAAGGTTACAGGAGGACACTCCTGAGAGTGATAAACAAATGTGGAAACGGTTAGGTTGTACATATGATTCTGTTTCCTCTTTATGGACCACGCCTGCACATCAGACTTGTATGTCTGATGTACTGGCTTTATGGGTCATCGAATGTGTACACTTTGCAACTCATTGTGGGGCTCGAGGGACTAGTGATTTGTTGCTGGACACTTGGTGGCACCCTAAAATGCAGGGGTTGGCCCAAAGTATCAGTAATCGGTGTTTGATTTGTCAGCAATATAACACCGGAAAAGGTATCCCTTGTGGGAAGGGGCAAACCCCGTTGCCCAGTGGTCCCTTTGAGACGCTCCAAATGGATTACATTGAGTTGGAAAGGTGTCAATGTTACAAATATGTTTTGGTCATTGTGGATGTGTTCAGCAGATGGGTCGAGGCGTATCCGACTATCGATAATAAAGCTGCTACTGTGGGTAAAGTCTTGATGAGGGAAATCATTCCCCGGTACGGTATACCAGCTCAGTTAAGTTCTGATAATGGGCCTCATTTTATTGGACAAATTAACAAGGAGTTTTGCTCCCAGTTGGGCATACGCCAGCAGTTACACTGTGCTTACAGACCGCAGGCAGCCGGGGTGGTTGAGAGACACAATCAGACCCTCAAAACTAAATTGGCTAAATTAAGAGCAGACACGGGACTGACATGGCTTAAGTTGCTCCCCGTTGCCCTCTTCCAGCTGCGGGTTACACCTGCGGGACCAGCCCGGCTCTCTCCCGCCGAGATTCTTTATGGCAGGCCTCTTAGAACTCCTTGGAGCCTGCAGGTTCCCAGACGGGTTCAGTTTCATCAGATGACTGAAGAAATGACCACCTATGTTCTAGCCCTTACGCAAGTGCTCAAGGAACTCCATGGCCCAGTCCGTGCGGCTCACCAGCCATTGCCCCAGTACCTAGCTCACTTTCAGTCCAGCCCGGTAGTTATGTCATGGTCAAAAATTGGACTAGGAAGGGGTCGGAGCCGCGATGGGATGGGCCCTTCCAAGTTCTCCTTACCACCCCCACAGCAGTTAAAGTGGAGGGGCGAAGTGCTTGGGTCCACCTACATCACTGTAAGTTGAGTCCATCTCCACTACTGTAAAAGGTCGGATACTAACCTGCCTCCCTTCTCCAGTGCTATTTTCCAGGTGTGGAGCATGATGGAGTGGCTACGCATCGTCTGTCTGATATTTGGCCTCACTTCGCTTGGCGTGTTATTGGCGATGGACATGGAAAAGGGGAATATTATGTATCTGTGTAGCCCCAACCAATCTACAAGGATACATCACCTATGCAAAGGTGATGTTCTTCACTGCCCCCATATACGAGGACATGGTATCGACTCATGGAAGGTCATCAAAGTTAAGGAGAATGCGGGAGTCATGAAGCAGCTGCACCGGTCCCGGCGATGGGAAGGGAACATTATATGGACATTGCCTTGTTTTTGGAATACATGTAAATTTGATTTTGGATGTGTTAAAAGTGGTACAATAAAGGTAACATCAGGCTGTCAGAAGAGTGTAGGAAGAGACCATGAGAAAGAGAAAGGGACTAGAGAGAGGATGGGGCGTGTGAGAAGGGAAGTACAGCTAGAACGTAGGTTACCGGGAGATGCACTTAAGTTAATTAAAGGCCAAACTGAGGAAAACCCGGGTAGTATGAATCTCTTCTACCAGATTTACCACCGTCTGTATGGCCAGGGACGGGTTGTCTGCTACCCAAACCCCGCAGCGGTGTCTAGGTTATTTTCTGTTTCACCGCTTTGGGGCACTCCCCAAACGGTGGTTCATTGTCAGCGTTCCGAGCCATTGCCCGAGCACGTCACTCTTCCTTACGATCCGGATTCAGCACCACCGGCTATTTGCCTTCCCCTCCCTCGGGATAATTCCCATTCACAGTACGATAGACTGCGACGGTGGAGGGCGTACATACCTAGCCACTTCACTCCCAATAGGGATTCCCGGTCGTACGAGAATTGCTTCAGCAGTGAAGGATATGGCTGTTTGCTGGTAGAGGTGGACACAAATATAACATGTCTGTTTCCCACCTGTACGGACAGGAGGTGCCATATCACCCAGGCGTCTGGCCAATGCGTTTGTTATAACACCACTTGCGTTCCCGATATGCTGATTGTGATGCTAGTCTCCACACGGAACAAGGATACTACTTTTTATTTAATGGTACGGCGACCAACGTTTTGTCACCCCCATTTCCCCGCCGAATTGCTATAGGGACTCTAGTCCCTACCACAGTCCCCTGCCCTTCGGCGTGGAACCTGCATAATCAGTTAGCACGCCGGGCAGTCTCTGCTGAATTTTGCGAGAACTGGAAAAAACCTCAGGTTCTTGCACCCAACCGGGGCCACTCAGCCGGGTGGGGCATTCTGAGCGTATTGACACTGGGAGGTGTGGGGGGTTCCTTGGCTGTTAGTGATCGGAATTATTTTATTTGCGGCCTTACCATCTTGGGAAATGAAACCTTGGGAGCCCTCGGGGCAATAACTAAGGAGTTGTCTCAGCTACGGTTGTTTGCAATGCAGAACCGGTATGCTCTTGACTATCTTCTGGCCCGTGAGGGTGGGGTATGCGCCATAGTACAGGGCAAGTGTATCATGGGTGTTCAGGACTTGACCGCTAACATTACTAAATTTATGGATCGCATACGGGATCACTTGGACGGGATGCAGGATCCTGACTCTTGGGGTAACTGGGGATTTGGAGGATGGAAGGACTGGTTGATAAATATGGCCATGTATCTAGTGGTAGCTATCGGCTGCATCTTTGTGGGCCTGGCCATCCTTAAATGTGTGATGGGTAGAATGCGGGGTGCACTAGATCAGATCACCGCCCCAATCACCGAGAAAAAAAAATTTAACTGTTAAAATCCATGAGGGTGAGGCAGATGAAGGGGGGCTAAGACAGGAATTGGAAATGCAGCGACGGATCTTTTTAGATGAGGAACCGTAGCTATAGATTGGATAGTTCGGTTATCATGGAATGATAAAAGGAGGGAATGACGAATGTGATATAAAATAGTTACTTTAGAGATACTAGTTAATGTAATGTAGAAATAAGCCACTTTGATTCTTGCAGTTAGGGACAAAGGAATTTGAGACCGCATGGAAAAAGCAGGAAGAGGTGTGTCTATGAGAGTGATGCTGCATTGATAGGGGCCAGAGAAAGGGATTGGAAGTGAGCCAATCAGAATAGATCGAACAGGTCAGGAGGGACATAGGCTGACCTATGTCCGTCGAGTATGTGAAACTTGATACCATTTGAATTGATTTTGCAGAGATCCCTTTGTCTTTTAGTTCAGTCGTTTTTCTGGGATGTAAGAGGCTGGATGTCTCTTACGTTTCTGTAAGATGATTCAAGCTTGCAAGCTAAATAAATAACTTCTGTTTACGTGCGAATCCGTCTCAACTTTTATTGAGGCCAGACTGACAGAGAAAGAAATTTGGAGATCTACAGACGTGCTCATACTGACCAGAGATGGGGAGGCACATTGATCTCTTCGGACACCTCACCACATAATGACAACCAGCGCCACAACGGATGCCGTGACACACTGTGGCACTTCACCAATCCAGAAAACAAAAAAGAAAAAAGAAGAAAAGGCTGGCAGAACTACCGCATCCCGTCAGCCAACCAATATCGAGATCACTTGCAGGTAGCAAGCAACACCATGTCAGAAAGCAAAACAGGGCGAAGCATAAGACAAGCAGGAAGCAGGCAAGTGAGCCAGACTCCAGAAGTAGACACCGAATTGAAACAATGGTTTCTGCACAGAATGCAAATGGACACTCTTTTTGTAAAACATACTCACTGTATCAGTGATATGCCATATCTGCATAAAATGTAATGTGTAATGTTGCCTGTAAAAATAATTTTATATTGGTTGGGGGCGGAGGCTGCCTGGGGGCGGGCCGGTGGAGGCGTGGAGCATGGGCTGGAGGCGGGCCCAAAAAAGGGGATGGCAGATCGGCGATGGGGGTGGTGGGGGAGGCAATGAGCCCCCCAACTAGACTGATCACCTGGAATGTTCGAGGGTTAAATGGGCCGGTCAAGAGGGCACGTGTGTTTGGGTATCTTAGGGGACTGAAGGCGGACGTGGTAATGTTGCAGGAGACGCACCTGAGAGTAACTGACCAGATTAGATCGAGGAAAGGCTGGTCTTTCACTCGGGACTAGACTCAAAGACTAGAGGGTTCGCGATCCTGATCAATAAGCGGGTGGTGTTTGAGGCGGGTAGAATAGTCTCGGATGTAGGAGGTCGGTACATTATGGTCAGTGGGAAACCGGAGGGGGTGCAGGTGGTATTAGTAAATGTGTATGCGCCAAATTGGGATGATGTGGAGTTTATAAAGAGGATGCTGGGGAAGATACCGGACCTGGACTCGCACAGGTTGGTCATGGGAAGAGACTTCAATACAGTTATTGACCCTGGCTTGGACCGATCAAGCTCGAAAACAGGCAGGGTGCCAGCAATGGCAAAGGAACTAAAAGGGTTCATGGAGCAGATGAGGGGGGTGGTTCCATGGAGATTTGGTCAGCCGAGGGTGAAGGAGTTCTCCTTCTACTCACACGTGCATTAAGTACTCCTGGATTGATTTCTTCATTTTGAGCAGGGCATTACTGGCAGGGGTGGTGGACACGGGGTACTAGGCGATCACAATCTCAGACCATGCTCCGCACTGGGTTGACCTGCAGGTTAGTAAAGACAGTAACCAGCCCCCGCACTGGAGGTTGGATGTGGGACTTTTGGCTGACGAAGGGGTGTGCGAGCGGCTGAGGAAATGTATTCAGAACTACCTGCAGGTCAACGACACTGGGGAAATTTCAGCAGCGATGGTCTGGGAAGCACTGAAGGCGGTGGTCAGAGGGGAGCTGATCTCGATCCGGGCCCATAGGGAGAAGGTGGACAGGGCAGAGACAGACCGACTGGTTAAGGAGATACTACAGATCAATAGGAGGTATGCGGAAACCCCAGTGGCAGGGCTTTTAAGGGAATGGTGGAGGCTACAGGCGGAGTTTGGCTTGTTAACCACAGGGAGAGCGGTGGAGAAGCTGAGAAAGGCGAGGGGGGCGATCTATGAGCTTGCACAGTAGCTTAGAAAGAGGGAGGCAGCCAGGGATATAGGGAAAGTAAATGACGGAGATGGGAACCTGGTTGGAGATTCAGCAGGGGTGAATAAGGCGTTTAGAGATTTCTACAGTAGGCTGTATAGGTCGGAACACCCTATGGGGCCGGAGGGGATGAGGCACTTCTTGGGGGGGTTGAATTTCCCAAAGGTGTGCGGGGAGCTGGTAGAAGGGCTGGGGGCCCCGATCGGGTTGGAAGAGATAGTGGAGGGTCTGAAGGTCATGCAGTCGGGTAAAGCCCCGGGGCCGGACGGGTACCCAGTGGTACCCTGGGTACCACTTTATAAAACGTTCTCTGGGATATTGGGGCTGGTGTTGATGAGAATGTTCAATGAGGCAAGGGAAAGAGGAGTGCTGCCCCCGACGATGTCACAGGCCACGATTTCGCTGATTCTGAAGCGGGACAAGAACCCGGAGCTGTGTGGGACCAACAGGCCGATATCCCTGTTGAATATGGACGCCAAACTGCTGGCCAAAATTTTGTCCTCCAGGTTTGAGGATTGTGTTCCGGATGTTGTTGGGGAGGACCAGACGGGGTTTGTTAAGGGTCGGCAGTTGGTGGCCAATGTAAGAAGGCTGGTAAATGTGATCATGAGGCCCCCGGAAGGTAGGGAGGTGGAGGTAGTGATCGCCATGGATGCAGAAAAGGCTTTTGATCGGATAGAATGGGATTATCTGTGGGAGGTACTGGGACGGTTCGGATATGGGCGGGCTTTATTGACTGGGTCAGGTTGCTGTATAAGGCTCCTGTGGCAAGTGTACGGACAAATAGGACAACATCGGACTATTTTAGACTGCACCGGGGGACGAGACAGGGCTGCCCGCTCTCCCCAATGTTGCTCGCGCTAGCTATAGAGCCGTTGGCAATTGCTCTGAGAGCCTCAAGGGGCTGGAAGGGGCTGGTCGGGGCTGGTCCGGGGTGGGGGGAGCACAGAGTCTCGCTCTATGCAGACGACCTGCTTCTGTATGTATCGGACCCAATAGAGGACATGGAAGAAATCATGAGGATTCTAGGAGAATTTGGCCGGTTTTCGGGGTATAAGCTAAATATGGGGAAAAGTGAGATGTTTGCGGTCCAGGCGAGGGAACAGGAGAGGCGATTGGGGGAGCTGTCTTTCAGATTAGTAGAGGGAAGCTTTAGGTACCGAGGCATTCAAGTGGCGCGGGAATGGGACCGGCTGCATAAATTAAATCTGGCCCGGCTAGTAGACAAAATGAAGGACGATTTTCGGAGATGTGACGTGCTCCCGTTGTCATTAGCTGGGAGGGTGCAGACGGTGAAGATGACGGTCCCCCAAGATTCCTGTTCGTGTTTCAATGTTGCCCTATCTTTATTCCATCTTTTTTAAAACGGGTCAACAGAGTGATCTCTGGCTTTGTTTGGGCGGGCAAGATCCCCGCGGGTAAGGAAGGCAATGCTTGAGCAGAGTCGGGGAGAGGGCGGGCTGACGCTGCCAAATTTTAGTAACTATTACTGGGCGGCGAATATAGACATGATCAGGAAGTGGGTGGTGGGGGAGGGGTCGGCATGGGAGCGTATGGAGGCGGCTTCATGCAAGGGCACCAGTTTGGGGGCATTGGTAACTGCGCCTCTGCCATTCCCGCCAGCACGGTACTCCACCAGCCCCGTGGTGGTGGCGGCCCTGAGAGGTGCTCTTTCCAAGAGCCGGTGCAGACTCGATGGGCCGAATGGCCTCCTTCTGCACTGTAAATTCTATGATTCTATGAACCCCAGAAATGCGCGGGGCATGATAAATCGATGTTTTCGATGTGACATGTGGGAGCAGAGGGAGCATCGGTCTGGTCCCCAATCTGTAATAATCACCGGTTTGCCCCGGGAAGTATGGATGGGAGGTTCCGGATATGGCGGAGAGCAGGGGTTGAGAGGATGGGGGATATGTTTATAGAGGGGAGCTTTCCGAATATGAGGGCGCTGGAGGAGAAGTTTGAGTTGGCGAGGGGAAAACAAATTCAGGTACCTGCAGGGGTGGGACTTCCTATGTATACAGGTGTCAACCTTCCCGTTCCTACCACCAAGGGGGATTCAGGACAGGGTAGATTCCAGAGGGTGGGTAGGAGAAGGGAGCGTCTCGGACGTTTACAAAGAACTTATGCAGTCAGAGGAAACGCAGACCGAGGAGCTGAAGCGCAAGTGGGAGGAGGGGCTGGGAGGAGAGATAGAGGATGGTCTATGGGCGGACACGTTGAGTAGACTCAACACGTCTGCAACATGTGCCGGGCTCAGCCTGATACAATTAAAGGTCGTTCACCGGGCTCACATGACAGTGGCCCGGATGAGCAGATTCTTTGGGGTGGAAGACAGGTGTGCAAAATGTCGGGAGGACCAGCGAACCATGTCCACGTGTTCTGGGCATGTCTGAAGCTGAGGGTATTTTGGCAGGGGTTTGCAGATGTCATGTCCACAGTGTTAAAAACAAGGGTGGCGCTGAGTCCAGTGGTGGCGATTTTCGGGGTGTCGGAAGACCTAGGAGTCCAGGAGGAGAAAGAGGCAGACGTTCTGGCCTTTGCTTCCCTGGTAGCCCCGAGACGGATACTATTAGCTTGGAGGGACTCAAAGCCCCCGAAGTCGGAGACCTGGCCATCAGACATGGCTAGCTTTCTCTGTTTGGAGAAAATCAAGTTCGCCATGAGGGTCAATGTTAGGGTTCGCCCGGAGATGACAACCGTTCGTCGAGTTCTTTGCGGAAAATTAATCGTCAGCAGAAGGGGTTAGTTTAGCTTAGAGTAGGGGGTTAATAAAGGTGGGACCTGTAAGGGAGGGAGACGGCTTTTGCACTATGTTTATAGTTTCATGTACATTGTTTATTGTGTTGTTATACCAAAAAATACCTCAATAAAATGTTTATTAAAAAAAAAGAACTGCGCTCATCCAGGCAAATGGAGAGTATGCCTCTTCCTGAACTGTGCCTTGTAGATGGTGGAAGAACTTTGGAGAGTCAGAAGGCGAGTTACTCGCTGCGGAATTCCCAGTCTCAGACCTATTCTTGTAGCCACAGTATTTATATGTCTGGTCCAGATCAGTTTCTGGTCAACGATAGCCACCAGGATGTTGATAGTGAGGGATTCAGTGATGATAATGCCATTGAATGTCAAAGGGTGCTGGTTGAATTCTATCTTGTTGTATATTCCATTGTGTCTTGGATCTTGATTGATTTACAGTTTGAAACCATGAGGCCGGCTTCCGGTTGCGGCCATGCCTGAATAGGTCGCACGTTCGGCAGCTCCCGCCGGGAACGGACTTTAGGGCTCTCTAGAGGGGCCCCAACGGCACTTGTTCGACGGCTTCCGGTGTGGGAAGGTGACAGCAAGGTCCCCCCGACAGTATATGGATTGGACCAGGAGTGGAGCGGTCAAAAAAGAGATCTTGGAGCAGTGAAAAGTGAGAGGGAGAAAAAGCAAGATGGCGGCGGGTGGAGACCAAGCAGCATGGGCGCAGTGGTCGCAGGAGCAGCAGGAGTTTCTTAAACGCTGCTTTGAGGAGCTGAAGACAAAAATGCTGGCGCCAATGAAGGCGGCGATTGAGAAGCTAGCGGAGACCCAGAGGGCGGCGATCTGGGAGGTACGACAGAAAGCCTCGGAGAATGAGGACGAGATCTTGGGCCTGGCAGTGAAGGTGGAGGCGCACGGGGCGCTGCATAAGAGGTGGGCGGAAAGATTTGAGGACCTGGAGAATAGGTCGAGAAGGAAGAATCTTCGGATTCTGGGTCTCCCTGAAGGAGTTGAGGGGCCCGATACCGGGGTATATGTGAGCACGATGCTCAATTCGCTGATGGGCGCGGGAGCTATCCCGAGGCCCCTGGAGCTAGATGGGGCTCATCGGGTCCTGCCAAGGAGACCCAAGGCCAACGAGCCGCCAAGGGCTGTAGTGGTGAGGTTTCACCACTTTATGGATAGAGAGCGGAGCAGCAGGTGGAAGAACACGGAGATCCGAATCTACCAGGACTGGAGTGCAGAGGTGGCCAAGAAGAGAGCTGGCTTTAATCGGGCCAAGGCGGTGCTCCATCGGAAGGGGGTGAAGTTCGGTATGCTGCAGCCAGTGCGATTGTGGGTCACATTCCAAGATCGGCACCACTATTTCGAAACGCCTGAGGGGGCTTGGAGCTTTATACAGACTGAGAAGTTGGACTCAAATTGAGGGTTTGTTGTTGTGGGGGGGATGTTTGCTGTATATATGGTTTTAACTATGTGTAGGGAATGTTCCCTTGGTTGGGTGCTGGATGGGGATGGATGAAGGGATTTGATGGGGAGACTGTGGGAGAGTGTGGGTGCCGGTGTTGGAGGGAGGGGAGGCCCGGGGATGGGGGAATTAAGATAAGGCCGCAAAAGGAGCTGCGCCAGAGGGGGCGGGGCCAGCTCAGGAAAGCGCGGGCTTTTTCCCGCACTAGGGAAGGACGGCGGTGGGGGTCGGAGGAGCGCACACTGACTGCTAGGGAGGAGGGGAGGGGGTATTCCCACAATGGGGGGGGGGGGTCGATGGGAAGGCGGGAGAGGCCGGGGTCAGCAGGAGTCAGCTGACTTACGGGAGTGTTATGGGGGGAGCAAAAGAGCTAGATATGGATCTAGCGGGGGGAGGGGGGAGGGGGGGTATAGGGTTGCTGCTGTATTGGCCAATGGGGAACTGGAAATAGGAGAGATGGTCGGGGCGGGGGTCCGCCGTCTGGGGGACTGGAGGGTGCGGGAGGCGCGGGCACGTGACTGGCCTAGAAAAGGAGATGGCTAGTCGGCGGGGGGGGGGGGGGGGGGGTGAGAAGCCCCCCAATCCGGCTGATAACTTGGAATGCGAGGGGCCTGAATGGGCCAGTTAAGAGGGCCCGAGTGTTCGCGCACTTAAAGGGACTGAAGGCAGACGTGGTCATGCTTCAAGAGACACATTTGAAGGTGGCAGACCAGGTCAGGTTGAGGAAGGGATGGGTAGGACAGGTATTCCATTCGGGGCTGGATGCGAAGAACAGAGGAGTGGCAATACTGGTGGGGAAGCGGGTGTCATTTGAGGCCAAGAATATGGTAGTGGATAATGGGGGTCGATACGTGATGGTGAGCGGTAGGTTGCAGGGGGTGTGGGTAGTACTGGTAAACGTATACGCCCCGAACTGGGATGATGCCAGATTTATGAAGCACATGCTGGGTTGGATTCCGGACCTGGAGGCAGGAAGCTTTTGATAATGCGGGGGGGGGGATTTCAACACGGTGCTGGATCCAGCATTAGATCGCTCCAGATCCAAGATGGGGAAGAGGCCGGCTGTGGCCAAGGTGCTTAGGGGGTTTATGGACCAGATGGGGGGAGTGGATCCGTGGAGATTTGCTAGGCCCCTGGCCAGGGAATTCTCATTCTTTTCCCATGTACATAGAGCCTACTCCCGGATAGATTTTTTTGTTTTGAGTAGGGCGCTAATCCCGAAAGTGGAAGGAACGGAGTATTCGGCCATAGCCATCTCAGACCACGCCCCGCACTGGGTGGAGCTGGAGTTAGGAGTGGAAAGGGACCAGCGCCCGCTGTGACGTCTTGATGTGGGATTACTGGCGGATGAGGAGGTGTGCGGGAGGGTGCATTGAGAGATACTTGGAGGCCAATGACAACGGAGAGGTGTAGGTGGGGGTAGTCTGGGAGGCGTTGAAGGCGGTGGTCAGGGGAGAGTTAATCTCCATTAGGGCCCACAGGGAGAAGAGAGAGGGCAGGGAGAGGGAGAGGTTGGTGCGGGAGATTCCAAGGGTGGACAGGAGATATGCAGAGGCCCCCGAGGAGGGACTACTTAGGGAGCGGCGGAACCTCCAGACGGAGTTTGACCTGTTGACCACAGGGAAAGCAGAGGCACAGTGGGGGAAAGCACAGGGGGGCGACGTACGAGTATGGGGAGAAGGCGAGCCGGATGCTGGCACACTAGCTCCGTAAGAGGGTGGCAGCGAGGGAGATAGGTGGAGTTAAGGATAGCAGGGGGAATACGGTGCGGAGTACGGTGAGAGTAAATTAGGTATTTAAGAACTTCTATGAGGAGCTGTACAGATCTGAGCCCCCAGCGGGGGAAGAGGGGATGCGACGATTTTTGGATCAACTGAGGTTCCCGAGGGTGGAGGAGCAGGAGGTGGCTGGTTTGGGGGCGCCAATTGGGTTGGAGGAGCTGGTTAAAGGATTGGGGAACATGCAGGCGGGAATGGCCCCGGGGCAAGATGGGTTCCCGGTCGGGTTTTATAGGAAATATGTGGATCTGCTAGGCCCGTTGTTAGTGAGAACTTTCAATGAGGTAAGGGAGGGGGGGACTCTGCCCCCGACAATGTCCGGGGTGCTGATCTCTCTGATTCTGAAGCGGGAGTAGGACCCGCTGCAATGTGGGTCGTATAGACCGATCTCGCTCCTCAATGTGGATGCTAAGCTGCTGGCAAAAGTGCTGGCAACGAGAATTGAGGACTGTGTCCCTGGGGTGACAGGAGGACCAGACGGGATTTGTAAAGGGCAGGCAGCTAAACACTAATGTGCGGAGGCTCCTCAACGTGATTATTATGCCATCGGTGGAGGGAGAGGCGGAGGTAGTGGCAGCTATGGACAAGGAGAAGGCCTTCGACCGGGTGGAGTGGGAATATCTTTGGGAAGTGCTGCGGAGGTTTGCGTTCGGGGAGGGGTTTATCAGTTGGGTCAGGCTCCTATATAGAGCCCCAGTGGCGAGTGTGGCTACGAATCGGCGGAGGTCGGAGCACTTTCGGCTGTACCGAGGGACAAGGCAGGGGTGCCCCCGTCCCCCTTGTTGTTCGCATTGGCAATTGAGCCTTTGGCCATGGCACTCAGGCAGTCCAGGAAATGGAGGGGGTTGGTCCGAGGGGGAGAGGAACATCGGGTGTCGCTGTATGCGGACGACCTGTTGCTGTATGTGGCAGATCCAGTGGAGGGGATGGTGGAGGTCATGAGGATCCTAAGGGGGTTTGGGGACTTCGCGGGCTATAAGCTCAACGTGGGGAAAAGTGAGCTCTTTGTGGTGTATCCAGGGGATCAGGGAAGGGGGATAGACGACCTACCATTGAAGAGGGCGGACAGGAACTTTTGGTACTTGGGGATCCAGGTGGCTGGGAGTTGGGGGGCCCTGCACAAGCTCAATTTGACGTGGTTGGTGGAGCAGATGGAGGAGGATTTCAAAAGATGGGATGTGCTGCCACTCTCGCTGGCGGGCAGGGTACAGTTGGTTAAAATGATGGTCCTCCCGAGGTTTCTCTTTGTGTTCCGGTGCCTTCCCATTGTGATCACCAAGGCCTTTTTTAAACAGGTAGGTAGGAGCATCATGGGTTTTGTGTGGGCAAATAAGACCCCGAGGGTAAAGAGGATGTTTCTGGAGCATAGCAGGGACAGGGAGGGCTGGCGCTGCCGAATCTGTGCAGCTACTATTGGGCAGCCAACGTGGCGATGATCCGTAAGTGGGGAATGGAAGGAGAGGGGTCGGGGTGGAAGAGGTTGGAGATGGCGTCCTGCAGGGGCACGAGCCTGAGGGCGTTGGTGACAGCACCGCTGACGCTCTCGCTGACAAGGTACACCACGAGTCCGGTGGTGGCGGCAACGTTGAAGATCTGGGGGCAGTGGAGACGGCATAGAGGCGAGATGGGAGCCTCGGTTTCGTCCCCGATTCGGGAGAACCATCGGTTCGTCCCGGGAAGGATGGATGGGGGGTTTCGGAGCTGGCATCGGGCAGGGATCAGAAGAATGGAAGACCTGTTTATAGATGGGACCTATGCGAGCCTAGGGGCGCTGGAGGAGAAGTTTGGGTTACCCCCGGGGAATGCGTTCAGGTATATGCAAGTGAGGGCGTTTGTGAGGCGGCAGGTGAGGGAATTCCCGTTGCTCCCGGCACAGAGGATTCAGGATAGGGTGATTTCGGGTGTATGGGTCGGGGAGGGCAAGGTTTCGGCGATCTATCAAGAGATGAAAGAAGAGGAGGAGGTTTTGGTAGAGGAGCTAAAGGGCAAGTGGGAGGAGGAGCTTGGGGAGGAGATAGATGAGGGTCTGTGGGCTGATGCCCTGAGTAGGGTTAATTCTTCCTCCTCTTGCGCCAGGCTCAGCCTAATACAATTCAAGGTTGTTCACAGAGCACATATGACAGGGGCGAGGATGAGTAGGTTCTTTGTGGTGGAGGACAGATGTGGGAGGTGCTCGGGGAGTCCGGCAAATCACGTCCACATGTTCTGGTCGTGCCCGGCACTGGAGGGGTTTTGAAGGGGTCTTGCGAGGACTATGTCCAAAGTGGTGAAAGTCCAGGTCAATCCGAGTTGGGGGTTGGCATTATTTGGGGTAACGGACGAGCCGGGAGTGCAGGAGGCGAAAGAGGCCGGTATCCTGGCCTTTGCGTCCCTGGTAGCCCGGCGGAGGATCTTGTTATTATGGAAGGACGCGAAGCCCCCAGTGTGGAAGCCTGGATAAATGACATGGCAGAGTTCATTAAGTTGGAGAGGATAAAGTTTGCCTTACGAGGGTCTGTGCAGGGGTTCTTCAGGCGGTGGCAACCGTTCCTAGACTATCTCGCGGAGCGCTAGGAGGAGGTCAGCAGCAGCAGCAACCTGGGGGGTGGGGTCTCTTTCGGGGGGGTATTTGGACGGGTGGGGGGGGGGTTTCCCCAAGGGTACTCTTGAATGTCATATGGTGGGGGTTAATATATGTGGGAGAAACCCAATGTATAAGGAGTTTATTATTTTTGATTGTGGTGTTTGTGTTCTTTCTTTTTTTTGTTATGGGAGGGGGGACTTTTTTGTTAAAAAATGTTGTTGGAAAAATTTGAATAAACATATTTAAAAAAAAAGAAACCATGAGGCCCTTGGACAAAGATAAAAAATAGGAGAATTCTCTGAATGTCATTGTAAAATATACATTCTATCGTTTTCTTTTAACGTTTAGAACCAATTTGATCTTTATTATTTACCTTTTGTGCGATGACTTGCTCATTCCCTGCAATTATTTTACTTACAAATAAAATCTGATTATCTGTTTTGAAAGAAAAATAGAATTTTATATTGGTGTTTTGTGTGGAAGGCGGATGTGCCTATGGGCCATAGTTGGAATGATGTGAGACCTCCAACCATCAGGTGGCAGTACAGACACACCATGCGGTCTCAAGACCAAGGTCATGTGACCTGGCTCCTGTATATAAAAAGGCACATCGGGCCAGAGACAGAACACAAGATAGAGGGTAATAAGATGTACACGTAATAGGTTAGCAGAGATGCTAGCATTAGTGGGAACACTACAGATTTAGAACAAAAAAGAGAGAAATAATAACAAACTAACTAATAAAAATAGGACAAAAGTATTTTAAGTGTGATAAGTTAAAAGTTGCTTGTTGCAAGAGCAAAAAGAACTAAAATGACATCCAGAAAAAAATGTTAAGTATTTGGGTCATTTGATCAAAGCTGGAAAGATACAGAGATCTTACCTCGAGGGCAATTGGTAGCATGGCAGAAAGAGGGGTTGACCTGGTGAAATGAAAAATGAAATGAAAATCGCTTATTGTCACAAGTAGGCTTCAAATGAAGTTACTGTGAAAAGCCCCTAATCTCCACATTCCGGCGCCTGTTCGGGGAGGCTGGTACGGGAATTGAACCGTGCTGCTGGCCTGCCTTGGTCTGCTTTAAAAGCCAGTTCTTTAGCCCTGTGCTAAACCAGCCCCTAATAATCTTTTTATTGTCACAAGTAATGAAGTTACTGTGAAAATCCCCTAGTCGCCACATTCCGGCGCCTGTTCGGGTGAGGTGCTGCGGAGGGTAAGTCTCCATTTTGTGGGCGAGGCTGGGGCTGATGCAGCTGAAGGTAATGTACATTGCGCACTTTACAAAGTCTTGGATGAGCCGGCTGTTCGAGGGGGAGGGGTCCTGTGAACCATATACAGATGTTTTGTGCCTGCTCTCTTGGTAGGAGCAGCTACAAACCACAGAGCAGTGGTAAATTAACATAAAAAATTCAAGGCATCATTGCAAATTAAAATTCAATACATTCATGCATGTAGCATAAGAAATTAAGGAAGTGAGTTAGAAGTGCAACTTAAAGGACACAGTGGCGATCACTGAAATTTGGCTACACGCTTGTGGGCTTGACTAGGAGATAAACATACCAGCAGATGAAGTTTTCTGAAAAATGGAAAAGGAGCACAAGTAGTCACATTGAGAAGGGATAGAATTACAGTATTGGAAAGAGGGAATATCAGAAACATAGAAATTTACCACATGGAAGGACGTCATTTGGAACTGAAGAAGTCATATCAGACTTGAAATGTTATATCTATTTCTCTCCACAGGTGCTGCCAGACCTGCTGGGCTTTCCCAGCACTTCTTGTTTTAATTCAAGAGGATTATGATCTGAAAAGAATGGGCACAGGGTACAGGGAGGGGATGGCACGAGGTACATTGCTCATGTGGAGAGCCATGGTGTGGAGATGTCAGCGTTGATGGTTGTACAGTCGCTGAGTGGAAACTTTTGGCCAAGTTCCGCACACATGAGTGCGACCTCAACCGGGACCTTGGATTCATGTCGCATTACATTCACCCCCCCACCATCTGGCCTGGGCTTGCAAAATCCTACCAACTGCCCTGGCTTGAGACATGATGTACCATCAATTCACAGCGAGACCATATGAACAAGTGAACAAAGGTCTTATTACACAAAGAACTAGCCTGCCAGTGACTTCTGTACAAAATGAGTGCCACCCACTGAGCGCAGGATGATATACCGTCCCGGGGGAGCGGAGCCAGAGGCGGGGCCCACCGGGGTTCCAGCTCAATCCTTAAAGGTTACAGGTTACACAGGCACCACATCTCCTGGTGAATATATTCACCACATTCACCCCCTGTTTAAAAAGAAACACAAAGTCCGGCGGGGGTGACGTGGGTCAAATGTCCAGTCTATCCGGAGGCCGGACCGTCCTTTTGGACCTCCTCAGCTCTGGCGGTGCAACGGGCACGGATGTCGTAGATGATGGTGACTCCGAGAGCGTGTTGTTCGGAGCTTCCGCCCGGCCTGTCGGAGACGGTTGCGGGGTAGTGGTCGGAAGGTGGGTGGCGGGTGGCAGCAGTGAGGACGCGGGGGGAATTGCAGGCGGGGGGGGGGGCGGCGTAGGCGCGGGAGGCCACGGGAGCCACAGGGGGGCGAAAGAGACACGGTTGGTGGCGGTAGGCGAAGCTGGGATGCGCATTGGCAGGGGAACCAGCGGGTGCCAGGTCCCGTAGGGAGACTGTATTTTGACGTCCGTCTGGGTGCGCGGGGTAGGCGTAGTGGGGGTTTGCGTGCAGCAGCTGGACCCTCTTGACTAGGGGGTCGGTCTTATGACTCCTCCCATGCCTCCAGAGAAGGACAGGCCCCGGAGTTGTCAGCCAGGATGGAAGCGAGACCCCAGAGATGGACTTCCTGGGGAAGACAAACAAGTGGTTGTGAGGGGTCTCATTTGTGGCTGTGCAGAAGAGCGACCTAATGGAGTGGAGCGCGTCGGGAGGACCTCCTGCCAGCGGGGAACAAGGAGACTTCTGGACTGAAGGGCAAGAAGGACGGCCTTCCATACTGTCACGTTCTCCCTCTACACCTGCCCGTTGCCCTGCGGGTTGTAGCTGGTAGTCCTGTTCGAGGCGATGCCATTACCGAGCAGGTACTGACGCAGCTCATCGCTCATAAATGATGTGCCCCGGTCACTGTGGATGTATGCAGGGAAACTGAACAGCGTGAAGATGCTGTGCAGGGCCTTTATTACTGTGGCCGAGGTCAGGTCGGGGCAAGGGACAGCGAAAGGGAAGCGGGAGTACTCGTCAATGATGGTCAGGAAGTACAGATTGTGGTTGGTGGACGGGAGTGGCCCCTTGAAGTCGATACTGAGGCGCTCAAAGGGCCGGGAGGCCTTTACCAGATGGGCCTTGTCTGGCCGATAGAAGTGCGGTTTGCACTCCGCGCAGACTTGGCAATCCCTGGTCATGGCTCTGATCTCCTTGGTGGAGTAGGGCAGGTTGCGGGACTTAATAAAATGGACAAGCCAGGTGACCCCTGGGTGGCAGAGGTCGTTGTGGAGAGCCCGCAGTCGGTCCTCCAGCGTGCTGGCGCAAGTACCGCAGGACAGGGCATCTGAGGGCTCGTTGAGTTCCCCAGGACGATACTTAATATCGTAAGTATAGGTGGAGAGTTCGATCCTCCACCTCAAGATCTTATCATTTTTAATCTTGCCCCGCTGTGCATTGTCAAACATAAAGGCTACCGACCGTTGGTCGGTGACGAGGGTGAACCTCCTACCAGCTAGGTAGTGCCTCCAATGCCACACAGCTTCCACAATGACTTGCGCCTCCTTCTCGACAGAGGAGTGTTGAATCTCGGAAGCATTGAGGGTTCTAGAGAAGAAGGCTACAGGCCTGCCCGCCTGGTTGAGGGTAGCAGCCGGGGCGACGTCGGACGCATCGCTCTCTACCTGAAAAGGGATGGACTCGTCCATCACGTGCATGGCGGCCTTAGTGATATCGGCCTTGATGTGGCTGAAGGCCGAGCGGGCCTCAGCCATCAGGGGGAATATCGTGGCTTTAATAAGTGGGCAGGCTTTGTCCGCGTAGTTGTGGACCCACTGGGCGTAGTGTGAGAAATGCCCCTGGCACCGTTTGAGGGCCTTGAGGCTGTGGGGAAGGGGAAGTTCCGTGAGGGGGCGCATGCGGTCGGGGTCGGGCCCCAGGACTCCGTTTTCCACGACATAGCCGAGTATGGCTAGCCGTGTTGTGCGGAAAACGCACTTCTCCCTACTATATGTGAGGTGAGGGATTGGGCGGTTTGGAGGAACTTCTTAAGGTTGGCGTCGTGGTCCTGCTGGTCATGGCCGCAGATGGTGACATTGTCCAAGTATGGGTATGTAGCCCACAGCCTGTACTGGTCCACCATTCGGTCCATTGTTCTCTGGAAGACCGAGACCCCATTGGTGACGCCGAAAGGGACCCTGAGGAAGTGGAAGAGTCGGCCGGCTGCTTCAAAAGCTATGTGGTGGCGATCTTCCGGGCGGATCGGGAGCTGGTGGTAGGCAGACTTCAGATCCACCGTAGAGAAAACCCGGTATTGCACGATCTGGTTGACCATCTCTGCAATGCGGGGGAGGGGGTACGCATCCAGTTGCGGGAACCGGTTAATGGTCTGCTGTAGTCCACCACCATCCGGTTCTTTACCCCAGTTCTGACAACCACCACGTGAGCTCTCCAGGGGCTGTTGCTGACCTCGATGACTCCCTCTCTCAAGAGTCGCTGGACCTCTGACTTGATGAAAGTCATACCTTGTACCGCCTGCTCGTGGTGGCGACGGGCTTACAGTCGGGGGTGAGGTTTGCGAAGAGCGAGGGGGGGGGGGGGCGACCTTAAGGGTCGTGAGGCTACATACCATGAGGGGGGGGTAAGGGTCTGCCGAACTTCAGGGTCAGGCTTCGGTGACTGCATTGGAAGTCTAGTCCAAGCAGTAGAGGGGCGCAGAGGTAAGGGAGGACATACAGCTTAAAAAGGGCATACTCAGCGCCCTGTATCGCGAGGTTCACGACACAGTACCCCCGGATCCGGACCGAATGGGATCCGGAGGCGAGGGAGATCGTTTGAGATGCGGTGTAGATGCGCGGGGAGCAGCGCCTTGCCGTTTTGGAGTGCATGAAGCTCTCCATGCTCCCGGAGTCGAAGAGACAGGGGGTCTCGTGCCCATTGACCCGGACGACCATCATGGAACTCCTCAGGTGCTTCGGCCGCGACTGGTCGAGGGTGACGGCGCCGCGCTGCGGGTAATCAGTGTAGTTGGAGGAATCTGGGTCATAAGTCGCACGTGTCGGATTGAGGTGAAGATGGCCGCCCCTGCGAGTTGCACGTGGCTGATGACGCGTCTGAAGGGGGCGTTTCCGGCAGGCACGCAGCCGCATTACGGGGTCTGTGGGCCTGTGAGTCCATGTGGCGGGCCTGAGGAGCTTTCGGCTTTTGATCTGGCCAGACAGACTCTGGCGAAGTGGCCCTTTTTGACGCATGTCGCGGAGCGGGCTGGGCAACGCTGCCGTGGGTGTTGGCCCTGGCCGCAGAAGTAGCATGACAGTCCCCCGGCGTCGGCGGGGCCCACATGGGTTTTGCTGGGTATGTGGGGAACGCGCTGAGGCTCTGGTAGGCCACCTCTAATGAGGTGGCTAGTTTTACCGTGTCCTGCAGGTCGGTAGCCCTGTTTTCCAGCAGTCGTTGCCTGACGTAATTAGAGCGGACCCCAGCCACATAGGTGTCCCGGATCTGCAGCTTCCATGTGCTCCTCAGCCGTCACGTCTTGATAATTACAGTTTCTGGTGAGTAGGGTCAGGTTTTCCAGATATTCGTCCAGAGATTCTCTTGTGCGCTGCCGGCGGGTAGTGAGCAGATGCCGCGCGAACCACTCGTTTACAGGCTTGATGAAGCGCTTCTTCAGAATCGCGACCGCTGCCTCATACATGGCCGCCTTTTCGATCAAAACTGAAATTTGATGGCTCACCCGGGTGTGGAGGAGGTGCAGCTTGCGAGCTTCGGGGATAGGCGCTTCGGAGGAGCCGAGGTAGGCCTTGAAGCAGCGGAACTAGTGAGAAATCCCCTTAGTTTCTGGAGCACGGGCGTCTAAGCCAAGTTTTTCTGGCTTGAGAGCGGCGTCCATCGTGACGTTGTTTGTGTAATAAATTGATATACCATCAATTCACAGCGAGACCATATGAATAAGTGAACGAAGGCTTTATTACACAAAGAACTAGCCTGCAGTGACTTCTGTACAAAATGAGCGCCACCCACTGGGCGCAGGACTATATACCGTTCCGGGGGAGGCGGAGCCCACCGGGGTTCCAGCTCAATCCTTCAAGGTTACACAGGCACCACATCTCCTGCTGAATGCATTCACAAGACAATTCACACCTCTTATAACCTGTGATTATCCCTCTCGCCAGTTGCTCCGTCTGGACCTGTAGACTTAATTACCTGCAAAACATGCATTCAGTGTATCGGATTGCATCTTTGACTTTGTTTATATACATATGTTTCTGGAACCCACCTCTTCATTCACCTAAGGAGCTACGCTCCGAAAGCTAGTGATTCGAAACAAACAAACCTGTTGGACTTTAACCTGGTGTTGTAATACTTCTTACATGTGGAGAGTCAGCACAGGCAAGTTGGGCTGAATGGCCCCCATCTGTGCTTTAGCAGTTGCGTGATACTTTCAGGGCATGCCTATTGGCACAGCAACTATCCCATGGGTTATGCTATGGTATAATTTAGGGTTCGAAGCTATTTTTACAATGCTAGTATAATTACACATTGCAACTGGTTTTGTTCCTGGTCATCTGAATGAGGAGGTTTGATGCAGTTGCTTTTGTTGTGTGGAGTCAATGGACTCGCTGTAATGACTTGGGTGAGAGGGAGTTTAACTTTTATAAGTTGTGGTTATTTTGCGCAGTGAGTGAACCCAGTTTACTCCTGGCCTGTGTTTGATACAGACACTGGATCTGTGTGGGTCGCACTCATTTGGGCCTCCCCCGTGTCGAGGGGGACGGGACATGACGTAACTGGAAGCGGATGTGCCGGAAGTGGTTGCCCGGGGTGACGGTGAAGATGGCGGTTGCTTCCACGTCGCGCGGCGTTGGTCGGAGTAACAGCTGCTCCAGTCTGTCCATGGAGTTTCTGGAGGGGCTGACGGAGATCGCGGAACTGCAGGAGGCCTACAGCAAACTGTGCAGCGAGGAGGTGCGGCCGGGGGAGCTGAGACCGAGAGGGGTAGTGTGTCTACTGGCGGAGACAGAAGCACTCCAGTCATATATATATAGAGAGAGAGAGAGATCACTCTAATCATATATATATATATATATATATAAATAAAAAGAGAGAGAGATATCACTCTAATATGTATATATGCAGATCACTAAACAAATATATTTTTCCCTCTTAAGGGACAATTTAGCATGGCCAATCCACCTACCATGCACATCTTTCGGTTGTGGGGGTGAGACCCATGCAAAATCGGGAGAATGTGCAAATTCCACAAGGACAGTGACCCAAGGCTGAGATTGGACCTGGGTCCTTGGCGCCGTGAGGCACCAATGCCAACTACCATGTCACCCCTCTAAACATATAGAACATTACAGCGCAGTACGTAACGTTCGAGGTGAGCAACCGCACAAAAGTGATGACTGTTAGAAAACTCAATATTTATTTAACCTACTAGATACAACTCCTGCCCACATTTGTACTGGGCTATTTCTGTCCCATGGAACCGTTGCTTAAGGGTGTAGCTCACTCACCTGGGGAGATCATATTCAGGTGAGGCCACGAAGACTGATATTTCAAACCGTTTAATCTCCAGTCAGATTATAACACCCACCCCCCCCCCTCTCCCCAAGTCTGATATGTCGCCCATTTCAGCGGGAGGGGGGAGAAGAATCTTTTGCCCTCTTTGCACGGAGCTGTTTCTCAAGCACCCATTGTGCTGGCCCTGGTGGGGTGTAACGGACCGGGAAGTGACGTTTTACAGGCCGAATGCCTGCTTTGGTCCACTGTGCAGGGTTCGTTGGCTCCCACCAATCTGTTTGTTTGCACCTCCGTTGGCAATGACTCCATGCTTGGTTCCGATGAGGTGGCATCCCGCATCTCAAAATTGAGGGGATCGTCCGCCTCACCCGGTATCAACGGTGACTGCACTGCAGAACGGTCGCTACTGGACGTGGGGACTTCGGATTTCCTTTGAGAACCTGTAGGGCACAGCTGCAGAGGTGGTTCACGTGCCGATACGATTCCTTTCACTACACACTCACTGAATATGAGACCGGGCCTGATCCCCACATCACTATCCCCGGGATCCACAATGCCATGTCGGCCAGACATCGACTGGGTCACCTGCGGAGAATTCCTTAATGGGCCTGGGTCAAAGTACCTCGGAGTGTCCCTGCTGGTCGCGGACCTTCTCTCCAATGTCCAGCAGGACGAGGCTCATCCACATTCGCAGCCAGCAGCCCATTGATAGCTTGGAAGGTGTCACCCCGATGGTGGTGTGAGGCATGATGCGGTAATAGAAGAGGAAACGGGCCAGACAGGTCTTCAGGGAACCAGAGGTCTGCTTTCGCATTCCTAACTTAAAGGTCTGTATCGGCAGTTCAGCCAATCTGTTGGAGGACAGGTGGCAAGGCGCAGACGTACATGGTGAATCCTGTTCATTTTCATGAAAGCACTGATTTCGCCACTCATGAAAGCTGTAACGTCTGACACTAACACCTCGGGATGGCCATGGGTGCTGAAAGCTTCTCAATCGTAGCCCGCGATGTTTTGTGGACATGTGGTGGACTCCGAATGATCCACTTCGAACGGAATGAGTCAGTACATCGCTCCTTGAAAAGATTCCACAAAACCCTCATGGAGTTGGACCCACAGTCAGCCTGGCCATCCCACCCTCGTCGCCAGTGTAAAGTTCCAGGCAAGTGCCTGCGTGGGTTTCACAACCACACAGGTGATGACTGTTAGAAACCTCAATATTTAATTAATCTACTAGCTCCAACTTCTACTCCCTGAAGGGTCTCTCCACGCAGCAACCACACTTGGCCAGCGTATTTCTGTCCCATGGAAACCTTGGGTGTAGCTCTGCCTCATCTGGGGAGATCATATTCCGATGAGGCCACGGGGACTCTGATGTGGCCGACCCTGTGGCCTCCAGTCGGGTCGGAACAAGCTATTTCACTCTAATCAGACATACATACACGCGCGCACGCATATATATATGTATACTATAAATATATACACAGATCATTGATCATATACATATATATCACTCTAAAATATATATATGCATAATTACTGATCATATATCGCACTAATATATATATGCACAGATCACTGTAATTGTATGTATTACTCTAGTCACCTATATATAATATATATATATACATTATGCACACACATCATTCTAGTCCTATATATATATATACATACACACGCACATCACTAATATATAACTATATATATAGATCACTAATCATACATACATCACTCATACCGATACACGCATCACTAATATATTTATAGCACTCTAATCCTATACATGCACATCAATCACTAATCACACATATTTATACACAGATCACTAATCTCATATACAGCAATCTAATCATATATATCTATAATCTATATATATATATATATATATAGATATATATGCAGATCACTCCATATCATATAAACATCTCATTTCAATCATATAAATGTCACTCTAATCAAATACACACACATATAAATATATAATTATATATAATACTCTCTATATATTACTCCAAATGTCACTCCAGTCATATATATCTCAGAAATCACATATATCACTAATCGCACACATATATCATCACTCCAATCATATGTGTCATATTATTCCAATCACATATATATTTATCATATCTGACTGCAATCACATATATCTCATAATATATAATTCAAATCACATATATATTATAACATTAACCTTTTAGCCATATATGCAGCTGTATACTTACACCTGTAAACACAGTTATGGATATGTCAATGCCACTTTGGAACAAAAGTGTATAACATGGATATATGGTAGGTTCTTGGCTGATGCTTCATTCTGAATTATCTGCTGACGCTTCATCCTGAATTGTTTTCTTGGCAATTATTATTCAGTGAAGTTTTGCTATTGCCTTCCACTCTTGGGCAGGGCAAGGAGGTGGGTCTACCTTAGCTGGAATGGGAATTGAAGCCATGCTGTTGGCAATAGTACAATAGTATTCTGAACACTGTGTTCACCGACTGTACTAAACAGGTGTGTCCCCCCCCCCCCCCCCCCCCCCGCCCCCCCCCCCCCCCCCCCCCCCCCCCCACTCCAAACATGGACATAGCTCAGGCCTTTTAACACCTCAGGACCAAGGTATGTTGCACACAAAGTATTTCAGAAAGTGAGGTATGTTGCACACAAAGTATTTCAGAAAGTGTTGGAGTGTCGGAAACATGGAAGCCAATTCACTTGCTGCGAGTGCCCACAAACTGTATTTGAAGATAGTTGGGGGTTAAAAGGCACTCGGGGAAAATTCTTCTTGGAATGATATCATGGGACCTTTTATGCTCAACGAAGAAGGCACCGTCTCACCAGAAAGACTCTTTGACAGTCTGCCTCTCCCATACTACTGCACCAGATTGGTAATCTGGATTATGGCCTCAGCTCTGTGGTGTCAGATTTGACCTCACAAGTCTCTCTATAAACATTGTTTCTTGTCCAAACACTTTCATTTGCAACAGAAGATCCACAGTTTGCGTACGTTTCACAAATGAAAATAGCTAGAGTGTCTTTCACGACCATACAGTATGAAAGCCGAGGAAGATTTAGGAAGTGCTTTATGGGCTATTATGGAAAGGGATGACTGAAGAAGCCAAAACAGACAGTGAAGAGAACTCTTTGTGCCCCATCGTTGCCACTGTGTTGGCAAATGGGAAAATATATGTTTACATATGTGTATGTAAAATAGTTGCGTGACATTTATGTGAATATTTTTCTTCCCTCCCGCTTAATTTTCTCTTCTTTCCTACCCGTGACCGTCATGGCTTTTACCTCTAAATCAGAAGGTTGGGGTTCAAACTGACACTCTGGTGCATTACTGAGGGAGTGCTGTGCTGTTTGAGGTGCAGAGGTTAACGTTAAAAATAAGTAAAAGTTAAAAATGATTTAAAGATTAATTGAAAATTAAATGGCAAATTGGACTTGAGACCATAACCAATTTGAAGGGCCCTCTCAGCTGAAAGATTCCATAACCCTATTTTGAAGGTGAACAGGGGAGTGCTCACTGGTATCCAGGCGAATATTTATTCCTCAACCAATATCACAAAAACAAATGATCTGGTTGTTAGTGTTATGTATTTGCATTAATTTTTATTAGCTCTAGTGAAGCTCTTGTATTAATGGATTCACCAGAAGTGACGTTGTAAGTCCTCTTGCGGGAAATCGAGAGAGAAGACTAGCCGCATGAGAGATGACACACTGTAAATAAAGCTCTGTTGAGGTTAGCACGTTGCTTATTTGTGGGAACTTGATGTGCAGAAGTTGGCTGCCATGCTTTATACCTAACAGCAGTACCTACACTTGTACATCATTCGTTGTAAAGTGCTTTAGAACATCCTGTTGTTGTGAAAGGCACTATACAGATATAAGTTTTTCTTTTATCCATCCCGAATTTCTTTTGGTGGTTTATCTTTGTGGGTTCCAGCCCTTAAGACCCTCTTGTAACAGCTCAGTTGCGTGGCGACTATTTCAGACATGTAGTGTAACAGTAATTAGCAGCAGGCTATTTTACAATGGAGGGCATCATAACTGAACCTGATCCCGAATGCATCTAATCTCCAGACACTTGCACTTTACAACAGGGGCTAATAGCTGATGATCAGGTGTGAGAAGGGGGTCATAATGCTAATGTTATTGGACTAGTAATCCAGAGGCCTAGATTAATACTCTTGAAACATAAATTAAAATCCCACCACAACAGCTGTGGGAGTTTAAACATAACTAACAAATAGGGGCTGGTTTAGCACAGTGGGCTAAATAGCTGGCTTGTAAAGCAGACCAAGGCCAGCAACGTGCGTTCAATTCCCGTACCAGCCTCCCCGAACAGGCGCCGGAATTTGGCGACTAGGGGCTTTTCACAGTAGCTTCATTTGAAGCCTACTTGTGACAGTAAGCGATTTCATTTCAAATCCGGAATAAAATTCTGGTCTCATTACTGGTGGTCATGATGCTGCCGGGTTGTTGTAAAAACCTATCTGCTTGACTAACGTCCTTCAAGGAAGGAAATTTGTCGTCCTTTCCTTCCCTGGTCTACATATGATTCTCGATCCCCAGCAATGTGGTTGGCTCTTAACTACCCTCTCAATTGGCCTAGCAAGCAACTCAGTTGTAGGTGGTTCACCACCACCCACTCAAAGGCAGTTTGGGATGGACACAAATGTAGGCCTTACCAGTGATGCCCAGATCACAAGAATTAATAAAAAGCAACCCAGTTTTGGATCCAGAGAGGATAAATGAGGTGTTGAAGGCCTTCTATGAGGGTCTGTATAGGGCTGGAGGTTGGAAGGGGGTGGTGGAGGAGGAGGATGATATGGGTCACTTTCTAAATGGGCTGGACTTCCTGGAGTTGAAGGAGGGGAAGAGGCAGGCACTGGAGGAACCATTAGGGCGAAAGGAGGTGATGGTGTGCATTGGCATGATGCAGTGGGGCAAGGCGTCGGGGCTGGATGGCCTGGCGGAATTTTATAAACAGTTCGCGACAAGAGTTGGCCCCAACCTTTTGGGCATGTTTAATGAAGCGGTGGAGAAGGGGGAGATACCGGCTACGCTAGCACAGGCTTTGATTTTGCTGATCCCAAAAAAGGGAAGTTTCCATTGGAGTGCATTCCTCTAGGCCCATCTCGCTGTTGAATGGGCAGCAAACAGATTCCTGTATGTGCTTCAGTCCCCCCTGACAGCAATCGGAGCAGGGTTTCGTGTTGGAGGATGTTCATGGCTATATTTGAGGAACTGTTTGATGTGGGGGCGGGAAGTGGGAGGGAGGAAAGAGAGTAAATGGGGAAAATGTACAAACTATATACTGTGTAGGATGTTACGGTTGTGTCACTATGTTGAACATGTTTGGAATAAAATAGCTTTTTAAAAATAAAAAGCAAACCCAGAAATTTCATTGTAGCAGCCCAGTTACTGCTGAAATCATGTCATTTAGTGGAATCAAACCCAGGACCACCTGCTTTGTATACTCGATTACTCACAGAATAAACCTTTGAAGCCTCACGGAGATCATTAGTTCCATCAGATGCCCAGTTTAGTTCCTGCTCTGTGCTCGTTTAACTAATGCTGCATTTGAGTTTCACTATTGGGTGAGAGGTGGTTGGTCTTGCTATGATATTATGGTCATTTAATAGCTTACTGACAGTGTCTAGAATTACCAATGCAGAATGGTTACTTTTGTAAAGAGCCAGCGATTAGCTGTTCTCTGTGTATCTGACTCCAGCAAAACCTAATGCATTTGGGCAAAAAAAACATAGACCTTTGGTGATAAGAGTGCCACTGGGCATCTTTGCCCAGTGAGGAGTGTTTGTGTATTACGTCATCTTTGGTTTGTTTGTTTGTTCTAATGCTTTATCCTTAAGGTATGTACATATCTGTAATTGGTGCAAGCTGGTCAGGTGCATTTATTTTCTTCTCTGCTCTTTCTGTAGGAGGAGGTTGAGGCAGAGCTTGGGACTCTCATTGGACAGCAGAGCAGCCTGGACAGTAAGATGGTGGCTCTACACCGCATGGGGTAGGTACTAAAATGGAGAAACAGTGATTTAAAGAACTAAATTTAATAGATTGCAGTAAATAGCTGAGCTAAGAGATTTATTTTTGGATCAGGTGGCACGGTAGCACAGTGATTAGCATTGTTGCTTCACAACACCAGGGGCCTGGGTTCGATTCCCGGCTTGGGTCGCTGTCTGTGTGGAGCCTGCATGTTCTCCCCGTGTCTGCGTGGGTTTCCTCCGGATGCTCCGGTTTCCCCCCACAGTCCAAAGATGTGCAGGTTAGGTGGATTGTTCATGCTAAATTGCCCTTAGTGTCCAAAAAGGTTAGGTGCGGTTAAGGGGATAGGGTGGAGGTGTGGGCTTAAGTAGGGTGCTCTTTACAAGGGCCGGTGCAGACTTGATGGGCTGAATGGCCTCCTGCACTATAAATTCTATGATCAGGTTTTCATTTGTACTGAATGAATCCAGAACTGTTGCGTGAGACAAATGACACAGGAATTAGGAGCAAGAGTAGGCCATTCGTTCCTTCTAGCTTCCTCTGACATTTAATAAGATCATGGCTGATCTGATTGTGACCTCAATTCTACTTTCCAATCTGTCCGCTGTACCCTTTGACTCCCTTGTCCATCAAGATTCTATCTACCTCTGCCTTAAAAATATTCATGATGTGGAGATGCCGCCGTTGGACTGGGGTGAGCACAGTAAGAAGTCTTACAACACCAGGTTAAAGTCCAACAGGTTTTTTTTTTGAATCACTAGCTTTCAGAGCACTACTCCTTCCTCACCTTCGGGAGCCACGCCGGCCGACCTTCGGGAGCCACGCCGGCCGACCTTCGGGAGCCACGCCGGCCGACCTTCGGGAGCCACGCCGGCCGACCTTCGGGAGCCACGCTGGCCGACCTTCGGGAGCCACGCCGGCCGACCTTCGGGAGCCACGCCGGCCGACCTTCGGGAGCCACGCTGGCCGACCTTCGGGAGCCACGCCGGCCGACCTTCGGGAGCCACGCCGGCCGACCTTCGGGAGCCAAGCCGGCCGACCTTCGGGAGCCACGCCGGCCGACCTTCGGGAGCCACGCCGGCCGACCTTCGGGGCCCACGCCGGCCCATCCTCGGGGCCCATGCCGGTCGACCCTCGGGGCCCACGCCGGTCGACCCTCGGGGCCCCACGCCGGCCGACCCTCGGGCCCCACGCCGGCCGACCCTCGGGCCCCACGCCGGCCGACCCTCGGGGCCCACGTCGGCCGACCCTCGGGCACCACGCCGGCCGACCCTCGGGGCCCACGCCGGCTGACCCTCGGGGCCCATGCCAGTCGACTCTCGGGGCCCATGCCAGTCGACTCTCGGGGCCCATGCCGGCCGACCCTTGGGCCCCACGCCTGCCGACCTTCGCGGCCCACCATTTTCTCTTTTTATTTGCTGCTGACAAATTGGAGGAATCGCAATCACGCCCAAAGCACGTGATGGCGACGTTCGGGGGGTGTGACCTGCTCACTGCCTCCCTTCAGGCAGGAAGATTACGTAGAAATCTTCTGTATCGCCGATTGCGCAAATTCTCTTCCTATTTCTCTTCAGCAGCAACAGGGGCAGCGGTGGAAACAACTGCTGCAGCAGCTGGGGTACAGCTACCAGCACCAACGTTGCAGATCAGACTACTGACGTCAATATTAGCCTATGCCTTGGCAAACAGACTCGGCCAGAAAGGCTCAATGGTCACACCAGCTGTTTTAATCAGGGCATTGGGGTTGTCTTTGGTGGCGGTGATCTTGGCGTCGTGCAGGATGAGCTCCCTGTAGATACAGGCGAGTTCCGAGATGGAGGCCATGGAGCTGGATCTCTGCGGGTGGGTTCGATGGTGCTAGTCGCCGGGGGAAAACGCAGCCTCAGCTTCGTTCAGCAGAACCGAGCACTTCCGAACTGGGCAGAGTGAGCAGTAGCTGGCTTTAACAATGGCGGCTACTGCGCACAAATTTGCGTAATCGGGAGCGGCGCGACGGACGGCTCCGTGATCTTCCGACACACGCCCACGACCCACCCGCGGGTCGCGACCCTGATTTTGAAAATGCCTGTTCTAGGTAACAGAGTTCCACAGACTCTCAACCCCCTGAGAGAAACAAAATTCTCATCTCCATGTTAAATGGCAGATTTTAATTTTAAATGGTGCCTCCTAGTTCTAGTCTCTCGCACGAGAAAAAACATGCAAACATACAAATTAGGAGCAGGGGGTGGCCACTTGACTCCTATGACTCTCTCCGCCATTCAATATGATCATGGCCAATCTGATTGTAACTTCAACCGCATATTCTTGCCAACCCTCCGAAAACCTTACACCCCCTTGTTAATCAAGAATCTATCGAGCTCTGCCTTGAAAATATTCAATGACTCTGCTTCCACTGCCTTTTGAGGAAGAGAGTTCCAGAGACTCACTACCCTCTGAGAAAAGATTCTCCTCATTTCCATCTTAAATGATTGACCCCTTATTTTTAAACAGTGACACCCGAGTTCTAGATTCTCCGACAAGAGGAAACACCCTCCCAGCATCCACCCTGTCACGCTCCTACAGGATCTTACATGTTTCAATAAGATTTCCTTTCATTCTTTTAATCTCCAGTGGACACAGACCCAACCTGGTCAACTGTTTCTCATAAGATAACCCCCTTTACCCTATTCCAGGAATCGATTGAAACTTTTCTGATCGCCACTGTGCAAAATATTGCAGCTTGGCACCTTGGCAGTGCCAAGGTGTCCAAGTGGGACCAGCAGTGCCAGGGTATCACCCTGCCCAAAGGGCATGCACCTTGGGGGCCTCTGATCACCGGGGAGACCTGCACAAGTGCAATTCTGTCTGGTCCCTGTTTGTGGAGACCAGTACTGAACAACATTCACCTGAGGTCTTGCTTTAATATGCAGATTTGCCAAAAACTGATCCCGTGCACAATGGGTTAGATTTACATTGTGAGATCACATTAGATCTTGCAAGCTGTTATGGGCCGGGTAGGTCCCGGGAGCGGGTCTCCCGGCTTCTATTGACCACGCTGCGCTGCAGCGAGCTACTTTTCAGGCACAGCGTGACCATTTGATCGCGCCCATTGAGTTGCTGAAATGCAACACATTTCTTTCCCTGGTGGTGATATCCCTTTAGTTTGATCTCAAAATTAATACAATAATCTATTAACCTAGCACATGCAATTCTAATTGTTTTATGTACGTTATGAGACATTACTGTGGCATCACACAGCAGAGAAATCCAAAGTTACCCGAGAGTTCCTCAATTTATTGCACAAATAACGTGCCTGTTCATCTTTTACTTTTTTATTAAAGGAGTCCAGCTGAAACTTTAACCTGTTCTTTCTCTTTACTGACTCTGTCTGACCTGCTGTGTACTTCCAAAACTTTCTGCATATATTGTCTTAAGGGACAGTTTAGCGTGGCCAATCCACCTACCCTGCACATCTTTGGGTTGTGGGTGTGAGACCCACACAGACATGGGGAGAATGTGCAAACTCCACACGGACAGTGACCCAGGGCCGGAATCAAACCTGGGTCCTCGGCTGCCATAAAGCAGCAGGGCTAACCACTGCCCCACCATGCCGCAAGAGAACATCTGTATATAATGTGTAGTCCAATGTCCTCCATTTTGTATACACTTCATGGTACTTGCATTGTTCCTTTATCACAATCCTCTTTTGCTTTCTTCTCCAGTCCAAACTTGCAGCTGATTGAGGGGGATGCCAAACAGCTTGCAGGAATGATCACATTTACATGCAATCTGGCTGAAAATGTCAGCAGCAAGGTTCGGCAGCTCGACCTGACCAAGGTACAGCAATTGCGTTCTAATCCATGTACAACTGTGGTGTGATTCACTGCTATTACATTCATAAATAGTAACGGGAGACTGTCAGTTGTTAAAAAAAAATTCTTTCTGTTGTCTGGTAGCCCCAGTTTTTGAAACAGTCAACTCCATTGTAATCCTCCCAGGAGTTACTGTAGACTTTCTGCTGCTGGGAAAATCTCAGGTTTACACCCGAGTCTATTTACCCCAGTTTTCTGCCACACCTCCCCACGTTAGACGTTTTAGTTGCTGTGATATGAAGAGTCGAAAGTTCTGTTCCTTTTTCACAAACACCCATTTATTTCCTTCCAACAGCCTTTGCACAAAACTCTCACTAAACATCACGTTACAGAGGCCACCTGAAGCCCCTTTACATATCAGTGTCAATTAATGGATACTTAACATAAATGAGACAACTAATTGCAATGTCTCTTACCCCATTACTTAACACCCCAAAGGCATGTTAAAATATGGGCATCATCATGCATTGGACATTCCTGGGACCTCGGCCAAGTGCTTTGACAGTACTTTCACTATGAAGGATATCATAGTCATCTACGTTTGCACAATTCCAAGCTGGATTTATTGGATAGGGACCAGGTACAGCATTTATTTTCGAGAATTTATATACACTATTTTAACTCCTATTTTTGAAATGAAGTTTAATATGGAAACTGTCTCTGCAGACTCAATTTTGATAGTGAGACGAATTGTCAATGGGACGAGGCTTGGTTGATTGATTGGAAATTGGTCAGACTACAGCATACGGTCAAAAAATCAGCATGTATACAAAACAAGAACAATGTTTTGATTTTCTGTATCTTGAGTCGAGGTTGGTGGGGAAGTGATCTCTGTAGCCAATTGGACTGTTTTGGTCTGGGCAGTATTTGCACAAGCTTTAATTTTAGCCGAAGATCTAAACTCTGGAGATGGGCTGGGAAACCCTCATTACCCACAGTTGAACCTTAAGAAGAAGTACACTACAATAAATATACCCCCAAAATGGTATTTTAATTCATTATGGATGATTGTTTGGATTGTTTTTAAATATTTGTGAACTGTTTGAGACTGGGTAGAATGTGGAACTTGTTGCCACATGGAGTGATTTTGGTGAATAGTGTAAATGAATTGAAGGGGAACTGGATAACGACACAAGGGGCAAAGCAATACAAGGATATGCTGTTAGGGTGAGATGAACGAGGGTGGGAGGAGTCTTGTGTGGGCCATAAACACTGGCATAAACCATTGGGAAAATATGTACTGTAAATTCTATGTAATCAACGCAATCTCTACATCTTCCTATGTTTTACTGCTATGTATTATTCAACCTGAAATAAATCTTTCTGTTACAAAAGCAGAAAACGTGCTAGAAGTACTCAGCAGGTCTGGAAACATCATTGGTGGTAGAAACAAAGTTAACCTCTCAGGTTAATGACCGTTAGCAGATCTAGCAAAAGTTAGAGATGTAACATAAGCACAGTGGCAGAGAAAGAGGTGGGTGGTCTGTGGTGGCATGGACGACAGGCATGATTCCATGACAAAAGCAACGGTAGTGTAAGACAAAGGGTAGTGTAATGGGACAAGTAAAGAAACAGAAAATGTCAATTACAAAGGCAATGCTTGTGATGCAAAGAGTTTGGATGTTACAATTTGGAGAGACTGTCACTAAGTGCGATTTCTGGATTTAAAAAAATATTGCACGACGTTTATTTTGCCCTTTGGTTCAATAAGGCACCGCACAAAAGGCTACTCCACAAGATAAGTGCCCATGGAATTGAGGGTAATATATTAGCTTAGATAGAGGATTGGCTAATTGGGAGAAGAGGGGCATTTTCAAGATGGCAATCTGTAACTAGTGGAGTGCCATAGAGATCTGTGCTGGGGACACAAATATACACAATATATATTAATGACTTGATGTGGAGATGTCGGCGTTGGACTGGGGTGAGCACATTAAGAAGTCTTACAACACCAGGTAAAGTCCAACAGGTTTGTTTCAAACACTAGCTTTCGGAGCACTGCTCCTTCCTCAGGTGAATGAAGAGGTATGTTCCAGAAACATACATATAGACAAAGTCAAAGATGCAAGACAATGCTTTGAATGCGAGCATTTGCAGGTAATTAAGTCTTTACAGATCCAGAGATAGGGGTAACCGCAGGTTAAAGAGGTGTGAATTGTCTCACGCCAGGACAGTTGGTAGGATTTCACAAGCCCAGGCCAGATGGTGGGGGATGAATGTAATGTGACCTGAATCCAAGGTCCCGGTTGAGACCGTACTCGTGTGCGGAACTTGGCTATAAGTTTCTGCTCGATGATTTTGCGTTGGTGCGCGTCCTGAAGGCCGCTTTGCAGAGCACTTACCTGGAGATCAGAGGCTGAATGCACTTGACTGCTTGAGACGCCCAGCTTCTGTCGCGACATGATGGACTTCCTACAGAAACTCAGCACCCATGGACCAGTTGAACCAGGAACATTCCTCGTCACAATGGACGTCTCAATACTCTACACCAGCATCCCCCATGACGACGGCATTGCTGCAACAGCCTCAGTACTCAACACCGACAACTGCCAATCTCCAGACACAATTCTGCAACTCATCCGCTTCATTCTGGATCACAACGTCTTCACCTTCGACAACAAGTTCTTCATCCAGATGCACGGAACAGCCATGGGGACCAAATTTGCACCTTAATATGCCAACATCTTCAGGCACAAGTTTGAACAAGACCTCCTCATTGCACAGGACCTTCAACCGACGTTATACACCAGATACATCGATGACATATTTTTCCTTTGGATCCACGGTGAAGAATCACTGAAACGTCTACACGATGACATCAATAAGTTCCATCCCACCATCAGACTCGCCATGGACTACTCTCCAAAATCAGTTGCATTCTTGGACACACTCATCTCCATCAAGGACGGTCACCTCAGCACTTTGCTTTACTGCAAGCCCATGGATACCCTCACGATGCTCCACTTCTCCAGCTTCCACCCTAAACACATTAAAGAAGCCATCCCCTATGGACAAGCCCTCCGTATACACAGGATCTGCTCAGACGAGGAGGAGCGTAACAGACATCTACAGACGCTGAAAGATGTCCTCGCACGAATGGGATATGGTGCTCGACTCATCGATTTACAGTTCCAACGCGCCACAGCAAAAAACCGCACCGACCTCCTCAGAAGGCAAACACGGGACATAACCGACAGAGTACCATTCATCGTCCAGTACTTCCCTGGAGCGGAGAAACTACGACATTTTCTTCGCAGCCTTCAACACGTCATCGATGAAGATGAACATCTTGCCAAGGTCATCCCCACTACTTGCCTTCAAACAACCGCGCAACCTCAAACAAACTATTGTTTGCAGCAAAGTACCCAGCCTTCAGAACAGCGACCACAACACCACACAACCCTGCCATGGCAATCTCTGCAAGACGTGCCAGGTCATCGACATGGATACCACCATTACACGTGAGAACACCACCCACCAGGTACGCGGTACATACTCGTGCGACTCGGCCAACGTTGTCTACCTCATACGCTGCAGGAAAGGATGTCCCGAAGCATGGTACATTGGCGAGACCATGCAGATGCTGCGACAACGAATGAACGGACATCGTGCAACAACCACCAGGCAGGAATGTTCCCTTCCAGTCAGGGAACACTTCAGCAGTCAAGGGCATTCAGCCTCTGATCTCCGGGTAAGCGTTCTCCAAGGCGACCTTCAGGATGCGCGACAATGCAGACTCGCCGAGCAGAAACTTATAGCCAAGTTCCGCACACATGAGTGCGGCCTCAACCGGGACCTGGGATTCATGTTGCATTACATTCATCCCCCACCATCTGGCCTGGGCTTGCAAAATCCTACCAACTGTCCTGGCTTGAGACAATTCACACCTCTTTAACCTGGGGTTACCCCTATCTCTGGATCTGTAAACACTTAATTAACTGCAAATGCTTGCATTCAAAGCATTGTCTTGTATCTTTGAATTCCCGTAACAGCCTCCCCGAACAGGCGCCGGAATGTGGTGACTAGGGGCTTTTCACAGTAACTTCATTGAAGCCTACTTGTGACAATAAGTGATTTCATTCATTCATTCATTCATTTGTCTATATATATGTTTCTGGAACGTACCTCTTCATTCACCTGAGGAAGGAGCCGTGCTCCGAAAGCTAGTGTTTGAAACAAACCTGTTGGACTTTAACCCGGTGTTGTAAGACTTCTTACATGGCAATCTCTGCAAGACGTGCCAGATCATCAACATGGGTACCACCATTACACGTGAGAACACCACCCACCAGGTACGCGGTACATACTCGTGCGACTCAGCCAACATTGTCTACCTAATACGCTGCAGGAAAGGATGCCCCGAAGTGTGGTACATTGGCGAGACCATGCAGACGCTGCGACAACGGATGAACGGACATCGCGCGACAGTCGGCAGGCAGGAATGTTCTCTTCCAGTCGGGGAACACTTCAGCAGTCAAGGGCATTCAGCCTCTGATCTCCGAGTAAGCGTTCTCCAAGGCGCGCGACAACGCAAAATCGCCGAGCAGAAACCTATAGCCAAGTTCCGCACACATGAGTATGGCCTCAACCGAGACCTTGGATTCATGTCGCATTACATTCATCCCCCACCATCTGGCCTGGGCTTGAAAAATCCTACTAATTATCCTGGCTTGAGACAATTCACACCTCTTTAACCTGGGGTTACCCCTATCTCTGGATCTGTAAAGACTTGATTACCTGCAAATGCTTGCATTCAAAGCATTGTCTTGCATCTTTGACTTTGTCTATATATATATATACATATATATTTCTGGAACATACCTCTTCATTCACCTGAGGAAGGAGCAGTGCTCCGAAAGCTAGTGTTTGAAACAAACCTGTTGGACTTTAACCTGGTGTTGTAAGACTATTAATGACTTGGACGAGGGGTGCAACCTTGTGTTGTAAGACGATTAATGACTTGGACGAGGGAAGCAATGTACTATTGCCAAGTTTTCAGATAACACAAAAATAGGTGGGAAGACAAGAGGAGAGGATGACACAAAGAGTCTACTGAAGGATATAGACAAGTTAGGTGAGTGGGCAAAAACTTGGCAGATGGAATATAATGTAGAAAAATGTGAAGTTAGGCACTTTGGTAGGAAGAATAAAGGAGCTGAATATTTAAATGGAGAAAGACTGCAGAAACTGCAGCATGGAGGGATTTGGGGATCCTCGTGTATGAATCGCAAAAAGCTAACATGCAAACTCAGCAGGTAATTGGGAAGACAAATGGAATGTCGGCCTTTCGGGAAGGGAGTATAAAATATATAAAGTATAAGAATAGGCAAATCTTACTAAAACTGTACAAGGCACTAGCTGGACCACACCTGGAATACTGTGAACAGTTTTGGTCTCCTTGTCTACGGAAAGATAGGCTGGCATTGGAGGCAGTCCAGAGAAGGGAGGGATTTTCTTGTAGGGGGAGGTTGAGTAGGTTGGGCTTGTACTCATTGGAGTTTAGAAAAATGAGAGGCGACCTTATTGAGACATATAGGATTCTCAGGGGGCTTCACAGGGTAGATGGTGAGAAGTTGTTTTCTTTTGTGGGAGAGTCTAGGACCAGAGGCCATAATCTCAGAGTAGGGGGTCACCCATTTTATTTTTGTCTCTTATAAATTTAGAGTACCCAATTATGTTTTCCAATTAAGGGGCAATTTAGCCTGGCCAATCCATCTACCCTGCACATCTTTTGGTTGTGGGGGTGAAACCCATGCAGACACGCGGAGAATGTGCAAACTCCACACGGACAGTGACCCACGGCCGGGATTCAAACCCGGGTCCTCAGCGCCATAGACAGCAGTGCTAACCACTGCGCCACGTGCCGTCCTGGGCGGTCACCCATTTAAGACAGAGATAAGGAGGAATTTTTAAATCTGAGGGTGTTAAATCTGTGGTGTTCTTTACTACAGAGGGTTGTAGAGGCTGGGTCATTAAGTCTGTTCAAGGCTGGGCAGCACGGTGGCGCAGTGGGTTAGCCCTGTTGCCTCACGGCGCCGAGGTCCAAGGTTCGATCCCAGCTCTGGGTCACTGTCCGTGTGGAGTTTGCACATTCTCCCCGTGTTTGCGTGGGTTTCACCCCCACAACCCAACGATGTGCAGGGTAGGTGAATTGGCCACTCTAAATTGCCCCTTAATTAGAAAATATGAATTGGGTACTCTAAATTTTTTTTAAAAAGTCTGTTCAAGGCTGAGATAGACAGATCTTTAATCAGTAAAGGAATCAACGATTATTGGGAAAAGATGGGAAAGTGGAGTTGAGGAATATCATTTCAGATCTGTAATGATCTCATTGAATGGCAGAGCAGACTTGATGGGCTGAATGGGCTACTTCTACGTCTTACGGCCTTAACGTTGAACTCCTATTAACACCAACATACTAAGATGGTACCATTCTACTGAACACTAAGCTAATAATCCAGGGTGGTTAGCACTGCTGCATCACAGCTCCCGGGTTCAATTCTCACCTCTGTGTGTAGTTTGCACTTTCTCCGCATGTATGCATGGGTTTCCTCCGGGTGCTCCGGTTTCCTCCCATTCCAAAGATGTGCAGGTTAGGTGGATTGTCCATGATCAATTGCCCCTTAATGCACAAAAGGTTAGAAGTTAGGTGGGGTTACTGGGTTAAATAGGATAGGAACTTGACCTTTGGTAGGGTACCCTGTCAGAGAGTCGACGCAGACTGATTGGGCTGAATGGCTCCTTCAGTACTGTAGTGATTCTGTGAGTTGAAGCTTTTTAAATATGTTGTGTGTAACAGGACCATTCATTTGCTCTGATTGAACCAGTCAGATTCTGTTTTTAATGTACTGGTTTAAAAACCTTTACTGGTATTCTGGAAGTTGAGTTTCATGAAAACCAGAAATCATGGACCTCATCTGCAGGATTTTAATCTTCCATTGCTTCAATAAGGGATGCAATATGTTCAATGTATGTCGACCTTGCAAGAATATTTAGGTAATTAGTCATAGTCAATGAGAGACTGTCTGTATCACTCTACCAGAGAGAGAGACATGCCTGTGCTCCCTTGTGGAACATGTCTCTTTCCATTGGAGAAAGACCATTGGGTGCATAACTTCAGGGGCACCACTCTACATCAAGTATGGGACGGTTGACAAAGCGGGTCCCAAATCGATCTCAGTCAGAAAGGGAGTTTAACATGTACTGTTGGCCTTACTCTAAACCACAGGCTCGACTTCTAGCCAACTGAGATATCCCACCCCCCCTCCCCGCACCCCATCCCCCAATTGTTGGCATAGTTAAGTTTTAAAATAATTTTCTATTGGAAAACACAACAAAGCTTGCAAGAAGATTAGTTCTGTATCCATTTAATAAAAATTACATAATCTTGTCCTTACACAAATAATTAGATTTTTTAAACTTTCTACCCTGAGGACATTTGAATCTCCCTGAGGCACTGTTCCAGTGGCATGGACAGCTTTCAAAAGCCCATTCATATTCTCTGTGAATGCTGTCAGACAATTAGCCCTGGAGTATAATCAATACTGATCTTACCTGACACTCACATATATGTACTTTCTGTTAATGGAATGCCAATGAGTGGGAAAGTTGTCTGTTTTCCTTCATTGCCTCCCCATGCCTGGGAGGGTTGAAGTAAATTGTAGCACCTCGGCTACACCAACTTTCAGCCCAGCTAATATCCGCACATTGGGAATCCACATGGAGCCTTCCTAGAAACATACACAGAAAATAGAAACGGGAGTAGGCCATACGACTCTTCGATCTTGCTCCGCCATTCATTTTAATCATGGCTGATCATCAAATTTGATACCCTGATTCCGCCTTCTCCCCCCCCCCCCCCCCCCACCCCCCCACCCCATACCCCTTGATCCCTTTAGCCCCAAGAGCTATATCTAATTCCTTCATGAAATCACACAATGCTTTTGCCTCAACTACTTTCTGTGGTAGTGAATTCCACAGATTCACCACTCTCTGGGTGAAGACATTTCTCCTCTCCTTCATCCTAAAAACGGTTACCACATATCCTCAAACTATGATCCCTATATCTGGTAAACCTTTGCTGTACTCCCTCCCTACGATAAGGACACCACAACTGCACACAGGTGTGGCTTCACCAACGACCAAGGCCAAAATGCCATTTGCCTTTACTGCCTGCTGTACCTGCACGCTTACTTTCAGCAACTGATGCACGAGGACAGAAAAGTCTCACTGAGTAACCATCTCTCTCAATTTAGACACATTCAAATAAAAATCTACCTTCCTATTTTTGCTACTGAAGCGGACAACCTCACATTTATCCACCTTGTACTGCATCTGCCATGCATATGCCCACTCAAGCAACCTGTCCAAATCGTGTTGAAACATCTCTGATCCTCCTCACAGCTCACCTTCTCAGCCAACTTTGTTTCATCTGCAAATTTGGAGATAATACATTTAGGTCCCTCGTCCAAATCATTAATATATAATGTGAACAGGTGGGGTCCTAGCACAGATCCCTGCGGTACCCTACTAGTCACTGCCATTCGAAAAAGACCCATTTATTGAAACTCTTTGCTACTTGTCTGCTAACCAGCTTTCTATCCACCTCAAGACACTACCCGCAATCCCACGTGCTTTAACTTTACATGGTCATTCTCCCTGTGTCTGCGTGGGTCTCATCTCTACAACCCAAAGATGTGCAGGGTAGGTGGATAGGCCATGCTAAATTGCCCCTTTCAATAAAACTTTACACGGTAATCAGTTATTTGAGACCTTGGCGAAAGTCTTCTGAAAGTCTAAATAAACCAAATCCACCGGTTCTCCCTGGTCAACTCTACTAGTTACTTGAGCTACACCCACTGCATGGGTGCTCACAAGTTATGTTCTTGTTGAATAAATATATATATTCTAAAAACTCTGCTAGTTACATCTTCAACGGATTCCAGATTTGGCAAGCATGATTTCCCTTTCGTAAATCTATGCTGACTTCGTCTGATTATACCACTGCTTTCCAAATGCTGTGCTATGAAATCCTTGATAATGGACTCTAGCAACTTCCCTACTACCGACGTTAGTCTCACTGGTGCATAGCTCCCTGTTTTCTCTCTACCTCCCATTTTCACTAGCGGGCTTATATTAGCTACCCTACAATCTGGAGGAACCATTCCAGAGTCAAAAGAATTTTGGAAATTGACTACCAATGGTTCTACTATTTCTAGGATAACTTCTTTAACTACTCTGGGATGAAGATTATCAGGCCCTGAAGATTTTTTTAAAAAATGAACGGGCAATTTAACGTGGTCAATCCACATACCGTGCACATTTTTGGGTTGTCTATAGCTTTTTATTGCTAATTTGCATGTCTCTTCTTTGAATATAATACTATCTCTAATTTCCCTTGTAAGCCATGGTTCATGGCCACAGTTCCCTTTCTACTCTTGCGGCAAATAGTAATAAACCACTTTTGGAGTTCACTTATTTATTCCTTGAGTGCTGCCATTACCTGTCCACTGTCATAGAATCCCTACAATGTAGAAGAAGGCCATTTGGCCCATTAAGTCTTCTCCAACCTTCCGAAAGAGCACCCTATCCAGACCACTGCTCCAGTCTATCCCCATAACCCCACCTAACCTGCACATCTTTGGACTTTGGGAGGAAACTGGAGCACCTGGAGGAAACCACGCAGACATAATCACAGATGTTTCTTTATCACATACATCTCTGATTTCCTGACTAATGCTATTCCCAACATTACCACTGCAGTTTGATGGTCTGTAAACCACCCCGACGAATGTTCTTTTGCCCATTGGTGTTTCTTAACTCGACCCATACAGATTACACATTGTCTGTGGTAATATATTTCCTCAATATTGTATCAATATCTTCTTTAATCAGCACTGCAACTCCACCACCTTTTCTTTTTTGTCTGTCCTTCCTAAAACCTGAATAACTCTCAATGTTTAGTTCCCATCTTTGATCACCTTGGAGCCATGTCTCCATAACCCTAACTATATAATACCCAATTTAAATCTATCTGCGCAACTAATTCATCCATTTTATTTTGAATGCTCCGCACGTTCAGGTACTAAACTTAAGGCTAGTCCTTTTAAAGTTCCTTATCTCATCCCTACTATTTTGTACGTGTCCTTATCTGATTCTAGCCTTGATTTCTCTGCCTATCACTTTTCTTATTCTCCTTGCTGTCTTTTTCTCTTGTTCCTGATTCCCCCTGCTCTGACCCCATGCATAGGTTCCATCCCCCTGCCATATTAGTTTAAACCCTCCCCAACCGCTCTACCCCTCCCCCAGGACATCGGCCCTGGTCCTGCCCAGGTGTAACCCGTCCTGTTTGTACGGGTCCCACCATCCCCAGAACCGGTCCCAGTGCCCCAGGAATCTGAAACTGTCCCCCTCACACCATCTTTTCAGCCACATATTCATCCTATATATCCTGTTGTTTCTGTTCTTTTTTTTTTAATTAAAAAAAATTAAATTCAGAGTGCCCAATTCATTTTTCCAATTAAGGGGCGATTTAGCGTGGCCAATCCACCTACCCAGCACATCTTTGGGTTGCGGGGAAGAAACCCACGCAAACCCCACATGGAGAATGTGCAAACTCCACACGGATAGTGACCCAGAGCCAGGATCGAACCTGGGACCTCGGCGCTGTGATGCAGCAGTGCTAACCACTGTGCCACTGTGCTGTCCCCTGCTGTTTCTAGTCTGACTAGCACATGGTACTAGTAGTAATCCTAAGAGAACCACCTTTGAGATCCTACTTTTGAACTTGCTTCCCAACTCCCTATATTCTGCTTTTAGGGCCTCATCCCTTTTTTTTACCTCGTGTCATTGGTACTGATGTGTACCACAGCCACTGACTATTCACCCTCCCCCTTCAAAATGTCCTGAGACCAGGGAGGCAACATAACAACCTGAAGTCTCTTTTGCAACCACAGGAACGTCTATATATTCCCCATACAATTGAATCCCCTATGCCTATTGCATTTCTACGCCTTTTGATGCTCCCCTGTGCAGCAGCACCAACCGTGGTGCTATGAATTTGGCTGCTGCTGTTATGCCCTGAGAGAGCATTCCCCTCAAGAGTATCCAAAACGTTATATCAATTTTGCAAGGGAATATCCAGATGTGTTTCCTGCACTGCCTGCCTACTGCCTAGTCCTCTTGCTCTGCCTGGTGGTCACCCATTCCCTTCCTGCATGTGGTGTGAGCACCTCTTTATACGTGCTATCCACAATACTCTCCACCTCACGGATATTCCACAGTGTCCCCCAGATGCCTCTCCAGCTCCGAACTTCTGGCTTCTAGTAGCTGCAGCTCGAGATACTTCCTGCACACATGCTGGTCCTGGGAACTGGAAGCATTCTGGTCTCCCACATAGAGCAAGAAGAGCAGACAACGGCTTGGAGCTCTGCTGCCATGCCTTCGCCCTTTAAGTTAAATTGATCCTTTTAATATCAATTCCCAGGAGCTCCTTTATTAGTTCAAAAACAATGTCGGAAATATATTTTGTTAATAATTTGATACATAATTTTTTTCCAATTAAGGGACAATTTAGTGTGCCAATCCACCTAACTTACACATCTTTGGGGTGTGGGGGCGAAACCCACGCAAACACGGGGAGAATGTGCAAACTCCACACAGACAGTGACCCAGGGCCAGAATCGAACCTGGGACCTCGGCGCTGTGAGGCAGCAGTGCTAACCATTGCGCAACCATGCTGCCCCTCTGTTTGATTCAGAGATGATGAGTGCCTGAGGAGAAAGGGAGGGAGAGTAAACGATGACCAGTAGACTCAGTGTGGTAATCAAGGTCTTATCTGTGTCTTGCAGAACCGGATTTACCAGGCCATACAGCGAGCAGATGACATCTTGGACCTGAAGTTCTGCACTGACGGAGTACAGACAGCTTTGCGCAATGAGGACTATGAGCAGGCAGCAGCACACATCCATCGCTACCTGTCGCTCGACAAATCTGTCATTGAACTCAGCAGACAGGGCAAGGAAGGTGAGGGCTTAAATATCTTGGCTCATTTAAGCTTCCAGAACTGAATCTGCAATGGTTTCGAGCTTTCACTTCTGTTTAGAATCTTGCTCAAACTGATTGAATTTAAATCTCCTTCCCCCATACATTTTTTATATATGAAGCGGTTTCGTGCAGGATCAGTCTAGCTCCTAATGTTGGAACCACAGTTGTGTAGCTCCGAGGAAAGTGAAGAAAAAGGATTCTCTGGCCTGAAGGGAACAAGAGCTTGGTTATGGAAATGGATTTTGGTGCTGTGATGCAGAAAAAAATTAACTAAAGGCTTTATGCTGCATGTCCCTTAAGTCTTGTAGAAGCAACAAGAACATCTTATGCGTGATATATTCCAGAAGGCGAACACAGTCCTTAATCAGAAGTGAAGATGCATGAAGAGAACCGAGCTTCTGTGCACTTGTTTTATTATTTTCCAGGTGTGCGACTGTACTTGTGAGATAACAAACCATTTCCATTTTTTTATGAAAGTCAGGAATGCACCTTTGTAATTGTGCTGTAGGTTATTTATTATACAAGGTAATAGTACTGTGCTACAGTAGTCAAACACTGAGCTCAGCTCAGTAAAATCAACAAAGAAATAAGCTTGGAAGCAGGTTACGAACCCTGTACTGTCATCATGATTTAAAATGTATTATGAGTGGATGGCATGCTCTGGTATCATTACAAACTTCACCCAAAATCTTGGGTTACGGTTGAAGTGGAATTTTCAATTGGCAATTTTGGTAAGAGTAGATGAAGGCTTTCAAGCAAAGATTGATTTGTATGACACGAAAGCATAAACTAAATAAGCCAATGACAATACTGTTAATGCTGCCCTGCCTGAGAGGCATTCATGGGGCGTGGGCATTGCTGCCTGGGCCAGCATTTATTACTTATCCCAAATTGAGTGGCTTGCTTGGCCATTTCAGAGGCAGTTAAGAATCATAGAATTTACAGTGCAGAAGGAGGCCATTCGGCCCATCGAATCCACTGGCCTTTGGAAAGAGCACCCTACCTACGCTCACTCCACCACCCTATCCCCATAACCCAACCTAATCTTTTGGGCACTAAGGGGCAATTGATTATGGCCAATCCACCTAACCTGCAAATCTTTTGACTGGGGGAGGAAACCCGGAGGAAACTCACGAGGACAAGGCGAGAATGTGAAAACTCCACACAGCCATCCGTGGCCTGAATTGAACCCGGGACACTGGTTAACCACTTTGTCAACAAGCCCCTCATTACACTCCTCCCCCTCATAGCCCTCCTCCCCCCTCATTACCCTCCCCCCTCTACCATCCTCCTCCTCCTCCCTCAATATTCTCCTCCCCCTCAATATCCTCCTCCCCACAATATCCTCCTCCCGACAATATCCTCCTCCCCACAATATCCAGCTCCCCTCTATACCCTCCTCCCCTCTATACCCGCCTCCCCTCAATACCCTCCTCCCCTCAATACCCTCCTCCCCTCAATACCCTCCTCCCCTCAATACCCTCCTCCCCTCAATACCCAACTCCCCCTCAATACCCAACTCGCCCTCAATACACACCTCCCCCTCACGACTCACCTCCCCCTCAATACCCAGCTCCCTCTCAATATCCTCCTCCCCCTCAATAACCTCTTCTCCTCAATACCCTCCTCCCTTCAATACTCACCTCCCCCTCAATACGCTTCTCCCCCTCAATACGCTTCTCCCCCTCAATACCCTCCTCCCCCTCAATACCCTCCTCCCCCTCAATACGCTTCTCCGCCTCAATACCCTCCTCCCCATCAATACCCTCCTCCCACGCAATACCCTCCTCCCCCTCAATACCCTTCTCCCTCTCAATACCCTCCTACCCCTCAATACCCTCCTTCCCCTCAATACCCTCCTTCCCCTCAATACCCTCCTTCCCCTCAATACCCTCCTTCCCCTCAATACCCTCCTTCCCCTCAATACCCTCCTTCCCCTCAATACCCTCATTCCCCTCAATACCCTCCTCCCCCTCAATACCCTCCTCCCCCTCAATACCTTCCTCCCCCTCAATACCTTCCTCCCCCTCAATACCTTCCTCCCCCTCAATACCCTCCTCCCCCTCAATACTCTCCTCCCCCTCAATACTCTCCTCCCCCTCAATACTCTCCTCCCCCTCAATACCGTCCTCCCCCTCAATCCCTCCTCCCCTCAATACCCTCCTTCCCCTCAATATCCTCCTCAAAACCCTCCCTCTCCTCAATACCCTCCACTCTCCCCCTGGTTGATGTTTCCGTCTCGTATCTGTTGCGGATTGTCAACCACATTGAAGGGGCGGCACGGTGGTGCAGTGGTTAGCACTGCTGCGTATGGCGCTGAGGACCCAGTCTCGATCCCGGCCCTGGCTCACTGTCTGTGTGGAATTTTCACATTCTCCCCATGTCTGCATGTTTCTCAGCCCCATCACCCAAAAATGTGAAGGGTAGGTGTATTGGCCATGCTAAATTGCCCCTTAATTGGAAAAAAACTTGGGTCCTTGAAATTTAAAAAAAAAGGGGAAAAAAAAGTCAACCACGTTGGATCTTGTGATGGTGACTGGTGGGAGAAGGTCGAACATAAAGGAGCTCCCGTTGTGGTCATTGGTTTTTCGACTTTCTAACCCGGTTGCAGGGGATTTTGGTTCCCAAAATTGGCCCATCGTGTGGGATAAGGAATTTGTCAACAAAAATATATCAAAATCTAAGAAGGTTGGTGGCAAGAGGATTACAGAGGTTAATCCTTCGACAAAACCAGAAAGCCCACGAAGCTCAGCAGGAGGGAAGGCGGTGGACCCAACCTTGGGTGGCTGCTCATATCAAGGTGGAAACGCTGACTGAGGTGATGGCGCAGGAGTTTGATAAACAGTTTGCAAAGTAGTTTGAGGAGCAGGGCAGGGTGATGATGGGAACCCTGACGCAGTCAATTGAGGAGGCACTTGGCCCGATCCATGAGAAGCTGGAAAAAACCTCAGAGGCGATGAAGGAGCATGGAGAGGCGCTGAAGTTTGTGGAGGCGGCCTTGTCGCGACATGGGGATCGAATCACCTCGTTGGAAGCTGTTATGTTGCTCGTGGAGGAGAGGAACAAGACTCTGAAGGCAAAGGTGGATAACTTGGAGAACAGGTCGAGGAGACAGAGTCGTGGGGTTGTTGAAGGGGGTGGAGGACCTGAAACCGACTGAGCACTTTTCTCAGATGTTTGCCAAGCTTTTGGGGTAGGGAGGGGGTGAATATCCCCTGCAGAGTTGGATCGGTCCCACCGAGTACTTCGGCAAAAACTTTGTCGGATGTGCCGCCGCGGGCGGTGATTATTGGATTCCACAGCTTCGAGGAGAAGGTTGTGCAATGAGCCAAAGTGCATTGGGACTCGAGGTGGGAAGGAAACATCATCAGGTTATACCAAGATGGGTGGTACGGTAGCACAGTGGTTAGCCTTGTTGCTTCACAGCGCCAGGGACCCAGTTTCAATTCTCAGCTTGGGTCACTGTCTGTGTGGCATCTGCAAGTTCTCCCCGTGTCTGCGTGGGTTTCCTCCGGGTGCTCCGGTTTCCTCCCACAAGCCCCAAAATAAGTGCTTGTTAGGTGAATTGGACATTCTGAATTATTCCTCAGTGTACCCGAACAGGTGCTGGAATGTGGCGACGAGGGACTTTTCACAGTAACTTCATTGGAGTGTGAATGTAAGCCTACTTGTGACAATAATAATAAAGAAGAGATGTCAGAGCGGACTTGGCGAAGCAGCTCTATTCAGGAGTGGAGTCAGGTTTGGAGTGGTGCACCGAGCGAGGCTGAGAGTGACTTTTTGATCAGAGGAGGCGGAGGTTTTTGTCAAGGAGCATGGACTTGGACTTGATCGAATGGATCCGATTGGGATTTTAATGGGGACAGTCAGGAGGGGTTGGTTTGAGATGGGTTGCAGTTTGTATCTGTTGTATGTCTGGGATTGAGGGGACTACGTTTGTCAGGGGGTAGTGGTCAGGGCAACGGAATGGGGAATACATGGCCCCTTTGGGGTAACTTTTGTAAGTATTGCAAGGTTGTTGGATTTTGGTAGCTCATCCGTAGCTGGTATGGGCTAGGAGGCGTCATTTTCCTTTGTTCTTTGAGTATCCATCTTGTGTGTGGGGGGGAGGGGGGGTTACCATTGCTACTTGTAAAGATTCAGCTAGTGAACTGCAGTGACGTGGGGGAGGGGCAGCGGCTTGTTGGACCTACTTGAGCACGGTTCAGTGAGCCGAGCTTACTTGTTTGGTGGGGGAAGGGGATGGGGGAGAGAGGAGGAAGTTGTTTTTCTGGAAAGTTTTTTTCAGAGTAATGGGGGGAGGGGGACAATAGGAATCTAACTGGGACTAAGGGCTTGTAAGTATCTCGCCCGTGGGGTTGGTGGCTGGCTGCCTTAGGTGGGTCCTGGCCAGACCAGGTAAGTGCATCAGATTTCCTTCCCTAAGGACTTTAGTGAACATGATGGGCCGAATGACCTCCTTCTGCAATGTAGGGATTCTATGATTCTGTGAACCAGAGGGGTTTTTATGACAATAGGCAATAGTTTCATGGTCATCATTAGACTTAATTCCAGATATTTTTATTGAATTCAAATTTCACCATCTGCTGTCACCACATGGCACTGGATTTGAACCCAGGTCGCCAGCGATTACTAGTCTAGTGACAATACCACTGCACCACTGCCTTCCCTGTACTGACCAGAGAGCAAATTCAGCACTCTCTGGTCTACATTGCGAAGTACCTTGCAATTTAATCTCTAGGTTATCTATGTGAATGGGTTATAGATCATAGAAAGATCATAGACTTTACAGTGCAGAAGGAGGCCATTCGGCCCACGAGTCTGCACCGGCTCTTGGAAAGAGCACCTACTTAAGCCCTCACCTCCACCCTATCCCCATAACCCAGAAACCCCACCTAACCCACTGTATCCAATCCACCTAACCTGCACATATTTGGACTGTGGGAGGAAACCGGAGCACCCGGAGGAAACCCACGCAGACACGGAGAGAACGTGCAGGCTACGCACAGACAGTGATCCAAGCCGGGAATCGAACCTGGGACCCTGGAGCTGTGAAGCAACTTGCTAACCACTGTGCTACCGTGCCGCCCGGGTTCTGAGATCTCCAAGTTTTGTCCTAATCCTGTTGGCTCTTATATGTTTATTTTGAGTGTGGTAACTCAAGAAAGGCAACTCAATGAGTGTTAAGCACTGGAACTACTGTCTACACATGGCATAGTATACAGAGGTCATCTGAAATGAAATGAAATGAAATCGCTTATTGTCACAAGTAGGCTTCAATGAAGTTACTGTGAAAAGCCCCTAGTCGCCATATTCCAGCGCCTGTTCGGGGAGGCTGGTACGGGAATTGAACCGTGCTGCTGGACTGCCTTGGTCTGCTTTCAAAGCCAGCTCTTTAGCCCTGTGCTAAACCAGCCCCATATCTTAATAGATGAACATGAAAAACTCATTGCCACCAGTGTCAAATTCTTCCAGTTAAATTTGAGCACCATAATTCAGAAGCATTAACAAAAAGGGTCTGATTGAATTAATGTGAAATAGACATCAGGGGCCAAACCTCAACTGATTGTACCTAATCCTCCCAACAGCCAATATCATTGATGCAAACCTAAACCTATTGCAAGAGGCAGAGCAGCGGCTAAGAGTAATTGTGGCTGAAAAGTTTGATGTGGCCATCACAGAAGGTGACCTGCCACAGGTCGAGCGCTTCTTCAAAATTTTTCCATTGCTGGGATTACATGAGGAAGGGCTAAGCAAGTTCTCCGAGTACCTCTGTAAGCAGGTAAGGAGACCAGGAAGACAAAAAGGTTGTTTCTGTTCAATTTATGGTGTTGGCATTGATTTTCTTTTTCAGCTGAGCATTTCTATCAAGATCCGTGTCTGAAGCTTCAGGTCTGTCATCCCTTGTGTCTATTGTTGCTGTCTACATGCTCATTCCTCTGTCTTCCTGTGCTGAAATCAAGACTCATCACATTTTGCCTCCTGTTCCAACATGCTTTATGCTAGGACAGAAAATTATGGAACTTTTCCGATCCGTCATCCCACGATCGGCAGGCTTTTAAACCCTGGGTGAAGTGGATCCACACCGACTGTGGTAATGTCACTTGACTGGTAATCCAGAGACCCATGCTAATGCTTTGGGAACTTGGGTCACATCCCACCACTGCAGCTGGTGGAATTCAATTTCAATGAATGAATCAGGATTATAAACCTAGTCTCAGCAATGGTGAGCATGACACTATCATGGATTGTTTCAAAAATTGGTTCACCAATGCCCTTTAGGGAAGGAAATCTGCTGTCCTTACCTGGTCTGGCCGACATGTGACTCCAGACCACGACAACGTGATTCACTCTTAACTACTCTCTGAAATCACAGAATCCCTTCAGTGCAGAAGGAGGCCATTCGGCCCGTTGAGTCTGCACTGACCCTCTGAAAGAGCATTCCACCCAAGTCCACTCCCCCACCCTATCCCAATAACCCCTTAATCTAGTTTACACATTCCTGGACACTAAGGGGCAATTTTATCTTGGCCAATCGACCTAACCTCATCGTTGGACTGTGGGAGGAAACCAGAGGAATCCCGCGTAGACACGGGCGAATGTGCAAACTCCACACAGGCAGTCACCCAAGGCCAGAATTGAACCCGGGTCCCTGGTATTGTGAGGCAGCAGTGCTAACCACTGTGCCCACAACATGATGCCTTAGTAATGGCCTAACCAGCCACTCAATTCAAGGACAATTAGGGATGGGTAACAAATGCTGGCTAAAACTGGAGAAAAAGTTCACTTAAAACAAACCCATAGCGAATCAACAGCCCGTTTATACTTCGTACACAATTAATCTTTTATATTTAAGTTTGTGGGAAAGAGAATTGGGAGCCGTATAAATTGGGCTGCTGATTTGTTTCACATTCCTGCTCGAGACCAACTCCTCCCTTAGCCCATGTCAGCTTGGTTCAGTTAGTAGCATCTCGTAGATAGTAGATAGTAGATCTCGGAAACTTACCGGGTGATGCAGGAGGAGGAGGAGGAGGAGGCTTCGGTGGCGGAGTTGAAAGGTAAGTGGGAGGAGGAGTTGGGAGAGGAGATTGAAGAGGGGACGTGGGCAGATGCCCTAGGGAGAGTGAACTCTTCCTCTTTGTGCGCGAGGCTCAGCCGCATACAGTTTAAGGTGCTGCACAGGGCACACATGACTGGGACAAGGATGAGCCAGTTCTTTGGGCGCGTGGACAGGTGTGTTAGGTGCTCAGGGAGCCCAGCAAATCACACCCATATGTTCTGGGCATGCCCAGCGCTGGAGGAATTTTGGAAGGGCGTAGCAAGGACGATGTCGAGGGTGGTTGGATCCAGCGTCAAACCGGGCTGGGGGCTCGCAATATTTGGGGTTGCAGGAGAGCCGGGAGTGCAGGAGGTGAAAGAGGCCGGTATTCTGGCCTTTGCGTCCCTGGTAGCCCGGTGAAGGATTCTTCTTCAGTGGAGGGATGCGAGGGCCCAAGCGTGGAATCCTGGATCAGCGATATGGCGGAGTTTATTAAATTGGAGAGGGTGAAATTCGCCTTGAGAGGGTCGGTACAAGGGTTCGTTAGGCGGTGGAAACTGTTCTTGGACTTCCTGGCAGAACGATAAACAATGGTCAGCAGCAACCCGGGGGGGGGGGGGGGGGGGGGGGGGGGATTTCAACTTTATTTTTGTTTATTTGCCCTGGGGGATCTGAGGGGGTGTACATATTTGCTATGTTTGCTTTGTGTTAAATTCGGGGTGTTAATTTATTATTTATGTATAGGGGGAGGGGGGCACGGGGGTTGTTTTAATTTGTTCTGTATTTAATTTTACTGGGTTTCTTTTCCATTTTGTTGTTGATATTTTGAGAAAACCCGAATAAAAATTATTTTAAAAAAAGAAAAGAAAAGGAGACCAAAATTGCACACAATATTCTAGGTGTGGCCTCACCAAGGCCCTGTATAATTGCAGCAGCACATCCCTGCTTCTGCACTCTCAACCTCTCGCAATGAAGGCCAACATGCCCTTAGCCTTCTTTACCACCTGCTGCACCTGCATGCTTGCCTTCAGCGACTGGTGCACAAGGCCACCCAGGTCCCGCTGCACACTCCCCTCTCCCAATTTGCAACCATTCAAGTAGTAATCTGCCTTCCTGTTTTTGCTTCCAAAGTGAATAACCTCATACTTATCCAAATTATACTGCATCTGCCATTGATTTGTCCACTTGCCCAACCTGTCCAGATCGTGCTGTAGGATCCCTGCATCCTCGTCACAGTTCACCCTCCCACCCAACTCTGCAAACTGGAGATGTTACATTTTGTTCCCTCATCCAAATCATTAATATATATTGTGAATAGCTGGGGTCACAGCACCGATCCCTGTGGCACCCCACTAGTTACTGCCTGCCAGTTTGAAAAGGACCCATTAATTCCTACTTTGTTTCCTCTCTGCCAATCAGTTTTCTATCCACCTCCATACACTTCCCCCAATCCCATGCACTTTAACTTTGCACAATAATCTCTTATGCGGGACTTTGTCAAACGCCTTCGGAAAGTCCAAATGTACCACGTCGACTGGCTCCCCCTTGTCAACTGTACTGGTTACATCTTCAAAGAATTCCAACAGATTTGTCAAGTATGATTTCCCCTTTATAAATCCATGCTGACTCTGACTGATCCTGCCACTGCTTTCTAAATGTCCCGCTATAAAGTCCTTGATAATGGATTCAAGCATTTTCCCCACTACCGATGTTAAGATTACTGGTCTATAATTCCCTGCTTTCTCTCTACCTCCCTTTCTGAATATTGGTGTGACATGAACTACCTTCCAATCTGCAGGGACTGTCCAGAGTCTATAGAATCCCGGAAGATGACCACCAATGCATCCACTGTTTCCAGAGCCACCTCCTAAGGCAATCTGGGGTGCAAATTCTCAGGCCCTGGGGAGTTTTCCGCCTTCAATCCCATCAATTTTTCCCAGCATCATTTCTCTACTAATGTTAATCTCCCTCAGTTCTTCCCTCTTATTAAACCTTTCATTCTCCAACATTTCTGGCATCTGATTTGTGTCTTTTGTGAAGACAGAACCAAAGTATGTATTCAATTACTCACCCATTTCTTTGTCCCTTATTATGCATTCCCCTGTTTCTGTCTGTAGGGGGCCTACATTTCTCTTTACCAATCTCTTTCTCTTCACATTTCTATAGAAACTCTTAGTGTCAGTCTTTATGTTCCCTGCAAGCTTACTCTCGTACTGTACTTTCCCCTTCTTAATCAATCCCTTTGTCCTTCTTTGCTGAATTCTAAACTGCTCCCAATCCTCAGACCTATTATTTTTCTTGGCCAATCTGTATGCTTCTTCCTTAGATCGGATACTATTTCTAAGTTCCTTTGTAAGCCATGGTTGGCCCTCTTACCCATTTTGCTTTTGTGCCAGACAGGAATGAACAGTTGCTGTAGTTCCTCCATGCGTTCCTTGAATGTTTGCCATTGTCTATCCACTGCCATCCCTTTAAGTAACTCTCCCCAATCTATCAAGGCCAACTAACTCCTCATATCTTCATGGCTCCCTTTATTAAGATTCAGCACCCTAGTCTCCGAATCAACTACTTCACTCTCCATCTCGATAAAAAATTCTATCATGTTATGGTCGCTCATCCCCAAGGGGTCTAGCACAGCCAGATTGGCAATGATTCACTTCTCATTACACAGTACCCAGTCTAAGATGGTCTGCTCTCTCGTTGGTTCCTCCACATATTGGTCAAGAAAACCATCCCGTGTGCACTCCAGGAATTCCTCCTCTACAGCATTGTGGCTAATTTGATTTGCACAATATATGTGAAGATTAAAATCACCCATGATCACCGTATATTCCCTTATTACATGCATCTCTAATTTTGTGTTTAATGTTACTCCCAACATTACCACTGCAGTTTGGGGGTCTACATGTGACACCCACAGTGGGCAGGCTTCATTTTGCGACGTTTCGCGAGATCACGTTAGATCTTGCGAGGTGTGACGAGCCAGGTAGATCCAGGGAGCAGGGTTTCCCGTCATTTATCAGCGATGTTGCGCCGCGGCGCGCTACTTTTCGGGCACAACATGGCCGGTAGTTCCTGCCCAAAGGATTTGTTATGTCGAGTTGGATCGGCCATACTGGTGACAGAAAGGAATTAATTACAGACGGTACTCGGAGACTGAGGGAAGAGGATCCTGCAACGGGACATAGACAGATAAAGTAATTTGGCAAAAATAATTGGCAGGTGGGGTATAATGTGGGAAAATTTGAACTTGTCCACTTTGGCAGGAAGAGTAGAAAAACATTATTTTATCTAAATGGAGAGAGATTGTAGAAGTCTGTGGAACAGAGAAAAAGTTTGGTCAGGTTAGAAGTTTAGAATAATGAGAGATGAACTTATTGACACATATGAGATCTTCAGGTGATTTGACAGGCTGGATGCGGAAAGGATGTTTCCCCTTGTAGGACAGACTAGAACCCGGAGATGAGAAATGTTTCTTCCGAGAGTCATGAGCCATACAAAGATATGTCGAGGGGCAGGTTGTGTGTTGAGAAGGAGAGAGGCTGCAGAAGAACTTGGACAGACTAGGCGAGTGGACAAAGTAGTGGCAGATGGAATACAATGTGGAAAGGTGTGAGGTAATGCACTTGGTAGGAAGAATAGAGACGTAGACTATTTTCCAAATGGGAAAAGGCTTTGGAAATCAGAAGCACAAAGGGACTTAGGAGTCCAAGTTCAAGATTCTCTTACGGTTATATCAGGCAGGTTCGATCCCGGCTCTGGGTCACTGTCCGTGTGGAGTTTGCACATCCTCCCCGTGTTTGCGTGGGTTTCGCCCCCACAACCCAAAAGATGTGCAGGATAGGTGGATTGGCCACGCTAAATTGCCCTTTAAGTGGAAAAATGAATTGGGTACGCTAAATTTATTTTTAAAAAAGGAAGGCAAATGAAATGTTAGCATTCATGTTGAGGGAGCTAGAATACAACAGCAGGGATGTACTGTTGAAGCTGTATAAGGCTCTGGTCAGACCCCATTTGGAATATTGTGAGCAGTTTTGGGCCCCGTATCTGAGGAAGGATGTGCTGGCCTTGGAGAAGGTCCAGAGGAGGTTCACAAGAATGATCCCCAGAATGAAGGACTTGTCATATGAGGAGCGGTTGAGGACTCTGGGTCTGTACTCAATGGAGTTTAGAAGGATGAGGGAGGGGGATCTCATTGAAACGTACAGAATACTGAGAGGCCGAGATAGAGTGAACATGGAGAGGCTGTTTCCACTAGTAGGAGAAACTAAAACCCGAGGGCACAGCCTCAGACTGAAGGGACAATCCTTTAAAACTGAGATGAGGAGAAATTTCTTCTGCCAGAGTGTGACCAATCTGTGGAACTCATTGCCGCAGAAGGTTGTGGAGGCTAAATCACTGAGTGTCTTCAAGTCAGAGATAGATAGTTTCTTGATTAATAAGGGGATCAAGGGTTACATGGAGAAGGCAGGAGAAAGGGGATGAGAAACATATCAGCCATGATTGAATGGCAGAGCAGACTCAGTGGGCCGAATGGCCTACTTCTGCTCCTATGTCTTAAGGTATGCATAACCCTCTCTTCCCCAGGGAGTGGTGGCGGCAGGGTCATTGAATATTTTTAAGGAAGAGGTAGATATATACTTGAATAACAAGGCAGCAAGGTGGAGTTGAGGTTACAATCCGATCAGCCATGATCTTATTGAATGGTGGAAGAGGCTTGATGGGATGAATGGCCTATTCATGCTCCTAACTCGTATGTTTGTATGGAACCTGTTGATGTACCCTTGCTTTGGATGTAAATATGCTTTTAGTTGACTCATTGTTGCCAGCCTGATCTGTTTTCTGTTACCTAAGATTGCAAACAAAGCTGAAGAAAACCTTCAACTGGCACTGAGCACTGAGATGAGCGACCGGAGGGCGGCTGTTACCTTTGCTGACACCCTCACGCTGCTCTTTGAAGGTAGGACTTTCTCGGTGAATCTATTCAAATAGTCGCTTTAACAGGCTGGGCAGAAGGAATTCAAACAGTGGCCTGCACTTCCTCATTCTGAGTTTGAATCCAACTATTCCATGACATGAAAGTCACCTCTCTTGCTGCTTCACTGACCTAAAGAGCAAAACGTCTTGTAGAATTAGTGTGCTTAAGCTGGGAAATTTATAAAAAATCTTTTGTGTTGTGGACACCAATGACAAGGCCAAGATTCCTGGTTGGCCTGTGAAGGTTGTGGTGAGCTACCTCCTGGAGCCACTGGTACAGGGTTCAAAAAACTGAGTGTCTTGCTGAGCAAATTCACAAGACAGTTTGTGTTGGCTGCATTGCTGTGGGTCTTGAGTCACATTTCTGTCGGACTGGATTAGGGCAGGCAGATATCCTTCTGTACTCTGATTTTAATGACACCTCACCCTGATGGTGCTCCTACTTTGTGGAGCTGTACCTCACACTGATATTGCTACCATTCTCAGCTTCAATTTTCTGAGACTTTCTACTGCCCCTGTTATTCTTTCATTCCTTTTCCTGCTGGGGTAGAGTAACAAACTAAACAGTAACTTTACACACTGCTAGTTAATAATTGGTTACCGGTAAAATAGATGTATTCAGAAAGCTGAATGTTCTTTCCCGCTGACTGTGAGGGCCCTGTACTTTTCAGCCCAGATAAGGCTGATATTTATTGCCCGCCCCTAATTGCCTTTGAGGTTCTTGAACCACTATGGTCAATGCACTCACAGTGCTGTAAGGGAAGGGGTTCCAGAATCTTGACCCAGCAACAGTGAAGGAGCAACAATATTTTCCAAAAAGGATGGTGTGACTTGGGAGGGGAACTTGCAGGCAGTGGTGTTCCCTTGTGTATGCTGTCTTGGCCTTCCAGGTGCTGCAGGTCACAAGTTTAGAGGGTGCTGTTGAAGGAGCCTTGCTGAATGCTGCAGTGCATCTGATAGATGGTACATACCGCAGCCATGGTGCGCTGGTGTTGGAGGGAGTGAATGTTGAAGGTGATGGATGGGGTGCCAGTCAAGCGGGCTGCTTTGTCCTGAATGAACAAAGAAGAGCAAAGAAAATACCAGCGCAGGAACAGGAATGGTGCTAAGCTTCTTGAATGTTACTGGAGCTGCCTTCATCCAGGCAAGTGGAGAGTATTCCATCACATTCCAGACTTGTTCCCTGTAGATGCTGGGTAGGCTTTGGGGAGGCAGGGGTATTTGCAGTATTTATTTTATATGGCTGATTGAGTTCAGTTTCTGGTCATTTGGTAAACTTCAGGATGTTTATGATGAGGGCTATCGTGATGGTAATGCTGTTCAACATCAAGGGGCGATAGTTAGATTATTTTTGGAGGCAGCCATTACCTAGCACTTGTGTGGCACAAATTTCACAATTATCTGCCCGAGTTTATAAAATATTCAACCCATAACAGCCTATTTGCCACTGAGAACTGAAATGGCAGCGTCACTCAGAGAGGTTTCATGATGGCTGGTAAGTGATTTGACCAATACATGCAGGTGCCTTTCTGGGTTTGAGGCTGAGGCACATGGTTGATTTGAAGTAAAAGCAATTTGGAACTTGAAGGGGTGATTTTGACAGTACAGCACTTGTATTGTTTGATCTGTCTCACAGGGATCGCTCGAATAGTGGAGACTCACCAGCCCATCGTCGAAACGTACTATGGTCCTGGGCGATTGTACACACTTATTAAATACCTACAGGTGGAGTGTGATCAACAAGCTGAAAAAGTAGTGGATAAGTTCATTCAGCAGAGGGATTACCACAGAAAGGTAAGTCAGAGCTCCTTTATCTCTGTATGAAGACATTTTTGCTTTGTGTTGTTTTGTAGGGTCCCCTCTATGCTTTCTGTTGGCCCTGCGTGGGTTTCCTCCGGGTGCTCTGATTTCCTCCCACAGTCCAAAGATGGGCAAGTTAGGTGGATTGGCGAGGCCAAATTGTTCCAGGGTGGGGGATTGGACCTGGGTAGCTCTTTCAGAGAGCCAGAGCAGACTTAATGGGCCGAATGGCCTCCTGCACTGTAGGGATTTTATGACATCTATGAGGAAGTTATCATTGATTGATGCAACAGAAAATGAGTCTATTCAGCCCAACGTGCCTCTTTGAAAGAGCTATCCAATTAGTCACATGCCACTGGCATTTCCACAAAGGTGTACAAATTGTTTCCCTTCTAGTATTCCTCCAATCCCTTTCAAAAGTTATTATTAAATCAGTTTCAACCACCCTTTCAGACAGTGCATTCCAAATTGTAAAAACTTGCTTACCAAAAGTAAATTCTCACCTGCTCACCGTTGCAAATCCAAAATCAATTAACCATGATAGCAGCACAGTGCTGGCCATGGTCACGCCACAGTAATTGAGTGTTAAGGGGGAGCAACGGGTCATTGAACAGTGCCTGTTGGGGATGTGTGCAGATCTGAGTCTTGGAGATGAGTGCAGATCTGAGTCTTGGAGAGGAGTGCAGATCTGAGTCTTGGAGAGGAGTGCAGATCTGAGTCTTGGAGAGGAGTGCAGATCTGAGTCTTGGAGATGAGTGCAGATCTGAGACTTGGAGATGAGTGCAGATCTGAGACTTGGAGATGAGTGCAGATCTGAGTCTCAGAGATGAGTGCAGATCTGAGTCGCAGAGATGAGTGCAGATCTGAGTCTCAAGAGATGAGTGCAGATCTGTGTCTCGGAGATGAGTGCAGATCTGAGCCTCGGAGCTGAGTGCAGATCTGAGCCTCGGAGATGAGTGCAGATCTGAGCTTCGGAGATGAGTGCAGATCTTAGCCTCGGAGATGAGTGCAGATCTGAGCCTCGGAGATGAGTGCAGATCTGAGCCTCGGAGATGAGTGCAGATCTGAGCCTCGGAGATGAGTGCAGATCTGAGCCTCTGAGATGAGTGAAGATCTGAGTCTCGGAGATGAGTGCAGATCTGAGTCTCGGAGATGAGTGCAGATCTGAGTCTTGGATATGAGTGCAGATCTGAGTCTTGGAGATGAGTGCAGATCTGAGTCTTGGAGATGACTGCAGGTCTGAGTCTCGGAGAGGAGTGCGGATCTGAGTCTCGGAGAGGAGTGCGGATCTGAGTCTTGGAGAGGAGTGCAGATCTGAGTCTCGGACATGAGTGCAGATCTGAGTCTCGGAGATGAGTGCAGATCTGAGTCTCGGAGATGAGTGCAGATCTGAGTCTCGGAGATGAGTGCAGATCTGAGTCTCGGAGATGAGTGCAGATCTGAGTCTCGGAGATGAGTGCAGATCTGAGTCTTGGAGATGAGTGCAGATCTGAGTCTTGTAAAGCACAATAGCACAGTGATTAGCACAGTTGCTTCACAGCTCCAGGGACCCAAGTTCGATTCCCGGCTTGGGTCACTGTCTGTGCGGAGTCTGCACGTTCTCCCCGTGTCTGCGTGCATTTCCTCCGGGTGCTCTGGTTTCCTCCCACAGCCAAAAGATGTGCAGATAGGTGGATTGGCCATGATAAATTGCCCTTTGTGTCCAAAAAAAAAGGTTAAGCTGTGGTTACTGGGTTATGGGGAAAGGGTGGAGGTGTGGGCGTATGCAGGGTGCTCCTTCCAAGAGCCGGTGCAGGCTCGAGGGGCTGAATGGCCTCCTGCACTGTCAATTATAAGATTCTATGAGTGCAGATCTGAGTCTCAGAGATGAGTGCAGATCTGAGTCTCAGAGATGAGTGCAGATCTGAATCTGAGATGTATGCAGATCTGAGTCGCAGAGATGAGTGCAGATCTGAGTCTCAAGAGATGAGTGCAGATCTGTGTCTTGGAGATGAGTGCAGATCTGAGCCTCAGGGATGAGTGCAGATCTGAGCCTCGGAGATGAGTGCAGATCTGAGTCTCCGAGATGAGTGCAGATCTGAGTCTCCGAGATGAGTGCAGATCTGAGTCTCCGAGATGAGTGAAGCTCTGAGTCTCCGAGATGAGTGCAGATCTGAGTCTCCGAGATGAGTGCAGATCTGAGTCTCCGAGATGGGTGCAGATCTGAGTCTCCGAGATGAGTGCAGATCTGAGTCTCGGAGATGAGTGCAGATCTGAGTCTCGGAGATGAGTGCAGATCTGAGTCTCGGAGATGACTGCAGGTCTGAGTCTCGGAGATGACTGCAGGTCTGAGTCTTGGAGATGACTGCAGGTCTGAGTTTCGGAGATGAGTGCGGATCTGAGTCTCGGAGAGGAGTGCGGATCTGAGTCGGAGAGGAGTGCGGATCTGAGTCTCGGAGAGGAGTGCGGATCTGAGTCGGAGAGGAGTGCGGATCTGAGTCTCGGAGAGGAGTGCGGATCTGAGTCTCGGAGAGGAGTGCAGATCTGAGTCTTGGAGATGAGTGCAGATCTGAGTCTCGGAGATGAGTGTAGATCTGAGTCTCGGAGATGAGTGCAGATCTGAGTCTTGGAGATGAGTGCAGATCTGAGTCTTGTAAAGCACAATAGCACAGTGATTAGCACAGTTGCTTCACAGCTCCAGGGACCCAAGTTCGATTCCTGGCTTGGGTCACTGTCTGTGCGGAGTCTGCACGTTCTCCCCGTGTCTGCGTGCATTTCCTCCGGGTGCTCTGGTTTCTTTCCACAGCCAAAAGATGTGCAGATAGGTGGATTGGCCATGATAAATTGCCCTTAGTGTCCAAAAAAAAAAAGGTTAAGCTGTGGTTACTGGGTTATGGGGAAAGGGTGGAGGTGTGGGCGTATGCAGGGTGCTCCTTCCAAGAGCCGGTGCAGGCTCGAGGGGCTGAATGGCCTCCTGCACTGTCAATTATAAGATTCTATGAGTGCAGATCTGAGTCTCAGAGATGAGTGCAGATCTGAGTCTCAGAGATGAGTGCAGATCTGAATCTGAGATGTATGCAGATCTGAGTCTCAAGAGATGAGTGCAGATCTTAGTCTCGGAGATGAGTGCAGATCTGAGCCTCGGAGATGAGTGCAGATCTGAGCCTCGGAGATGAGTGCAGATCTGAATCTCCGAGATGAGTGCAGATCTGAGTCTCCGAGATGAGTGCAGATCTGAGTCTCCGAGATGAGTGCAGATCTGAGTCTCCGAGATGAGTGCAGATCTGAGTCTCCGAGATGAGTGCAGATCTGAATCTCCGAGATGAGTGCCGATCTGAATCTCCGAGATGATTTGGGCGGCATGTGGCACAGTGGTTAGCACTGGGACTGCGGCGCTGAGGACCCGGGTTCGAATCCCGGCTCTGGGTCACTGTCCGTGTGGAGTTTGCACATTCTCCCCATGTCTGCGTGGGTTTCGCCCCCACAACCCAAAGATGTGCAGGTTCGGTGGATTGGCCATGCTAAATTGCCCCTTAATTGGAAAAAGAAAAATAATTACCAAAAAATATTTCGGGGCAGCACGGTAGCCTTGTGGATAGCACAATTGCTTCACAGCGCCAGGATCCCAGGTTCGATTCCCGGCTTGGGTCACTGTCTGTGCGGAGTCTGCACGTTCTCCCCGTGTCTGCGTGGGTTTCCTCCGGGTGCTCCGGTTTCCCCCCACAGTCCAAAGATGTGCAGGGTAGGTGGATTGGCCATGATAAATTGCCCTTAGTGTCCAAAATTGCCCTTAGTGGTGGGTGGGGTTACTGGGTTATGGGGATCGGATAGAGGTGTGGCCTTGGGTAGGGTGCTCTTTCCAAGAGCCGGTGCAGACTCGATGGGCTGAATGGCCTCCTTCTGCACTGTAAATTCTATGTTCTATGTTCTCTGAGTGCAGATCTGAGTCTCCGAGATGAGTGCAGATCTGAGTCTCCGAGATGAGTGCAGATCTGAGTCACCGAGATGAGTGCAGATCTGAGTCTCCGAGATGAGTGCAGATCTGATGTAAATGGTGTGAAAAATGTTACTGCTGGAAACCACAGAGGCACACGTTCGAATGGGATAACACCATTTTTTTCGGTGTATTTCAGTCAATTGACCGCAAGTTAAAAAGTAAAGGCCAGGGAGAGTCACTGCCATTTCCCCCTCAGTTTTTGCCTCTTCTCCTGAGTGTTAGTTTGCTGGTACTGTTAACATTGAAAGACCTTGCTCAAGGTCACTGTTAATGCAGGATTTTACTTATAATTGTTATCTAATCACCTATGTTGAGAATTGTGTATGTTGTGGCTCGGTTTAGGCATTCTATAATGGCAGGCTAGATTCACACAACCGTCAAAATAAATATTGGGCTGGTTATGGGTTTAAGAGCTCAAATAATAGACAATATTTCTGCCCTCTTCCTTTTTAGCTCAAGTATACTGGGTTATCTTTAGTACCTTTGTCTCCCACCGAGCATAACTAACGTGATGCAGGCTAGAGATCCAACCCTGTGACCATCTGGTTAGTATCTCACCACACACCGCACCATGCCATCATGGAAGAGGACCCGTTTATATCCCCTCTGTCATTAATGAACTGTTGGGTAATGGCAGCTTGTGGGATAGAAATCTTAACTTTTGGTTCCTTGTCAACTATATATGTATGTCTTCTACAAATAGTTTGATTGAGCTTTCTCTTGGCAATCTGGTGTTGTATTCTTTTGGCTAGGTGTGCTGCATATTTTTTTCTATGTCCAACACTACAGATGACTGTCTGTCTTCTCGGGTAAATTCCCAAGAGCAGCCATACTCTGGGATCTTGCCCGCATGGCCAGATGTTCAAATCTGAATAACAACGAGCTACTTGACTTTATGGACCAATGCAGTTGGGTTCAGCCTTATCCTCAAAGTGTAGTAATCCTGTTTCTCTTCTGCCGGCCCCAGTTCAGGCCAGTTGCAGAATCTGCACTAAAACGGTTTAATGCAGTATGATGTGCCATGGACCATTCTTTCCCCAGGAAGGCAGGCAGGGACCGCAACCCTATAAAATGTCTGCCGGGAGGTTTGCGCGTGTGGGCTGACCTATTTTTTACTTCCATTGTTTTCTATCCCACGAAAAGGCAACTAACCTCCAGTTGGCAGTGGTTAAGCCATCCCTTTCTGTGAAATAAACCTGCATCTAACCTCATCGGCACAAAGGTGTGAATCAATGACCTGGTGCTAATTCTGGTTTGAGAGTTATTATTTGCAATTGGATCCTTACTTTCAATGCCTGTGTTACATGCAAAACAAACATTGACTTCATTCATTTTGTGGCTTTGCAGTTCCAACGAGTGCAGAACAGTATGATGAGAAGCTTAACAATGGATAAGATAGAGCCCAGGTATGAATGTACTCTTGAGTAGCTATAAACTGATGTGGATACTGTTTGTTGTTCATTATCTTCTCTTTCTTTTGACAAATGATGGGTCTGAATTTCTTCTGAAGGCTTGATTCATGGGTACTGATGCAATCCAGTAGCTTACTCTTCTCTTATGAACCCAGGCATCAAGTGCTGACAGTGTAATTTGACCATTGAAGGCATAAAAGGAGGACATTCAGCCCCACATGTCCATGTTAACCAACTCAATGCATACCGCTCCTCTGCTCCTTCCCCATAGCCTTACAAGAAAATTCCCGACATAATTTATCCAATTCTCTTTTGAGTATTGTTAAATCTGATTCCACCTTTCAGTAGTGCATTCCAAAAATGTTTTCTCACCAGTGGTTCTTTTGCTAACCACCTTAAACCTGTGATTTCTTATTTTCTCCTGATTTATACTATCAAATCCTTCATGGTTTTAAAAACCTCGCTTGAAACCCCTCTTAACCTCGGCTCTAAGGAGAGCATTTCCGGCTTCGATGGTCTCTCCACATAACTGTAGGGGCTGGTTTAGCACACTGGGCTAAACAGTTGGGTTCTAATGCAGAACAAGGCAGCAGCGCGGGTTCAATTCCAGTACCGGCCCCGGCCTCCTCGAACAGGCGGCGGAGTGTGGCGACTAGGGGCTTTTCACAGTAACTTCATTGAAGCTTACCTGTGACAACAAGTGATTTTTATTATTATTATTAGTCCCTGATCATTGGTAATATTCTAATAAAACTTCTCTACGCCTGGCAAATAGGTCCTTCAGGACCTGGGCAGCTCAGTCAGTAGTGGTGCTACCAAGCCAGACTTGGTTATGGACATTGAAGTCCCTCACCCAGAGTACATACCCACCCTCAGTGTTTCCTCCAAGTGATGTTCAACATGATGAGTATTGATTCTTCAACTGAGGGAGGATGGTAGGTGGTAAACAGATTTACTTGCCCACAATTTGCCTGATTCCAGGAGATTCATGGAGTCCGAAGGCAATGTTGAGTACTCCCAGGGCAACTCCCCCTGACTGCATACTACTGTGCCACTGGCTCTGCTGGGGTTGTCCTGTCTGTCGGGCAGGACATACCCAGAGATGGCGATGGTTGTGTTGCTTCAAGTAACAGCCTGAACTGGTCACACTAATAGAATCATACCTTATAAGGGCAGCACGATGCTGCCTCATGGCCCCGAGGTCGCAGTTACGATCCCGGCCCTGGGTCACTGTCCGTGTGGTGTTTGCATATTCTCCCCATGTTTGCGTAGGTTTCACCACCACAACGCAAAGATGTGCCGGGTAGGTGGATTGGCCACGCTAAATTGCCCCTTAATTGGAAAAAATTAATTGGACACTGTAAAATAAAAAATAAAAAACTCATAGCCAATGTCCGAGATACCTACACCTCCTCCTGAGGTCCCCTGCATTAAGTTGCCAGTCTTCAGCCAATTTCATTCACTCCACGTGACATTAATAAATGGCTGAAGGCACCCGTTATGAGCAAAGGTTACGGGCACTGAAAACTTGTGCTCCAGAACTAGCTGCGCCCCTAAACAACCTGTTCCAGTACAGCTACAATACTGGCAAAACCCAGTAATGTGGAAAATTGCCCAGATATGTTCTATCCACGAAAAGCAGGACAAATCCAGCCTGGCAAATTACCGCCTCATCAGTCTCTTCGCATCGAAAATACATCATCAGCAAAGTGATGGAAAGTATTGTCAACAGTGTGATCAAGTGATACTTACACAGCAATGACCTGCTCACTGACACTTGGTTTGGGTTCCACTCGGGCTACTTGTCTTCTGACCTCGTTGCAGCTTTGGACCAAATATGGACAAAATAGCTGAATTCTAAATTGAGGTGAGAGTTACTGCCCTTAACTTCAAGGCAGCATTTGATTGAGGATGGCATCGATGAGCTCTAGCAAAACGGGAGTCAAGGGAAATAAGGGGGAAACATTGCACTGGTTGATGTCATCCTGGCACAAAAAAAGATGGTTGTGGTTGTTGGAGGCCAATTGCCTCAGTCCAAGGACATCACTGCAGGAGTTCCTCAGAGTAGTGTCTTAGGCCCAACCATCTTCAGCTGCTTCATTAATAGCCTTCCTTCCATCATAAGGTCAGAAGTGGGGATGTTTGCTGACAGTTGCACAACAATCACTACCATTCGCAACTCTTCTCCTGAAGCAGTCCATGTTCAAATGCAGCAAGAACTGGTCGAATAAGTGGCAAGTAACATTTGAGCCACCCAAGTGCCACGCAATGACCATCTCCAAACAGGAGAGAATCTAACCATCTCCCCATGACATTCAATGGCATTACCATCGCTGAATTTAACTTCATTGCAGTGTTAATGTAAGCCTGCTTGTGACACTAATAAAGATTGTTATTAACATCCTGGGGATTACCATTGACCAGAACCTGAACTGGACTAGGGCAGCACGGTGGCGCAGTGGGTTAGCCCTGCTGCCTCATGGCACCGAGGTCCCCGGTTCAATCCCGGCTCTGGGTCACTGTCCGTGTGGAGTTTGCACATTCTCCCCGTGTCTGCGTGGGTTTCGCCCCCACAACCCAAAGATGTGCAGGTTAGGTGGACTGCCCAAGCTAAAATTGCCCTTAAATTGGAAAACATTAATTGGGTACTCTAAATTTATAATAATAAAAAAATGAAGACTGTGGCTACAAAGGCACTGGAAATTCTGAGATGAGCAACTTACCACCAGATTCCCTGAAACTTGTCCAGAATCTACAAGGCACAAGTCAGGAGTGTGATGCAATATTCTTCACCTGGCCGAATGAGTGCGGCTCCAACAGCACTCAAGAAACTTAACACCATCCAGGACAAAGCAGCCCACTTGATCGGCATTCCATCCACCAACTTAAATAATCACTCCTTCCACCACAGACACATAGTGGCAGCAGGGTGTACAGTCTACAAGATACATCGCGGCAACACACCAAGGCTCCTTTGACAGCACCTTCCAAACCCATGACTTGTACCACTTAGGAGGCCAAAAACAACAGATGGCGCCACCTGCAAGATCCCCTCCAAGCCACAACCATCTTGACTTGTAACTATATCACTGTTCGTTCACTGTCAGAAGGTCAAAATCCTGGAGCTCCTTCCCTAACAGCACCGTGGGTGTACCCACATCACATGGACTGCAGCAGTTCAAGAAGTGACTCGCCACCACCTTTTGGTCGAACATCTTGAGCTGTCGCGGTCTATGTGATGTAGGTACACCAACAGTTCTTAAGAAGGCTGTTTGAGATTTATGACCCACATTTGCAGTGAATGAATGGTATTATAGTCCCAAGTCAGGATGGTGTGTGACTTGGAGTGGATCATGCAGCTGGTGGTGTTCCCATGTGTCTGCTGCCCTGTATACTTCCCTCCGCCACTGCCTGCTTTCATCCTGTTGGCTAATTTTGTATCCAAGCTGATATGTCCCTTTAATCCCATGGATTTTGCTGGCCTGTCTATTTTGCGGTACTTTGTCAAATGCTTTTTGAAAGTATGTAAACAACATCAGCTGCACTCTCCATTACTTGATCAAAGAACTCTGAAGTTAGTGAATGTTGTACCTAAATTTAACAAATTTGTAAAGAAATTACTGGTGTATACTTTTCAGAATTCCAAGAAATGTTGCTCCTGATTATTGGCTCTGAAACTATCACCGTTAGGCTGGTTCGTCTGTAGTTGTTGGGTTTATCCACTTTTTTTAAGCAGGGTGTAAATTTTGCAATTCACTACGGCCAATCCACCTAACCTGCACAACTTTGGGCGGTGGGAGGAAACCGGAGCACCCGGAGGAAACCCACGCAGACACGGGGAGAATGTGCAGACTCCGCACAGACAGTGACCCAGCGGGGAATCGAACCTGGGACCCTGGCGCTGTGAAGCTACAGTGCTATCCACTTGTGCTACCGTGCTGCCCTATGTCCAAGGTGGGGCCAGAGCCTCTGCAACATCCATGAATTCTCCCCTCCGTAATCTGGAAATCCTTCCATCTGGACCAGGTGGCATTTCTGCCACCCTTTTCAGTATCTCCTCTTCATTTATTTTTATCCTTTTCAGTATTGCTATTGCCTCATCCTTTATATCTGCATTGGCAGCTTTCTCCTCTACACATACATATATTAATTGTCTCTTTAATTTTCCATGTTTCTGAGTCACTGGACAATGATCAGAAATTGAATCAAGGCCGCCCTTTATCTCACTCTCTCAACAGCATGTCCTCTCCCACCCCCAAGAACTCTTTTTCATCCACCCCTCTGTTCAACCAGACTTGCTGGATAGTGATCAGCAATCAAATGCTTGCTGATATTTTGTTCTCTCCAGCCCAAGAGCACCTAAATACTTGCTGTAGGAGTGTTTTCAGAGAGTAAGTATTGAGCTGTCTTTTATGTGAGGCATTTCCCTTCTTAATTACGGATCAGTTAACACAGAGACTCAAGGAGACAGCAACTCTGGTTTAAACGGTTTTTATTTTCCAAGCTTGGTCAACGCACAAGGGAGAGCAATTTGGGGCAGTTCCAAATCAACTCTGCTTTACATCCCTTTTGGTTTAGCAATTATAGAAATTTCAAAAGTCAGTAACCCACCTCAGATGGGCGTGGGCCAGTCATTACTGCTATAGATTATATATATTGACTCGGGTAGCATGGGACTGCATGATCAGCTCATGGACAGTTGGGAACTTGTGCATGGTCTTCTGATGTTTCCAGACCCCCTTATCTACTGCCTTTGTTTCTTTGTATATACAATCCCCCCACCTTTGCCTTGTTCCTGACTGGAATCATTGTCTGCATTCACAATGGCTGTCTGGGGACTGCTGATAAGGGATGTTTTTGCTGAACAGGTTGTTTCTGTGTGAATCTGCCATCTAAAAAATGTGGCTAGGTTAGCTGGCTATGTCCCATTATGCCTCGCGGCCATTTCTCTGTTACTAAAGATTTGTATGGGTTAGAAGTATCTGTTTGGGTTAGAAAAAGGTGAGTTTTAAACCAGCTTTAGACAGTTTACTCAGGCTCTACTTGCAGCTGCAGCTTGTAATTAGCTAGTTGGATTAAGCCAGTTTTCAGAGGCTAGAGTTAGGCAGTATAAAAGTGGACAATCTTACAGTGCTGATTTTGTTTGCACTGGAGTGCTGACTTTGGGCTGCATTAGAGTGCTAAAGTAGGAGTTCGGTGACTGAGGGAGTTTGGTGAGGAGGGGGCATGGTGCTCCCTTAATTTCCTACATTTCCTCAAAGAGCGTGCGAGGAGCCGGGAGTTTACAAAGAGTGCAGCTGACTGGGAGCAGTGTCGGAGGGTGGAATTCCAGCTGGTTCACAGGGCAGAATCTCAGCTACATTCTGTAAGGTAAGAGTGGTGTTTTTTTGGGGGGGGGCAGCAAGCTATATTTGTATCATTCAGCAGAATCACCAATTTTAGAGGGTTCACTTGAGAGAGTAGCAGCAGTATATATATATATTTCAAGGTCCTAATGGGTGTATAATCTTTAGTTGTTTTTTCCTTTTAACTCTCTTTGGGAATTCAGATCAGAGGGGATGGAGACTAGGGCAGTTGCATGCGCCTCCCGTAGGATGTGGATGGTGACGGACACCACGAGTGTCCCCACTGACTACACATGCGGGAAGTGCAGTCAACTCCAGCTCCTCGGAGGCCACATTGGGGAACTGGAGCTGGATGAACTTCGGATCATCCGGGAGGCAGAGGGGGTGATAGAGAGGAGTTACAAGGAGGTAGCCACACCAAAGGTGCAGGACAAGAGTAGCTGGGTTACAGTCAGGGGAAGGAAAGGGAACAGGCAGACTGTGCAGCGATCCCCCGTGCCTGCTCCCCTTCAAAACAAGTATACCATTTTGGATGCTGTTTGGGGGGGCAGGAGGGGAACATACCAGGGGAAGGCCATAGTGGCCAGGTCTCTGGCACTGAGCCTGGCTCCTTGGCTCAGAAGGGAAGGGGGGAGAATAGAAAAGTGATAGTGATAGGAGACTCAATGGTTAGGGGAATGGATAGGAGATTCTGTGCTCGCGATCGAGACTCACGTAAGGTATGTTGCCTCCCTGGTGCCAGGGCCAGGGATGTCTAGGGTCGAGTCTACGGGATTGTTAAGGGGGAGGGGGAGCAAACAGAAGTCATGGTGCACATAGGCACCAATGACATAGCTAAGAAAAGGGATGAGGATCTAAAAAGTATTTTAGGGAGTTAGGTTGGAAGCTAAAGAGCAGGACGAGCAGAGTAATAATCTCAGGATTGCTACCGGTGCCACTTGCAAGTGAGGCAAGGAACAGAGAGCGAGTGCAGCTGAACCCGTGGCTACAGGGCTGGTGCAGGAGGGAAAGCTTCAGATATGTAGATAATTGGGATACCTTCTGGGGAAGATGGGACATGTACATGAAGGACGGGTTGCACCTAAACTGGAGGGGCACCAATATCCTGGGCGGGAGGTTTGCTAGAGCACTTCGGGAGAGTTTAAACTAGTTTGGCAGGGGATGGGAACCAGAGCTACGGATCAGAGGATAGGGTAGCTGTTGAACAAGCAGAAATAGTATGCAGCGAGTCTGTGAGGAAGGATGGACAGTTGATGGGGCAAAGTTGTACTCATTAGGATGGGTTAAAGTGTGTCTGTTTCAATGCAAGGAGTGTCAGGAATAAGGGAGATACGCTTAGAGCATGGATCAGTACTTGGAACTACGATGTTGTGGCCATTACAGAGACATGGATTTCACAGGGGCAGGAATAGTTGTTAGATGTTCCGGGGTTTAAATGTTTTAAGAAGATTAGGGAGTGAGGTAAAAGAGGAGGGGAAGTGGCACTGTTAATTAGGGAGTGCATCACAGGAGGTAGTCGAGGAGGGTTTGTCTACTGAGCCAGTATGGGTGAAAGTCAGAAACAAGAAAGGAGCAGTCACTTTATTGGGAGTTTTCTATAGACCCCCCAATAGCAGCAGAGAGATAGAGAAACAGATCTTGGAAAGGTGCAGAAATAACGGAGTTGTTGTCATGGGTGACTTCAACTTCCCTAATTTTGACTGGAATCTCCTTGGTGCAAATGGGTTGGATGGAGCAGATTTTGTCAGGTGTGTCCAGGAAGGATTCCTGACTCAATATGTAGATAGGCCGACGAGGGGGAAGGCCATATTGGATTTGGTGCTTGGCAACGAACCAGGCCAGATGTCAGATGTCTCGGTTGGAGAGCATTTCGATGGCAGTGACCACAACTCCTTGACCTTTACCATAGTCATGGAGAGGGATAGGAACAGACAGTATGGGAAGGTATTTAATTGGGGGAGGGGAAATTATACTGCTATTAGACAGGAGCTGAGGAGCATAAATTGGGAACAGTTGTTCTCTGGGAAATGCACAACAGTAATGTGGGGGTTGTTTAAGGAGCACTTGTTGTGAGTGCTGGATAGTTTTGTCCCACTGAGACGAGGAAGGAATGGTAAGGTGAAGGAGCCTTGGATGACAAAAGAAGTGGAGCTTCTAGTCAAGAGGAAAAAGGAAGCTTACGTAAGGTTGAGGAAGCAAGGATCTGGCACGGCTCTAGAGGGTAACAAGGTAGTCAGGAAGGAACTCAAAAATGGACTTAGGAGAGCTAGAAGGGGGCATGAAAAAGCCCTGGCGGCAAGGATTAGGGAAAACCCCCTGGTGTTACACACTTATGTGAGAAATAAGAGGATGATCAGATTGAGAGTAGGGCCGATCAGGGATAGTGGAGGGAACTTGTGCCTAGTCTGAGGAGGCAGGGGAGGCCCTAAATGAAAACTTTGCATCAGTATTCACTACAGAGAGGGACCTTGTTGCTCTTGAGAACAGCGTGAACCAGGTTAATAGATTCAAACAGGTTGATATTAAGAAAGAGGATGTGCTGGAAATTTTGAAAAGCATTAGGATAGATAAGTCCCCTGGGCCAGACAGGATATACCCAAGGTTTCTACGGGAAGTGAGGGAGGAGATTGCTGCGGCATTGGTGATGATCTTTGCGTCCTCACTGTCCATTGGAGTAGTACCGGATGAATGGGGGGAGGCAAATGTTGTTCCCCTGTTCAAGAAAGGAAAAGGGAAATCCCTGGAAATTACAGACCAGTCAGTCTTGCGTCTGGGGTGAGCAAAATACTGGAAACGATTCTGAGAGATAGGATTTGTGATTATTTAGAAAAACATAGTTTGATTAAAGATAGCCAGCATGGCTTTGTGAGGGGCAGGTCATGCCTCACAAGCCTCATTGAATTGTTTGATGACACATTGATGAAGGTTGGGCAGTGGATGTGGTGTATATGCATTTCAGTAAGGCATTTGATAAGTTTCTCCATGTAGGCTCATTCAGAAAGTCAGGGGGCATGGGATGCAGGGAAATTTGGCTGTCTGGATACAGAATTGGCTGGCCGAAAGAAGACAGCGAGTGGTAGTGGATGGAAAGTATTCCGCCTGGAGTCGGTGACCAGTGGTGTCCCGCAAGGATCTGCTTTGGGCCTCTGCTCTTTGTGGTTTATATCAATGACTTGGATGAGGAAGTGGAAGAGTGTGTTCGGAAGTTTGCCGATGACACAAAGTTTGGTGGAATTGTAGATAGTGTAGAGGACTGTTGCAGGTTACAACAGGACATTGACAGGATGCAGAGCTGGGCTGAGAAGCGGCAGATGGAGTTCAACCTAGATAAATGTGAAGTGATTCATTTTGGAAGGTCAAATTTGAATTCTGAATGCAGGGTTAAAGGCAGGATTCTTGGAAGTGTGGAGGAACAGAGGGATCTTGGGATCCACGTGCATAGATCCCTCAAGGTTGCCACCCATGTTGATAGGGTTGTTGAGAAGGCGTATGGTGTGTTGGCTTTCATTTGGGGGATTGGGTTTTCAAGCCGCGAGGATTTGCTGCAGCTTTATAAAACCCTGGTTAGTCCACACTTGGAACATTGTGTCCAGTTCTGGTCTGTAGATGCTTTGGAGAGGGTACAGAGGAGATTTACCAGGATACTGCCTGGTCTTATGAAGAAAGGTTGAGGGGGCTAGGGCTTTTCTCACTGGAGCAAAGAATGAAGTGACGTGACACGATAGAGGTGTACAAGGTGATGAGAGGCATGGATATGGTGGATAGCCAGATACTTTTCCCCAGGGTGGAAATGGCTGTCACCGAGGGGACATAATTTTAATGTGATTGGAGGAAGGTATAGAGAAGATGTCAGAGGTTGGTTCTTTACACAGAGAGTGGTGGGTGTGGAATGCACTGCCAGCAGAGGTGGTGGAGTCAGAGTCATTAGGGACATTTAAGCGACTCTTGGACAGGTACATGGACAGCAGTAAATTGAAGGGGTGTCGGTTCGGTTGATCTTAGATTAGGATAAATGGTCGGCACAACATCGTGGGGCCGAAGGGCCTGTACTGTGCTGTACTGTTCTGTGTTCGCTATATTACTGTTATGCTTTAAGAATACTGTTAGTTCTTACTGCATGTGCCTCTATGCAGGGAGTACATTCCCTTATATTTATAGCTCTATCTGTTAATTCTACTTCTGTGTACCAAGGAAGTTAATACTGCCAACTTTGCCCTTCTTATCATGTATCTTTCTTTATCATATCTACTCTAATCTACTGGTCCTTTGCTCCAAGCTGCTCCAAATCCCCTTGCACTTGTTAACCAGAATCAGCTTCTTGACCAAGGATGGAACCTGAGACCTTCTGGTCTGTGTAGTTTAGCCGTACAGCAGACAATGTACTTAAAGCATCAGGAGCAGTGGGTTACTGTCCCATTTTGCATGGACTAGGATATGGATGAATGGGTTTTATAATTTTAGGAATTTATTTTTGATTTTCAGAGAATTGGACACCATTTTAGCAGAGGTTACATTGATGAATGCTCGCGCGGAGCTGTACCTGCGTTTCATCAAGCGAAGGATCACTGCTGATTTTGAAGTTTGCGATGCTTTAGCCTCTGAAGAAGTGAAACAAGGTACAGAAATCTTGCTGTCAATGGTGCAATTTTCACACAACTTCAGAACTGTTTGTGTTTAATTCAAATTGTTTTAAAGGGGATATTTTGTCCCCCGTCTGCAGTCCAGTCTCCCCTTCCTTAATACCTTTGTTGCCGGGAGGACAGATGAGTGGGTGAGATGATCACAACTTCTCCACCCTATTGGGAAGGTGCTCAACTGGCAACTAAACAGAGAGGGAATTGAACTAACTTCCCACCACTGCATGACATTGCATGTTTTCTCCCTTTCCGTAAGACCATAAGAAGTAGGAGCAGAAGCAGACCACTCAGCCCATCGGGTGTGCTCTGTCATTCAATTAGATTATTGACTGATCTGAAATGATAATCCTTAACTCCACTTTCCCACCTTATCTCCATAATCCTTAATTCCCTTACTGATTAAAAATCTGTCTATCTCAGCCTTGAACAAACTTAGCGACCCAGCCTCTACAGCTCTCTGCGGTAAAGAATTCCACCGATTCACTATGCTCTGAGAGAAGAAATTCATCCTCATCTCTGTCATAAATGGGAGATCCCTTACTCTGGTCCTAGACTGTCCCACAAGAGGAAACAACCTCGCACTATCTGCCCTGTGAAGCCCCCTAAGAATCTTGTATGTCTCAATAAGGTCGCCTTGCATTCTTCTAAATTCGAATGAGTACAGTCCCAACCTTCTCAACTTCTCCACGTAAACAGATCCTTCTATATACGGCGTCAACTTTGTGAACCTACTCCGGACTGCCTCTAGTGCCAGTATAATCTTTCTTAGCCAAGGGGATCAGAACTGTTCACCGTTTTCTAGGTGTGGTCTAACTAGTGACAATTTTTATACCCCAATCCCTTTGAAATGAAGATTTTCGTTTCATTTGCTTTCCCTATTACCTGCTGAACTTGCATGCTAGCTTTTTGTGATTTATGCATGAGGACCCCCAAATCCATCTGAGCTGCAGCTTTCTCCATTTCGTTTTTACTTTTTTTATAAATTTAGAGTACCCAATTATTTTTTTTCCAGTTAAGGGGCAATTCAGTGTGGCCAATCCACCTAACCTGCACATCTTTGGCTTGTGGGGGTGAAGCCCACGCAGACACGGGGAGAATGTGCAAACTCCACACAGACAGTGACCAGGGTGGGGTCGAACCCGAGTCCTCAGCGCCATAGGCAGCAGTGCTTGCCACCTTGCTGCCCGTCTTTCTCAATGTAAATAATATTCAGCTCCTTTATTCTTCCTACAAAAGTGCATTGGGAACAGCTTGGCAAATGGAACATATGCAGGGAAATTCAAAGAAAATATTAAGGAAAATGTCTAATTTCACGTTTTTCTGCATATATTTCATCTGCCAAGTTTTCGTCCACTCACTTAGCCTGTAGACTCTTTGTGTCTTCCTCAGCACTTTTCACTTATGTTTCTGTCATCAGCAAACTTGGCAATAGTACATTCACTTCCCTTGTCTTAAGTAATTAATATATATTGGCCCCTGTGCTGACCCCTGTGGTACTGCAGGTTGCCATCCTGAAAATGCCCCTTTTATCCCAAACCTTTGTTTTCTATTAGTTAGCCAATCCTCTATCCATGCTAATAAAATACCCCCAACACCATGGGCTCTAATTAAGCAGTCTTTTGTGTAATACCTTATTGAATGCCTTTTGGAAATCCAAGTATATTACGTCTGGTTCCCCTTTATCTATCCTGTTCATTATCACCTCAAAGAATGATAATAAATTTGTCAGCTATGATTTCCCCTTCATGAAGCCATGTTGACTTTGCTTGATTATATTGTGCATTTCTAAATGCTACGCTATTACATCCTTTATAATGGACTCTAACATTTTCCCAAATGACATGTTAAGCTTAACTGGCCTATAGTTACCTGTTCTTTTTGTCATGGCCCGCCCCCCCAAACTCACGCACCACCACCACCCATTTGTTTGGAATGGGTGTTACATTGGCAATTTTCCAATCCTTTGGGACGTTTCCAGAACTCCAAAAAGATTTTTGGAAGTTACTACCAGTGCATCCACTATCTCTGTAGCTACTTCCTCCAATATTCTCGGATGTAACCCATCAGGTCCAGGACTTATAGCCTTCAGCCCCATTAGTTTCCCAAGTAACTTTTCTCTAGTGATAGTATTTATTTCTCCCCCTTTTGCCTCTTGATTGTTTAGTAATTTTGGAATGTTATTAAGTTTCTTCCATTGTGAAGACTGATGCAATGTATTTATTTAACTCCTCTGCCATTTTGTGGTTCCCCATTATTATTTCCCCAGTCTCATTCTCTAAGGGGCCTATGTTCTCTTTGGCCTCTCTCTTTCTTTTTATATATTTAAAGAAGTTCTTGCTGTCTGTTTTTATATTACTTGCTTACTCTTCGTTTACCTCCTCCCTCTTCATTATTTTATTTGATAATCTTTTGTTGGTTTTTAAAACTTTTCCAATCCTCTGGCTTGCCACTCATCTTTGCCACATTGTATGTTTTTTTTTCTTTCAGTCTAAGGTTATCCTTCACTTCCTTGGTTAACCATGGTTGATTTATCCCCTTCCTAGAATCCTTCTTCCTCACTGGGATAAATTTTTATTGTGATTCACAAACTATTTTCATAAATGTCAGCCATTGATGATCAACTGTCTTTTCTGTCAAACACCATTCCCAGTGCACTCCAGCCAACTCTGCCCTCGTTACTTTGCAATTACCTTTAGTTAAGGTGAGTACAGTTGTTTCTGACCCACGTCCCTCACTCTCAAAATGAATGCTAAATTCTACCATGTTACAGTCATTGTTTGCTAGGGGATCTTTTACGATGACATTGTTTATTAAACTTGCTTCATTACACGTTACCAGATCCGAAGTAGCCTGATCCCTGGTTGGATTCACAACATATTGTTTTAGGAAACTCCCAAATGCACTCTATGAATTCTTCCTCATGGCTAACTCTGCCAATTTAATTTTCCCAGTTGACATGAAGATTAAAGACCCCATGACTAAGTGCTGCTATTTTAACATGCCCTCAGTACCTCCTGATTGATGCTCTGTCCTACAGTACAGCTATTGTTAGGGTCCCATAGACTACTCCCATCAGTTTAGAAATGTCTTCTTCCCCTTGTTATTTCTTACTTGCACCCATATGGATTCTACATCATCCGATCCAAGATCATTTCTTGCTGTTGTACTTATTTTAATTTGGTACGAACAAAGTTACCCCACAACCCTTTCCTTCCTGCCTGTCCTTCCAAAAAGTCACATACCCCTGAATATTTATTTCCCAGCATGTAACCATTTCTCTGTAATGGCTATAAGATCATACCCATTAACCTCAATTTGTTCCATTTATATCTTTGTTCTGTGCTGAATACTGCATGTTTACTTTACTGCCTTGTTACTCCCTTCGTCTTCCTGCTGCCGTTATATGGTATCTGGGTGTCCTACAGTGATTTACACTAATCCTCAATGGTAAATTGTAGGAGGCCATTTGACCTAGAGGACATCGAAGTGGAGCCTGATACTGTCCTTGGCAGGGTCCAACCATGTAGACATAGCAGCAGGAGTCGGTAGATCATGACCCCAGGAGTTAGAAGGTTGCACGATTTCTACCCTCTTCACACAGAAGTGCTGAATATAGGAACATGGAAAATAGAAGCAGGAGGAAGCCATTTGGCTCTTTGAGCCTGCTCCACCATTCGTTATGATCATGGCAGATTCAATACCCTGGTTCTCTCCCCCCCCCCCCCCCCCCCCCCGCCCCCCAGTCCTAAAAGATTTATCCCTTATCCTCAAACTATGATCCCTAGTTCTGGACTCCCCACCATCGGGAACATTCTTTCTGAATCTATCCTGTCTAATCCTGTTAAAATTTTGTAAGTTTCTATGAGATCCCTCTCACTCTTCTGCACTCCAATGAATATAATCCTAGCAGCACGGTAGCACAGTGGTTAGCACAGTTGTTTCACAGAACCAGGGTCCCAGGTTCGATTCCTGGCTTGGGTCACTGTGGGAAGTCTGCACGTTCTCTCCGTGTCTGCGTGGGTTTCCTCCGGGTGCTCCGGTTTCCTCCCACAGTCCAAAGATGTGCAGGTTAGGTGAATTGGCCATGATAAATTGCGATCAGTGACCAAAAAAGGTAATGTTGGGTTATTGGGTTACGGGAATAGGGTGGAGGTGTGAGCTTAAAGTGGGATGGTCTTTCTAAGGGCTGGTGCAGACTCGATGGGCCGAATGGCCTCCTTCTGCACTGTAGATTCTATGATTCTAACCCATTTAGTCTCTCCTCATATGCCAGTCCTGCCATCCCAGGAATCAGCCTGGTAAACTTTCGCTTCACTCCTTCCATAGCAAGACCATCCTTCCTCCGATAAGGACACCAAAACTGCACAAAATACTCCGGGTGTTGTAGCCATCTGGGATGGCCAGTTCCCGATTACAAAATGGACACTTTGCAAAGATTGCAGGGAAAATGAACAATACTAAGAAAACAAGCAGGTGCAAGGTTTGTCTGTTGATTGGAGTCGTAGCTCCCAGACAAGACCGATACTGCAAACCATTTCCATACTAATGAGCCATCCCTGGCACAAAACATTTAAGTAAACAATACCAAGACAGACATACCCGGCGCCAGAGGAGACCAGAACAAAGCAGGCCAACGGCCACCTAGGACACGCCCAGCCATCAGGGCACCCACCCCCTATTGGAGGAAATCGATCGGAACGATTGGGAAACGGCCCAATTAATTGGGGCCAAGTTCAAGACCCGCCCAAAAGCGCGCGAAGCCCCTTTTAGGTATAAGAAGAATCTCCCAAGAGAGAATCGCTCTCTTGTGGCCCTGGCTTTCACCAAGGAGCGACCTGCCCAACAGCAACATCAGAACAAGTAAGTCCAAGGTCAACGCACGCTACGAGACAGATGCTCTTAGCTGTTATTCCATACCAGTTCGACCCCAGCAGCCTCAGAACCGAACAACGGCCATTGTTCCTCTGACTGAGTGGGCGCCCGAAGCTAAGTATAGGCTTTAACAGTAGTGATAGTTTAGTTTGTAGTGTTTTATGCATGAGTATATTTGACTGTGTGTAAATAAATGAGCATTGAGCTTGAACTTACTAACTGGTGTATCGAGTCTTTGAACAGTATTCGGTTTTGAACCTTGTGGCGGTATCGAAAGATACCTGGCGACTCTAGAGCAAACGTAATTAGAATTAAGGAAGGCGACCATATTAGCCGCCATCTTCAAAGCCAAATTAAGAGAAACACAATTAGCAACATTTACTGGCGACTTCTGACGGGACTCGACTTAGAAGTGGCCTAACCACTCCGAGAGAACCCTAATTTGAATTGGAATCCAATTAGAAACAGAAAAACCACAAGTGTAAGAACAATACTGATAAACCTCCGAGATTCAGAAGTGTGTTAATGCATGCGTACTAACAGGGATATAAGGTAAACCTGAGAGATTTTGTTGCGTAAAACTGTCGGGAATTTTGTAGGTCGGAAATTAGCGTAAGCCGTACCCGTGTTTACATCACCACTTTATCACCTCCTGTTCCAAATTCAGTAGAGAACCCAGATAGCGAAAATGGCAATGAAGGCAATTGAACGCCTTATGAACCCCCAGGAATTCGAGGTCGCAGCGACCAGTAGAGTAGGACAGTGTCCCGTATGGGAAGAGGAAATCAGAAAGTACCTCAAAGGGAAAGGATGGCCACTTTGGAGCGAATTCTGCGCGAATGACTAAACAGATCCCGGGAGTATAGGACATACTTGGTGGAGACATACCTGTCAGAGATCCACAAGAAGAGCTTAGGGAAAGCTCGCAAACCGATGGCAATCGTGTCCTGCTTGACACAATTGCGAGGCACAGAGGAGGTCGTTAGGACGCTCCGTAGAGAGATAGAGGAGAGAGACAGAAATAGTGAGGGAGATGTGAGCGAGTTTGAGAAAGAGAATAAAGATTTGAGAGAACAGTTAGCAGCGAGGGACAGAGAGGTGGATGATGCCAAGAGGGCACACCAGTCTTATCTCGCCAATTTGAGTAGTTTTCAGACCCAATATGATAAGGCCTACCAGGACACGCACCGTGCGGTCTTGGTAAGACAAGAAACTGAGCAACAGGTAGAGAAATTGCAGAAACAGTGCAATGATTTGAAAGCAGCCCTATGAGCGCTCCACACTTCCACGACGGAACAAAGGCAGAGCTCAGTAGATCACGCAAAGGGCCGGAAGCAAATTGCAGAATTGCAATTTCTGTTTTCTGTCCAGAATGGGTTTCAAAGTACGTTTGGACTCCAATTAGACCATGAAAACAGCCCCGATTGGCAGGAGTTAAATGAAACTGCCCACAGATACGTACATGGGACATGTACACACGAAAAACCCCAAAAGAGAAAAGCACCCCAACCCCCGACTGAACAGGCAGAACACCCCCCCCCCCCCCATGAACCCTGTAATCACACACCGCAGGGCCGCAGCAGAAGGAAACGCAGATTTCCTGTATACAACTCCGTTAACCGTGACCCAATTACGGGACGCGTGTGGAAAGATTACACCGTTCCATCCCACATCAGACCCCCACCAGTTTTTCGCTAGAGTTAAACAGCAGGCTACCATGTACGGCCTGGACGAAAAGGAGCAAGTGAAGCTCACAGTTTTAAGCCTCGACCCTTCAGTCGTGGCAGCCCTTCCCGACCCACAGAATGTAGGAGGAGGCACACTCCAAGAGATGCACACAGCGATCCTAGATGCGATCGGCTATAACAGAATGGACCCGGTAGAAGGCCTAAACAAGTGTAGGCAAAAGAAGACAGAGCACCCCACAGGGTTTGCTGGACGCTTGTGGATACATTTCACAGCAGTTTTCGGAGAGTTAGCCCGCGCCCATTTGTCCCCAGATAACATGGCCAAATGAACTCGAATCCTAGTCTCTCACGCGACAGACGCAGGACAGAGAGCTTGCGCAAATTACGACCCCTCAGACGAGGCTCACAACGAGAAATGGGTTTTGAAGAGATTGTCCCGCACTTGGGAACAATCCGTCCAAGGCAAAACCGCATTTGCAAAACCTGAGGAAGAGCAGTCAGAGATGAATCCAGTTAAAGTGCACCAGAACCCCACATGGGTAAATGAGGGCAGGAACAGCTCACCACAGCTAAAATCCCAGGAATGTTACAACTGTGGACAACTAGGACACTTTGCACGAGAGTGCAATGCGCCCCAAAAGCAGCAGAGAAAGCAACAGACAGGCACCCTAAATGAGAATAGGGCAAAGCCAATCCATAGCGTAGCGCCCGTTCAGAGAACATAGACATGAACGGCACCGACTGACGGTGTTCGGACTCCCCAACTTGGGTCTGCGACACCCTTTGGGACAAGTCCGGTAGACCGGTCGTAGCAGGCAAAGTCCGGGGACACCCCGTAGAATTTCTTTGGGACACAGGAGGGTCCCGCACCACACTCAATTCCTCCACGATGTTTCAGCGAGACACGTGGCCCTCAACAGACACCATCACACTCAGCGGCTTTACAGGTCATTTACACCAAGGACACATCACAGCCCCTGTAGCGATACAAATAGGGAACATTACAATTAAACACCCCGTAGTTTTGGTCGATCTACCCCAGACAGCTGAACACATCCTAGGAATCGATTTTATGAGCTCCCACAACCTCTCTTTTTATCCAGTTAATAAATGTGTTTGGAGAATGGCAAAGGCAGCACGAGCCCCCGCCATGCTCACAGTTGGAGACTATGAAAACAGGATTAGCTCAGTAGGAGACTTCTGGTTTGACCCTCGAGCCATTAGTCAGGACAAACAGGTTAGGGAAGTCCTGCAGCAACACAAAGCACCATTTGCACAGCACAAGCTGTGGCAAAATAGCTGGCTTGGTAAATATTACAGGTCCCGACCCCAGACCCCAAAAGCAATATGGTTTTCCCCAAGAGGCAGAGGGAGAAATCTCAACGGTAATAGAGAGTTTGCTTGATCAAGGCGTACTCAGATCAGTAGCCTCCACAAACAATACACCAATTTGGCCCGTCAGGAAACCCGGTGGATCATGGCGACTGACCATTGATTACTGGGAACTGAACAAAGTAACCCCAGTAGCAGCCCCCACCTTCGCCACGAGTCCCGAGACCATGCTGAAACAGGGACTCCAGTCAAATTTTTGGGGGGTTTTGGACATTAGCAACGGCTTTTGGTCCATTCCATTGGATACAGCGTGCCAGTACAAATTCGCCTTTACATTCCAGGACAACAATATACGTGGACGTGCCTTCCACAAGGCTTCCACAACTCCCCCTCCATTTTCCACCGACAGCTGGCAAATGGACTAGCAAAATCCCCCCCCCCCCCCGATTGTCTGGTCCAGTATGTAGATGACTTGCTACTACAGACAGACACAAAGGGAGAGCACATTTCGCTTCTCGCCGAACTCCTAGCACTCCTAAAAGAAATTGGATATAAAGTCAACCTCAAGTAGGCCCAGATTTTGCAGGAAAAAGTGATTTACTTGGGTAAAGTATTCACACATGGGAAACGCGAGATCGAGCAAAAGCGAATTGACTCGATCGTCACATTGCCCCTTCCCCATAATGTCTCAGCCCTCCGGTCATTTTTAGGACTGGTTGGCTACTGCTGACACCATATCGATGGTTTTGCCACAAAAGCAGTGCCGCTATCCGAACTTCTCAAGAAGCAGGCACCTTGGGAATGGCTTCCACAGCACACGGATGCCGGGAATGCTTTAAAGAGAGCCCTCAGTACAGCCCCCGCACTACAGGTCCCAGATCCACTTTCCCCGTATGCAATTAGAGTTGCAAGCACCGATCGAACCCTTTCGGCCGTGCTCCTCCAAGAATGCCATGACCCGTAGCATACGCCTCACGCGTGTTAGATCCTGTCGTGCAAGGATTTTCAGCTTGCGAAAGGCACCTGTTCGCAGTTTTTTGGGCAGTACAGTACTTCGCCTACATTACAGGACTCAACCCCATCACCATTCTCACTGAACACACACCAACACAGCTATTATTAGATGGTCGACTTAAAGATGGCGCAGTCAGCCAAATCCGCGCAGCCCGTTGGACCCTTTTACAGGGACGTGACATTATAGTCAAAAGAACCAAGACCCACACCTTCTTAGCCGATAATTTGCAATATGCAGGAACCCCTCATGAGTGTGAGATCATCACCACAAAACACAACCCAGGCCCATTTATACCTAAGACAGCTCCCAGAAAAGCAGGTAATACACCCCAGAGACCCCAGCCCACAGACACGTGCGCACCCCTGAAAATTTATGTGGATGGCTCCTACACAGTTTTGAACGGAAAGAGAATTACCGGTTGCGGCATTTATGTAGAGGACGCGCCCTTGAAGAGATTTCACTAAAGTTGCCAGGACACTTAGGCTCGCAGGCAGCAGAACTGGCAGCAATCGCTTATATTGTAGAACACCCCGACTCGTTTCCGACCCCAGCAGACATCTATTCGGACAGTTTGTATGTCTGTAATAGTTTAACGGAATTCCTACTCCTGTGGGAAACTAGAGGATTCGTTTCCGCAGACGGAAAGCCCCTACTCTCAGCCCCATTACTCCGACATAACCTAGAGACAGCTAAAAATAGGAAATATGGCATAATTAAGGTTCGCAGTTATCACCGTTCTTCCCCCCCCCCCCCCCCCCCCCACCCCGTAACGTTAAAGCAGACGCCCTAGCGAAGGCAGGTTCCAGGCATGGTTACTTTAGGAACCCCCCCCCCCCCCGAGAGCACCCCAGTACACGCGGTTCAGGTCTCACAGACCAACATTCAGGATCTAGCAAAGGCACAGAAGGAAGATGAAAAACTCAGGGAAGTTTTAAAAGGAACCTTCCCAGCCCCGTATGACAAGTTTAAAAACGCAATCACCACACATGACAGTGTGTTTTTAAAAGAAGGCATTTATGTAGTTCCCAGCCAGGACAGAACTCAGATTTTTTGTCAGTTCCATGACAATCATGGACACCAAGGCATTGAACCCACCCTAGCCCACCTCAGACCGCTCTGCTGGTGGCCTGATTTAAAAGCCGATGTTACTCACTACATCGAAAATTGCTTGATCTGTGCCCAGAACAATCCGGACAGATATGCAAGAAAGGCTCAGCTTAGTCACACCTGCCACGTTAATGGCCCCTGGACGAATTTGCAGATAGAGCACAAAGGACCCCTACCCCCTTGCAGAAATCGTTATCAGTATGTGTTGGTGGTCATCGACTCCTTCACAAAATGGTTGGAAGTTTTTCCATCCAGAACGAATACGGCCAAGACATCAGCTAAAATACTAACACATCACATCTTTACAAGATGGGGCCTCCCACGCAGTATAGAGTCCGATCGAGGCTCCCATTTTACAGGACGGGTAATGAAAAATGTCCTCACAATTTTCGGAATCAGGCAAAAGTTCCACATAGCCTACCACCCCCAGTCAAGCGGCATTGTAGAGAGGATGAATAGGACTCTAAAAGCCACTCTCAGGAAAATGGTACAACAGCATCTGGGATTCACTTCTCCCATTTGCTTTAATGTTCCTAAGAAACATGGTATCCACGTCCACAGGATACACCCCCCCACACCCTGATGACCGGATGCCCCATGAAAGGGACAGAGTATTTATTAGGTCTGGATTTGGCCAGCCCCGCAGTCACCGCCCTCAAGCATGAAAATGCTGTACAACAGTTAATAGAGAATATAAAGGCAGCCCAACTCGCAGCAGCTGTGAGACTTGGGACCAGGAGGAAACAAAGCAAGGCTTGTTTCGATAAAACGGTACACGCCACCGAGTTTGTAGTAGGGCAGCAAGTGATGCTTTCCCTATACAATCCCAGTTCATTCCTTTCCCCCAAATTTTCCAGACCGTACTCCATTTCGGACAAAGTAAGCCCCTCGGTATACAAGATCACATATCCCAATGGCAAGTCTGCGTGGTTCCACATAAACCAGCTTAAGGCTTATGGCTCGCAGAACAACCATGCACACCACATCTTGCTCGCAGCAGCAGACGAGCACGTCCCGCCCACAGATGACTTATTCCTACCCTCCCCCAGCCAGACCAGCCCGTCCTCAGGCACAACTTCAACTCCATCCCCAGAGGCACGACTCCGCCTTTCCCTTCCTTCAACCGACAGCGACAGTGATAGCGACAGCAATGACGACAGCCACAGCACACCACGTTATGATTATACCCCTGCACCAGGCCCCACTCCCAGCGAATCCGAGCATGATTCCAGTGACCCCTTCGAGATCACATACATCAAAGCCCCTGACCCAGACCCACCGCCTGATGATTACGGATTACAACCTAGCAGCTCCAACCTCGACACACTATTCTGGCACCGCGACAATTCGTTCAGGCTCATCCGGAATGATGAGATGGACCCCAATTCACCCCAAGCAGCTTTAGCCAAACTACTCCAGTCAAGAGTATGGCAACCGGGAGAAGGTGATGACATGGAGTCTGACTCCCACCAAACGAATCCCTTTGCGACCCTGTTCGCTACTGAGTAATGAGGTGTCCAGATGATGGAAAAAAAAGGAACAGATGGAGAGATACGGTGTCCTTTCTGATGGAACCTGCACCATGTTTGTTGTATGTTTGTTCGGTTAATGTACATGTTGTTTGGAAATTTGAAAGGTTTTCATGGCGCCACGCCACCACCCCTTTGATGCCCAATGACTGTTAGAGGAACTAGTTTGTCGACAGACAACCAACCGTTCAGAGGAACTAGTTTGTCGACAGAACACCACTCATAGCTATTCTCCTGATTCGATCACGAGAGGCAACCCCCACGATGACCACATTCTTAACCGTTCTTGCCGGTCGCTTAGGCAGTGGAGAAACGGCACTGGTTCCCGCCCTGCCTGAGGACCCCCTTCTGGTCAGCTATGCTCGGGTAGAGCACATACGGCACTGATCACCATCCTACCTGGGGATTCCACCCATTTCTTACCCTGAGCGGCCCATACGCACCCCATTTTGGCACTTTCAGTTCAAAATTCTTGTTTGTTTTTGGCGACCCTTAGGTTGCTTCCGTATGCTATTTACATCCTCAAACACTAGGATGGTAGATATGTCAGTATTTTTCTCCAATGTCTTGTCCCAAATATTTGGTTTAAAAAAAAAATGTGGGAGTCACAGATGGTGACCAATCGTAATGGGTAATTGGCAACAAAGGACAGACAGACAGACATACGAGATCTTAAGCAAGATAATAACAGATATTATGCTTGTGTCCATAGAACTCCGGAACCTCAGGAACCCCAGAGGAAGAAAAAGAAGAAGACAGAAAGACGGAAAAGATGAAGACAACCTTCGTGTTCACCTGGATCTTAGCGGGATCCCTTCAGTTGTGCGCGGACGCTACCCCCCTGATCCCTACCACACAGGCCGTGAATGATTCCCACCCCTGCCATGCACAGAACCCCGAGATAGTTAGTCCTAAGACAGTTAACGATACCCCGACCTGGTGTGATAAGTTTACCACCTGGTATTCACTATCCTACATAGTAGAAGCCCTCTTAGTACTGGCGATACTTTGCAGTGTCATGCAGACACTTAGAATCAGAAAATGGCGAAAGAGAGCCTACCGCTCTCACACCCCGGTATACACGTTTAGGTCCCCTATTTTCGGACTTCACCAAACCCCCGAACCCCTTGACATGAATTAAAGTGCATCCGCTTCTCTTTATGTGTGTTTTGTTCAATAAAGAAATGTAAACCTCTGTGTCTGACTGCCAGGCCAGAGGAACCTGTGTACGTTTTGTACATTTAAAGTGTTATAGATTATTTTTGATTGTTTGAGTGAGGATAGTTTATTGAGGATAGTTAAAGGTCCCAGTTTTTTTATTTTGTAATACATGCCGAATGACATAGCGCCCCGTAGAGCTTTATACTGATGTATGTAAGTAAAATGATTTTAGGTAAAGAATTGTGTTTCATAGGATAGGGCAGTGTAGAGCTCATGAACTGCTAATGGGTGCCCCGCTTGGTCAGAGAACAAAGACGACGCAGTAATGTGATCCTTCACGCTTCGCGTTGAGGATCACAAGGAGGGCTTGTAGCCATCTGGGATGGCCACTTCCCGATTACAAAATGGACACTTTGCAAAGATTGCAGGGAGATTGCAGGGAAGAAGGACACTATTGAGAAAGCAAGCAGGTGCAAGGTTTGTCTGTTGATTGGAGCCGTAACTCCCAGACAAGACAGATACTGCAAACCATTTCCATACTAATGAGCCATCCCCGGCACAAAAGGGTAACATTTAAGTAAACAATACCAAGACAGACACCCCGGCGCCAGAGGAGACCAGAACAAAGCAGGCCAACGCCCACCTAGGACTCGCCTGGCCATCAGGGCACCCACCCGTCTATTGGAGGAAATCGATAGGAACGATTGGGAAACGGCCCAATTAATTGGGGCCAAGTTCAAGGCCCGCCCAAAAGCGCGCGAAGCCCCTTTTGGGCATAAGAAGAATCTCCCAAGAAAGAATCGCTCTCTTGTGGCTCCGGCTCTCACCAAGGAGAGACCTGCCCAACAGCAACATCAGAACAAGTAAGTCCAAGGTCAACACACGCTACGAGACAGACGCTCTTAGCTGTTATTCCATACCAGTTCGACCCCAGCAGCCTCAGAACCGAACAACGGTTGTTCCTCTGACTGAGTGGGCGCCTGAAGCTAAGTGTAGGCTTTAACAGTAGTGATAGTTTAGTTTGTAGATTTTTATGCATGAGTATATTTGACTGCGTGTAAATAAATGAGCATTGAGTTTGAACTTACTAACTGCTGTATCGTGTCTTTGAACAGTATTCGGTTTTGAACCTTGTGGCGGTATCGAAAGATACCTGGTGACTCTAGAGCAAAACGTAATTAGAATTAAGGAAGGCGACCATATTGGCCGCCATCTTCAGAGCCAAATTAAGAGAAACACAATTAGCAACAGTGTGGCCTCACCAATGCCCTGTACAATTGCAGTAAAACAGCTCTATTCCTATACTCAATCCTCTCACTATGAAGGCCAATATACCATTTGCCTTCTTTACTGCCTGCTGTACCTGCGCGCTTACTTTCAGCGACAGATGCACGAGGATACCAAGGTCACGCTGAGTTTTCACCTCTCTAAATTGACACCCATTCAAATAATAATCTGCCTTCCTATTTTTACTATCGAAGCAGATAACCTGACATTTATCCACATTATACTGCATCTGCCATGCATATGCCCACTCACTCAGTCTGTCCAAATCCCGTGGAAGCTGTGAGGATTCCTCCTCACAGTTTGCCCTCCCACCCAGCTTTAAATCATCTACAAATTTGGAGATAATACATTTAGGTCCCTTGTCCAAATCATTAATATATAATGTGAACAGTTGGGGTCCTAACACAGATCCCTGCGGTACCCCACTAGTTATTGCTTGCCAATCAGTAAAAGATCCATTTATTCCAACTTTTTGCTTCCTGTTTTCTAACCAGCTTTCTATCCATTTCAAGACCCTACCCGTAATCCCATGCGCTTTAAATTTACATAGGAAATAGTTAAGGGGCCTGGACTCTGCTCAATACTGCACTGTCCTGTATTTGAGTTGTGTTGAAGCAGGATGTGAAAGTTGCAAATAATGGATGATTATAAATAACAAGAATGTACTTTTAATAACTTGATAAACAGTTTCAATATGCAACTTAATCTAATCAATTTGTAACGGTTTGGGATACAGTGTTACATTTTATGAGTAATTTGATGGTGTCCAAATCTAGAGTCTACTAACAAATCCAGTAGGGAATTCAGGAGAAACTTCCTTAGCCAGAATGATTAGAATGTGGAAATTGCTGCCAAGTGGAGCAGTTTTTGAATAGCTAGATGAACACAAGGGAGAAGGGAACAGAAAGATGTGTTGATAGGACCAGATAAAGTAAGATGGGAGGAGGTACACATGGAGCCAAAACAACAGCTGGTTGACACGTTTCTGCACTGCAAATTGGATGTTAATTGGTATTGCCTTTTAAAAATAAATTTAGAGTACCCAATTATTATTTTTTCCCCAATTAAGGGGCAATTTAGCATGGCCAATCCACCTAGCTTGCACATCTTTTTGGGTTGTGAGGGTGAGACCAATGCAAACATGGGGAGAATGTGCAAACTCCTCACAGACAGTGACCTGGAACTGGGATTGAATCCGGGTCCTCAGTGCTGTGAGGCAGCAGTGCTAACCACTGCACCACCGTGCCGCCCAATTGGTATTATCTTAATGTGATTGTGCTGGCTGCAATTTCTCTCTGTGTATTGCTAACTTTAAAGATACTGAATGGTTTGCTGACCTGTTTCTGTGATTTAATTACTTGTTACCCAGAGCATCAGAAGGCACTGGATAAGCTATGTAACCTCTGCTTGCTGAGCCGGAATATGCAGGAGTTAATTGGATATTACATCACTATGGAGGAGTACTTCATGAGAGAGATGGTCAACAAGGTAACTGAATAATGCTGTAACCTCTCACATTTGTCTGTGAAAGCATGATTATCCTCATAACCCCCCAAGGAGGGAAAAACCAGCCTGGGTTCCTTCTGCTGAGCACAGCCTAAAAGTCCCAGACACAAGGGATGAGGCTGCGATTTGCCCCTCAATCTCAAATGGTCCAGTGATACTCACTGTCTCGATAGCTGTGTGGAAATGACTATTAGACGAGGTAGCTGAGGGATTGTATCATACTAAGAGTCCGTACCTACAGGAGAGAAAAATGAGGAAGAAAGCTGTAGTGATGATAATGAAAACAATGTTTGTTAACTCGCACCAGAATAACATGGCATCACTTCTGGACACCAGGTGGAGGCTTGGCCTCTCTACATGTAGAGAAGGAGGATAAGTGGTTGGGCAAATCACCTCAAGAAACTGAGGTCTTGTCCTATTTGGCTCAGTTTCACCCCATGCTTACTGTTCAGGAGGAACCTACTGGAGGTACTTTAACAAGATCATGGCATCTATTATGAAGAATTCTGGGTGCCGTGTTGTGATATCAAGACAGAATAGTACGATTAATGGTACACATGGTTTCTCCTGCTTCTATTTTCTACGTATGCTTCACAGCTCCAGGGTCCCAGGTTCATTTCCCGGCTTGGGTCACTGTGTGGAGTTTGCACTTTCTCCCTGCGTCTGCGTGGGTTTCCTCCGGATGCTCCGGTTTCCTTCCACAGTCCAAAAATGTGCAGGCTAGGTGGATTGGCCAGGCTACAGTGCCCTTAGTGTACAAAAAGTTTAGGTGGGGCTACGGGGATAGGGTGGAGGTGTGGGCTTAGGTGGGGTGCTCTTTCCAAGGACCGGTGCAGACTCGATGGGCCGAATGGCCTCCTTCTGCACTGTAATGTCTATGATCTATGTCAGAAGGTAATCTGATAAGATTTAGCACTTTATCCTGTTCCATTGGAGGAACCCATCCAAACCACTAACCTTCCTTTTTCAGGCACTGACTGATTTGTGTATTCTAGCAGTTTTTGTTTCTCTACCTGCTGACTCAGTATACACCATGATTGAACTGAATCTAGCTGAACACTGCCGTGACCAGCTTAATCACCTGTGTGCTCCCAGTCCATGTGTATAGTGTCATAGAAGGTCTTGAATTAATCCTGCTTCTGAATACTACTGTTCCATGGTTTCTGCATCATACATATACGTAGCTATAGTCAACAGATCCCCATTCTCTCAGTAATGCGCATGGTAGTGTGGTGGCCTGCATCAATGATCTAAAGAATAGTTGTATGGAACTTGAGTATTGCTGAGAAAAGATACAGTTTGTTGAAGCTTTTGGTCTTGCACTCATCAAGACTTTAGCAAGAATACAATGTAAGGGAAATTTATACATGAGAAGAGAGTGCAGATTGGTTGGCAAATGATCTCTGATTATTAGAGGCATTGCCATGGAGAATGCACCAGTTGATGAAAATGAAAATCGCCTATTGTCACAAGTAGGCTTCAAATGAAGTTACTGTGAAACACCCCTAGTCGCCACATTCCGGCGCCTGTTCGGGGAGGCTGGTAGGGGAATTGCACCGTGCTGCTGGCCTGCCTTGGTCTCCTTTAAAAGCCAGCGATTTAGCCCTGTGCTAAACCAGCCCTTGGTGACTGGCAGTTAATTGACAGCTGTTGTTTGAAATTTAAACCAGGGAGCTTGACTCTGATTGGTCAAGGCATTGTAGATGCATTCCTCAGGGAAATGCCTTGATCAATCAGAGTCAAGCGCCCTGGTTTAAATTTCAAATGATGAACGAACAAGTTCCTTTTTTGGCTACCAAAACTGTGGCCGAGCCCTACGGCAGATATGTGATGGTCAGCGGCACGTTGGTGGTATTGGTCAATGTCTACATGCCAAATTGGGCCGATACGGCGTTTGTGAGGAGGCTAATGGCTTCCATTCCAAATCTGGGCATGCATCAACTTTTTTTGAGGCAATTTAAACTGTGTGCTTAATCCTAAATTGGATTGATCTAGGCCTAAGTCGCTGGCTCCATCGGGGGTAGCAAAGGTACTGTTAGCTTTTACGGAGCGGGTGGGTGGGGGGCAGATACGTGGCAGTTTTTACACCCAAGTGATAAAGAATTTTCATTTTTTTCCAAGATCCACAAGATTTATTCTAGGATAATTTTTTTTCTGAGGGGAGGTCTCTTCTCCCTTGGGTGAGGAAGGCGGCGTACTCGACTGGTTATTTTGGAACACGGTCCACGTTTGGTGAACTTAGTTCTGGAGTCGGGCCTGGAGTGGAGATTGGGTGCAGCTCTGTTAGCGGATAAAGGGTTTTGCGGGCGCATGTCTACTGCAATCGAGGAATATGTTAGGTTCAACAAGAGTGAGTCTGGCTCACCCTCCATGTTGTGGGAAGCCCTTAAAGCGGTTATTTGAGGGGAAATAATCTCCTATAAGGTACATATGGATAGGACTGCAAGGACCGAGCAGCAGGGGCTGGTAGATGCTATCCTTGAGGTAGGTCACTAGTACTGGCGTGATCCTACCCAGGAGCTGCTGGCGAGCAGGAAGAAGTAACAGACCCAGATTGAACTGCTGTCCACAGGCAAGGCAGTGAGCCAGCTGCGTGCTCGAGTGGGGTATTTTATGAATATGAGGAGAAGGCCAGCTCTCTTTTAGTCCATCAGCTGAGGCGGCAGGCAGCTTCCCAGGAGACCATACAGATTAGGGATAAAAGTGATAGCTTGGCCTCGATTAAAGCTAATGCAACTTTTGAGGAATTCAACAAGAGTTTTACAGGTCGGACCCACAGAGGAGAGTTTCTTCAATGTCAATTTCTTAGATAAGTTGCGGTGGAGGAGAGAGAGAACCTGGAGGAGTAGGCGGCCATGTTATGCCCTGAGGAGATACTAAAAGGTATTGGATTGATGCAAACAGGTAAAGCTCCTGGCCCTGATGGATTTCCTATTGGGTTTTATAAAACATTTTCGGGTCAGTTGACTCCATTGATGGTGGGCATGTTCAATGACTCCTTGTCCCGGGTTCGTTGCCAGCCACACTATCGCAGGCTCTATCTCACTTATACTGAAGAAGGACAAGGAACCCATGGAATGTGGTTCATATCGACCCATATCCCTATTGAATGCAGATGGCAAACTACTTGCCAAGGTGTTGGTGCTGCGACTGGAGCCCTGTCTCCCGGACATGATTGCGGAAGACCAAACAGGCTTCATTAAGGGTCGGCAATTTAATTTTAAAAAAAAATCTTTATTGTCACAAGTAGGCTTACATTAACACTGCAATGAAGTTACTGTAAAGAGTCCCTAGTCGCCATGTTCCGGCTTGTGTTCGGGTACACAGAGAGAGAATTCAGAATGTCCAAATTACCTAACAGCACGTCTTTCAGGAGGAAACTGGAGCACCTGGAGGAAACCCACGCAGACACGGGGAGAATGTGCAGACTCCTCACAGACAGTGACCCAAGCCGGAAATCGAACCTGGAACCAAGGAGTTCTGAAGCAACCGTGCTACCCACTGTGTTACCCAGTTGTGGGCCAATATTGCCACAGTGTTGGTGCTGCGAATGGAGCCCTGTCACCCGGAGGTGATTGAATATTGTTCTTTTCCCCTTCTCCCGTGCTCGAGCCAGAGGTGATTGTATCCATGGATGCCAAGAAAGCATTTGATAAGGTGGAGTGGAAGGACCTTTTTGCGATCTTTGGGAGGTGTGGTTTGGGGCAAAGGTTCATTTCGTGGGAAGAGCATCGGGTGTCTTTATATGCAGACGACCTGCTGTTTTATATTGAGGATCCAGTCGCCACTATGGGTGAAATAATGAAGCTACTGAGGAGGTTTGGTTCCTTCTCAGAGTACAAGTTGAATCTGGAGAAGAGCAAATACTTTCCGGTCAATCCCATGGGGAGGGGAACCAATTTGAAAGTGTTACCTTTTCACCTTGCCATGTCTAGCTTCCGTTATCTGGGTGGCCTATGATTGGGCTCTGCTTCATAAATCTAGTCCGAATTGCATAAGGTGGGATAACCTTCCCCTGTCCTGGGTGGGCAGGGTCCAGACTTGTAAAATTAATATCCTAATAATAATCCTATTGTCACAAGTAGGCTTACATTAACACTGCAATGAAGTTACTGTGAAAAGCCCCTAGTCACCACATTCCGGCGCCTGTTCGGGTACACGGAGGGAGAATTCAGAATGTGTCCAAATTACCTAATAGCATGTCTTTCGGGACTTGTGGGAGGAAACCGGATCATCCGAAGGAAACCCACGCAGACACAGGGAGAACGGGCAAACTCCACGCAGATACATAGAAGATAGGAGAAGGAGGAGGCAGTGACCCAAGCCGGGAATCGAACCTGGGACCCTGGAATTGTGAAGCAACTGTGCTACCGTGCTGCCCATCCTCCCGAGATTTTTATTTATTTTTCAGTGTCTCCCCATTTTTCTCCCTAAATCTTTTTTTGTTAGGGTTAATAAGTTGGTAGCCTCCTTTATATGGGCGGATAAGTCCCCAAGGACTCAGAGGGCATTTCTTTAAAGGGACAGACAGCTGGGGGGGGGGTCTCGCGTACCCCAATTTGCATTTTGATTACTGGGCGGCCATTATTGAGAAGGTGTTGGGGTGGTTCAGTGAATCCGAGTTCCATACGGGGACAGATGGAAGCGTGTTTGTACAGGGGCTCGAGCTAAGGTGCGATGATAATGGCCTTGCTGTCGTTTTCTCCAGCAAGGTATTCTTCAAACCCAATGGTGGTATCCACTCTAAGGATATGGAAGCAATTTAGGCAACATTTTAGGCTTAGATCCATGTCATTGCTGGCCCCAATCTGTGATAACCAGCGATTTGTGCCGTTGAGCTTAGACTCGACATTTAGGTCATGGTGGGGGAGGGGGTCTTGAGAGATTTGGGGACTTATTTGTGGAGGGACGGTTTACCAGTCTGGAGAAGCTGTCGGCAAAGTTTCGACTCTGGGACAAATTTGTTCAGATACCTGCAGATTCGTATTTTGTGCAAAAGGCTTTTCCATCATTTCCCATGGCACCACCATCGTCAATGCTGAGGAGGATTCCACCTTTAGCAGAGTCTGGAGGGGAGAGTATTTCAGGTGTCTATGGGCAGATCCTGTAAGTGGAGTCGGCCACGGTGGATGGGGTTAAAGGGAGGTGGGAGGGGCAATTGGGACCTATCTTAGATGAGGCAGTGTGGAGCGAGGCCCTTCACAGGGTAAACTCCACATCTTCCTGTGCACGGCTCAGCTTGATCCAGCTTAAGATGGTACGTAGGCCAAACCTAACTAAGGCTAGTATGAGAGGTTTCTTTCTGGGGGTGGAAGACGAGTGTGAGCAGTGTTCTCGGCAGCGACCAATCGCATCCTATTCTAGTCATGTCCCAAGCTGGTAAGTTTTGGGTTGCCTTCTTCAATACACTGTCAGTGACTCTTTTTCTAAAAATGTATTTTATTACCAACATGTATCAAAACAGGTTACAGCGATTAAACACCCTAGGAAACATACTTCCCAACCATCAACTGTACAGATTTTTCCCCTTTTTCACCCCCCTCCCTCGTGACGAACAGCCCCTCAAACATAATCACAAACATGCCCCACCTTTCCTCAAACCCCCCTGAAGAGCCCTTTAACTCATTCTTTATCTTCTCTAATCGCAGGAAGTCGTACAGGTCACCCAACCAAGCAGCTACTCCCGGTGGCGATGCCGACCGCCACTGCAGCAAAATCCGCCACCATGCAATCAGAGAGACGAAGGCCACGACATCGGCCTTCCTCCTCTCCATGAGCTCCAGATTCTCTGAAACCCCAAATATCGCCACCAAAGGGTCCAGATCCACTTCCTCCTCCACTATCCTGGCTAAGACCGTGTTCCCAATTTTTCACAACCCCACAACACGTGCGCGTGATTCGCTGGCCCCCGTCTACACCTCTCACACTCATCTGCTAACCCCTGAAAGAACCAACTCATTCTCGCCCGAGTCATGTGCACCCTGTGCATCACCTCATCAGGCTCATCCTTGCACAAGAGGAGGTCCCATTTACTCTACGCAGTGCCTCACTCCATACTCCCCAATTGATTTCCCCTCCCAACTTTGCTTCCCATTTCTCCTTGATTTTCACCACCCGCTCGCCTCCCTGCTCCCCCAGCCACTTGTATGTATCCCCAATTCTTCCCTCCCCTTCCACATCCGAAAGCAGCAGTAGCTCCAGCAGGGTGTCTCCAGGCAACCTAGGGAATCCCCTCCCGATCTTTCACGCAAAGTCCCTAACCTGCAGATACCTGGGGCTCCCCCTGGCAGTCCTTAGCTCCTCCAGACTGGCGATCCCTTCCTCCAAATACAGATCCCTCACCTTGACCAGCCCCACCTCCCTCCACCTCCAGGATACACTATCCATCCCCCCGGCTCAAACCCATGATTCTCGCACGGCGATAGCGCCGACATCCCTTCCACCCGAAAATGCCTCCTCAAGTGATTCCATATCTTCACTGTGGACTGCACCACCGGGCTCCTTGAATACCTACTCAGAGCCATTGGCAACGCTGCCATCACCATAGCCCTCAAACTAGACGCCTTAAAAGATTCCTCCTCCATCCTAACCCACTCTACCCCTTCTCCTTTCCACCACCGCCGCACCTTGTCCACATTCGCCGCCCAATAATAAAGAAGTAAGTTTGGCAACGCCAACACCCACTGCTGCCTCAGCCTCTGTAGCAGGATCCTCCCCACCCTCGGCACCTTACCCGCCCATACAAAGTCAGAAATGATCGTGTCCACTTTCCAAAAAAAGGCCTTTGGTATAAAGATCAGGAGAGCTTGAAAGATAAGCAAGAACCTCGGCAGAATATAAATTTCCACCACTTGGACCCGCCCCACCAGTGTTAAGTGCAGTGTATCCCACCTCTTAAGATCCTCCATAGCCTCCTCCACCACCTTTGTTAAGTTCCATTTATGAAGCCCGTCCATCCCCTCGCTACCTGAATCCCCAAATACCTAAACCTCCTCGCTACCGTAAATGGCATCCCGCCTAAATTAGCCCACTGTGCCAGCTCATTCACCGGGAATACCTCGCTTTTCCCTACATTCAGCTTGTACCCTGAGAACCCTCCAAACCTCCCCAGCAGGCTCATAAACCTTCCCATACTCTCCAACGGATCTGAAACATGCAGCAAGAGGTCATTGGCATAGAGCAACACCTTATGCTCCCTCTGTCCCCTCATAATCCCTTGCCACTCTGCTGACCCCCTTAGAGCCATCGCCAATGGCTCTATGGCCAGCGCAAACAGCAGGGGCCATGTTAGCGATTTTTAACGTCAATCTGGAGCTTTGTCCTTTGGGGTGTCAGACTCGCTGGGGCTGCAGACGGGGGTGAAGGCGGATGTCCTCACCGTTGCCTCGTAAATATTTCAGAGATGAGTTCTGCTGGGGTGGAGGTCTTCTACTCCGCCCAGCGCCTTGGTCTGGTTGGGTGACCTCATGGAATTTTTGTAATTGGAGAAGGTCAACTACACGGTCGGGTCAGTTGAGAGGTTCTACTTGAGATGGCAGTCATTGATTTCCTTCTTAAAGAGTTGGTCACCGTCAGTTGTTAGTGGGGCGGTTGTTTTTTAGTTTATTGAGGGGAGAGGGGTTTTCTCTTTTGGATGAGATTTATATAGTTGGTTGGATTTGGGCTATATTTTGTATTGTATACTATCTGTCTTTTGTGTTGTTACTTTGTTATAAGTTTGTTGTAAATAAACATTCTTAGATCATAGAATCGCCACAGTGCAGAAGGAGGCCATTCAGCCAGCGGGTCTGCATCGACCCTCCGAAAGAGACCCCTACCCAGGCCCATTCCCCCACCCTATCCCCGCAAACCTGCCTAGGGACAATTTAACAGATCCAATCCACCTAACCGGCACATCTTTGGACTGTGGGAGGAAGCCAGAGCACCTAGAGGAAACCCACGCAAACACGGGGAGAAAGTGCAAACTCCACAGTCGCCCGAGTTCGGAATCGACCTCAATAAAAATATTTTTTTTAAAAATGGGAATAAATCACTAATGGAATTTGAGATTTTCTCAGTTTGTATCGCTGAGCTACTCATTGAATAAACTGGCCGAGGCATTTAAAGGTTGTAATGTTTCATTATAGGCTGTTGCGATGGATGTCTGTGAGAAGGGCCAGTTGACATCCAGCATGGTGGATGATGTGTTCTTCATTGTGAAGAAGTGCATTGGCCGTGCTCTGGCGAGCTCAAACATTGACTGCCTGTGTGCCATGATCAACCATTCCACCACTTTACTGGAGTCAGATTTCAGGTAATCAAGGAACATGAAACCGCACACTCCTCGTCATTAATGTTAAAATGTTTATTGGCACCCCCAAGGCATACCAATCTATACTATTGTCTCGCACATTTTGGCAGTGAGATCAGCAATTTATTCTGTTTGATGGTACATAGTGTAAAGTTTAAATGTGTACCATCAAAATAAAATGTTAATCGACTGTCGCAAACAATGAACCTCGTGTAATTTAGATTGCAATGGTAAATTTGGGAAACACTCCGCATCTGTGGAAATGGGAAGGGAGGGTTAGGGATTCAGGGCGATGACTTTCATAGGTTCTGGCAGAATGTTGCTGACTTGAAACATGAAGTCTCCCTTCCGCTCTCCACAGAGGCTGTCTGATCTGAGTGTTTCCAGCATATTATTTCCGATTTCCAGCACCTACAGTGTTTTCCATCTTCCATTTGTGGAAGCTGCAACAATGCAACATCAGGCTGTTAAAACATTGACATCTGTTGGGAATAGTATCCCTGTCTCTGAGCTGGGTGCCACATGTTGCCTTTTCCAGAGATATGTCGCAATTCAGAAGTGTGGTTTTCTTTGATTTCGACTTTTCCTGGCTCTCACAGAGTAGTCTTTTTGAGATTGATACTTGGTGCTTTGGGGAATTGACCCTGTGTTCTCCACCTACAATAATGTCATGTGTTGGCCTGTTGCAACTTCAATATTTCTGTAATCTTCAATGCTGCTTTCCCCTACTCTCGCCCCTCCCCCTCACTGCTTTCCCATGCTCCGACTGCTTACCGTGCCGCTTTCTCTAGCTGCTTCCCCCCTCCACTCTCGCCGCTACCACCGCACCCTCACTGCTTTCCACACGCTCCCGCTGCTTACCCTGCCACATGCCCCCGCTCTCGCCTCATCCCCCCCGCTCTCGCCTCATCCCCCCCGCTCTCGCCTCATCCCCCCGCTCTCGCCTCATCCCCCCGCTCTCGCCTCATCCCCCCACTCGCGCCTCATCCCCCCCGCTCTCGCCTCATCCCCCCGCTCTCGCCGCATCCCCCCGCTCTCACCTCATCCCCCCGCTCTCGCCTCATCTCCCCGCTCTCGCTGCATCCCCCCGCTCTCACCTCATCCCCCCGCTCTCACCTCATCCCCCCGCTCTCGCCTCATCCCCCCGCTCTCGCCTAATCCCCCCGCTCTCGCCTCATCCCTCCGCTCTCACCGCATCCCACCCGCGCTCGCTGCATCCCCCCCGCTCTCGCCACATCCCCTCCGCTCTTGCTGCTTCTCCCACCACACTCCCCCGCTCTCGTCGCCTCACCCCTGCACTTGCCACTTCCCCTACTTTTTCCACTAACCCCCCCCCCCCTCGCAGCGTTCCCTCCTACCCATCGCCACCCTCGCATCTTTCTCCCCACTATCGTTGCTTCTCCCAACTGACACAACTTACCTCTGCTTACGACTAACACTTGAGTGCACCTACGATTGGGCACCACTCACCACCACCGTCTCAAGGACAATTCGGGATGGACAATAAATTGACACAATAAAGTTGATGCCCACATCCCAGAAATTAACAAATAATGGGTCAGTGATGGTACAGGAGGCAACTCTGGGCCAGTGATAGGACAGGAGGAATCTCTGGGTCAGTGATGGTACAGGAGGATTCTCTGGGTCAGTGATGGTACAGGAGGAATCTCTGGGTCAGTGATGGTACAGGAGGAATCTCTGGGTCAGTGATGGTACAGGAGGAATCTCTGGGTCAGTGATGGTACAGGAGGCAACTCTGGGCCAGTGATAGGACAGGAGGAATCTCTGGGTCAGTGATGGTACAGGAGGAATCTCTGGGTCAGTGATGGTACAGGAGGAATCTCTGGGTCAGTGATGGTACAGGAGGCAACTCTGGGCCAGTGATAGGACAGGAGGATTCTCTGGGTCAGTGATAGGACAGGAGGAATCTCTGGGCCACTGATAGGACAGGAGGATTCACTGGGCCGGTGATAGGACAGGAGGAATCTCTGAGTCTGTGATGGTACAGGAGGAATCTCTGGGTCAGTGATGGTACAGGAGGAATCTCTGGGTCAGTGATGGTACAGGAGGAATCACTGGGCCAGTGATGGTACAGGAGGAATCTCTGGGTCAGTGATGGTACAGGAGGAATCTCTGGGTCTTGATAGGGCAGGAGGCATCTCGGAGTCAGTGATGGTACAGCAGGAATCTCTGGGCCAGTGATAGGACAGGAGGAATCTCTGGGCCAGTGATAGGGCAGGGGGAATCTCTGACTCAGTGATGGTACAGGAGGAATCTCTGGGTCAGTGATGGCACAGGAGGAATCTCTGAGTCGGTGATGGTACAGGAGGATTCTCTGGGCCAGTGATAGGACAGGAGGAATCTCTGGGACAGTGATGGTACAGGAGGAATCTCTGGGCCAGTGATGGTAAAGGAGGAATCTCTGAGTCAGTGATGGTACAGGAGGAATCTCTGAGTCAGTGATGGTACAGGAGGAATCTCTGGGTCAGTGATGTTACAGGAGGAATCTCTGGGTCAGTGATGGTACAGGAGGAATCTCTGGGTCAGTGATGGTACAGGAGGAATCTCTGGGTCAATGATGGTACAGGAGGAATCTCTGGGTCAGCGATGGTACAGGAGGAATCTCTGGGCCAGTGATGGTACAGGAGGATTGTCTGTGTCAGTGATGGTACAGGAGGAATCTCTGGGTCAGTGATGGTACAGGAGGATTCTCTGGGTCAGTGATGGTACAGGAGGAATCTCTGGGTCAGTGATGGTACAGGAGGAATCTCTGGGTCAGTGATGGTACAGGAGGAATCTCTGGGTCAGTGATGGTACAGGAGGAATCTCTGGGTCAGTGATGGTACAGGAGGAATCTCTGGGTCAGTGATGGTACAGGAGGAATCTCTGTGTCAGTGATGGTACAGGAGGATTCTCTGGGCCAGTAATAGGACAGGAGGAATCTCTGAGTCTGTCATGGTACAGGAGGATTCTTTCGGCCGGTGATAGGACAGGAGGAATCTCTGGGCCAGTGATAGGACAGGAGGAATCTCTGGGCCACTGATAGGACAGGAGGATTCACTGGGCCGGTGATAGGACAGGAGGAATCTCTGAGTCTGTGATGGTACAGGGGGAACCTCTGGGTCAGTGATAGGACAGGAGGAATCTCTGAGTCTGTGATGGTACAGGAGGAATCACTGGGCCAGTGATGGTACAGGAGGAATCTCTGGGTCAGTGATGGTACAGGAGGAATCTCTGGGTCAGTGATGGTACAGGAGGAATCTCTGGGTCAGTGATGGTACAGGAGGAATCTCTGGGTCAGTGATGGTACAGGAGGAATCTCTGGGTCAGTGATGGTACAGGAGGAATCTCTGGGCCAGTGATAGGGCAGGAGGAATCTCTGGGCCAGTGATGGTACAGGAGGCATCTCTGGGCCAGTGATGGTACAGGAGGAATCTCTGAGTCTGTGATGGTTCAGGAGGAATCTCTGGGTCAGTGATGGTACAGGATGAATCTCTGGGTCAGTGATAGGACAGGAGGCATCTCTGGGCCAGTGATAGGACAGGAGGCTACTCTGGATCAGTGATGGTACAGGAGGATTCTCTGGGTCAGTGATGGTACAGGAGGAATCTCTGGGTCAGTGATGGTACAAGAGGAATATCTGAGTCAGTGATGGTAAAGGAGGAATCTCTGGGTCAGTGATGGAACAAGAGGATTCTCTGAGTCAGTGATGGTAAAGGAGGGATCTCTGAGTCGGTGATGGTACAGGAGGATTCTCTGGGTCAGTGATGGTACAGGAGGAATCTCTGAGTCAGTGATAGGACAGGAGGAATCTCTGAGTCAGTGATGGTACAGGAGGAATCTCTGAGTCAGTGATAGGACAGGACACATCTCTGGGCCAGTGATAGGACAGGAGGCTACTCTGGGTCAGTGATGGTACAGGAGGATTCTCTGGGTCAGTGATGGTACAGGAGGAATCTCTGGGTCAGTGATCGGACAGGAGGAATCTCTGGATCAGTGATAGGCAGGAGGAATCTCTGGGTAAGTGATGGTACAGGAGGAATCTGTGAGTCTGTGATGGTGCAGGAGGATTCTCTGGGCCAATGATAGGACAGGAGGAATCTCTGGGCCAGTGATGGTACAGGAGGATTCTCTGGGCCAGTGATAGGACAGGAGGAATCTCTGGGCCAGTGATAGGACAGGAGGAATCTCTGGGCCAGGGATAGGACAGGAGGAATCTCTGAGTCTGTGATGGTACAGGAGGATTCTCTGGGCCAGTAATAGGACAGGAGGAATTTCTGAGTCTGTCATGGTACAGGAGGATTCTCTCGGCCGGTGATAGGACAGGAGGAATCTCTGGGCCAGTGATAGGACAGGAGGAATCTCTGGGCCACTGATAGGACAGGAGGAATCTCTGGGCCGGTGATAGGACAGGAGGAATCTCTGAGTCTGTGATGGTACAGGGGGAACCTCTGGGTCAGTGATAGGACAGGAGGAATCTCTGAGTCTGTGATGGTACAGGAGGAATCTCTGGGCCAGTGATAGGGCAGGAGGAATCTCTGAGTCTGTGATGGTACAGGAGGAATTTCTGGGTCAGTGATAGGACAGGAGGAATCACTGGGCCAGTGATGGTACAGGAGGATTCTCTGGGTCAGTGATGGTACAGGAGGAATCTCTGGGCCAGTGATGGTACAGGACGAATCTCTGGGTCAGTGATAGGACAGGAGGAATCTCTGAGTCGGTGTTGGTACAGGAGGATTCTCTGGGCCAGTGATAGGACAGGAGGAATCTCTGAGTCAGTGATAGGGCAGGAGGAATCTCTGCGCCGGTGATAGGACAGGAGGAATCTCTGAGTCAGTGATAGGGGAGGAGGAATCTCTGGGTCCATGATAGAATAGGAGGTATCTGGTTCAGTGATAGGACAGGAGTAATCTCGGAGTCAGTGATGGTATAGGAGGCATCTCTGAGTCAGTGATAGGGCAGGAGGAATCTCTGAGTCAGTGATGGTGCAGGAGGAATCTCTGGGCCAGTGATGGTACAAGAGGAATCTCTGGGTCAGTGATGGTACAGGAGGAATCTCTCGGTCAGTGATGGTACAGGAGGAATCTCTGGGCCAGTGATGGTACAGAAGGAATCTCTGGTCCAGTGATAGGACAGGAGGAATCTCTGGGTCAGTGATAGGATAGGAGGAATCTTTGGGTCAGTGATGGTACAGGAGGAATCTCTGGGTCAGTGATAGGACAGGAGGCATCTGGGCCAGTGATGGTACAAGAGGAATCTCTGGGTCAGTGATAGGACCGGAGGAATCTCTCGCTCAGTGATGGTACAGGAGGAATCTCTGGGCCAGTAATGGAACAGGAGGAATCTCTGGGCCAGTGATAGGACAGGAGGAATCTCTGAGTCAGTGATGGTACAGGAGGCATCTCTGGGCCAGTGATGGTCCAGGAGGAATCTCTGGGTCAGTGATGGTAAAGGAGGGATCTCTGGGCCAGTGATGGTTCTTGGAGGATTCTCTGGGTCAGTGATGGTACAGGAGGAATCTCTGAGTCGGTGATGGTACAGGAGGATTCTCTGGGTCAGTGATGGTACAGGAGGAATCTCTGGGTCAGTGATGGCACAGGAGGAATCTCTGGGTCAGTGATGGCACAGGAGGAATCTCTGGGTCAGTGGTGGTACAGGAGGAATCTCTGGGTCAGTGATGGGACAGGAGGAATCTCTGAGTCAGTGATGGTACAGGAGGAATCTCTGAGTTAGTGATAGGACAGGACGCATCTCTGGGCCAGTGATAGGACAGGAGGCTACTCTCGGTCAGTGATGGTACAGGAGGATTCTCTGGGTCAGTGATCGTACAGGAGGAATCTCTGGGTCACTGATAGGACAGGAGGAATCTCTGGGTCAGTGATAGGACAGGAGGCATCTCTGGGCCAGTGATAGGACAGGAGGATTCTCTGGGTCAGTGATGGTAAAGAAGCATTCTCTGGGCCAATGATAGGACTGGAGGATTCTCTGGGTCAGTGATGGTACAAGAGGAATCTCTGGGCCAGTGATGGTCCAGGAGGGATCTCTGAGTCAGTGATGGTCCAGGGGGAATCTCTGAGTCAGTGATGGTACAGGAGGCTTCTCTGGGTCAGTGATGGTACAGGAGGAATCTCTGGGTCAGTGATGGTACAGGAGGATTCTCTGGGTCAGTGATGGTACAGGAGGAATCTCTGCGCCAGTGATGGTACAGGAGGAATCTCTGGGTCAGTGATGGTACAGGAGGAATCTCTGGGCCAGTGATGGTACAGAAGGAATCTCTGGGCCAGTGATAGGACAGGAGGAATCTCTGGGTCAGTGATAGGATAGGAGGAATCTTTGGGTCAGTGATGGTACAGGAGGAATCTCTGGGTCAGTGATAGGACGGGAGGCATCTCTGGGCCAGTGATGGGACAGGAGGATTCTCTGGGTCAGTGATGGTAAAGAAGGAATCTCTGGGCCAATGATAAGACAGGAGGAATCTCTGGTCCACTGATGGTACAAGAGGAATCTCTGGGTCAGTGATAGGACCGGAGGAATCTCTCGCTCAGTGATGGTACAGGAGGAATCTCAGGGCCAGTGATGGAACAGGAGGAATCTCTGGGCCAGTGATAGGACAGGAGGAATCTCTGAGTCAGTGATGGTACATGAGGCATCTCTGGGTCAGTGATGGTCCAGGAGGAATCTCTGGGTCAGTGATGGTACAAGAGGAATCTCTGGGCCAGTGATGGTACAGGAGGAATCTCTGGGCCAGTGATAGGGCAGGAGGAATCTCTGGGCCAGTGATAGGACAGGAGGCTACTCTGGGTCAGTGATAGGACAGGAGGATTCTCTGGGTCAGTGATGGTACAGGAGGAATCTCTGCGCCAGTGATGGTACAAGAGGAATCTCTGGGCCAGTGATGGTACAGGAGGAATCTCTGGGTCAGTGATGGTACAGGAGGAATCTCTGGGCCAGTGATAGGGCAGGAGGAATCTCTGGGCCAGTGATAGGACAGGAGGCTACTCTGGGTCAGTGATGGTACAGGAGGATTCTCTGGGTCAGTGATGGTACAAGAGGAATCTCTGAGTCAGTGATGGTTCAGGAGGAATCTCTGGGTCAGTGATGGTGCAGGAGGAATCTCTGGGCCAGTGATGGTACAGGACTAATCTCTGGGTCAGTGATGGTACAGGAGGAATCTCTGGGTCATCCCTCCGCTCTCACCGCATCCCACCCGCGCTCGCTGCATCCCCCCCGCTCTCGCCACATCCCCTCCGCTCTTGCTGCTTCTCCCACCACACTCCCCCGCTCTCGTCGCCTCACCCCTGCACTTGCCACTTCCCCTACTTTTTCCACTACCCCCCCCCCCCCCCCCCTCGCAGCGTTCCCTCCTACCCATCGCCACCCTCGCATCTTTCTCCCCACTATCGTTGCTTCTCCCAACTGACACAACTTTCCTCTGCTTACCACTCACACTTGAGTGCACCTACGATTGGGCACCACTCACCACCACCGTCTCAAGGACAATTCGGGATGGACAATAAATTGACACAATAAAGTTGATGCCCACATCCCAGAAATTAACAAATAATGGGTCAGTGATGGTACAGGAGGCAACTCTGGGCCAGTGATAGGACAGGAGGAATCTCTGGGTCAGTGATGGTACAGGAGGATTCTCTGGGTCAGTGATGGTACAGGAGGAATCTCTGGGTCAGTGATGGTACAGGAGGAATCTCTGGGTCAGTGATGGTACAGGAGGAATCTCTGGGTCAGTGATGGTACAGGAGGCAACTCTGGGCCAGTGATAGGACAGGAGGAATCTCTGAGTCAGTGATGGTACAGGAGGAATCTCTGAGTCAGTGATAGGACAGGACACATCTCTGGGCCAGTGATAGGACAGGAGGCTACTCTGGGTCAGTGATGGTACAGGAGGATTCTCTGGGTCAGTGATGGTACAGGAGGAATCTCTGGGTCAGTGATAGGACAGGAGGAATCTCTGGATCAGTGATAGGCAGGAGGAATCTCTGGGTAAGTGATGGTACAGGAGGAATCTCTGAGTCTGTGATGGTGCAGGAGGATTCTCTGGGCCAATGATAGGACAGGAGGAATCTCTGGGCCAGTGATGGTACCGGAGGATTCTCTGGGCCAGTGATAGGACAGGAGGAATCTCTGGGCCAGTGATAGGACAGGAGGAATCTCTGGGCCAGCGATAGGACAGGAGGAATCTCTGAGTCTGTGATGGTACAGGAGGATTCTCTGGGCCAGTAATAGGACAGGAGGAATTTCTGAGTCTGTCATGGTACAGGAGGATTCTCTCGGCCGGTGATAGGACAGGAGGAATCTCTGAGTCTGTGATGGTACAGGGGGAACCTCTGGGTCAGTGATAGGACAGGAGGAATCTCTGAGTCTGTGATGGTACAGGAGGAATCTCTGGGCCAGTGATAGGGCAGGAGGAATCTCTGAGTCTGTGATGGTACAGGAGGAATTTCTGGGTCAGTGATAGGACAGGAGGAATCACTGGGCCAGTGATGGTACAGGAGGATTCTCTGGGTCAGTGATGGTACAGGAGGAATCTCTGGGCCAGTGATGGTACAGGACGAATCTCTGGGTCAGTGATAGGACAGGAGGAATCACTGGGCCAGTGATGGTACAGGAGGATTCTCTGGGTCAGTGATGGTACAGGAGGAATCTCTGGGCCAGTGATGGTACAGGACGAATCTCTGGGTCAGTGATAGGCCTGGAGGCATCTCTGGGCCAGTGATAGGACACGAGGATTCTCTGGGTTAGTGTTGGTAAAGGAGGACTCTCTGGGCCAATGATAGGAGAGGAGAAATCTCTGGGTCAGTGATGGTACAGGAGGAATCTCTGGGCCAGTGATAGGATAGGAGGAATCTTTGGGTCAGTGATAGGATAGGAGGAATCTTTGGGTCAGTGATGGTACAGGAGGAATCTCTGGGCCAGTGATAGGATAGGAGGAATCTTTGGGTCAGTGATAGGATAGGAGGAATCTTTGGGTCAGTGATGGTACAGGAGGAATCTCTGGGTCAGTGATAGGACAGGAGGCATCTGGGCCAGTGATGGTACAAGAGGAATCTCTGGGTCAGTGATAGGACCGGAGGAATCTCTCGCTCAGTGATGGTACAGGAGGAATCTCTGGGCCAGTAATGGAACAGGAGGAATCTCTGGGCCAGTGATAGGACAGGAGGAATCTCTGAGTCAGTGATGGTACAGGAGGCATCTCTGGGCCATTGATGGTCCAGGAGGAATCTCTGGGTCAGTGATGGTAAAGGAGGGATCTCTGGGCCAGTGATGGTTCTTGGAGGATTCTCTGGGTCAGTAATGGTACAGGAGGAATCTCTGAGTCGGTGATGGTACAGGAGGATTCTCTGGGTCAGTGATGGTACAGGAGGAATCTCTGGGTCAGTGATGGCACAGGAGGAATCTCTGGGTCAGTGATGGCACAGGAGGAATCTCTGGGTCAGTGGTGGTACAGGAGGAATCTCTGGGTCAGTGATGGGACAGGAGGAATCTCTGAGTCAGTGATGGTACAGGAGGAATCTCTGAGTTAGTGATAGGACAGGACGCATCTCTGGGCCAGTGATAGGACAGGAGGCTACTCTCGGTCAGTGATGGTACAGGAGGATTCTCTGGGTCAGTGATCGTACAGGAGGAATCTCTGGGTCAGTGATAGGACAGGAGGAATCTCTGGGTCAGTGATAGGACAGGAGGCATCTCTGGGCCAGTGATAGGACAGGAGGATTCTCTGGGTCAGTGATGGTAAAGGAGCATTCTCTGGGCCAATGATAGGACTGGAGGATTCTCTGGGTCAGTGATGGTACAAGAGGAATCTCTGGGCCAGTGATGGTCCAGGAGGGATCTCTGAGTCAGTGATGGTCCAGGGGGAATCTCTGAGTCAGTGATGGTACAGGAGGCTTCTCTGGGTCAGTGATGGTACAGGAGGAATCTCTGGGTCAGTGATGGTACAGGTGGATGCTCTGGGTCAGTGATGGTACAGGAGGAATCTCTGCGCCAGTGATGGTACAGGAGGAATCTCTGGGTCAGTGATGGGACAGGAGGAATCTCTGGGTCAGTGATGGTACAGGAGGAATCTCTGGGCCAGTGATGGTACAAGAGGAATCTCTGGGTCAGTGATGGTACAGGAGGAATCTCTCGGTCAGTGATGGTACAGGAGGAATCTCTGGGCCAGTGATGGTACAGAATGAATCTCTGGGCCAGTGATAGGACAGGAGGAATCTCTGGGTCAGTGATAGGATAGGAGGCATCTCTGGGCCAGTGATGGGACAGGAGGATTCTCTGGGTCAGTGATGGTAAAGAAGGAATCTCTGGGCCAATGATAGGACAGGAGGAATCTCTGGTCCACTGATGGTACAAGAGGAATCTCTGGGTCAGTGATAGGACCGGAGGAATCTCTCGCTCACTGATGGTACAGGAGGAATCTCAGGGCCAGTGATGGAACAGGAGGAATCTATGGGCCAGTGATAGGACAGGAGGAATCTCTGAGTCAGTGATGGTACAGGAGGCATCTCTGGGTCAGTGATGGCCCAGGAGGAATCTCTGGGTCAGTGATGGTAAAGGAGGGATCTCTGGGCCAGTGATGGTTCTTGGAGGATTCTCTGGGTCAGTGATGGTACAGGAGGAATCTCTGAGTCGGTGATGGTACAGGAGGATTCTCTGGGTCAGTGATGGTACAGGAGGAATCTCTGGATCAGTGATGGCACAGGAGGAATCTCTGGGTCAGTGATGGCACAGGAGGAATCTCTGGGTCAGTGGTGGTACAGGAGGAATCTCTGGGTCAGTGATGGGACAGGAGGAATCTCTGAGTCAGTGATGGTACAGGAGGAATCTCTGAGTCAGTGATAGGACAGGACGCATCTCTGGGCCAGTGATAGGGCAGGAGGCTACTCTCGGTCAGTGATGGTACAGGAGGATTCTCTGGGTCAGTGATAGGACAGGAGACATCTCTGGGCCAGTGATAGTACAGGAGGATTCTCTGGGTCAGTGATGGTAAAGGAGGACTCTCTGGGCCAATGATAGGACTGGAGGATTCTCTGGGTCAGTGATGGTACAAGAGGAATCTCTGGGCCAGTGATGGTCCAGGAGGAATCTCTGAGTCAGTAATGGTCCAGGGGGAATCTCTGAGTCAGTGATGGTACAGGAGGCTTCTCTGGGTCAGTGATGGTACAGGAGGAATCTCTAGGTCAGTGATGGTACAGGAGGATTCTCTGGGTCAGTGATGGTACAGGAGGAATCTCTGCGCCAGTGATGGTACAAGAGGAATCTCTGGGCCAGTGATGGTACAGGAGGAATCTCTGGGTCAGTGATGGTACAGGAGGAATCTCTGGGCCAGTGATAGGGCAGGAGGAATCTCTGGGCCAGTGATAGGACAGGAGGCTACTCTGGGTCAGTGATGGTACAGGAGGATTCTCTGGGTCAGTGATGGTACAAGAGGAATCTCTGAGTCAGTGATGGTTCAGGAGGAATCTCTGGGTCAGTGATGGTGCAGGAGGAATCTCTGGGCCAGTGATGGTACAGGACTAATCTCTGGGTCAGTGATGGTACAGGAGGAATCTCTGGGTCAGTGATGGTACAGGAGGAATCTCTGGGTCAGTGATGGTACAGGAGGAATCTCTGGGTCAGTGATGGTACAGGAGGAATCTCTGGGTCAGTGATGGTACAGGAGGAACCTCTGGGTCAGTGATGGTACAGGAGGAATCTCTGGGTCAGTGATGGTACAGGAGGAATCTCTGGGCCAGTGATAGGGCAGGAGGAATCTCTGGGCCAGTGATGGTACAGGAGGCATCTCTGGGCCAGTGATGGTACAGGAGGAATCTCTGAGTCTGTGATGGTTCAGGAGGAATCTCTGGGTCAGTGATGGTACAGGATGAATCTCTGGGTCAGTGATAGGACAGGAGGCATCTCTGGGCCAGTGATAGGACAGGAGGCTACTCTGGGTCAGTGATGGTACAGGAGGATTCTCTGGGTCAGTGATGGGACAGGAGGAATCTCTGAGTCAGTGATGGTACAGGAGGAATCTCTGAGTCAGTGATAGGACAGGACGCATCTCTGGGCCAGTGATAGGACAGGAGGCTACTCTCGGTCAGTGATGGTACAGGAGGATTCTCTGGGTCAGTGATGGTACAGGAGGAATCTCCGGGTCAGTGATGGTACAGGAGGATTCTCTGGGTCAGCGACGGTACAGGGATAATCTCTGGGCCAGTGATGGTACAAGAGGAATCTCTGGGTCAGTGATGGTACAAGAGGAAACTCTGGGCCAGTGATAGGACAGGAGGAATCTCTGGGTCAGTGATAGGACAGGAGGAATCTCTCGGCCACTGATGGTGCAAGAGGAATCTCTGGGTCAGTGATGGTACAGGAGGAATCTCTGAGCCAGTGATGGTACAGGAGGCATCTCTGGGCCAGTGATGGTCCAGGAGGAATCTCTGAGTCAGTGATGGTACAGGAGGAATCTCTGGGCCAATGATAGGACAGGAGGAATCTCTGGGCCAGTGATGATACAAGAGGAATCTCTGGGCCAATGATATGACAGGAGGAATCTGTGGGTCAGTGATAGGACAGGAGGAATCTCTGGGCCAGTGATGGTACAAGAGGAATCTCTGGGTCAGTGATGGTCCAGGAGGAATCTCTGAGTCAGTGATGGCACAGGAGGAATCTCTGGGTCAGTGATGGCACAGGAGGAATCTCTGGGTCAGTGATGGTACAGGAGGAATCTCTGAGTTAGTGATAGGACAGGACGCATCTCTGGGCCAGTGATAGGACAGGAGGCTACTCTCGGTCAGTGATGGTACAGGAGGATTCTCTGGGTCAGTGATCGTACAGGAGGAATCTCTGGGTCACTGATAGGACAGGAGGAATCTCTGGGTCAGTGATAGGACAGGAGGCATCTCTGGGCCAGTGATAGGACAGGAAGATTCTCTGGGTCAGTGATGGTAAAGAAGCATTCTCTGGGCCAATGATAGGACTGGAGGATTCTCTGGGTCAGTGATGGTACAAGAGGAATCTCTGGGCCAGTGATGGTCCAGGAGGGATCTCTGAGTCAGTGATGGTCCAGGGGGAATCTCTGAGTCAGTGATGGTACAGGAGGCTTCTCTGGGTCAGTGATGGTACAGGAGGAATCTCTGGGTCAGTGAAGGTACAGGAGGATTCTCTGGGTCAGTGATGGTACAGGAGGAATCTCTGCGCCAGTGATGGTACAGGAGGAATCTCTGGGTCCGTGATGGTACAGGAGGAATCTCTGGGCCAGTGATGGTACAGAAGGAATCTCTGGGCCAGTGATAGGACAGGAGGAATCTCTGGGTCAGTGATAGGATAGGAGGAATCTTTGGGTCAGTGATGGTACAGGAGGAATCTCTGGGTCAGTGATAGGACGGGAGGCATCTCTGGGCCAGTGATGGGACAGGAGGATTCTCTGGGTCAGTGATGGTAAAGAAGGAATCTCTGGGCCAATGATAAGACAGGAGGAATCTCTGGTCCACTGATGGTACAAGAGGAATCTCTGGGTCAGTGATAGGACCGGAGGAATCTCCCGCTCAGTGATGGTACAGGAGGAATCTCAGGGCCAGTGATGGAACAGGAGGAATCTCTGGGCCAGTGATAGGACAGGAGGAATCTCTGAGTCAGTGATGGTACATGAGGCATCTCTGGGTCAGTGATGGTCCAGGAGGAATCTCTGGGTCAGTGATGGTACAAGAGGAATCTCTGGGCCAGTGATGGTACAGGAGGAATCTCTGGGCCAGTGATAGGGCAGGAGGAATCTCTGGGCCAGTGATAGGACAGGAGGCTACTCTGGGTCAGTGATAGGACAGGAGGATTCTCTGGGTCAGTGATGGTACAGGAGGAATCTCTGCGCCAGTGATGGTACAAGAGGAATCTCTGGGCCAGTGATGGTACAGGAGGAATCTCTGGGTCAGTGATGGTACAGGAGGAATCTCTGGGCCAGTGATAGGGCAGGAGGAATCTCTGGGCCAGTGATAGGACAGGAGGCTACTCTGGGTCAGTGATGGTACAGGAGGATTCTCTGGGTCAGTGATGGTACAAGAGGAATCTCTGAGTCAGTGATGGTTCAGGAGGAATCTCTGGGTCAGTGATGGTGCAGGAGGAATCTCTGGGCCAGTGATGGTACAGGACTAATCTCTGGGTCAGTGATGGTACAGGAGGAATCTCTGGGTCATCCCTCCGCTCTCACCGCATCCCACCCGCGCTCGCTGCATCCCCCCCGCTCTCGCCACATCCCCTCCGCTCTTGCTGCTTCTCCCACCACACTCCCCCGCTCTCGTCGCCTCACCCCTGCACTTGCCACTTCCCCTACTTTTTCCACTACCCCCCCCCCCCCCCCCCCTCGCAGCGTTCCCTCCTACCCATCGCCACCCTCGCATCTTTCTCCCCACTATCGTTGCTTCTCCCAACTGACACAACTTTCCTCTGCTTACCACTCACACTTGAGTGCACCTACGATTGGGCACCACTCACCACCACCGTCTCAAGGACAATTCGGGATGGACAATAAATTGACACAATAAAGTTGATGCCCACATCCCAGAAATTAACAAATAATGGGTCAGTGATGGTACAGGAGGCAACTCTGGGCCAGTGATAGGACAGGAGGAATCTCTGGGTCAGTGATGGTACAGGAGGATTCTCTGGGTCAGTGATGGTACAGGAGGAATCTCTGGGTCAGTGATGGTACAGGAGGAATCTCTGGGTCAGTGATGGTACAGGAGGAATCTCTGGGTCAGTGATGGTACAGGAGGCAACTCTGGGCCAGTGATAGGACAGGAGGAATCTCTGAGTCAGTGATGGTACAGGAGGAATCTCTGAGTCAGTGATAGGACAGGACACATCTCTGGGCCAGTGATAGGACAGGAGGCTACTCTGGGTCAGTGATGGTACAGGAGGATTCTCTGGGTCAGTGATGGTACAGGAGGAATCTCTGGGTCAGTGATAGGACAGGAGGAATCTCTGGATCAGTGATAGGCAGGAGGAATCTCTGGGTAAGTGATGGTACAGGAGGAATCTCTGAGTCTGTGATGGTGCAGGAGGATTCTCTGGGCCAATGATAGGACAGGAGGAATCTCTGGGCCAGTGATGGTACCGGAGGATTCTCTGGGCCAGTGATAGGACAGGAGGAATCTCTGGGCCAGTGATAGGACAGGAGGAATCTCTGGGCCAGCGATAGGACAGGAGGAATCTCTGAGTCTGTGATGGTACAGGAGGATTCTCTGGGCCAGTAATAGGACAGGAGGAATTTCTGAGTCTGTCATGGTACAGGAGGATTCTCTCGGCCGGTGATAGGACAGGAGGAATCTCTGAGTCTGTGATGGTACAGGGGGAACCTCTGGGTCAGTGATAGGACAGGAGGAATCTCTGAGTCTGTGATGGTACAGGAGGAATCTCTGGGCCAGTGATAGGGCAGGAGGAATCTCTGAGTCTGTGATGGTACAGGAGGAATTTCTGGGTCAGTGATAGGACAGGAGGAATCACTGGGCCAGTGATGGTACAGGAGGATTCTCTGGGTCAGTGATGGTACAGGAGGAATCTCTGGGCCAGTGATGGTACAGGACGAATCTCTGGGTCAGTGATAGGACAGGAGGAATCACTGGGCCAGTGATGGTACAGGAGGATTCTCTGGGTCAGTGATGGTACAGGAGGAATCTCTGGGCCAGTGATGGTACAGGACGAATCTCTGGGTCAGTGATAGGCCTGGAGGCATCTCTGGGCCAGTGATAGGACACGAGGATTCTCTGGGTTAGTGATGGTAAAGGAGGACTCTCTGGGCCAATGATAGGAGAGGAGAAATCTCTGGGTCAGTGATGGTACAGGAGGAATCTCTGGGCCAGTGATAGGATAGGAGGAATCTTTGGGTCAGTGATAGGATAGGAGGAATCTTTGGGTCAGTGATGGTACAGGAGGAATCTCTGGGCCAGTGATAGGATAGGAGGAATCTTTGGGTCAGTGATAGGATAGGAGGAATCTTTGGGTCAGTGATGGTACAGGAGGAATCTCTGGGTCAGTGATAGGACAGGAGGCATCTGGGCCAGTGATGGTACAAGAGGAATCTCTGGGTCAGTGATAGGACCGGAGGAATCTCTCGCTCAGTGATGGTACAGGAGGAATCTCTGGGCCAGTAATGGAACAGGAGGAATCTCTGGGCCAGTGATAGGACAGGAGGAATCTCTGAGTCAGTGATGGTACAGGAGGCATCTCTGGGCCAGTGATGGTCCAGGAGGAATCTCTGGGTCAGTGATGGTAAAGGAGGGATCTCTGGGCCAGTGATGGTTCTTGGAGGATTCTCTGGGTCAGTAATGGTACAGGAGGAATCTCTGAGTCGGTGATGGTACAGGAGGATTCTCTGGGTCAGTGATGGTACAGGAGGAATCTCTGGGTCAGTGATGGCACAGGAGGAATCTCTGGGTCAGTGATGGCACAGGAGGAATCTCTGGGTCAGTGGTGGTACAGGAGGAATCTCTGGGTCAGTGATGGGACAGGAGGAATCTCTGAGTCAGTGATGGTACAGGAGGAATCTCTGAGTTAGTGATAGGACAGGACGCATCTCTGGGCCAGTGATAGGACAGGAGGCTACTCTCGGTCAGTGATGGTACAGGAGGATTCTCTGGGTCAGTGATCGTACAGGAGGAATCTCTGGGTCAGTGATAGGACAGGAGGAATCTCTGGGTCAGTGATAGGACAGGAGACATCTCTGGGCCAGTGATAGGACAGGAGGATTCTCTGGGTCAGTGATGGTAAAGGAGCATTCTCTGGGCCAATGATAGGACTGGAGGATTCTCTGGGTCAGTGATGGTACAAGAGGAATCTCTGGGCCAGTGATGGTCCAGGAGGGATCTCTGAGTCAGTGATGGTCCAGGGGGAATCTCTGAGTCAGTGATGGTACAGGAGGCTTCTCTGGGTCAGTGATGGTACAGGAGGAATCTCTGGGTCAGTGATGGTACAGGTGGATGCTCTGGGTCAGTGATGGTACAGGAGGAATCTCTGCGCCAGTGATGGTACAGGAGGAATCTCTGGGTCAGTGATGGGACAGGAGGAATCTCTGGGTCAGTGATGGTACAGGAGGAATCTCTGGGCCAGTGATGGTACAAGAGGAATCTCTGGGTCAGTGATGGTACAGGAGGAATCTCTCGGTCAGTGATGGTACAGGAGGAATCTCTGGGCCAGTGATGGTACAGAATGAATCTCTGGGCCAGTGATAGGACAGGAGGAATCTCTGGGTCAGTGATAGGATAGGAGGCATCTCTGGGCCAGTGATGGGACAGGAGGATTCTCTGGGTCAGTGATGGTAAAGAAGGAATCTCTGGGCCAATGATAGGACAGGAGGAATCTCTGGTCCACTGATGGTACAAGAGGAATCTCTGGGTCAGTGATAGGACCGGAGGAATCTCTCGCTCAGTGATGGTACAGGAGGAATCTCAGGGCCAGTGATGGAACAGGAGGAATCTATGGGCCAGTGATAGGACAGGAGGAATCTCTGAGTCAGTGATGGTACAGGAGGCATCTCTGGGTCAGTGATGGCCCAGGAGGAATCTCTGGGTCAGTGATGGTAAAGGAGGGATCTCTGGGCCAGTGATGGTTCTTGGAGGATTCTCTGGGTCAGTGATGGTACAGGAGGAATCTCTGAGTCGGTGATGGTACAGGAGGATTCTCTGGGTCAGTGATGGTACAGGAGGAATCTCTGGATCAGTGATGGCACAGGAGGAATCTCTGGGTCAGTGATGGCACAGGAGGAATCTCTGGGTCAGTGGTGGTACAGGAGGAATCTCTGGGTCAGTGATGGGACAGGAGGAATCTCTGAGTCAGTGATGGTACAGGAGGAATCTCTGAGTCAGTGATAGGACAGGACGCATCTCTGGGCCAGTGATAGGGCAGGAGGCTACTCTCGGTCAGTGATGGTACAGGAGGATTCTCTGGGTCAGTGATAGGACAGGAGACATCTCTGGGCCAGTGATAGTACAGGAGGATTCTCTGGGTCAGTGATGGTAAAGGAGGACTCTCTGGGCCAATGATAGGACTGGAGGATTCTCTGGGTCAGTGATGGTACAAGAGGAATCTCTGGGCCAGTGATGGTCCAGGAGGAATCTCTGAGTCAGTAATGGTCCAGGGGGAATCTCTGAGTCAGTGATGTTACAGGAGGCTTCTCTGGGTCAGTGATGGTACAGGAGGAATCTCTAGGTCAGTGATGGTACAGGAGGATTCTCTGGGTCAGTGATGGTACAGGAGGAATCTCTGCGCCAGTGATGGTACAAGAGGAATCTCTGGGCCAGTGATGGTACAGGAGGAATCTCTGGGTCAGTGATGGTACAGGAGGAATCTCTGGGCCAGTGATAGGGCAGGAGGAATCTCTGGGCCAGTGATAGGACAGGAGGCTACTCTGGGTCAGTGATGGTACAGGAGGATTCTCTGGGTCAGTGATGGTACAAGAGGAATCTCTGAGTCAGTGATGGTTCAGGAGGAATCTCTGGGTCAGTGATGGTGCAGGAGGAATCTCTGGGCCAGTGATGGTACAGGACTAATCTCTGGGTCAGTGATGGTACAGGAGGAATCTCTGGGTCAGTGATGGTACAGGAGGAATCTCTGGGTCAGTGATGGTACAGGAGGAATCTCTGGGTCAGTGATGGTACAGGAGGAATCTCTGGGTCAGTGATGGTACAGGAGGAACCTCTGGGTCAGTGATGGTACAGGAGGAATCTCTGGGTCAGTGATGGTACAGGAGGAATCTCTGGGCCAGTGATAGGGCAGGAGGAATCTCTGGGCCAGTGATGGTACAGGAGGCATCTCTGGGCCAGTGATGGTACAGGAGGAATCTCTGAGTCTGTGATGGTTCAGGAGGAATCTCTGGGTCAGTGATGGTACAGGATGAATCTCTGGGTCAGTGATAGGACAGGAGGCATCTCTGGGCCAGTGATAGGACAGGAGGCTACTCTGGGTCAGTGATGGTACAGGAGGATTCTCTGGGTCAGTGATGGGACAGGAGGAATCTCTGAGTCAGTGATGGTACAGGAGGAATCTCTGAGTCAGTGATAGGACAGGACGCATCTCTGGGCCAGTGATAGGACAGGAGGAATCTCTGGGTCAGTGATGGTACAGGAGGAATCTATGGGTCAGTGATGGTACAGGAGGAATCTCTGGGTCAGTGATGGTGCAGGAGGAATCTCTGGGTCAGTGATATGACCGGAGGAATCTCTCGGCCACTGATGATGCAAGAGGAATCTCTGGGCCAGTGATGGAACAGGAGGAATCTCTGGGCCAGTGATAGGACAGGAGGAATCTCTGGGTCAGTGATAGGACAGGAGGAATCTCTGGGCCAGTGATGGTACAAGAGGAATCTCTGGGTCAGTGATGCTACAGGAGGCATCTCTGGGCCAGTGATGGGACAGGAGGAATCTCTGGGTCAGTGATAGGACAGGAGGAATCTCTGGGCCAGTGATGGTACAAGAGGAATCTCTGGGCCAGTGATAGGACAGGAGGAATCTCTGGGTCAGTGATAGGATAGGAGGAATCTTTGGGTCAGTGATGGTACAGGAGGATTCTCTGGGTCAGTGATGGTAAGGAAGGAATCTCTGGGCCAATGATGGTACAAGAGGAATCACTGGGTCAGTGATAGGACCGGAGGAATCTCTCGCTCAGTGATGGTACAGGAGGAATCTCTGGGCCAGTGATAGGACGGGCGGAATCTCTGGGTCTGTGATGGTATCGGTGGAATCTCTGGTTTAGGAAAAGGCCATAAAGCACAGGAAGATTGTGTCAGTTGCAAATAGTTGTTTTCAACAGATTTTTCTTTTCTAGCTTCAGCAGCAACTGGTCTGAGCAGTGTGTGATGGTACAAGAGGAATCTCTGGGCCAGTGATGGTCCAGGAGGAATCTCTGAGTCAGTAATGGTCCAGGGGGAATCTCTGAGTCAGTGATGGTACAGGAGGCTTCTCTGAGTCAGTGATGGTACAGGAGGAATCTCTAGGTCAGTGATGGTACAGGAGGATTCTCTGGGTCAGTGATGGTACAGGAGGAATCTCTGCGCCAGTGATGGTACAAGAGGAATCTTTGGGCCAGTGATGGTACAGGAGGAATCTCTGGGTCAGTGATGGTACAGGAGGAATCTCTGGGCCAGTGATAGGGCAGGAGGAATCTCTGGGCCAGTGATAGGACAGGAGGCTACTCTGGGTCAGTGATGGTACAGGAGGATTCTCTGGGTCAGTGATGGTACAAGAGGAATCTCTGAGTCAGTGATGGTTCAGGAGGAATCTCTGGGTCAGTGATGGTGCAGGAGGAATCTCTGGGCCAGTGATGGTACAGGACTAATCTCTGGGTCAGTGATGGTACAGGAGGAATCTCTGGGTCAGTGATGGTACAGGAGGAATCTCTGGGTCAGTGATGGTACAGGAGGAATCTCTGGGTCAGTGATGGTACAGGAGGAATCTCTGGGTCAGTGATGGTACAGGAGGAACCTCTGGGTCAGTGATGGTACAGGAGGAATCTCTGGGTCAGTGATGGTACAGGAGGAATCTCTGGGCCAGTGATAGGGCAGGAGGAATCTCTGGGCCAGTGATGGTACAGGAGGCATCTCTGGGCCAGTGATGGTACAGGAGGAATCTCTGAGTCTGTGATGGTTCAGGAGGAATCTCTGGGTCAGTGATGGTACAGGATGAATCTCTGGGTCAGTGATAGGACAGGAGGCATCTCTGGGCCAGTGATAGGACAGGAGGCTACTCTGGGTCAGTGATGGTACAGGAGGATTCTCTGGGTCAGTGATGGTACAGGAGGAATCTCTGGGTCAGTGATGGTACAGGAGGATTCTCTGGGTCAGCGACGGTACAGGGATAATCTCTGGGCCAGTGATGGTACAAGAGGAATCTCTGGGTCAGTGATGGTACAAGAGGAAACTCTGGGCCAGTGATAGGACAGGAGGAATCTCTGGGTCAGTGATAGGACAGGAGGAATCTCTCGGCCACTGATGGTGCAAGAGGAATCTCTGGGTCAGTGATGGTACAGGAGGAATCTCTGAGCCAGTGATGGTACAGGAGGCATCTCTGGGCCAGTGATGGTCCAGGAGGAATCTCTGAGTCAGTGATGGTACAGGAGGAATCTCTGGGCCAATGATAGGACAGGAGGAATCTCTGGGCCAGTGATGATACAAGAGGAATCTCTGGGCCAATGATATGACAGGAGGAATCTCTGGGTCAGTGATAGGACAGGAGGAATCTCTGGGCCAGTGATGGTACAAGAGGAATCTCTGGGTCAGTGATGGTCCAGGAGGAATCTCTGAGTCAGTGATGGTACAGGAGGAATCTCTGGGTCAGTGATAGGACAGGAGGAATCTCTGGGCCAGTGATAGGACAGGAGGAATCTCTGGGCCAGTGATGGTACAGGAGGAATCTCTGGGCCAATGATAGGACAGGAGGAATCTCTGGGTCAGTGATGGTAAAAGAGGAATCTCTGGGCCAGTAATGGTCCAGGAGGAATCTCTGAGTCAGTGATGGTACAGGGGGAATCTCTGAGTCAGTGATGGTACAGGAGGATTCTCTGGGTCAGTGATGATACAGGAGGAATCTCTGCGCCAGTGATGGTACAGGAGGATTCTCTGGGTCAGTGATGGTCCAGGAGGAATCTCTGGGTCAGTGATGGACAGGAGGAATCTCTCGGCCAGTGATGGTACAGGAGGAATTTCTGGGTCAGTGATAGGACATGAGGCATCTCTGGGCCAGTGATAGGACAGGAGGAATCTCTGGGTCAGTGATGGTACAAGAGGAATCTCTGGGTCAGTGATAGGACAGGAGGAATCTCTGGGCCAGTGATAGGACAGGAGGAATCTCTGGGTCAGTGATGGTTCAGGAGGATTCTCTGGGTCACCGATGGTACAGGAGGATTCTCTGGGTCAGCGATGGTACAGGAGGAATCTCTGGGCCAGTGATAGGACAGGAGGAATCTCTGGGTCAGTGATGGTACAGGAGGAATCTATGGGTCAGTGATGGTACAGGAGGAATCTCTGGGTCAGTGATGGTGCAGGAGGAATCTCTGGATCAGTGATATGACCGGAGGAATCTCTCGGCCACTGATGATGCAAGAGGAATCTCTGGGCCAGTGATGGAACAGGAGGAATCTCTGGGCCAGTGATAGGACAGGAGGAATCTCTGGGTCAGTGATAGGACAGGAGGAATCTCTGGGCCAGTGATGGTACAAGAGGAATCTCTGGGTCAGTGATGCTACAGGAGGCATCTCTGGGCCAGTGATGGGACAGGAGGAATCTCTGGGTCAGTGATAGGACAGGAGGAATCTCTGGGCCAGTGATGGTACAAGAGGAATCTCTGGGCCAGTGATAGGACAGGAGGAATCTCTGGGTCAGTGATAGGATAGGAGGAATCTTTGGGTTAGTGATGGTACAGGAGGATTCTCTGGGTCAGTGATGGTAAGGAAGGAATCTCTGGGCCAATGATGGTACAAGAGGAATCACTGGGTCAGTGATAGGACCGGAGGAATCTCTCGCTCAGTGATGGTACAGGAGGAATCTCTGGGCCAGTGATAGGACGGGCGGAATCTCTGGGTCTGTGATGGTATCGGTGGAATCTCTGGTTTAGGAAAAGGCCATAAAGCACAGGAAGATTGTGTCAGTTGCAAATAGTTGTTTTCAACAGATTTTTCTTTTCTAGCTTCAGCAGCAACTGGTCTGAGCAGTGTGTAGCTCATTCATTCAATGTGTATTCATAGCATGTCTTTACATCTGCTGCTTTGCTGTTTTGGAACATCATGTCACAGATTCTCATGTTGTAAAGTGTTGTGAGATGTTTCTGTTGTTCAGGGAGGTGCTCTATAACAAGCTGCGAATGGGATTCCCAGCCACCACTTTTCAGGACATACAGCGAGGTGTGACCAGTGCTGTGAATATCATGCATTCCAGCCTGCAACAGGGCAAATTTGACACCAAGGGAATTGAAAGCACAGATGAAGCCAAGCAATCCTTTTTGGTATGTGATTTTTCAATATACGCTTCCCTCTGCTTGGAAAGTTGTTTGCCTGTTGTGTTATACCTCCCTCTGCTGTCAGCAGGCTGCCAGTGAGAAATCATTCTGCCGAGCATCGTGGTTTGTCTCCACAACCTTGCAAAGAATCACTCACCCAGAGATGACCGTTTTTTTGAATGCAAATTTTGTGCTCAGCTGAGGACTGAGACCATTTTCATTTGGCAGACCGCAATGTAACATGAGGTGCTCCTAAACACTTGGTGTCTCCAGGCACCATTGTCACAAGCTTTGTGATAGTTCATTGTGGTCACTAAACAATGGCTTGACTTTGACCAGGACCCTATGCCTTTTCAGTGTTGCCGACTTCCTCCTTTCACAGGCTTGCAATTGTGTTTAAGGGTAGTTGGTGGTTAGAGTGAACCATTTTCCCTTCAGGTATCGAGTGTTGGCATGGAGGGCTCCTTGTCAGGTATAACGCAATTATCTGCAGAGTAAAGCTTTGCTCTTTCTTGCCCTAACAATGTGGCTTGTCCTAATCTGAGTACCCACCACTGGACCAGTGTAACATCCCTTTCCCACCTATTCTCCCGAATGTAACTGCTCATTTGGTGCAGTTTTGTGCTTGCTGAACTCATTTCATGTTGGACTTCTGAAGACCATTAGCCTGGGTTTGATTTATGCCCAGGGAATGAATCTCCCATGTCTTACTTAGCACCAGCCAGTTTCAGAAATGAGCTTCCTGAACTATTGTCATAAGCGTGTCACATACTCCTCTCATTATTTGATGGGTGTTGTGTATTTGTCCAGCTCATTATTCTAATTTGCTATCTTGTTTCATTTAGGTGACTCTGAATAATGTGGAAATGTGCAGTGAAAATCTTCTGACCTTGAAAAAGACCCTGGAGGTATGAAAATATCAATTGCAAGGTATTACGAACCCGAATCCCGACAGTTGCTAGGATAATGGACAGAAACCCCAATATTTTATTTAATTTGTAAGATTGTGAGGAAAGGATACCTGGCTCCAGGAGTGATTTCACACAAAATAGGGAAATGGTACATTAAAACAAACTTAATTATTAACACAGTATTACTAACTTTAACATCATAAATACAATCGGTGGGATTCTCCATTGCCTGACTCCGAAATTGGGAACGACGATCAGGCGCAGAATGGCTAAATCTGCCATTCGATGCCGAAATCATAGCAGGTGCCGGTTTGACGTTGGGTCGCAATGCTCCACCCCCTCCAAATTGGCGCCATTGAGACGTGTGCCGTGCACAGTCGCAACCCTGTTGGAATGTCATTAGCGGGCCCAACTGCTATGCTCCGCCTCTGATGGGCCGAGTTCCTGACGGCGTGGGCCACGTGTGGTCTCTCCGGTCGTGAGCCGGGCATGGCGGCTGCGGAGAGAGAGCGCGGGCGTGCAGACAATGTCCAGCGCCGTCACACTTGGCCGAGATCTATGCCGCTGGCTGGGAGACTTCTGCCAGGGCTGAGTGGAGTAGTGGGGGGTGGCCAGGAGGTGGGCTGTGGCATTGGGGTGGGCGGGTATGCAGTCCAGCACAGTCGGCATCATCTTTTCCGACGTGATCAGTGCAAGTGTGGCGGATGTAGGCAGCACGGACCTAGCGATTTTCCAACCGTTTTCCGAGCGTTCCGCTGGTGTTTCATGACGCGTCGGTGCTAGCCTCTCACCAGTAGCAGAATCGGTGTGGGTTTCGGGCTGATTTTCCCGTCGTGAAATACCACGGATCATCCGTTGGCATTGGCACTTAGCCTCAGGAACGGAGAATTCAGCCCAATAGCTTTCAGTTACTAGATAAACAATGATTGACAATGAAACAATCATTACTGCTATCTTTATCTCCACTGAAACAAAACCTATCTCAGGTCAAAATGCACTTTTAAATGCATTTAGCAGACTCTGGAATACTTGCTATAAAGAGCTATCTTGGATAAACCACTTTGAAAAAGAGAAATCTTTTGAGACTGTTTGAAAGAGAGAGACCTGACACCCTGTCAGAATAATGCAGAATTTCTGGCTTGTGCAGCCCAAGCTCCTCCCATTAGTTACATCATCTTACTAAGGTGAACACAATGTCTCTAATTATCTACTCCACATGGAACTCTCTTTATATAAAGAAAAGTCCATCAGCTCATCTTCAGCGAACAGTATTCATGGCGGGAATTAATTATGGTCTTACTTTTATGGTACTTTAATTGCACCTCTGTTTCCAAAAAGTGTCTGCTGCCTTTCAAACCAGGATTTTTAAAAACATGACTGCAGCAGTCACATTCTATCCCAGGCGTTTAACCTTAACTGCACCAAATACATCTGAAATCCCCACAAAGGACAGACATTTTGTTCCCGGATTAACGTTCTTTGAGTTCTCTTCATTTATGGAAGAAGCAGCCAGCAGGGTAAGGTAGAGTCCTGCGATAATCCACCAGCATCGGACCTGAGTGACCCTTCATTACTTGATCAGCTTTATCATTGTGCATTTAGAGACTTGTCAACTTTGGATTTAACTGTGATGCTGTGCAATCTGTCACCAGGCATTAACTGTACACGTGCTGATGCTCACTATACCGTACTCTAATTGAGGTCAAGCAGCTAATTGTTTTCTTGCTGCACGATTACCATTTCTCCCTGCCTATGCACAGTTATTCACCAAGGGTACTGTACTCAGTTAGGCATGTCTGCTATTTGAGAAAAAGGGGTGTGCAGCAACTGTAGTGCACTCCAATTTCAACGGCGATGATGTCAAACCAAACCAGCCAAGTTTCAAATTCTACTTGCTTCTCCATCTGTCAATCTCTCTCCTGGCCAAATGAGAAAGTCTGGCTGGGCCACAGCTTGGAAACAATTTTTTTTTTTTTTTTTGCCAGTTTTATCTGCTCCTCACCTGAGGGTACTGCTTCATACTAGGAATGGTGTCATAGAAGTCACCAGTCTTTCACTGCGGCGGAAGCAGGATTGTAAGCTGCAATGGTTTAATGAAGTAATGTATGCCTCTCCACAGAGTGACTGTACAAAGCTGTTCAGCCAAGGTCTGGGAGCGGAGCTGGCTCAAGCAAAGATTGACAGCTGCCTGTCGGACCTGGCAGCCGTTTCCAACAAATTTAAGGACCTCCTGCAGGTGAGTTTGTCATAAGGGAATAGTGTAGATGGGCTTTAGAGTGGTTTCACAGATCGGCGCAACATCGAGGGCCGAAGGGCCTGTACTGCGCTGCAATGTTCTATGTTCAAACTTTGCCGAATATTGTCTTTTAATGAGTTCATTGCAGACCCCAAAATGAATACAAACCACTCAATAATAGAATTGTTATGGTACAGAATGAGGCTATTTGGTCTATCGTGTCTACACCCCCTCTCCAAACGAGCATTAAGACTTAGTGCCTTTTCCCCGTATCTCTGCACATCGTTTATATTCAAATTATTATCTAATGCCCTCGAGGATGCCTCGAGTATAAACTGCCTCCACCACATCACCAGACAGTGCATTCCAGACCCAAACTAGTTGTTGTGTGCAAAAGTTTGTTCTCACATCACATTTGCTTCTTTTGCAAATCACTTTGAATCTGTGCCCTCTTGTTCTTGATCATTTTACAAGCAGGTACGGTTACTCGCTATCTACTCTGTTCAGTCCCCTCATGATTTTGAACATATCTCCCCATGGCCTTGTTCCCGACCACTCCAATCTATCCTCATCCTTGTATTATGATCCTGACAGTTGCTAGGATACTGGACAGAAACCCCAATATTTTCTTTTAATTTTGCAAGACTAAAGAAAGGATACTTCGCTCCAGAAGTGATTTCATGCAAAATGTGGATTTGGTGTATTAAAACAAACTTTATTACTAACCCAGTATTAAAATATTTTTAACATCACACAAGAAAATAACTTCCATTTACCCCTTAAAAAAAGTTAATCAATACAGTGACACAATGACCCTTAACTGCTATCTTTATTCCCACTCGAACAACAAAACCATCTCAGCTTTCAATCAATTTTCAAATACAATTAGCAGATCCAGGCATACTTGCTTTACAGAGATGTTCTTTGAGATTGTTTTAAAGGAAAGACCTGAATCCTGTCAGAACTATGCAGAAACTCTGGCTACATTTCTTCAGAACCTATTTCTCAGCTTGTTTAAGCTCACCTTCCAGCCACACAATTCTGAACTGCTTGGAAAGAAACTGCTAATCTATCTACAGACATATCTTTAACTGAACTGCAGTGAGAGAAGATTCTTGACACCTGCTCACATTCCAATCTAAAACTCAATTAAATTATTTTTCTGCAAAATGTCTGGTACCTTAGTTCCTCTCATTAATCACATCATCTTACCAAGCTGAAACACAATTTATCTAATTAACTCCACAGGGCACCCCCTTAATCCAAACAAAACTCCATTAGTCCAAGCTTTTACAATGCCTTAATTTCACCTCTGGCTTCCAAAACCTTTCCAACCAAGATTCTTTAAAAACACTTTAACTGAAGTCATACACAGACTAACACAGGCTTTTAATCTTTACTGCACCAAATACCTATAATAGAATATATCTGAAATTCCTACATTCATCTTGCTTGGAACCATTCTCACAAACCTCTGCACAATCCCCAAAGCGTTCACATCATTCCTATAGTATGGCGCCCAGAACTGTACACAATATTCAACTCGAGGTCTAAATATGTCTTGTGTAAGTTCAGCATAACATCCTTGTTATGCACGGTAGCATGGTGGTTAGCACAATTGCTTCACAGCTCCAGGGTCCCAGGTTCAATTCCGGCTTGGGTCACTGTCTGTGTGGAGTCTGCACATCCTCCCTGTGTGTGCGTGGGTTTCCTCCGGGTGCTCCGGTTTCCTCCCACAGCCCAAAGATGTGCAGGTTAGGTGGATTGGCCATGATAAATTGCCCTGAGTGTCCAAAAATTGCCCTTAGTGTTGGGTGGGGTTACTGGATTATGGGGATAGGGTGGAGGTGTTGATCTTGGGTAGGGTGCTCTTTCCAAGAGCCGGTGCAGACTCGATGGGCCGAATGGCCTCCTTCTGCACTGTAAATTCTATGATAATTGTTCTTGTACTCTATGCCCCTATTAATAAAGCCCAGGATACTATATGTTTTATTGACTGCTCTTTCCACCTGTTCTGCCACCTTCAATGATCTATCCACACATGCGCCCAGGTCCCTCTACTCCTGCACCCCTTAAATAATTTTACCCCTTATTTTATCTTGTTTGTTCATGTTCTGCCTACCAAAATACATCATCTCTCACTTCTCCGCATTGAACTTCATCTGCCACCTATCTGCCCACTCCACTAGCTTGTCTATGTCCTTTTGAAGTTCTACACTGCTCTCCTCTCAGTTTACAATGCTTCCAAGTTTTGTCTCATTCTCAAGCTTCGAAATTGTCCCCTGCACACTAATATCTAGATCATTAATATATCAGGAAAAACAAGGAGCCCACTACTAACCCCTGGGGTACACCACTACAAATCTTTTTTGAGCCTGAAAATTATACATCGACCATTATCCTCTGTTTCCTATTATTCACCCAATTTTGTATCCACATTGCTACTGTCCTGTTCATTTCATGAGCTATATATTTTTTCACAAGTTTGTTGTGTGGCATTGTAACAAATACCTTTTGAAAGTCCATGTACACCGCATCAACAGCATTACCCTCATCGACCCTTTCTGCTACCTCTTCGAAAAACTCCAGCAAGTTAGTTAAACGCAATTTCCTCTTAAGAAATCCATGCTGGCTCTTCCTAATCAACCCACATTTTTCCAAATGATTATTGATTATAATAAGAATAACTGTTTCTGGAAGCTTCCCCACCACTCATGTTAAACTGACTGGCCTGTAATTGCTGAGCTTATCCATACAACCTTTTTTGAACAAGGGCATAACATTGCATAACATAACATGGGCAATGCATAACATTACATGGGCAGCACGGTAGCACAAGTGGGGGCAGCACAGTAGCACAAGTGGATAGCACTGTGGCTTCACAGCGCCAGGGTCCCAGGTTCGATTCCCCACTGGGTCACTGTCTGTGCGGAGTCTGCACGTTCTCCCTGTGCCTGCGTGGGTTTCCTCCCACAGTCCAAAGACGTGCAGGTTAGGTCGATTGGCCATAATTAATTACCCTTAGTGACCAAAAAGGTTAGGAGGGGTTATTGGGTTATGAGGATAGGGTGGAAGTGAGGGCTTAAGTGGATCGGTGCAGACTCAATGGGCCGAATGGCCTCCTTCTGCACTGTATGTTTTATGTTCTATTTGTAATTTTCCAGTCCTCTGGCACATCCCTTGAGTCCAGAGAAGATTGTGACTAGTGCCTCTGCAATTTCCATTCAAATTCACTTCCTTCAAATTCCTTGTCAACTTTCAGTATTTAAAAAAAAAATTTAGAATACCCTATTAATTTTTTTTCCAATTATGGGGCAATTCAGCATGGCCAATCCACCTACCCTGCACATCTTTGGGTTGTGGGTGCGAAACCCACGCAAACACGTGAGAATGTGCAAACTCCACATGGACAGTGACCCAGAGACGGGATCGAACCTGGGACCTCGGCGCCGTGAGGCAGCAGTGCTAACCACTGCATCACCGTGCTGCCCCTTCAACTTTAAGTACTGACAATCTATTCAACGCTTTCTACTTATCAGTTTTAACCTTTCTAGTGTTAGAGTTTTTTACTTGGTCACCATGTCCTGTGTAACATCTGCTTCCTTGGTAAAGGCAGATGCAAATTATTCTTTTAGTACCTCAGTCTTGCCCCCTGCCTCCATGTGTAAATTCCCATTTTAAGCCCCTCATCAGCCCGACTTCTCCTTTTACTATTTATATGCCAATAGAAGACTTCGGGATTTCCCTTTTTGTTGACTTCCAGTTTTTTCTCATGATCCCTCTTCACTTCTGTAATGTGCCTTTTCACCTCTCCTCTGAACCTTCTGTCTTTCTCGGAGTTCTCAACTGTATTTTCTACTTGACACCTGTCCCAAGCACACTTTTTCCCCAACTTAATTTTTTTCCTCCTTTTTCATCCATGGAGCTTTGGGTTTCCCTTGTGAGGGAATATACCTTGACTGTGCCCAAACCATTTCTTTTTTCAATGTGTGTTCATTGTGCCGCTCCAGTTTTTCCCACCAACTTGCGTTCCAGTCTAACCAACCCAGCACCCTGTTGCCCCATTGAGGTTGACTCTTTCCCCAGTTAATCTTATCCTATATTGCCGATTGTCCTTTTCAGTCACCATCCTAAACCTTATGACACAATGTTCGCTGTTTCCTAGATGTTTGCCCACTAACACTTGATTTATTTGGCCCACCTCAATTCCAAGAACCAGGTGTATTCCTTTCCACCGGGAGTAATCCAGAGATTACAACCTTTTGAGGTCCTGCTTTTCAATCTGCTATCTAGCTTCCTAAATTCTTGTTGAAGGACCTCATCCCTCTTTCACTCTCCCCGTTTACCAACACTAACAGTTATTGAGTGCGATGCACTCTGGGACTTTCCTTTTTAACAAAAATATATATATTTTATTCCAAACATGCATCAGAACAGGTTACAGCAAATAAACACCCCGGGAAATATACTTTCCAACAATCAACTATACAATCTGTACACATTTTCCCCCTTTTTCACCCTCCCCCACCCCCCCACGACGAACAGCTCCTCAAACACGGTCACAAACATCCCCAACCTTTTCTCAAACCTCCTCTGCTGAGCCCCTTAACTCATACTTTATCTTCTCTAACCGCAGGAAGTCATACAGGTCACCCAAACATGCCGCTACCCCCGGGGGCGATACCGACTGCCACTCCAGCAAAATTTGCCACTGTGCAATCAGAGAGGCGAAGGCCACGATGTTGACCTTCCTCCTCTCCATGAGTTCCGGCTTCTCGGAAACCCCAAATATCGCCACCAAAGGGTCCGGGTCCACCTCCTCCTCCTCCACTATCCTGGCTCAGACCGTGAACAACTCCCACCCAGAATCTTTCAAATTTTTCGCAACCCCAAAACATGTGCGTGTGATTTGCTGGCCCCCGCCCACACCCCTCTCACTCATCTGCTACCCTCTGAAAGAACCCACTCATTGTTGCCTGAGTCATATGCACCCTGTGCACCACCTTAAACTGTAGCAGGCTCATCCTTTCACAAGAGGAGGTCCCATTTACCCAACGCAGTGCCGCATTCCATCCTCCTAACTCCGCTTCCCATTTCTCCTTGATCTTCACCACCCTATCGCCTCCCTGAACCCCCAGCCCTTGTATATAGCCCCAATTCTTCCCTCTCCTTCCACATCCGGAAGCAGCAGTCGCCGCAGCAGGGTATATCCCGGCAACCTCAGGAAACCCTTCGCGCAAAGTCCTTAACCTGCAGATACCTGAACTCACTTCCCCTTGGCAGCTCTACCCTCTCCCTTAGCTCCTCCAGACTTGCAAATCCTTCCTCCAAATACAAATTCTCTGGGACTTTCCTGACTACCTGCCTGCCTCCCCCTCCCATTCCCTCTCTGACTGCACTTCCTTCAACTGCAGGGTGAGCACATTTAAAAACGTGCTATCTGCGAACCTCTGAGCCTCGCGGATGCACCGCTGTGCCTCCAGCTGACACTTATGTTCCAAAACCTATTCTCAAGCTGGTCACGCCTGTGGCACTTCCTGCAAATGTGGTCACCCAGACTGCAAGGAATGCCTAGCGTTCCCACATGCTGCAGGCCGAGCAAAACACAGGACTGAGCTCCACTGTCATACTTCAAAGGCTCCTACTTCAAATTTATGCTGAGCAGAAAATAATTCAAATTATTTAAAACTAAAAGCTAGAACTCTTACCTTTCCTTAATGCAGCTTTAAAGTGGAGAAAAAACCTTACCCACTACCAACCTATCAGCTCTCCCATGTGCTGACACCACTTTTCAAAAATTGAATTCAGTCTTTTGATTGTCTGGAGTCTGGAGGCTCTGCTCCGCCCCGCTGCTCCCTCACAGCTCAGCTCCCGAGTGTCTGGAACTCCGCGCCGCTGCTCCCTCACAGCTCAGCTCCCGAGTGTCTGGAGCTCCGCGCCGCTGCTCCCTCACAGCTCAGCTCCCGAGTGTCTGGAGCTCCGCCCCGCTGCTCCCTCACAGCTCAGCTCCCGAGTGTCTGGAGCTCCGCGCCGCTGCTCCCTCACAGCTCAGCTCCCAAGTGTCTGGAGCTCCGCTCAGCTGCTCCCTCACAGCTCAGCTCCCGAGTGTCTGGAACTCCGCGCCGCTGCTCCCTCACAGCTCAGCTCCCGAGTGTCTGGAGCTCCGCGCCGCTGCTCCCTCACAGCTCAGCTCCCGAGTGTCTGGAGCTCCGCCCCGCTGCTCCCTCACAGCTCAGCTCCCGAGTGTCTGGAGCTCCGCGCCGCTGCTCCCTCACAGCTCAGCTCCCAAGTGTCTGGAGCTCCGCTCAGCTGCTCCCTCACAGCTCAGCTCCCGAGTGTCTGGAGCTCCGCGCCGCTGCTCCCTCACAGCTCAACTCCCAAGTGTCTGGAGCTCCGCGCCGCTGCTCCCTTACAGCTCAGCTCCCGAGTGTCTGGAACTCCGCTCAGCTGCTCCCTCACAGCTCAGCTCCCGAGTGTCTGGAGGCTGTAAATCGCTCCATTGCTCCCTCACAGCTTCCGAGTGTCTGGAGGCTCCACTCCGCTCCACCGCTACCTCACAGATCCTGAGTGTCTGGAGACTCCGCTTCGCTCCACTGCTACCACACAGCTCAGCTCCCGAGTGTCTGGAATCTTGACGCTCTGCACCACCCCGTTGCTCCCTCACAGCTCAGCACCTGAGTGTCTGGAGGATCTGCTCTGCCCTGCCCCACTGCTTCCTCACAGGTCAGCTTCTGACTGCTGTATGTTACTAATTAGGATTTTGTCTTACAGGAAGGTTTAGCAGAACTCAACACAACAGCAATCAAACCTCAGATTAAGCCCTGGATAACTGGATTCCTCTCCATCTCGCACAACATTGAGGAGGTGAGAACATTTAACCTTATGCAAAAAATAAGCAAGTGCCTGAACACTATTAAAAACATCTCCAACTTCAGAAATTTGCTCGTGTCACCGTGTCTTGAAAATACATGCAGCTCTCAGAGTTGAGGTTGCTTGGTGTAGTATGGGGCACATTATTTATAAACCCATTATCTCACTGCCCAATTTGTACATTTCTGTATTCCACTACCTGTTAGCCCAGTGCATTGTCACTTTGCGTCTCAAGTGGACAGTACATCCCACACATATAAATCCATTGTTGCCTTAGTTTCACAATTTATCTTTTTTTATATATTAGCTGTAACATTCACAATCTGTACAACACTTTGTTATCCTTTCTACATGTTGTACACCCAACATGACCATCACTGATAAAACCACAGGCAAAACATCAGAATCTCTTCATCGTTTCCTCAGCCCAGATTGCAGCATAAAAACCCCTGGACTATTGGGCACCTTTGGGCAATCAGCAAATCAACAGTTCAGTCATAGTCACATCCAAAACACAACCGAGAAACAGAAGACCTCCACAAACAGCATTGTTATTAACTGAGGTCCCAACACATGAGGTATAGATTGATAGGAGTTAGCACTGGGATGCAGTAGTCTGAGGGTGTCATCAATTGCAGACATGCCTGAAACCCAATAATAGACCAATACTAACCAGCCTCCAATATCCTATATGTTCAGTATAATTTGTTGTAGAAGCGTTCTTAATGTTCTTAAAACTGCCAAAGTGAGCAATGATATTCAATTAGTCCTAAACAACCATTTAATAAGGGAGCAAATTCCTGATGTGTCGTATTGCAGCCTGTCCACTTGAATTCTACTTGCTTTACACTGTTTTCTTTTATTCCAGGAGGAGTTTAATGATTATGAAGCCAATGATCCCTGGGTCCAACAATTCATTCTCAACCTGGAGCAACTAATGACAGAATTCAAGGTGTGTGTGCAAGATTTGCTTAAAATCCATAAAGTTTCAGTGAAGTTGAAGTCCGGGACAAGAAATGCAGCTTTCTTAATTAGGATTTTAAATTATAAACTGGCAGCAACATTGCCTCTTAATTGTTCTTTCCCCAAAATGTCAAGACAATGAAACTCTTTATTCCCCACCCATCTCCCCATACCCTGGTTTTGTTTTCCTGCAATATTTAGTTCTGTACAATGTCAGCTACCTTCAATTATATTGACGTTCCTTTTGCGACTTGAGCATTTCTGTTTTTAGACCTTGGACCATCTTCTGTTTCTGTGTCTAAAATAATGAGAATTCTAGATGTTAACCAGCCGCCAGACTAGCTGAGTGAGAGTGGAGTGCTTGCGCGAGTGGGAGGATGTATCACAGTAGCGTTTTGACACAGAAACCTATCTGACGTCTACTTTATTTGTGATTTCAGAGGTCATTATTGTTCATAGTGGATTAGGTGTGATGAAAAAGTAAATGAACACCCCTCATCTTTCACCATCCAGTGTTCTTCTGCAAAACTGGGTGTAGAGTAGCTCTCTGCTTTCATAACTCCTCAGTCCTAGTCGTTGAGTGAAAGAAGTATCACTGGGTATGGAGATTGAGATTTGTACAGTTTACCAACTAACAGAATCCTTTGATTGAGTAGGGTGTGAAGCAGATCTGTTTGCCCAGTGGATCGAGGCACTGTGAACTGAGGCACATGACAGGAGGTCACGGGTTCAATTAGTACTGTTGTTAAAAAAAATGTTGATAACCCAATTATTTTTTTTCCCAATTAAGGAACAATTTACATTGGCCAATCCACCTAACCTGCACATCTTGAGTTGTGGGGGTGAAACCCACGCAGACACGGGTAGAATGTGCAAACTCCACACGGACAGTGACCCAGGACCGGGATTCAAACCCGGATCCTGAGCGCTGTAGTCCCAGTGCTAACCACTGCGCCACCGTGCTGCCTCAATTAGTACTGTTAGCTAATCTCAGTGAGGGTAAACTTTGCAACTAGTACCCAATTCTGACTGTGTCCAGTGACTCTCACTGGTCAGTGTTTGGGGACATCAAATAGCGATGAAGTCCAGTTCGGCTCTGATGCCACCCACTGGCGGATAGTCTGATTATTGTCTTAGTCACACTGCCCACGAGTAACAAGCATTATAGAACCAGATACTTGCAAGCGTCAGCTCCTTGAGTAGCAAGGAGGAAAGCAGTGAAAATAAAGCTCCTTGTCCCACTTGTACAGTGAAGCCCACAAAACACAGTCCGTTTTTGTACAGATGCTCACTGATTCTCGAGGTTGTTTCTATGTGTGACTGTGTCTGTGTTTTCTAGGTTGGATTGTCCCAGGTGATCTACGATAGCCTCACCAGTTTGATGACGAGCCTGATCGCAATTGAACTGGAGAAGGTGGTCCTCAAGTCGACATTCAGCCGGGTATGAGTGGCAACGGTTATGAGTACTTCAATATTTTGTACATGTTCTGAAATAAGCTGAACTGATGGTTCTTTGGGTGAAGGAGCCAGCCATGTTTGTTCCTGAACTGTACCAATGTGTAAAAAGGATTATTTTATGAGGGCAGGTTGCACAGATTGGGTTTATATTCATTCAACTACAAGTATAGAAGATTAAGGGGTGATCTAATTGAATACTTAAGATGATCAGTGGATTTAATAGTTATCTTTCCGATCTCAAGGGGGGGGGTCCAGAACAGGGAGGCATAACCTTAAAATTACTAGACTATTTCACCCCAAAATAGTTGGGATTGAGAATCAGTTGAAAAATTGAAGCTGTCTTTTTGAGGGTTATGGAACTAAGGCATAATTGATGTTGAGGGACAGACCAGTCAAGATCTGATTGAATGGCTTGGTGTTAATCTGGTTACTATGTTGGTATGATCGCAGGCTTACTCCTAGCTTGGCAACAGGCTATGTCACTTGTGTTATGGATGTCAGCAATGGTTAGGATACTGAACCAGACGGGTAACGTTTTTAAGTTTTAATGCGGTGCAGAAATGGGGCTTCGTTATTTTATAAACAAACTTTATTAAAATAAAACAATATTTAAACATTTACTTTAATTCTAACACTAACAAATTACATGCAGTTTCTTGACTGTAACACATTAGTTCCCATTACACAGCACGTCCAATAAACATACAGCTCTTATTCCAATTACATAGATAGGCAAAAATGATACTGGTATTTATGAAGCAATTGCCTGCTGTAAGTCAAGTTCCTTTAGAAACCTAATCGAACATCTGTATCTGGAACAGCTTCCTTCGTGACTTCTCTGGGTGACCTCCACAGCCTTCTGTTGTTAATGTTTAAAAAAACATTTTTACCTATCTCTCTAAACTCTGCCCACCCCTCAAACAAAGATTCTCCCCTGAGGTGGCCAGACTTGAATCCCTTGTTATCATGGCTAATTGTCTACTCCTGTTTTATTGAAAATGACAAAGCTATACCATTCAATTGCAACTAATCTTCCATTGGCTGACTCCATAATGTTAGCTGGTCAAACAAGGTTGTCCCTAATGACAATGGATCTTAAAACAAAATTCAATTAAGGGGCAATTTAGCATGGCCAATCCACCTACGCTGCACATCTTTGGGTTGTGGGGGTGAGATCCATGCAGACACTGGGAGAACGCAAACTCCACACAGACAGTGACCCAAGCCCGGATGCTTTGAGGCAGTAGTGCTAGCCACTGTGCTGCCCGACAATGGATCTTGAGTGGATCATCTTGTTCAGTTAAGTCTGAATGGGACAAGGTAACTCAGGCTGTGGACGTATCCCTCTGAGTCTGCTGCCATCAGTTTTTCTAACCCCTAAATTGCCTGCTACATCTTGGACTCCATTTCTGGACCCAAGTTCCTAATATCTCCCTATCATGACACTTGTCTCAGCAACCCTGGGCTAGCAGGGGAGAAACAGTCCAGGGATCACAGATGATGTCCAGTACAGACAAGGAAAAGAGGAAAACTGCAAAAGGTGGAAAAAATATGCTTCAGAAACCGCAAGGCATGGAAAGATGCTGAATATATGTACACGTTTTCGCTGAAGCTTCTTTTTCTCTTTTCCATCTGATCTCTAGCTCAGGCACATTGATGATAGGAAATAACTGCAGCTGTCAACTAACAAAGGGAATGACAGGGTTAGCACTGCTGCCTCACGGCAGCGAGGACCCGGGTTCGATCCCGGCCCCAGGTCACTGCCTGTGTAGAGTTTGCACATTCTCCCCATGTCTGCGTAGGTCTCACCCTCACAACCCAAACATGTGCAAGGTAGATGGATTGGCCACGCTAAATTGCCCCTTAATTGGAAAAAAGAATTGGGTACTCTAAATTTATTTTAAAAATAACAAAGGGAGTAACCTCTTCAGCACAGAGTGAGACTTATTTACATAGTTTGACATCATGGCAGGCAATGCATTTGCCCACAAGGCCATTTGATTAAAATGGGAAGGAGGGGCTCGAGAAACTCCTTCATTTACAAAACAGATTTGAATGAGACTTTGTTTGTGCATTTATTTAAATTTTCTCACCTAGACAGTGGAAATCTCCCATCTTTCTTAACATTCACTTGTCTCTTAAAAAACTAACTTTGCCCGATCTCCTCCTGAACTCCTTTGGTTACTTTTCAGCTTGGTGGGTTGCAGTTTGATAAGGAGCTCCGATCGCTTATTGCGTACCTGACATCGGTGATCACGTGGACCATTCGCGACAAGTTCGCTCGCCTGTCCCAGATGGCAACCATACTGAATCTGGAAAGGGTGAGTGCCTAGTGTAAGGTGTAGTAAAGAGAATGGGAAGAGGCTGGTGGGAGCATAAAGAAGAAAGACTTGTATGTATAACTCCTTACACAATCTCAGGAAGTCCTAAACTGCTTTACAGCCAATGAAACACTTATGAAGTGTATGCATTGTTGTGATGTAGGAAAGCAGCATGGAGTTGTTGGGCCGAGTGACTTGTTCCTGAACTGTAAATTAACGTAGCTCCTATAACAGGAAGTGACAATATTCGTCAGTCATAACAAATAGAGCTCATGAAGCTGGCATGATTGAGAGAGATCTGAATGATGTGTTTTGAAGCAACATAGAGAACTACGTACAGCAATCTCAGCCTGGATAGTGAATGGATGGGGGGGTGGGAGATAATGTGCAGGGGGAAGTGGGTCAAGACAGAGCAAAAACAGCTGAGAAGGCGGCCCTGACAATTTGGAGATTCTGAGTGAAACAGGCACATTCAGAGTGTAAAGGCAAGGTGGCTGAATGAGAAACTGCTGATAGTGCAGTAGAGAAACAACTTTTGGGGTGGTACTCAAGAAATGGAGAATGCACACAGGCTGGAGAATACATGGTAGAGAAGGGTGAGATCATAGAATTTACAGTGCAGTAAGGGGCCATTCGGCCCATCGAGTCTGCACCGGCTCTTGGAAAGAGCACCCTACTTAAGCCCACACTTCCACTCTATCCCCGTAACCCAGCAACCCCATCTAACCTAAGGGCAATTTAGCATGGCCATACCACCTAACCTGCACATCTTTGGGCTGAGGAAGGAAACCCACGCAGACGGGGAGAACATACAAACTCCGCACAGACCAAATCACTGTTGTTGATGTACTATTTGTCTTTCTTTTTTTAAAAATTTAGAGTACCCAATTCATTTTTTCCAATTAAGGGGCAATTTAGCGTTTTCAATCCACCTACATTGCACATCTTTGGGTTGTGGGGGTGAAACCCACGCAAACACGGGGAGAATGTGCAAACTCCACACGGCCAGTGACCCAGAGCAGGGATCGAACCTAGGACCTCGGCGCCGGGAGACTGCAGTGCTAACCACTGCGCCACCGTGCTGCCCCGATGTACTATTTGTCAATGTACGCTGTTGATTATTCTTTTTGTCTACTATGTACGTACTGTGTACGTTCCTTTGGCTGCAGAATTCGGTACATGTGACAATAAATAAATCAAATCAAATCAGTGACCCAAGCCGGGAATCAAACTGGGAACCCTGGAGCTATGAAGCAACTGTGCTAACCACTGTGCTACCGATCCGCATGTAAGAATGAGAAATTGAGTAGTGAGGCTGACCAGAAGGTTGTCTAGAGATGCACCTCCCATGTCGAATAAGATTAGTTTTGGTAACAGGAGAGATGAGGGTGGAACACACAAGAGTTGTAGAAGTTAAAGAAAAACCTTTGAATCAGATTGATTATGAAGCTGAATTTTGGATTGAACACAGTGACCAGGGTTCCAGATATCTGGACTGAGTCTGTAGCAGGGAAGAAGACTGAGTCAGTATCCACAGGAACTGATGAACACATCTTTGTTTTTGTGTCCTAAAGCTGGAGGAAGTTTTGGATCAGATAGACAATGACTAGAGTCAATGGAACAATCAGAATATTGATGGAGTAGGGGGTGAGGGACAGCTACGTTGTTAGTGTATAAGTGAAAGGTGACCCTATGTTTTTAATAACCTCACCAATGATGAGGAATGGATGAAACCTTGAAACGTGGACATGGGAGGAGAAACCATTTGAGAGAATGTAATAAAAACTACTCAGCAGGTCTGGTAGCATCAATAGAGCGAGAACATCAGTGTTAACATTTCAGTTGATGACCCATTGTCATAACCTTTTTTATAATTTAAAGTGCCCAATTCTCTTTTTTTTCCCAATTAAGGGACAATTTAGCGTGGCCAATCCATCTACTCTGCACATCTTTGGGTTGTGGGGGTGAGACCCACACAGACACTGGGAGAATGTGCAAACTCCACACGGACAGTGACCCGGGACCGGGATCGAACCTAGGTCCTTGGCGCTGTGAGGCAGCAGTGCTGACCGCTGTGAAACGTGCTGCCCATTGTCATAACTGACAGAACTTGGAGATGGGGATGGTTTTTTAGTACTGCAAGAAAATGGGTTTGATGGCAGGGGCTGGGTTGGGGGGTGAAGCACTATAAGCCCACTGACTCTTACAGCTAGTTTGACTGCACTTCCTCACACCCGAGTTGTTGTCAGAGCTCCATGCCATTCTTCCAGTTTATCTGACCCACTGCATTTGTTCTGACAATGTGATCTTCAGTAACAGCACTTTATATAGGTCTTCCTTTTTCCTCAACTCCGGAATGACCCCACAACTATGGTTGACAGGGTCCATGATTGAGTCCATTCCATTTCCACAATTATTCCCTTACCCCTGCCCCTTGCCCGCAGAATCACAATAGGCTTCTCTTGTCCACTCCTTTACCACCTTGAGTGTGATACCAACACTAAACACATTTTCCACTCCCCTCCCAGCATTCCAAATAGGCCATTCCCTCCACAACCACCCTGGTCCACTCCTCATTTACCTCCAATACTGCATCCCTTCCAACTGTCTATGGCAACTGTGGGGGATGCAACATCTGCCCTTTTATCTCCCCCTTTCTCATTGTCCAAAGCCCTACACGCTCCTTCCAATTGAAACTTACTTGTACTACTTTCAAATTTGTAATTGTATTTGCTACTTACAATGTTATCTCTTCTCCATTAGGGAGACTGAACATAAATTGGGTGACCGTTATGTAGAACATCCCCATATAGTCTGCAAGTGTGATCCCAGGCTTCCAGTTGCCTGTCACTTTAATTCTTTGCTCCACTTCCACTCTGACCTTTCTGTCCGTAGCTTCTGACACAGTTCTGTTAATGGTCAAGAATGAAGCTCGAGAAACAGTACCCGATCTTTTAACTACTAGACACTTCACAGCTTTTTGGCCTGAACAGCGAGTTCAACAATTTCAGATGATAGCCTCTGCCCCTGTTTCTTGTTTGGACAATGCTACGGATAATTCTATTTTTCACATTTACACCTCCTTTAGACCGACCTTTTGTTTCTTTACTTGCCCCATTACCATCTCCTTTTCCCTTGCACCATCATCCCTTTGTCATTTAATCTCTACTCCTTTCACCCAAATACAGACCTTTCCTTTTGTTCTTTTATTTACCTCTTTCCCACTTAGCAAGTCATGTGTTAAATTTCTTAAGTATTCCCAGCTCTGATGGAGGGTTCCCCTGAGACATTAACTTGATTCCTGTCTTCACAGATGTGCCTGAGCTGCAGGGTATTTCCAGTATTTTGAGAGATTGAGGACGATTAAGTGGTTGAGTGTTGGAGGGAGCAGAGTGACTGGAGAAGATGAGGGGGTCAGTGAGCCATAGTCACATCCCATAGGATGCCGATGGTGACTGACCCACCCTTTATTGATGCTGTGGATGAGCAGGCTGATTGAAAGATTCAAACAAATTGAGGACAAGATAGTTACAAGACAACAACAGTGTGATTCAGAGTCAATCTAAAACATGGCATTAGCTCCAGCAACACAGTTGCTTAGGAACTTCTGAAGCTCCCAAGAGAAGAATGGGCATGGGCCCATCAAGTCCTCTCCATCCAGGGAATATTGTTATTCTAATGTTCCCCTTGTATCAACAGTTGTTGACTTCCCCATTCAAGGGACATATTGATTCATCTAATAGCGTTGTTTGACCCTCGATCAACATGCTCTTTGGGGAGTCTGTCGGGAAAATTTCTACTCTGTTTAACCTTGCATGAAACTTGAGTGTTATTGTTGCTCGTTCTAAATGAAATACCTGTACCATTTCATTATTTGAACGAGTTGTGTTATGTCTCTTGTCAGGTTTCTTTCTCCAACGAAAACATGTTTATTTGTTTGTTCCTTTCTGAACCTAGCCTCTATAAACCCTTGTTCATGCCACTCTTCCCTGAACTCCTTCTCATATCTATTTAATGACCAAAACTGCTCATCATATTCCAGAAATTGGCCGTTGTGTGGGTACTGAATTGGTCGGTACAGTGTCAGTATCATTTGCTTTGCTTTTCAATCCAATGCCCCCTCGATATCCTATATTAATAATTGCCTCACAGTGACCAGTTGTTTCCTGCTTTGATCAATTACTACTCCCAGATTCTCTCCCAGTTCAGTCTTTGCCTCTGGAGACCTTTTCTATTAGTGGACGCACATTTCCAGTTTCTTGTTTCCACGTGTCACTCGAGCAAGTCAATATTCATCTTTTTATTTCTGGGTGGATAACTCCACTGTAATGTATTTCAATCGCTATTTAACGTGGGGGTTTGCAGCATACATCTCATGACACTTTCTGTTTCTGCAGGTCACTGAGATTTTAGATTACTGGGGACAGAACTCTGGGCCATTGACCTGGCGCCTTACGCCTGCTGAGGTGCGTCAGGTGCTTGCACTGCGGAATGACTTTCGTAGCGAGGACATCAAGAGGCTTCGCTTGTAGCATCCGAGTGTGATCATTCTTCAGAGAATCAATTGTTGTCATTCCTCTTGGGCAGCGAGATGTTGACTTTTGAAACTTCAGGCCTTGTCGAGCATTTGAAAAAAAACTTCATTGACGTGGTCTGGAGTGCAATGGGATTGACTTTCCTGCTTTTCTGCTGGTGTATTATAGGATCGATGTGCATTAATTGACAGATTGTCTGAACATGTCCAGCTTCAGTGCCTTTGGGACAGGTTCAGAACCAAACAATATATCCACACCCTGCTCCTGGAATAAAGGGTGTTACTTCACTACATTTGAACTGTGCTGTCTAAGTTTGAGAGTGAGAGAGATTGTTTTTAAGGTGTAGTTTCCCAAATGCGATCTATTACACTGTCCATTCGGACCAGGAAGAATCCTAGATTCTATAGGTGACGTGAGATTTCCTGATTTTGGCTGAATTGGCAGGACTCCGTATCTCTAAAAAGTGAAGCGGTAACCAGCATTCGATTACTGGATCTTATTTCCTGAATTCTTTTTGAAAACATGGGCACTGGTATGTCACCTCAAGGCGGGTTGAGACGTGGTTGTCGTAATCCCTACGTAGAACATAGAAAAATACAGCACAGAACAGGCCCTTCGGCCCACGATGGTGTGCCTAACCTTTGTCCTAGATTATCATAGAATTTACAGTGCAGAAGGAGGCCATTCGGCCCATCGAGTCTGCACCGGCTCTTGGAAAGAGCACCCCACCTAAGGTCAACACCTCCCCCCTATCCCCATAACCCCACCCAACACTAAGGGCAATTTTGGACACTAAGGGCAATTTATCATGGCCAATCCACCTATCCTGCACATCTTTGGACTGTGGGAGGAAACCGGAGCACCCGGAGGAAATCCACGCACACACGGAGAGGATGTGCAGACTCCGCACAGACAGTGACCCAAGCCGGAATCGAACCTGGGACCCTGGAGCTGTGAAGCAATTGTGCTAGCCACAATGCTACCGTGCTGCCCTTAAGAACAAATAAATCTACACTATATCATTCTACCGTAATCCATGTACCTATCCAACAGCTGCTTGAAGGTCCCTAATGTTTCCGACTCAACTACTTCCATAGGCAGTGCATTCCATGCCCCCACTATTCTCTGGGTAAAGAACCTAACTCTGACATCCCCCCTATATCTTCCACCATTCACCTTAAATTTATGTCTCCTGGTAATGGTTTGTTCCACCCGGGGAAAAAGTCTCTGACTGTCTACTGTAGCCACCTGAGTTGGCCATGTCCCGATTTAAAATGGAGAAAGGCTGAAGGGAAATTCAGCCAACACATGCAGAAACCAGCAGGTGCAAGTTACTGTGTATTAAACTCTGCAAAAGCCCAGACAGCATCGATACAAGCAGCCATCTACATACTAATAAGCAATCCCCGGGAACATTCACAACATTAGGGACAAACAAAGCTAAGCGAGACTCCCCGGCGCCAGCAGGAGCCAACACAAAAGAGGTTAACGGACACCTCAAGACCACCCATCGATCAGGGAACCGCTCCAGTATTGGAGAAATGAACCAAGCGATTGGAACAAAGTCCAATCACCTAGAACCAGGTACAGGGTCTGCCCCGAAAGGCGGGAAGCCCCTGGGGACTATAAAGTTAAGCCCCCAAGCTCAAATCATTATTTTTGACAGGGTCACTCCGCAACGCAAACCAACCCTTGAGAGTGAACTGTCCAAGCTGCCGCAGCACTGAAGTAACTCTCAAGTCGACGCTCGCTACGAGATAGGCGCTCCTAGCTACCAGTACATACCGGCTTTGAACCCTGCAGTTTCAGAATCCGAACGAAAGGCCATTTGTTTCCCTGACCTGGTGGGCCAGTCCGAAGCTAAGTAAAGGCCTGTTAGTTGTAGAAGTAGCTTAGAAGTAGAATTTATGCATGAGTAGCGATTTACTGTGTATAATAAATGTGCTTTGATTTGAATCTTACTAACTGGTGTGTTTAGTTATTGATCATTATTTGAACCTCGTGGCGGTATCAAAGATACCTGGCGACTCGAGAGCAAAGGTTATAAAACAGAGCCAACTGAACCAACCAAAAGTTAGCAACACTACTCTATCTATTCCCCTGATCATCTTATAAACCTCCATCAAGTCGCCCCTCATCCTTCTCCGTTCTAATGAGAAAAGGTCTCGCACCCTCAACCTTTCCTCGTAAGACCTACTCTCCATTCCAGGCAACATCCTGGTAAATATACTATGCACCTTTTCCAAAGCTTCCACATCCTTCCTAAAATGAGGCGACCAGAACTGTACACAGTACTCCAAATGTGGCCGTACCAAGGTTTTGTACAGCTGCATCATCACCTCGCTGCTCTTAAATTCAATCTCTCTGTTAATGAACGCTAGCACACCATAGGCCTTATTCACAGTTCTATCGACTTGAGTGGCAGCTTTCAAAGATCTCTCTGCTCCTCCACATTGCCAAGAACCCCACCGTTAACCCTGTATTCCGCATTCATATTTGTCCTTCCAAAATGGACAACCTCACACTTTTCAGGGTTAAACTCCATCTGCCACTTCTCAGCCCAGCTCTGCATCCTATCTATGTCTCTTTGCAGCCGACAACAGCCCTCCTCACTATCCACAACTCCACCAATCTTCGTATCGTCTACAAATTTACTGACCTGCCCTTCAACTCCCTCATCCAAGTCATTAATGAAAATCACAAACAGCAGAGGACTCAGAACTGATCCCTGCGGTCCACCACGTAACTGGTATCCAGGCTGAATATTTGCCATCCACCACCGCTCTCTGACTTCTATCGGTTAGCCAGTTCGTTATCCAACTGGCCAAATTTCCCACTATCCCATGCCTCCTTACTTTCTGCATAAGCCTACCATGGGGAACCTTATCAAATGCCTTACTAAAATCCACTACATCCCCTGCTTTACCTTCATCCACATGCTTGGTCACCTCCTCAAAGAATTCAATAAGACTTGTAAGGCAAGACCTACCCCTCACAAATACATGCTGACTATCCCTAATCAAGCAGTGTCTTTCCAAATGCTCAGAAATCCTATCCCTCAGTACCCTTTCCATTACTTTGCCTACCACTGAAGTAAGACTAACTGGCCTGTAATTCCCAGGGTTATCCTTATTCCCTTTTTTGAACAGGGGCACGACATTCGCCACTCTCCAATCCCCTGGTACCACCCCTATTGACAGTGAGGACGAAAAGATCATTGCCAACGGCTCTGCAATTTCATCTCTTGCTTCCCATTGAATCCTTGGATATATCCCGTCAGGCCCGGGGGACTTGTCTTTCCTCAAGTTTTTCAAAATGCCCAACACATCTTCCTTCCTAACAAGTATTTCCTCGAGCTTACCAGTCTGTTTCACACTGTCCTCTCCAACAATATGGCCCCTTTCATTTGTAAATACTGAAGAAAAGTACTCGTTCAAGACCTCTCCTATCTCTTCAGACTCAATACACAATCTCCCGCTACTGTCCTTGATCGGACCTACCCTCGCTCTAGTCATTCTCATATTTCTTACATTTGTGTAAAAGCCTTGGGGGTTTCCTTGATCCTACCTGCCAAAGATTTTTCATGCCCTCTCTTAGCTCTCCTAATCCCTTTCTTCAGTTCCCTCCTGGCCATCTTGTATCCCTAAAGCGCCCTGTCTGAACCTTGTTTCCTCAGCCTTACATAAGTCTCCTTTTTCCTCTTAACAAGACATTCAACCTCTCTTGTCAACCATGGTTCCCTCACTCGACCATCTCTTCCCTGCCTGACAGGGACATACATATCAAGGACACGTAGTACCTGTTCCTTGAACAAGTTCCACATTTCACTTGTGTCCTTCCCTGACAGCCTATGTTCCCAACTTATGCACTTCAATTGTCTGACATCGTATTTACCCTTCCCCAATTGTAAACCTTGCCCTGTTGCACGCACCTATCCCTCTCCATTACTTAAGTGAAAGTCACAGAATTGTGGTCACTATCTCCAAAATGCTCCCCCACTAACAAATCTATCACTTGCCCTGGTTCATTACCAAGTACCAAATCCAATATGGCCTCCCCTCTGGTCGGACAATCTACATACTGTGTTAGAAAAGCTTCCTGGACACACTGCACAAACACCACCCCATCCAAACTGTTTGATCTAAAGAGTTTCCACTCAATGTTTGGGAAGTTGAAGTCACCCATGACTACTACCCTGTGACTTCTGCACCTTTCCAAAATCTGTTTCCCAATCTGTCCTCCACATCTCTGCTACTATTGGGGGGCCTATAGAAAACTCCCAACAAGGTGACTGCTCCTTTCCTATTTCTGACTTCAACCCATACTACCTCAGTAGGCAGATCCTCCTCAAACTGCCTTTCTGCAGCTGTTATACTATCTCTAATTAACAATGCCACCCCCCCCCCCCCCACCTCTTTTACCATCCTCCCTAATCTTATTGAAACATCTATAACCAGGGGCCTCCAACAACCATTTCTGCCCCTCTTCTATCCAAGTTTCCGTGATGGCCACCACATCGTAGTCCCAAGTACCGATCCTTGCCTTAAGTTCACCCACCTTATTCCTGATGCTTGCGTTGAAGTATACTTCAACCCATCTCCGTGCCCGCAAGTACTCTCCTTTGTCAGTGTTCCCTTCCCCACTGCCTCACTACATGTTTTGGCGTCCTGAATATCGGCTACCTCAGTTGCTGGACTACAAATCCGGTTCCCATTCCCCTGCCAAATTAGTTTAAACCCTCCCGAAGAGTACTAGAAAACCTCCCTCCCAGGATATTGGCGCCCCTCTGGTTCAGATCCAACCCTTCCTACTTGTACAGGTCCCACCTTCCCCAGAATATGCTCCAATTATCCAAATACCTGAAGCCCTCCCTCCTACACCATTCCTGCAGCCACGTGTTCAACTTGTCAGGATTGTAAAATGCAGATATCCTTGGTCAAGCAGGCTCAGCAAACAAGACAAACAGGATTTTGAATGAAGCCAAAAACAATGGCTCACACCTTCATTGAAAGTAACTGTCATGATATTCAAACACACACATCATGATAGACACACCAACAGACAAATCAGAACACACAACACCACAACCAATGACAGAAAGATATAAAAGCACAGACACAACCCCTGGTGGTCAGGAAGAGCGGCAGAGGAGAACCAGGACACAGCTATAGCCGGGGACTCTCAGGGAGACAGCACGTGCAGAGTATCCAGAACGAACTGTAATATAAGAGTTATAATAAAATAGAGTTGTACCACATACAACTGTGTTGGCTCATCTGTGCACCAGAGCACCCAACACCACATGGTACAGGAGTGGATCGATACCTGCCGGCATACATCCAGTGTACAGAGACAACCAGCAGTGCCCAGACATGATGTATGAGCTCCCGGTTCCGCAGGCGCTCCAGTGCGACGGCGACCTCCACGAAAACTGGCGGCGATTCCGGCAAATGTTCGAGATGTTCCTGGCGGCAGCTCAACTCCAAGACCTGGATGATAAGGAAAAAATTGAATTTCTCCTCATCGTCGCCGGTGCAAGGGCAAGAGCAATGTTCAGAAGGTTCAGGTTCTTCAGGAGGCAGCAAAGGCACGATTACCAGGCAGTCATGGGCAAATTCGCCAAGTACTGTGAAGAATACGCAATCCAATGGGGACTTAAAGGTAAGAAAAGCTGCAGTACTCACCTCGTGGCTGGGATCCCGGAGCCCGAGGTCCCGGGCCTGAGAAAAGGCTGGGTCGAGGTCGACGGCCATCTTGCTAAAGGTATAACGCTAGCAAAGTTGCGCGAGAAGTGCGCAGAACCGGAAGTTTCGTATGCGCATGCGCAATATGGTGCGCATCCGCAGTTAAGAAAATGGCCATCGGTAAAGGAACAGCGATCTGAGCATGCGCAGTCGCTTCCTACGTGCTACATACCGAGCGTCAGGATGTCAGAGGCCCCAGACTGCACCAATTTAAAAGGGAAATGTCCCAAATCCAATTTAAAAGGGAAACGTCCCAAATCAAAAAAACAAAAATCTGTTAAAGCTGTAAAACAACCTTCCCTCACCTGGAATGACAGCGCAGTGCCGCAAATTGACCCAGGAGATGAATTTTACCTCCGAAGAACCCTCCGACAAGCAGTTACCTACGCACAAGCCGATGATTCCGACCTTGAATACTTCGATGACGATTTTTACAGTGTTTCCGGACCTCGCGAGCCCAATGATAGCTCCGTGGTCCTATATGACTATGACTCGGACGAACCTTTCGTGTTGCACATTGGCGGCCCCCATACTGAATCCGACGCAGATGCGGATTCATTTTTCGGATTTGAGGATCTTCAACCCAGCAGATATGACGTTCCAACTTATCAGTACCGGATGATGCTGCAGCCTGACATTACCAGACAGGGAGCGGTGCAAGCACACGGAGAGTGCCCTGCTGCCACACAGAGCGTGGTCCACGTCCCGCTCAACGTTCCCGACTCTATGAAAGAAGACATGCAAGACTCCAGAGTGCAGTCCTCGCATGAACCAGAAGTGACTCCAGTGTCACAAGCTTCCACAGCAAGCTCGTGGACAGCCTCCACGATAGAAGTAACGCAAGACTCCAGAGCGCAGTCCTTGCACGAACAAGAAGTGACTCCAGTGTCACAAGTCTCCACAGAGAGCTCGTGGACAGCCTCCACGATAGAAGCAACGCAAGACTCCAGAGCGCAGTCCTTGCACGAACAAGAAGTGACTCCAGTGTCACAAGCCTCCACAGAGAGCTCGTGGACGGACTCCACGATGGAAGGAACGCAAGACTCCAGAGCGCAGTCCTTGCAGGAACAAGACCATGAGGGTCTAGCAACCTCTCCTGACCAACCAGCGGCAGACGATGCAAGTCTGCCATGCTCCCGTGAACAGCAAGAAGGCTATAACAGCCTACCATGCTCCACTACACAGCAGCATGACCATGACGGTCTCTCATGCTACAATAAAGGGCACAGCGCTGAAGACTGTTCAAGCCCAACTGAAGACAAGCCAAAGGAATCGCCTCGTCCAAGCCCGAAGAAAAAAGGTTTATGCGCTGACCTTCAGGATCATAGTAGCCGAACAGAGATTAATAATGCAGCACGGCCACAGAAGGATGCTGAGGATTTCCTAACGAAATTAATTGTATGTTTAACTTGCAAGGAGCAGACTGAGAATTGCCAGTGTTTTAGTACGGATCGAAAAAATGGACAAGACATTGATCCTCAGGTAATGGAAATAACACAACCTGACTCATATCCACAGCAGGGACAAATGTCTCCCTTCAACACAATGCCGCAAAATCCCAACTTCGGAGACCAGCAGTTAGTCAGTAATGACTCTTCAAACCTGGAAGGGAACATTAATTGCATTGAACCTATACACACTCCACTGATTATTGAGCAGAACATTGGAGCAAGAATCCTGAGGACACCGACATCGAGTAGCCAGATAACGAATTTAACACCCACAGCAGTTTCAAGTGAACCAAGTGTGCTTTCCACTAATGATGAAGATGCAGATAAGGTCGAACCGATTATCCATTGTACCACACTAACCCCAGTGCTCAAGCAGTTATGTATGGGGAGTATAATGTGGGCAATTGAGAACAGTAAAAAAGAGACTGTGACCATGCCAGTCCCAGCAAAATCAGACCCAGAGACCATGAAGGCATGTACATCAAACAAAGTTACATATGAGGTACCTGAGAAGAAAAGTGAAACGGAATGTTCTTTGGAAAATGGTACAATGTCGATAGAAACAGTGGATACTATATTCGAGACCATACATATGGGAGAATTTGGGGGTAATAAACAAGGTTCTGCAATGTCTGGGGGAAGATTTAAAGTTCCAAAGAAGAAAAGCCCAAATGAAGGACAATGGCAAGACAATGACAGTCCACCGACATGGTGTGCACCACCAGATGAAAACTCTGACAATTTACCCAACCCTAGTGAACAGCAAGCTGCTAATGACGATCTATCCACGGGATGTGAGACGAGTGACGACAGCATCCCACTTCCCATGCAAAAGGTGCAAGGTGACAGACCTCGCCTAGTGCGTACCAAGGCACTCAACGATCACGGTGGGACCACTGACGACTGCGGTGGCGGCGCACCGCTTCCACCCTCGATGGCTCGAGCCTCTCCACTGGTTGGTGCATTCCTGCATGTTCCGACTCCAGAAGTGCAGCTTCAGGGAATCTCGGCTGCCTCCAGTGAACCTGTTGGGACTCCGGACGGGGGGCATCGACGGAAGGCAGACCGGACTCCAGATGGGGAGCAGCCAAGCGCCGACTCTGATCTGCGCACGCCAGACCTTGCTCCGGACGGGCGGTGTCGCGGCCTCGGTGATGGCACGCTCAGGGTGACGGCAGATGCCACGGCGACAGGGAATGGATCGCGTGGCAGTCCCACTGGGTCGGCAGTGGCAACCAGCACCGGCGGTCCAAGATGGACACACCAACTCGCGCCATCGCCAGACGTTGATGCGAGCAACAATTCTCTATCCAAGGCGACATGCTTCGACGTTTCTCTGCGGAGTCGCCCTTCCGGCACAGCAGGTGGCCGGAACCAGCGTACACGGTCTTGGCCAACTTCCACATCTGGCACAGTCATCGCCTTGCATGATATTAGTGATGGTGCTACTTCAATGGCAACGACCCATCGGCTACAAGATGCCGTCCACCACAAACATAAAAAGAAAACAGACTCCACCTTGTTCCTGGCATGCAGGGCGGATGGATTGGTGCGTAGGCGCAATCAGCGGGCTCTGTGCCGCCTTCCACGCTCGCAACTGCACCGTACGCACACGCCGGATCCTCCACTGGTTCCCAAGGATGACTTCGTGGAGATGCCACGGATCATGCCCCTTCCATCGCCACCAGAACCAAACCACAGCCAGGGCACCACTAACAAAGATGTTGAATGTCATATTTGCAAGAATGAAAAAGACCAAGCACTGCAGGAAGTACAACAAATGGTAAAGTAGAGACTTCGGCAACAGCATCACCTCCAACAGTCCAAGGTGAACCAGTGTGACCACAAATCTCCACAGCTGAACCGGCTTGAGGACCAGCCCATTCTTGAGGCGGTCACCCACTAGACTGGACTTATAACGCTGTTAATACGTTCAAAAAGTCAAACACTTCTGTATTATAACCTGTTGTTGTTTATTGTTCCAGATATCGTCTGACCGGACCAATGTTCAAGTTTTTTTTTCTCTCGCATCCAAGTTTTGTTATGGTACAACCTTGTTAGTGTGACGCACCCGACATCGCCCCATGTAAATAGTTACGTCATAAACACACGCTGTACACAACACAAACGCACACTCTTAGATGCACTCACGACACAATTGTATTTATAACCACGTAGGCACTTGTCTTTGTAAAAAAGGGGGATGTCATGATATTCAAACACACACATCATGATAGACACACCAACAGACAAATCAGAACACACAACACCACAACCAATGACAGAAAGATATAAAAGCACAGACACAACCCCTGGTGGTCAGGAAGAGCGGCAGAGGAGAACCAGGACACAGCTATAGCCGGGGACACTCAGGGAGACAGCACGTGCAGAGTATCCAGAACGAACTGTAATATAAGAGTTATAATAAAATAGAGTTGTACCACATACAACTGTGTTGGCTCATCTGTGCACCAGAGCACCCAACACCACAGTAACTATCTTAGTAAGGATCTGGGAAAGAAAGGATGAGGTTCTAAATTTGCTAATACCAGGTAAATTAAAGAAAACTGGAGACTCAGTCTACGAGAAACATAATTCAAAGCCAAAATCAAAGTCAAAATTATGAGCTGAGGACACAATTGGAAAATAAAACTATAGAAATGACAGGAATTAAAAGTAACACCTCTTGAAACCAAAGCATTTTGAACATCACAAAGGAAACAATGTAATCAGATCTATGAGATGAAGTCATGTCAAAATGAATACTTCGTTGGATTAGAAGGTTTAGATCAAAGATACTTTTTACAATCAAAGTTAATCAAGAGTTACTTTACAATAACGTCAGAAAAACTTAACTGTTAGAAAGCGAATATAAACCTCGAGACCAGGGCAACGAGAACCAGAACTCAGAGGGAGAGAGAGAGAAGCAGAGAAGGAACAAGCAGCTAGAGTCAGATTACAATCAGCTCGGTCATGGGAAAGAGACAGGGCAGAGCAGCCGAGCTAAAATAGCTAATACATCTAAGGAAGACTAGAATTTAATGAGGAGCCAGAGTCAGCTCAGAGACAGCCAGCAGAGCCAGCTCTCATATCTCGGTACATGGGAAAGATAGGACACAGCAACTGAGCTAACCAGCTAATACATCTAATGAAGACCAGATTTTAAAAAGAAGATTGATTGTCAAGTTGGGCCTGAAGGTCCCTTCAACCAACCAGCAGGATCCAGAAGCAAGAACTTTTTCCTTTCTGTAAAGAAAGTATTTGCAGCTTTTAAAAGAAAATATATAATAATAAAATAACTTAAATGTTTTAACCTGAAACAGTGGTTATTAGTCTACTTTACTTACTTAGCAATGCGGGACCCAGGATCGATGCTACTAAGTGGTAAGTAGATGAAATCTTCGGTGAAGGCATGGGTTATACCGGGGGTTAACTTGAAAATATAGTTTGACCTGAATAGCACCCACTGAAGCTTGCATCGGAGTCAGGGAGTGAGAATCCCTGATCACCATTTAGAATGTCGGTCCTTTTTGGTATAGGGGGACTTCTAAGAATAGTGGTGAGTTTTCAAAAACAAACTGCACTCTCTCCCTATTCGTAGCCTCGCTATCACGTGGCACCGGCAACAAACCAGAGATGACAACTCTGTCTGTCCTGGCTTTTAACTTGCAGCCTAACTCCCTAAACTCGTTTATTACCTCCACACACCTTTTCCTACCTACGTCGTTGGTACCAACGTGCACCACGACTTCTGGCTGCTCCCCCTCCCCCTTAAGGATCCTGAAGATATGATCCAAGACATCCCTGGCCCTGGCACCCGGGAGACAACATACCTTCCGGGAGTCTCGCTCGCGACCACAGATGGGAGTATAATGGGGGGAATCCACAGATGGAGTATAATGGGGGCTATCCCATACCACCCACATCCTACAGGAGGAGCATGCAACTGCCCTAGCCTACATCCCCTCTTACCTTACAGAATATAGCTGCCCTGTGGACTAACTGGACCTCTGACTCTGCTCCCAGTCAGCTGCACTCTCTGTAAACTCCTGGCTCCCTTCTCGGCCTTTGCGGAAATGAAATGAAAGGAGCACCTTACTCCCTCCTCACCTAACTCCCTCAGTCACCAAACTCTCACTGTAGCACTCAAATGCACCAAATTCAGCACTCCCTCAGTCACCAAACTCTCACTATAGCACTCAAATACACCAAATTCAGCACTCCCTCAGTCACCAAACTCTCACTATAGCACTCAAATGCACCAAATTCAGCACTCCCTCAGTCACCAAACTCTCACTATAGCACTCAAATACACCAAATTCAGCACTCCCTCAGTCACCAAACTCTCACTATAGCACTCAAATGCACAAAATTCAGCACAGTGCAAACAAGGTCTGCACTGTAGGGGATCACTTTTATACTGTGAATCTAGCCTCTGAAAACTGGCCTAATCCAATTAACTAATTAACAAGTTCCAGCTGCAAGTACCTACAAGTAGAACCTTTGTTTAAAGCTGATTGAAAATTCACCTTCTAAACCAAACAGCAACTTTTAAGTTAATTAACTAAATAAAAGACTAGACTTTAGTTAAAAATGAAGCCTTATACTCCCCCAGTCACCAAACTCTCACTATAGCACTCAAATGCACCAAATTCAGCACTTTGAAGAACCAACACTGACTGACACTCTGATGCAGTACTGAGAGAATGCCACACTGTCACGAGTAGTCTTTCGGGTGAAGCCCCATCTACCTGCTCAGGTGGATGTAAAAGATCCCTTGGCACCATTTTGAAGAAGAGTCGGTGTTCCGGCCAACATCCTAAAAATAAATGATATGTGTGATCTTGCGGTGTGCATATTGGCCGTCACGTTTGCTGCATTACAACAATGACCACACTTCAAATAGTGCTTCATTGGCTGCAAAGCACTTTGCGATGTTTGGTGGTTGTAAAAAGCACTCTAGAATTGGAAGTCTTCTTTTCTTTTTCACAGAGGAATAATCTTCCAGGTGAGATATGACAGGCTGCAGCTGCCAACATTAGGCCTAGAGTATCTCCAGTAAAACATTTGAAAGACAAAAAGACTTGCATTTATATTGTTTCATTCAACATACCCCAAAGCACTTTCCAGCCAATGAAGTACTTATGAAGTGCAGTCACTGTATCGTCAGAAATGTGTTGAAATGTTCCTGTGATTTCTTTTCTTTCCTCAATGGCTGTGGAATTTGGCAGACCTGCTGGAGAGTGAGACTAAGCCGTAGAATGTGATGCGGATAATGCTATCCAGCAGTAATGAAAGTCATGTCTCCCCTTGGGCCTGCTGGTTTACACACTCAGATATTCCTGCTTTTTCTCTCTCCTGCGAGACTGGCACAATTTGAACAAGAATCTACTGCTGGTTCGTTCTTGTAGCAACAAGTCTTTTGGAACAACAAAGAATCACATGGATTTCTGTCGTGTCTTTTGTGACCTCAAGTTGTCCCAAATGCTTTACAGCTAATAAAATACCACCAAGGTGCAGTCTCTTGCAATGTGGAGAAGATGGCAGCTAATTTGCACACAGTAAAACAAACAGCAATTAAAGAGATTACTACATAATGGCGGGGTATATATTGGCTAGGACACAGGAAGAATGTTGTTTTACATTTCAACTGAAAGATGGCATTCCTGACAGTTCTGCCATCCCGGTTATATACTGCACTGTAATGCCAGCCTTGACTTTTGTACTCTAGTCTCCAGAGTGTGTCTTGAACCCACCACCTTCTGTCATCGAGTCGAGAGTTCTATTCACTGAGCCATGATTGACATATAACCTCATTTTATTTATTCTTTTATGGGAGCTGGATGTCGCTGACAAAGCCAACATTTGTAGCCCATCTCCAATTGCCAGGCTATTAGGCTATTTCAGAGGGAAGATATGATCTGAAGTCACATGTAGACCAGACCAGGCAGCGAAGGCAGATTTCCTTCCCTACTGGAGACATGAGTGAACCAGATGGGTTTTTAGAATAATCGGCAGTGGTTCCATGGTCCAATACTGTGATTAGCTTAATTTATTAATTGAATTTAAATTTCACCAACTGCCGTGATGGGATTTGAACCCCGTACCCCCAGAACATCAGTGTCGGCCTCTGGATTACAGTCCAGTGATATTACTACCACTTGTTATACCAATCACTGCAGTGTGACATTGAGTCAGTTGTAATTAACTGCATGTCGGAGACATCACAGATGAAATCCAACACAGATTTGTCAACTAACATTACTTAATTTAACATTGTCTGGATCATACTAATGCAATGTTATGCATTGAACAGTGCCTGAAATATTTGTATATATATTACATGACAGTTAAAATTATTGCAGGCACAAATGTAAAGCAACTTGGCATTAACTAGAATAAGAACAGACAATGCTGGATACACAGCTGGTCGGGAAGTATCTCTGGAGTGAAGAACAGAGTTAATATTTCAGGTCAATGAGCTTTTATCAGGTTGTCATTGACCTGAACTGTTGTATCAAAATTCGCTGTCAAAGGATTTTCTGAGGTGAATTGCAGAATCTGCAATAACTTAAAGTGAGGCTGATGGGCAGTTGAGTAGGGAAACTGATTAGTTGTTGTCAGAGATGCTCTTGTTTTTAGTTATCTTATCGAGAATAGCATTTTGCTGTCTGGCACCATACATGAAACATGTAGTTCCTATACTTTTACAGTAGATACAAAGGAAGTTGCTACAGGAAGTTGTAAAGTCATTTGAATCAAAGTACTCTTTCAATGATGAGAGTTATTTATTGCGAGCCAACCTCTCTGGCACTGAAACTTAAGTGTGGAGTCTCATTCCTTCAGTTTAAAGATTTTTTTGCCTTATCTCTTTCTAATCTTTTATTTCTCACTGTCCCTGATTTGACACTAAATTCACCCACTCTGATTTGCACTTCTTTCTCAGTCTTTGTGGTGTTATTTTGCTGATCCTTCTATGTGGTTAAGGAGATATGCCACTGCTTCCCAATACAGCCCATTTTAACACTTGAAATAATAATGCTAACATTCCAACTAACAAATTTTCTTTCCCTACTTTTCTTCGCTATGCTTTCTTCCTTCCTCTTTTCCTACTGGGCTTTATATTGAATTATACTCGTGTGTGTGTCATTTACTTCTCGCAATGCCTTGATTCCTTTAAAGAGGTTAAGAAACATTAAGGACTTCTGCCCATTTATAATTTGTGCATTGTGACCCAGCAGAGTTAGGGTCACAAGTATTTTTGGGTTTGGAACTTGTTCCATTTATGGAGCTGTTGGAATGACCAGTTCAAATTCAGGGGTAGGGAATTGACTGCAATAGCCTGCCGTAATTCAACTGCATCCAGTGATACCAACACAGCAAAAACAAAGGTTTAGTTTCGTCCAGGTGTCCAGTTCATGATCTGTAGCTTTTAATTTAAATTGACATCCCTTCTTTGCCCTCCCCGCTTCCACCTCAGGCACTTAGCAACACAGGGCACCTGAGACTTACAGATCTTTATTGATACCTTTGCTAAACTGGTAGGTGAGGGCCAACAATCCAGGACTATTCAGGCTCCAATTTTTCTCCTCCTCCTCTTGGGGAGTGTTTCTACTCAGAGCTTCAACTGAGTGCTATGAATCATGGAAGTGAACGGCACCTCTGCCCATCCTTCAGACTTGCGTTTACAGGCCGATGTGTGAATTTTAAATAGTCCAATGGGGAGAGCGAGAGAATGATTTCTACAGCTGTGTAGCAATTGGTGCCCTGGGGAAACCAAAAATTTGACTTTTTAAAGGCTATTAACGATTTGTTCCTCCTCGTTTCTACATTACAACAGTCTGTATGCAATAATATTTTCTCTCACTCAAGTTTGAATCGCGAGCCCCAGTTTGGGCACCCATGAGATGCACAGTTGCTTGCCCTGTTCACTTGACTCCAGATGCCCTGTGGCTCTTCTGTTGCTATCTTGCACAAAATATCATGGAGGTTAATCTGATAAGGACAATGCAATTCTATCTAATGACAAGCACTGTTCATTGACTTTTTACAGCAATTTCTGGGTCATTCATTCTCTTATCTTTTCCCCAGACATGTTGAAAGTTTCCAATGCTTTCTATTTTAATTTCAGATTTCCAGCATCTGATGGATTTTGTAGTTATTTAACTGGGTTTGTTTTGTAATCATATAAACTAACCAAATCAATGTACAGGATTGCAGTACGGCTTATAGTGTATTGTGTCATTAACAACTTCCAATATTGTTATTTCTCTGAGTATTAAACACACAACCTCTTTGTGCTCTGTAATTAATGTTTAGTTGAGTGATTTACCTTTCTCTGGGATGATGCCTTCAGCAAATCATTTAGTCATTGTTCTCCTGACCTAGTTAATAAACTTTGCACATATTCAATCTCTCTTTAGTGTCACTGTGATTTACATTGGATTCAGCGACATGATTAACTGCAATACGAGTTTTGCTCCTGTTCAATTGAACTCTTGACATGCATTAATCTGTCAACACTGATTCTTAGCAATAACTGTTAACAATAATTATAAAGAATCAGTGTTGACAAATTAATGCATGTCAAGAGTTAAATTGAACAGGAGCAAAACTTGTATTGCAGTTGTTAATCATGTCGTTGAAACCAAAACTGTTTCAGAAGTTCTTTATGAATTCCATAAGCTTGCTGTTCTCTCAAGATAGCTTCCCAACACTAACCTTGAAACTGTTGGTCTTGAAAACTTTGAAACAGAGCTCAGGTAAAACATGGCTTTCCATGTAAATTTTTACCAGAGGACTTAGGTATGGGAGCGAAACCAAATGAGGAGCATTAATTCTGCCAAGTCTTTTCTAAAATGTAATCAAACTGGACGGCATTTGCCAGAGGTTGAGTGCATGTCATTTTATTGTGTTGCTTCGGAGTTTCTTTACTACTCATCAGATCCACCAAGCCCATATATTGAAAGGCATTGTCAAGACCATGCTGACCCATAAATCTAATTGAGAGGATTTATTCATGGAGGCCGAGGCAGTGAATGAATACTTTGCATCTGTCTTTACTGAGGAAAATGATGTTCTCAGTCATAGTGGAAGAGGTAGTAGTTGAGACATTGGTTGGGCTACCAATTGATAAAGAGGGAATGTTAGGCTGGCTATACTTGGAGTTGATAAATCATCCTAACATTTTGTGATTCATGTACAGGACAGCCAGATCCCGTTGTATCATATAGTTCTGCAATCTCTTGCCTTTTAAATAGTATATACTGCTTTTCTATTTTTCCTGCCAAAGTGGACAAGTTCACATTTCCCCCCATTATACTCCATCTGCCAAGTTTTTGCACATTCACTTAATCCATCTATTTAAAAAAAAAGTATTTTTATTCAAATTTTTTACATATTTTCAACAAACCTTACAGAAATAAGTAAAAACAAAGAACACATAAATAAACATCTTATAGCTATGTCACGTATTCCCCCAATATACAAGCCCCCCATTAAACGATAATAAACACAGTAGTAAACACAAAGTACCCCACCCCCCCTGGATTGCTGCTGCTGCTGAACGGTTGCCACCGCCTGAAGAACGCTTGCACAGATCCTCTTAAGGCAAATTTTACCCTCTCCAATTTAATGAACCCTGCCATGTCGCTGATCCAGGCTTCCACGCTTGGGGGCCTCGCATCCTTCCAGTGTCGCAGAATCCTCTGCTGGGCTACCTGGGACGCAAAGGCCAGAATACCGGCCTCTTTCGCCTCCTGCACTCTCGGCTCGTCCGATACCCCAAATAGTGCGAGCCCCCAACTCTGCTTAACCCGGGTGTTTACCACCTCAGACACCGTCCTCGCAACGCCCCTCCAGAACTCACCCAGCGCTGGGCACGCCCAGAACATGTGGGCATGATTTGCTGAGCTCCCTGAACACCTCACACACCTGTCCTCCACTCAGCCTTGCCCCGTCATGTGCGCCCTGTGCAGAACCTTAAATTGTATCAGGCTAAGCCTGGCGCAAGAGGAGGAAGAATTTACCTTACCCTGGGCGTCCTCCCACGTACCCTCGTCTATCTCCTCCCCCAGCTCCTCCTCCCATTTACCTTTCAGCTCCTCCACCGAGGCCTCCTTTTCCTCCTGCATCTCCTGGTAGATCGCCGAGACCTTGCCTTCTCCAACCCACACCCCCGACAGCACCCTATCCTGGATCCTACGTGCTGGCAGCAGCGGAAATTCCCTCACCTGCCGTCTTACAAACGGCCTTACCTGCATGTACCTGAAGGCACTTCCAGGAGGGAGCCCACATTTTTTCTCCAACGCCCTAAGGCTCACAAACGTCCCATCGAAAACAGGTCCCCCATCCTTCTAATACCTGCCCTGTGCCAGCTCAGGAACCCCCCATCCATTCTCCCCGGGACAAACCGATGGTTCTCTCGGATTGGGGACCACACCAAAACCTCTGCCTCCCCCCTGTGGCGTCTCCACTGCCCCCAAATATTGACGGTCGTCGCCACCACTGGTCTTGTGGTGTACCTTGTCGGCGGGAGCGGCAGCGATGCCGTCACCAGCGTTCTCAGGCTCGTGCGCACACAGGACGCCATCTCCAGCCTCTCCCACACCGCCCCCTCCATTACCCACTTGCGTATCATCGCCACATTGGCAGCCCAGTAGTACCCACACAGATTAGGCAACGCTGACTTCCGGTGGCGTGGGCGAGCAGGGCGACCATAGCAACAAGAGCTGAGCCGATTCGCGGCAATTTCGGGGAAATCCCCGAGTCTTCACGTACCCCCCGACTATCGCCGGCCTTTGGGGCTGTCACGAGCAGCCAGCGGGGCCGGTTTAAAAACCAGCGAAGAACCCCGCGCGGGTGTCAGGGCTGAGGCGCTGGGCCCAGCGCAGCGTTGAGGTCAGAGCAGCAGGGGCGGAGCTACGAGGAGGTCGAGGCGGCAGGCCCGAGGCCAGGGCACTATGTAGGGAGGGTGCTCCATGTCGGATGGCTTCCACCTAGGAGGAAGAAAGAAAGCTGAAGCCTGGTCCCAGGGGAGCTCTGGGTGAATGCAGAGGAGAAAGAAAGAAGATTTAAGGGAGTTTGGTAAAAGTTATTTTTCTCTCCCCCTTTTTTGTTTTTTCAAAAAAAGAATAAGTCAGATTGATGAAGGACTGGAGGGCGAAGGGGGAGAGAGGAGAAAAGAAGATAAAAAACAATAAGCCGCTAAAGAATGCGAAGAGCAGCGTCGAAGAAAGGAGGAAACGCGGGTTCGCCGCTGAAGGAGACGATGAGCAAAAGTGTTGACAGGATGGCGGAAGCCGAACCGCATGATGGGGCCGCACTACTTACGGTGGAGAAGTTGACCGAGGTGATGGCGGTGGAGCTGGAAAAACGGTTTGCGAGGCACATGGAGGCCTTGAGGAAGGAGACGGCGGTCGCATTGAAGTCATTGGTGGAGGAGGCAATCGGCCCGATCAGGGTGGAGGTGGCAAAGGCATCGGCCGAGGTGAGAGAGCAGGGCAAGAAGATGAAGGAAGTGGAGGAGTTCATGTCATGACACAGCGACCAGGTCACCTCGATGGGGGACGAGCTGCGGAGGATGGTGGAGGTTAACAGAGGACTCCGAAAGCTGGAAGACTTGGAAAACCGCTCAAGGCAGCACAATTTGAGAATTGTGGGCTTGCCCGAAGGGACAGAGGGCACAAGGCCAACTCAATACTTCGCTAAGGTGTTGGCGGAGCTGATGGGAGAGGGTGAGAGCCCCACCCTGTACGAGCTAGACCGAGCTCATCGGTCATTAATGCCGAAGCTCAAAGTGAACGAGCAGCCAAGGGCAGTAATTATCTGCTTCCATAAGTTTTGCATGAAGGAGAAGTTATTAAGCTGGGTGAAGCAGAAGCGCGAGGTGCTGTGGGATGGTACTGCGGTTCAGATCTACCAGGACTTGACGGTGGAGTTGGCAAAAAGACGAGCGGCGTTTGGGCGAGTGAAGGCGGCTTTGTACAAGAAGGGGCTGCGATTTGGTGTGGTGTACCCGGCGAAGTTGAGAGTAACATATAACGCCAAAGACTTTTATTTTGAGACAGCGGAGGCGGCTGAGGCGTTCATGAGGGCAGAAGGCTTGGGACAGACGTGAAGAGCGGAACTGGAAGAGAGACTGTGGACTGTGTTTGAGCGGCTGGAAAATGTATAAATGTTACAACTTTCTTTTTACTGATTTGTATTACAATTTATTTCTCTTTGCATTGTTACAGAGTTCAAGTTAATGGTGTTCTGTGTTGCAATGGTTAAATGTTATGTTAGTGAATTGTAGGGGTTGGATTATTGGGTTTGTTTTGGTATTTCTTTCTCTGGGACTGGGTGGAAGGGGGCGAGAGGTCTTGGCAGGGGAGCCTCCCGCGCTAGCTAACTAAAGTCAGCTATTGAACGGGGGTGAGGTAAGAGGAGGGCTGCGGATGTTGGAGCCTGGATAGCAGGCTTCAATGGGCCTACGAGGCGAGTGAGAGGGGGGGGGAAGGGCTGGATGTTGGGGGATGTTTTTGTAGGGGGGGTTTCTTGGGAGTTCGATGTTAACAATGGACAGGGGCGGGTCAGGCTTATGGGGCAGGGCCCGGTGGTATGGTGATGGTGGATAAGAAAGGTGGGGGGGGGGGGGGGGGGGGGGTGAGACCCCCAGTAAGGATAGTCACGTGGAACGTGAGAGGGCTAGGAGGTCCGGTCAAGAGGTCAAGGGTGCTTGCGCATCTTAAAAGTTTGAAAGCCGATGTAGCAATGCTGCAGGAGACTCACTTGAGGGTGAAGAACCAGGTGAGACTTAAAAATGGCTGGGTTAGCCAGGTGTTTCACTCCGGATTTGATGGAAGGGCTCGAGGGGTCAGCAAAAGGGTACGCTTCCAGATGGAGAAGTTGGTGGCAGATCAGGGGGATAGATATGTGATTGTGGCAGGGGCGCTGGAGGGGAGATTAGTGGCGCTGTTAAGTGTATCCGGTCCCAATTGGGACGATGTGGGATTCGCGTGGAAGGTGTTTGGGGCCATTCCTGACTTGGACACGCATGAGCTGATTGTGGGGGGGGACTGGAACTTGGTGCAAGAGCCAGGGTTGGACAGATCACGGCCGCGCTCGCTGGTCCCATCAGGGGGGGCGAAGGCGCTGGCTGGGCTAATGGTGGAAATGGGAGGGGTGGACCCTTGGAGGTTCCTGCACCCGAGAGAGCGGGAGTACTCGTTTTTCTCAGCGGTCCATAAGGTCTACTCACGGATCGACTTTTTTGTGGTGGGGAAGGCTTTGCTGGCTGGAGTCAAGCAGCCGGAATACTCTGCAATTGCAGTGTCAGATCACGCTCCACATTGGGTGGATATGGTGCTGGAGAGGGGGGTAGCACAGAGACCGGGGTGGAAACTGGATGTGGGGCTTTTGGGGAACCAGGTGTTCTGTGAGAAAATTGAAAAGGTAATTAAGGAATATGTAGGTTTCAATTGTACGGGTGAGGTGTCGAAGGCAGTCGTCTGGGAGGCTCTAAAGGCGGTGGTGAGGTAATTTCGTTTAAGGCCAGGGTGGACAAAGACGAGAGGTTGGAGCGGCAGAGGGTAATAGATGAGATGTTGGAGGTAGATAGGAGGTATGCAGAAGATGGGGACCCAGCGAAGCTGGAAAAGAGGAAGGAACTACAGGCGAGCTTCGACCAACTGTCCACCAGGAAGGCGGTGCGCCAACTGAGACGAGCAAGGGGTGCAGTTTATGAAGATGGAGATAAGGTCAGCTCCGGAGGGAGGCAGCGGCAAGGGAAATTTTTCAGGTGAGGGATAGGGCAGGGAAGTTGGTGGTGGCTCCAGTGCTGATTAACAAGGTTTTTGAGGCGTTTAATGAGAGGTTGTACAAGTCAGAGCCACCCGGGGGAGACCGTGAGATGCAGGAATTTCTAGATGGGTTGGAGTACCCGGGGCTAGGGGAGGGGGACAGGGCTACATTAGAAGGAGCAATAGTGGAGTAGGAGGTAAAGGATGCGATTGGGAGGATGCAGTCGGGGAAGGTGGCAGGGCCGGATGGGTTTCCGGTGGAATATTATAAAAAATTCAAGGATAGGTTGGCACCCCTGATGGTGGGGATGTTTGAGAAGGCGATAGGGAAGGGGGTGTTGCCGCAAACCTTGGGGCAGGCATCGATTTCCCTGTTGCTAAAAAAAGATAAGGATCCGATGGAGTGTTGGTCGTATCGGCCCATATCACTTCTGAATGTGGACGCAAAAGTATTGGCGAAGGTACTGGCGGGTAGGCTGGAGGAGTGCCTCCCGAAGGTGATCGGGGAGGATCAGACGGGGTTCGTGAAAGGGAGGCAGCTGTTTTTGAACATTAGGGGGGTTTTGAACGTCGTTATGGCACCGGCGGAAGGGAAGGAAACAGAGGTAGTTGTGGCATTGGATGCAAGAAAGCGTTTGATCGGGTAGAATGGGGGTACCTGATGGCAGTGCTGGAGCGGTTTGGGATTGGACCAAGATTTGTGAACTGGGTAAAGCTATTATATAAGGAGCCGCACAAAGAATATCAGTTCGAGATACTTTTCTCTCCACCGTGGGACGAGACAGGGATGTCCTATGTCCCCCCTGCTGTTTGCACTCGCGATTGAGCCGTTGGCCATTGTTGCTCTTATTAGCCTTAGTTTATTACCTCTGATTATGTCACCTTTGCTCATGAGTCGCCAGGTATCTTTCTGATACCGCCACGTGGTTCAAGCTCGAGTTATGATTAATAAGTCAGCACACCGCTTAGTAAGATTGAAATCAACGGTCATTTATTATATACAAGTAATGCTTACACAATAATGCTACTCTCTATATAGGAACCTACCACTACTGGCCAATACTTAACTTTAGGAAGGGCCCACCAGGTCAGGGAAACGAATGGCTTATCGAATCGGATCTGGCCCGCGGGATTCAAAAGGCTGATACGGGTCGATGGCTAGGAGTCTCTATCGGGTAGCGATCGCTGGAGTCAAACTTACGCTTTCTGGTCGATGTTCTTGCGAAGGTCGCGAGCAGGCGAAGAAGGGAGAGAGAGAGAGCGATCTGAACTTTGCCCCTCACTTTATAGGGTCCCGGGGCTTCCCGCCTCTCGGGGGCGGCCCTTGACCCTGAGTTCCAAGTGACTGGACTTGTTCCCAATCACTGGGTTCGATATATCCAATAACGGGGCGATTCCTCGATCGGGGGGTGGTGGTTCACCTGTCTTTGTTTCGGCCACTGCAGGTGCCGACAGGTCTGGCCCGGCATTCAATGGCTAATATGTTGCAATTGTTCCCGGGGATAGCCGATTAAACTGCAGATGTCTGGGTTGATGTGCTGCTAATAGTCTTGAATATCGATCTGGGCCGACTTCCCCAGAGCCGAATACGCTATTCTGTCTGCAGCTGTCCGTTTGTGTCCTGTTGCCTGCTTTTCCCATCAGCCTTTTCGGTTAGCCATTTTAAATCGGGTTTTGGCCAAATTAATAGGGAATCAGCCATTTTAGGTGGCTACACCATCGCATTGAGAAGTTCGGGAGCATGGAAAGGAATAGTGCGGGGGGGGGGGGGGGGGGATAGAGCATAGGGTGTCCTTATATGCCGACGACTTGCTGCTGTATGTGTCGGAACCGAGTGCGTCGATAGGAGGAATATTGGAGGTACTGCGGGTATTTGGGTCTTTCTCGGGGTACAAGCTGAACCTGGACAAGAGTGAGTATTTTGTGGTGTCTCGGCCGGGGGTGAGGGAAGGGGTGGGGGGCTGCCATTCCATAGAGCAGGGACTCATTTTAGGTATCTGGGGGTGCAGGTTGCCCGGGAGTGGGGGAGGCTTCGCAGGTACAACATCACTAGTTTGGTGGGGAGAGTGAAAGCCGATCTGGCAAGGTGGGATGGCCTTCCTCTGTCACTGGCGGGTCGGGTACAGGCGGTTAAAATGAATGTGTTGCCGCGATTTGTTTATTTTTCAATGCCTACCGATTTTCCTGCCAAAGTCTTTTTTCAGGGAGATTGAGGGAAGGATGACCTCATTCATATGGGGAGGGAAGGTGGCCAGAGTTAGAATTGTGCTGCTACAGAGGGGAAGGCAGGCAGGGGGTTTGGGTCTCCCGAACTTGTTGTACTACTACTGGGCGGCGAATGTGGAGAAGGTGCGGAGCTGGGTCAGAGGGGTGGATTCTCAGTGGGTCAGAATGGAGGAGAGTTTGTGCAGGGGGTCGGGGCTGAAGGCACTAACAACAGCGCCACTCCCGATAGCTCCGGGGAAATACTCAGGGAGTCCGGTAATAATAGCTTCATTGAAAATCTGGAGGCAGTTTCGCCAACACTTCGGGTTGGGGGTAGGGTCAAGGGAAATGCCGATTCGGGGGAACCACAGATTTGAGCCAGGGAGGTGGGATGGAAGTTTTCGGAAATGGGAAGAGAGGGGGATTAAGACGCTAAAAGATTTGTTGCTTCGGGGTCGGTTTGCAGGATTGAGGGAGCTGGAAGCGAAGTATGGGCTGGAGCAGGGAGAAGTGTTTAGGTACATGCAGGTTCGGGATTTTGCCAGGAAGGAGATACAGAGGAACCGACCTCCACATTGCTGGAGGAGGTGCTGACGACAAGAGGACTGGAGAAGGGGGCAGTGTCAGCGGTGTACAGAGCTATTTTGGAAGAGGATAAGGCACCACTGGAAGGGGTCAAAGCAAAGTGGGAGGAAGAACTGGGAGAGGTTATAGAGGAGGGGGTGAGGGGGTCTGGTGTGAGGAGCGCCAGAGAGTGAATGCCACCACCTCATGTGCGAGGTTGGGACTGATACAGCTGAAGATGGTATATAGAGTGCACCTCACGAGGGCGAGGATGAGCCGATTTTTTGAAGGAGTAGAGGATGTGTGTGAGCGTTGTGGAGGGGGGGGGGGGGGCGCTAATCACGTTCATATGTTTTGGTCCTGTCCAAAGCTCGGGGAGTATTGGAAGGAGGTGTTTATGGTAGCTTCCAAGGTGGTGCGTGTGAAACTGGACCCGGGTCCCTGGGAGGCCATATTATTCGGGGTGTCGGACCAGCCACGGTTGGGAACGGGTGCGGAGGCAGATATCATAGCCTTCACCTCGTTGATCGCCCGAAGGCGGATCCTGCTGGGATGGAGAGCAGCCCCTCCACCCTGTGCCCTGGTGTGGCGGGGGGTCCTGTTGGAATACTTGACCTGTGAGAAGGTTAAGTTCGAACTGAGGGGTAGCTCGGAGGGGTTCTACAAGTCATGGGCACTATTTATTATGCACTTTCAAGAACTGGATAACATCGAACATTAGTTTGGGGGGTGGGGGGTGGGGGAGCTGTGTATATTAAGGGTGACTGTGGGTAATCCCGGATTCCTTTTTGTCATTTGTTTATGTAAACTTGCGGGCTGATGTTTGGGGGTTGGTGGGAGGATGGGATCGTTGTTATTATGGGGATTGACATATCTGTTGCTGATTATTGTTTATTGTTGATGGGTGTAAATGCGGGAGAAAATGTGAAAAAGGAGAATAAAAATATTTATGAAAAAAGATTAGGCAACGCTAACCCTCCTCTGTCCCTGCTCCGTTCCAGAAACACCCTTCTCACCCTCGGGGTCTTTTTCGCCAATACAAATCCTGTGATGCGCCTGCTGACCCGCTTAAAAAAGGCCTTAGGGATCAGGATGGGGAGGCACTGGAATATAAAAAGGAACCTCGGGAGCACCGCCATCTTCACCAACTGTACCATACCCGCCAGGGAGAGTGGCACCATATCCCACCTTTTAAACTCCTCCTCCATCTGCTCCACCAGCCTCGTCAAGTTGAGCTTGTGTAGGGCCCCCCAGCTCCTGGCCACCTGGATCCCTAGGTACCGAAAACTCCTTTCCGCCCTCTTCAGTGGAAGCTCGTCTATCCCCCTTCCCTGGTCCCCTGGGTGTATCACGAAGAGCTCACTCTTCCCCATGTTGAGCTTATACCCTGAAAAGTCTCCAAACTCCCTGAGGATCCGCATCACCTCCGGCATCCCCCCCACCGAGTCCGCCACATACAGTAACAGGTCGTCTGCATTCAGTGATACCCGGTGTTCCTCCAAAAGTATTCCGACCTCCTCCGATTTGTGGCCACACTCGCCACCGGGGCTTCGTACAGTAACCTAACCCAACTAACGAACCCCTCCCCGAACCCAAACCTCCTCAACACTTCCCACAGGTACCCCCACTCCACCCTATCGAAGGCCTTCTCCACATCCATAGCCGCCACTATCTCCACTTCCCCCTCCACTGCAGGCATCATAATTACATTTAGGAGCCTCCGCGCATTGGTGTTTAGCTGCCTTCCCTTCACGAAACCCGTCTGGTCCTCTTGGGTCACCCCCGGAACACAGTCCTCAATTCTGGTAGCCAACACCTTCGCTAACAGCTTTGCATCCACGTTGAGGAGCGAGATTGGCCTATACGACTCACACTGTAAAGGGTCCTTGTCCCGCTTCAAGATCAGCGCCCTGGACATCGTCGGGGTAGGGCCCCCCCTCCCTCGCCTCATTGAAAGTCCTCACCAGTAGTGGGCCCAACAGGTCCATACACTTCCCGTAAAATTCCACCGGGAACCCATCTGGCCCCGGTGCCTTCCCCGCTTGCATACTCCCCAGCCCCTTAGTCAGCTCCTGCAGCCCTACCGGTGCCCCGAGCCCAGCCACCTGCCCCTCCTCTACCCTCTGGAACCTCAGCCGGTCCAGAAAACAACGCATTCCCCGCCCCACCTCCGTCGGGGGCTCAGACCTATACAGCCCCTCATAGAAGTCTCTAAATACCCCATTTACTCCCAACGCACTCCGCATCGTCTTCCCCCCTTTATCCCTAACTCCCCCAATCTCCCTCGCCGCCTCCCGCTTCCGCAGCTGGTGTGCCAGCATCCGGCTAGCCTTCTCCCCATCCTCATACACCGCCCCTTGCGCCATCCTCCACTGCACAGCCGCCTTCTTGGTAGTCAACAGGTCGAACACAGCCTGGAGGCTTCGTCGCTCCTTGAGTAGTCCCTCCTCGGGGAGCTCTGCATACCTCCTATCTACCCTTAAAATCTCCCCCACAACATCTCCCTCTCTCTCCTCTCCTTCCCCTCCTTGTGGACCCTAGTGGAGATTAGCTCTCCCCTAATCACCGCCTTCAGCGCCTCCCAGACCACCCCTACCTGCACCTCCCCATTATCGTTCACCTCTAGGTATCTTTCAATGCACCCCCGGATCCGCCCGCTCACCTCCTCGTCCGTCAGCAAACTCACCTCCAGGTGCCACAGCGGGCGCTGGTCCCTCTCCTCCCCGAGCTCGAGCTCCACCCAGTGCGGGGCATGATCTGAGATGGCTATGGCCGGATACTCTGTGTCCTCCACCCTCGGGATCAGCGCCCTGCTCAAACCGAAGAAGTCAATCCGGGAGAAGGCTTTATGGACGTGGAAAAATAAAGAGAATTCCCTGGCCCCCGGCCTAACAAACCTCCATGGGTCCACTCCTTCCATCTGGTCCATAAACCCCTTCAACACCTTGGCCGCCGCCGGCCTCTTACCCGTCCTGGATCTAGAGCGGTCCAATGCTGGATCCAATACCGTATTAAAGTCCCCCCCCCATTATCAAGCTCCCTGCCTCCAGGTCTGGAATCCGGCCCAACATGCGCTGCATAAATCCGGCATTGTCCCAATTCGGGGCATATACATTCACCAAGACCACACGCACCCACTACAGCTTACCATTCACCATCACGTACCTACCTCCATTGTCTGGCACGATGCTCAGCGCCTCAAACGACACCACTTCCCCACCAAAATCGCCACCACTCGATTCTTTATGTCCAACCCAGAGTGGAAAACATGCCCTACCCACCCCTTTCTCAGCCTAACCTGTTCTGCCACCCTCTAATGAGTCTCCTGGAGCATGACCACATCTGCCTTCAGTCCCTTTAGGTACGCGAACACACGGGCCCTCTTGACCGGCCCGTTCAGGCCTCTCACATTCCAAGTTATCAGCTGGATCAGGGGGCTGCCCGCCGCTCCGCCCCCCCCCCCACCTCCCCGGCCAATTAGCCATCTCCCTTTCTAGGCCAGCCGCGTGCCCGCGCCTCCCGCACTCTCCATTCCCCTCAGTGGCAGCCCCAGCCCCGACTCTCTCTTCAGGCTCCAGCTCCCCTTTGGCCAATGCAGCAGCAACCCCCCCCCCCACAGGTCTCCCCTAGCAGCTTTGCTCCCCCCATAGCACTCCCGTAAGTCAGCTGACTCCTGCTGACCCCGGCCGCTCCCGCCACTCCATCGACCCCCCCAGTGTGAGAATCCTCCCCCCCTCCAGTCCATCAGCGGGCGCTCCTCTCCAGCACCACCCCTCCCCCCTGACCCCGTCCCCTTCCTTCCCTAGCGTGGGAAAAAAAAATCCGCGCTTTCCACCAAGCCGGCCCCGTCCCCTCAGGCGCAGCTCCCTTTCGCGGCCTGATCTCAGCTCCCCACCTCGGGCCTCCCCTCTCCCCTCCCCCCCCAATTGGGTCCCCTCTTCCAACAACCGACGCCCACACTCTCACCAAACCCCCACTACGAACCATTTCCCCCTACCCCACCCAGCACCCAAAAAAAACCCCAGTACCAAACAGAACAGAACATCCCCCCAAAACAATCACATCAATCCCCTCGCAACCGACCCTCAATCTGAGTCCAGCTTTTCGGCCTGGATAAAGGTCCACGCCTCCTCCGGCGTCTCGAAGAAGTGGTGGCGGTCCTTGAAAGTGACCCACAGTCGCGCCGGCTGCAGCATTCCAAATTTTACCCCCTTCCGATGCAGAGCCGCCTTAGCCCGATTGTACCCGGCCCTCTTCTTGGCCACCTCCGCGCTCCAGACCTGGTATATCCGGGCCTCTGCATTCTCCCACCTGCTGCTCCGCTCCTTCTTTGCCCACCTTAGGACACACTCCCTGTCCACAAAGCGGTGGAACCGCACCAGCACCGTCCTCGGCGGCTCGTTGGACTTGGGCCTCCTCGCCAGGACTCGGTGGGCCCCCTCCAGCTCCAGGGGCCCCGGGAAGGCCCCCGCGCCCATCAACGTGTTCAGCATCGTGACCACGTATGCTCCAACATCCGACCCCTCCACTCCCTTCGGGAGACCCAGAATCTGCAGGTTCTTCCTCCTCGACCGGTTCTCCATGTCCTCGTACTTTCTTATGCATCGCCTTGTGCGCCTCTACCTTCACCGCCAGGCCCAAGATCTCGTCCTCGTTCTCTGAGGCCTTTTGCCGCACCTCCCGGATCGCCGCCCCTTGGGCCTTCTGGGTCTTGAGCAGCTTGTCTATTGAAGCCTTCATCGGCTCCAACAGCTCTGCCTTCAATTGCGTGAAGCAGCGCTGGAGAAACTCCTGCTGTTCGTGCGACCACTGCGCCCACGCTGCCTGGTCTCCACCTGCCGCCATATTGATTTTCCTCCCTCGCACTTTTCGCTGCTCCAAAACTATTTTTTTCACCGCTCCACTCCTGGTCCAATCCATACAGTGCCGGGGAAATGTTACTATCACCTTCCCACACTGGGAACCGTCGAACAAATGCCGCTGGGGCCCTAAAAAGAGCCCAGAAGCCCGTTTCTGACGGGAGCTGCTGAACGTGCAACTTAGCTCCGCATAGCCGCAACCGGAAGTCTCCCTTAACCCATCTATAACCCATGCAGATTCCATGTCCTCTTCACAACGTTTTCTGGTCCTAATCTTCATGTCATCAGCAAATTCAGCGACCTTACATTCGGTCCCTTCATCCAAAGAATTGATATGGATTGTAAATTGTTGAGGCCCCAGCACTGATCGCTGTGGCATTCCACTAGTTACATTTTGCTAACCTGAAATTGACCCATCTATTGCTACTTTCTGGCCGTTCACACCAGCGGATCGTCTGGTCCCGTCAATGGCGCACTCCCGCCACGGGTTTCCTGATGGCAAGGGGTGCATTCACCAGGAACCCCCATTGACAATGGTGCTTGTGCTGCTGCGAAACACACGGTGGGTTGCGTGGAAAATGCTGCCCTAGGTTTCCTGTTACCTCACCAATTATTCATTGTAATATCTTACCCCCCCGCCGTGAGATCTCCTTTTGTGTAGTAACTTTAATGAGGTACCTGTTCATGATGTCAAGTACTTCTTTTTTTAAACTTATATTTTTATTATAGAGTTTCTCCATTTTAACAAATAACTCAATAAACCCTCAAAACTGGTACAGTACAGACAAAATGCTTCAGCATACACGAAGACAGGAGAACACTAACTCAGTTGGTTCAGTTCAATTATTAAACTTGGTGCCTCTGTTTATGCAAGGAAAGACGGTGAACAGATTAACTAGAGAATGAGGGAGAAGAGGTAAAAGCCGTAGAAACATGGTAAAATGGTGCACACCTTCACATGTAGTGATTTTTCATACAGCCAAACTAAACATAGGATAAGATTTTTGTGCCACGTTGGGACACGCACTGAAACGCAGCTCCCCAACTCCAATTATTCCAGAGGCACAGTGACATATTATAATGTCTTTTTCTTAGATGTGATAATTGCCTCTGTCTTTGCCAGTTAAGGATTCTTTAACCCCAAAATAAAGAAAGGAAACACTGTAAAAAATCCACAAAAACATTAGTTCACATCTTTACACAGCGAAGACCAGCAAATATTCATACAATTGGTTAAGATTCTAATCATTGTAGTCGGCGTCTCACTTCACACAATGACAGGATAAAAAGATACCACAAAGAGCAGGGGGTCTGAGGATAACAGGATAAAGCCATGAGCACAAGACCCTGTGGGGGCACGTGTCCCATCCCCTCTCGCCAGTAAGAAAAAGCTACACATTTGAAACCTAGCTCAGCCTCCCAAGGCCTCCAAGCAATAAAAAGATACTCCAAGCGAAGGAGAACAACAGGATACCGTCCTCAGTGCAAGACATGGTTTGGTAGTGTACATTCTCGTATACAGGAGCCAGAAAACCAAGGATTCTTACATCATGCCAAAACCCAACAGACCTCACTCCTCTCCAGGCAAATCAGAGGCACAACTCAAGCCCTACCGACTCTGGAAGACTTGAATCATCCTCCACTGAGGAAACCCCACCAACAAGGAGATGAAGAATTGTCAGAACACCCATCAACAAGGTGTCTGGGGAAGGGATACAACTCTCTCTCTCTCTTCCTCTCCTCTTCCCCCCCCCTCCCCCCCACCAGACACAATAAGAGAATCCCTCTGAAATTAAAAATGACAAAATCAGGAATTCTGTGGTGAGTAATATCACTTCCCAACTCCCCAAAGCCTGCCCACCATCTACAAGTTACAATTTAGAATGATGAATTACTTCACTTAGCTGGATGACTATAGCTCCAACAACATTCAAGAAGCTTGGTGCTGTACAGGACAAAGGAGTTCACTTGATTGGCAACCCAACATTCACTCCCCCATCGCCGATGCACAGTAGCAGCAATGTGTACCATATACAAGATGAACTGCAGCAATTTGTCAAGGCTCCTTCGACAGAACCTTCCAAACCCAGAAGCTCCAGCACCTCGAAAGACAGGAGAAACAGACGCATGGGGACATCACCAACTGCAAGTTCTCCTCCAAGACACACACCATCCTGACTTGGAACTATATCGCTGTCTCTGGGTCAAAATCCTGGAAATTCCCTATCAGCACTGTGGGTGTAACCCCACATGGATTGCAATGGTTCAAGAAGGCAGTTAGTTCACCACCACCTTCTCAAGAGTAATTAGGGATGGAAAACAAATGCTGGTCTTGCCAATGATGGTCACATCCCATGAAATAAAAATAATCCTACAAAAGACTGAGAACGAGCGCATCTCAAACCTTGGTTTAGTCATAATTTGATGGGGACCAGAATCAACCTCAATACCTTAACCCTTTCACAGTATCAAAATACAATGTTGACAAGAAAAACAGGACAAAAAGCAACAGAAAGGATGAGCTAATCAGAATGGCAGGCCCCAGTGAAGGAAAAGCCCATGGAATGAGGATTAAAAGAGAAGAGAAGGGCACACCACCCTCATGTCCCCATCCCAGAATCGAACTACTAATCATTAATCCAAAATCTAAACTCCAAAACTAAATAATGTAGTGCAGGGTGAACAGTCATTGTGACATGGCCAAGAAAGCTGGCTGGCTGTGTTACTCACAGAATCTTTACAGCGCAGAAGGAGGCCATTCGGCCAATTGTGTCTGCACCGGCTCTCCAAATGAGCATCATGACTAAGTGCCAATTGTCCGTAACGACTGTACCTATCTGTCAACTGTTGCTCTGTGAAATTTGGTGCATTATAATTGAAGTGACATTGATAGTATTAACACGATATGGATTTTTCCGTGTTGCAAAATTATTGATGTTATAACACTGAAGACAAGCATCATTTTATGATTCTCGTAACACGAGTGCTTTGCCAAGATTCTATTTGTGTGAATACAGTGTTACTGGGAAGAGCTTATAGATTTTCCTAAAAAAGGAACTAGCTTTTGTACTAATAAAAAAAGGCAGTTTTAAATTATTGTTTAGACAGTATGAGGGCTAACATCGTATTAAGCTCTGCTCTGTTAACAGTACCAGCTCACTATCGAGAGAAATCTTCAGCCAACAGATGATCGAACCACTTTATTTAGTTATTTAAATTATGCCACAGTTATCACAGTCTCAGCAGAGAATCATCAAATCCTCAGAACAATAGGAGGAGGCCACAGACCATTATGTTTGTGTTGGCTCTTCTGTAAGAACAAAGAACAAAGGAAAGTACAGCACAGGAACAGGCCATTCAGCCCTCCAAGCCTGCACTGACCATGCTGTCCGTCTAATCTAAAACCTATACTTCTGGGGTCCGTATCCCTCTATTCCCATCCTATTCATGTATTTGTCAAGATATCAGCAGTGCAATATTAATCCCAGTGCCCTTCATAGCAGCTAATGAAATAAGAAAAACTTGCATTTGTATAGAGCCTTTTACGATCAGCGGACATCTCAAAGCGCTTTGCAGCCAATGAAGTAGAAGTGTAGCCACTGCAGTAATGTGGGAAACGCAGCAGACAATTTTCACACAGTAAGGTCCCACACACAGTGATTTGATAATAAACAGATCATCTGTGTTTTTGTATGATCGATGGGAGTCCAGTCCCATATCAATGTGGATGACTCTGAACTTCCCTCTGACGCAAACCATAATAAATGCTGGCCCAGCCAATGATGCCCAAATGCCGAGATGAATAATAGTTATGAAAAAGGTCTAATTTCCCACACGCTTCCAAAGAAAAGCAACTGACTAAAGAAATCTCCCAAGTGCCACTAAATGCAATAACAAATCCTGGAGTGTGAATCAAGTGCTCAGACAGACATCATTTTGCCAGTTGCACTATCGCCGAGTTCTCATGGAATTTATTATTTCGATACCAATTCTATCCGATGCCTGTAGCACATCCTGGATTGATTCTGATTCTCGTGACTTCGCAACAGTAAACTTTACTATCAAAACAGTTAATACCTCCAATGATTTGCAATTTTCTTGCATGTTATCATTATACCCAGTGATTTTTCTGATTCATCTGCAATAGTCCAAAGTTTGTTCATGATTCTTGCTTCATCCAAGTGTTATTCCATCAGGCAGGAGCTGGTGCATTGAATAATCCATGTAGGATTCATTCTTCCTCTGTTTCCCTCAGACACACCGTGATGCCAGTCTCATCTACTTCCACCTCATGGACATTGAAGTTCCCCAGGCCCTGTAAGATCAGAATTCAGATCCGTTATAATCTTGCCCGCACCTAAGCAACACCAGACTAATAGCTTCCTGGAGAGAGACGGGATTCTGGTCAGGAGATGGGAAACTTGATACAAAGTCTGGTGTTACTATTGCCGATTATAAACATTTATTGAGACCCTTCTTAACCTATATGACAATTGGCTGGACAGCAGCAGGAGGTGGAGAAACACAGTTATTTGACAAAGACAGGTTTTTGTATTTACGTAACGTTTTAGAAATTTCTGAGAAACTATTTAAACAACTCCGTACGAAAGGGTTAGGAGTAGACATTACTGGAAATGAGGTGTCTCTAAATAACTGAGAACGGGTCCAGTGTCTGAGGGTCAAGAGAGCTGATAAAAGATGGAAGATGACCCTTTCCGTTAACTACATGGGAGATGCTCCCTCTGTCCTTACCTTCCAGCTCTACCCGCAATGCCCGTATGAATTCCTTTTTTAAAAATAAATTTAGAGAACCCAATTATTTTTTCCCCAATTAGGGGGCAATTTAGCATGACCAATCCTCCTACCCTGCCCATCTTTGGGTTGTGGGGGTGAGACCCACGCAGTGCTAACATCCCACATGCATTCATAGGATTCTGAGGAGGCCATTCAGCCCTTCAAGCCTGTTCCACCATTCTTAATAATAATGATCTTTATTATTGTCACAAGAAGGCTTACATTAACACTGCAATGAAATTACTGTGAAAATCCCCCAGTTGCCACACTCCGGCGCCTGTTCGGGTACACAGAGGGAGAATTCAGAATGTCCAATTCACTTAACAGCACGTCTTTCGTGACTTGAGGGAGGAAACCGGAGCACCCGGAGGAAACCCACGCAGACTCAGGGAAATCATGCCGACTCTGCACATTGACCCGAGCTGGGAATCGAACCTGGGACCCTGGAGCTGTGAAGCAACAGTCTAACCACTGTGCTATCGGGTAGCCATGTCTGTATCTTAACCATGTCTTGGTTCCATGACCATTAATTCTCTGGCTAAAGATAAAATCTATCAATCTCAGTTTTGAAATTTTAAATCGATTCTCAGTCTCGCCAGCTTTTAGGGAGAATGAAAACAGGGAATGCTGGAGTTAATACTCAGTAGGACTGGCAACATCTGTGGTAAGAGAAACAGAATTTTGAGTTCAATAAGACTGAAGAAGGATCAGTTCTGAAGAAGAGTCATATTGTGCAAACGTACATAAGACATTGAAGGCTGCAGGGCAGGTTAAGAAATAAGTTAATAAAGCACATGGTATCCGAAGTTTTATTAATAAGGGCAATGGATACAAGAGTAAGGAGGTCATGGTGAACTTCTATAAGACACTAGTTCGGCCTCACCTGGAGCACTATGTCCAGTTCTGGGCCCCATACTTGAGCGAGGATGTGAAGGCATTGGAGAGAGTACAGAGGAGATTCACAAGAATGATTTCAGGGATAAACAACTGTAGCTATTAGGATACGTAGGAGAGGGTAGGTCTTTTTCCTTGGAGAAAAGACTGACAGGGGGCTTAATAGATTGATTCAAGATTCTAAGGCACACAGACAGGGTAAACAGTGAGAAACTGTTACCACTTGGGAGTACATCAAGAACTAGAGGGCACAGATTCTTTCTGTACTGTAAACAAAAATAAAGAAATGTACAGCACAGGAACAGGCCCTTCGGCCCTCCAAGCCCATGCCGACCATGCTGCCCGACTAAACTACAATCTTCTACACTTCCTGGGTCCGTATCCCTCTATTCTCATCCTATTCATGTATTTGTCAAGATGCCCCTTAAATGTCACTATCGTCCCTGCTTCCACCACCTCCTCCGGTAGCGAGTTCCAGGCACCCACTACCCTCTGTGTAAAAAACTTGCCTCGTACATCTACTCTAAACCTTGCCCCTCTCACCTTAAACCTATGCCCCCTAGTAATTGACCCCTCTACCCCGGGGAAAATCCTCTGACTATCCACTCTGTCTATGCCCCTCATAATTTTGTAGACCTCTATCAGGTCGCCCCTCAACCTCCTTTGTTCCAGTGAGAACAAACCGAGTTTATTCAACCGCTCCTCATAGCTAATGCCCTCCATACCAGGCAACATTCTGGTAAATCTCTTCTGCACCCTCTCTAAAGCCTCCACATCCTTCTGGTAGTGTGGCGACCAGAATTGAACACTATACTCCAAGTGTGGCCTAACTAAGGTTCTATACAGCTGCAACATGACTTGCCAATTCTTATACTCAATGCCCCAGCCAATGAAGGCAAGCATGCCGTATGCCTTTTTGACTACCTTCTCCACCTGTGTTGCCCCTTTCAGTGACCTGTGGACCTGTACTCCTAGATCTCTTTGACTTTCAATACTCTTGAGGGTTCTACCATTCACTGTATATTCCCTACCTGCATTAGACCTTCCAAAATGCACTACCTCACATTTGTCCGGATTAAACTCCATCTGCCATCTCTCCACCCAAGTCTCCAAACAATCTAAATCCTGCTGTATCCTCTGACAGTCCTCATCGCTATCCGCAATTCCACCAATCTTTGTGTCGTCTGCAAACTTACTAATCAGACCAGTTACATTTTCCTCCAAATCATTTATATATACTACAAACAGCAAAGGTCCCAGCGCTGATCCCTGTGGAACACCACTGGTCACAGCCCTCCAATTAGAAAAGCATCCTTCCATTGCTACTCTCTGCCTTCTATGACCTAGCCAGTTCTGTATCCACCTTGCCAGCTCACCCCTGATCCCGTGTGACTTCACCTTTTGTACTAGTCTACCATGAGGGACCTTGTCAAAGGCCTTACTGATTCTGTGATTCTGTGATTCTATTACTGTAAAAGGTTCCGGTATTTTGGATTGTCTCAATAGCTCAGTGGGTAAAAGCATGACTGATGTGGTTCTGCACCACACAATGCCGACTATCCCAGACTATATTATGTGATCATGTCAGGATAGCAGCAGGGAGTTTGACCCCGGCTCTGGGTCACTGTCCGTGTGGAGTTTGCACATTCTCCTCGTGTTTGCGTGGGCTTCGCCCCCACAACCCAAAGATATGCAGGGTAGGTGAATTGGCAGCACTAAATTGCCCCTAATTGGAAAAAATGAATTGGGTACTCTAAATTTATAAACAAAAGGATAGCAGCAGGGACACTTGGGAAAAGGAAAAGTTGTCCAGGATTCCGTTCTTGTCACTATTTAGTACTGGAAAGTGCAACATTTCTGAATGGTCAGTTGGGGACAAGTTCAGGCTCAACTGTGATGCCACTCACAGTTGTAGAGCCTGCCAACTTGCATATGACTTGGACAAGGTGCTCGAGGGTTGTTCACATCTGTGAGCTATCCCCAGCCAGGGATGGTGCAGCCAGGAGAGGTGGCAAAAAGAAACAAAAAATGTTCTCTGTTGGGACAGTTGGGAATCTGTACGGACAGAAACGGTCACCACTCCAAGCATTCAGCAAACCAAGTTACAGAGAAATCTCCATGGGTTGGTTGTTTAGTATGGATGGTCCAGACTCTCTCTTTAGGGACATGCCCACCTTATTAAAGCTGCAGACTGAGTAGATGCCGAGGGTTTATGGAATCCTGGTTCGCACAGAGGCATTGCTGGAGTTTAACCAGTTGAAGTTTATTAGAACATGGCATTAACAAGCTTGCTCGTGCTTGGCTAGTTATCACAAGCCAAATGGGAAAATTGCTACTCCGCTGAAGTGACAGGTCTGCCACCAGGTCTCATCAGCGTGGCAGACTGACTCAGCAGTGTCCTGGCCTGACTTGGGGTATGGGATGTCACAGGGGAGAAGAGAAAAACCTACACATTAAAAGAAAATTATTAGCCAACACGGTGAATGTATCTTTATCAATGGCATTCCCCCTTAGGCGGAACGGTGGCGCAGTGGTTAGCACTGCTGCCTCATGGCGCTGAGGACCCAGGTTCGATCCTGGCCCTGGGTTACTGTCTGTGTGGAGTTTGCACATTCTCCCTGTGTCTGCGTGGATCTCACCCCCACAACCCAAAGATGTGCAGGGTAGGTGGATTGGCCACGATAAATTGTCCCTTAATTGGAAAAAAAAATGAATTGTGTACTCTAAGTTAAAAAGAAACCTGGCATTCCCAACACTGGTCACCTTGGGGTGAAATTGGTGGACTACAATGGAAAATATGGCGGGAGAGTTAATCAGGCTCTGATTTACTTGAAGCCATTTTGCACAATTGGGAAAGATTAATTACACCCTCTCCCTTATATCACACAATATCTACTACAATCATCCTGCTCAAAGTATGTGAGGGTTTAGATCACATCATGTAAACAGTCATATCAAAGTTCCTGCATTTCCAAATCCCAAGATCATAGTGTTGGGAATATATACGAACAAACGAATTAGGAGCAGGAGTAGGAAACTGGGCTGCCGAACCTGCTCCGCCATTCAATACGATCATGGCTGATCAGATTGTAACCTCAACCCCACATTCCTGCAACCCCCGATAACCTTTCACCCCTTGTTAATCAATCCAGCTCGGCCTCAAAAATATTCAAAGACTCTGCTTCCACTCACTGCCTTTTGAGGAAGAGAGTTCCAGAGACTCACAACCCTCTCGAGAAAAAATTACCCTCATCGCCATCTTAAATGAGTGACTCCTTCGGCAGGATTCTCGGTCGGTGGGATCCTCCGCTTCGCCGGCAGCGCACTCACGCCTGCGGATCCCCCGACGGCGTGAGGGTGACCACACTGGGAAACCCCATTGGCTGGCTGCCGGGACGGAGGATCCGGCTGCCGGCGGGGGCGAGCCATGCCAGAAAATGGGTGTGGCAGGATGGAGAATCCTGTCCCTTATATTTAAACATTGACCTGCAGTTCAAGATTCTTCCACAAGAGGAGACATCCTCTCCACATCCCCCCTGTCAACACCCCTCAGGATCTTAGTGGTTTTGACCAAGTTGCCTCTTACTCTTCTAAACTCTAGTGGATAAAAATGGAACCTCTCCAACCTTTCCTATTAAGACAACCCACCCTAAGAGGTCTAAAAATTGATAAATCTCCGGGCCCAGATGGACTACATCCTAGAGTTTTAAAGGAGATAGCTGAAGAAATAGTGGAGGCGTTAGTTATGATCTTTCAAAAGTCACTGGAGTCAGGGAAAGTCCCAGAGGATTGGAATATCGCTGTTGTAACCCCCCTGCTCAAGAAGGGAACAAGGAAAAAGATGGAAAATTATAGGCCAATTAGCCTAACCTCGGTTGTTGGCAAGATTCTAGAATCCATTGTTAAGGATGAGATTTCTAAATTCTTGGAAGTGCAGGGTCGGAGTAGGACAAGTCAGCATGGATTTAGTAAGGGGAGGTCGTGCCTGACAAACCTGTTAGAGTTCTTTGAAGAGATAACAAATAGGTTAGACCAAGGAGAGCCAATGGATGTTATCTATCTTGACTTCCAAAAGGCCTTTGATAAGGTGCCTCACGGGAGACTGCTGAGTAAAATAAGGGCCCATGGTATTCGAGGCAAGGTACTAACATGGATTGACGATTGGCTGTCAGGCAGAAGGCAGAGAGTTGGGATAAAAGGTTCTTTTTCGGAATGGCAACCAATGACGAGTGGTGTCCCGCAGGGTTCAGTGTTGGGGCCACAGCTGTTCTCTTTATATATTAACGATCTAGATGACGGGACTGGGGGCATTCTGGCTAAGTTTGCCGATGATACAAAGATAGGTGGAGGGGCAGGTAGTATGGAGGAGGTGGGGAGGCTGCAGAAAGATTTAGACAGTTTAGGAGAGTGGTCCAAGAAATGGCTGATGAAATTCAACGTGGGCAAGTGCAAGGTCTTGCACTTTGGAAAAAGGAATGGAGGCATGGACTATTTTATAAACGGTGACAAAATTCATAATGCTGAAGTGCAAAGGGACTTGGGAGTCCTAGTCCAGGATTCTCTAAAGGTAAACTTGCAGGTTGAGTCCGTAATTAAGAAAGCAAATGCAATGTTGCCATTCATCTCAAGAGGCTTGGAATATAAAAGCAGGGATGTACTTCTGAAGCTTTATAAAGCATTAGTTAGGCCCCATTTAGAATACCACACCATTTTGGGCCCCACACCTCAGGAAGGACATACTGGCACTGGAGCGGGTCCAGCGGAGATTCACACGGATGATCCCAGGAATGGTAGGCCTAACATACGATGAACGTCTGAGGATCCTGGGATTATATTCATTGGAGTTTAGGAGGTTGAGGGGAGATCTAATAGAAACTTACAAGATAATGAATGGCTTAGATAGGGTGGATGTAGGGAAGTTGTTTCCATTAGCAGGGGAGACTAGGACCCGGGGGCGCAGCCTTAGAATAAAAGGGAGTCACTTTAGAACAGAGATGAGGAGAAATTTCTTCAGCCAGAGAGTGGTGGGACTGTGGAATTCATTGCCACAGAGGGCGGTGGAGGCCGGGACGTTGAGTGTCTTTAAGACAGAAGTTGATAAATTCTTGATTTCTCAAGGAATTAAGGGCTATGGAGAGAGAGCGGGTAAATGGAGTTGAAATCAGCCATGATTGAATGGTGGAGTGGACTTGATGGGCCGAATGGCCTTACTTCCGCTCCTATGTCTTATGGTCTTATTCCTGGTATTACTCTAGTAAACCTTCTCTGAACTGTTTCTAACGCATTTACACCTTTCTTTCAATAAGGAGACCAATACCATACACAAGACTCCAGATGTCGTCTCAGCAGTGCCCATACAACTGAAGCATAACCTCCCTACTTTTGTAATCAATTCCCTCACAATAAATGATAACATAAGCTGTGACTGAATTCTCAAGAGGTTGAAGCAGTTTGGAGCCCTGTGGGAACAGATACAGCAACGATGCAATGTGGGAGGGACTCAGTGACAGCTGACCGTCGTACCTTACTCGCTCTCAGTATCCTCTCGATTGCCTCCTTCTGTCGAGGTTTCTTGGTCAGGAGATAAAGGAAGCCACCGCCACCCGCCCCAGCCAAACTCTGCCCGTGCACGTGGGGGCGTAGGACTGCCATTATGTGTCGGACGGCAGACGGCTCACATCCAGGAGCCATGCACTTCTTCTGCTGCCAATAGGTGTTCAGGCACTGGCCGATCCCAGAGAGGTCACCTGTCAAATACACAGATTATCCACTTTAAAGTACACACCTTCTCTCCCTCTTTGACAGGCATGCAAATAGTGAAAAGCTAGTGAAGGAAAGGTGGGGCCAATTAGGGAATTTACGTATGGAGCTGAGGGACTAAATGAATACTTTAGGGCGGGGGGGGGGGGGGGGGGTGTAAGCAGGGGAGGAGGGGGGGGGGGGGGAGTGGGGGGGGATGGCGGTCTGGGACGGGCGACGACAAGGCCAACAAGGATGGGTTGTGTGAGGGAGTGCACGGAAGGGGAAAATGGGGTTGGGGAGGGTGGCAGTGTTGTGGTCCTGGGAAGGGGAACGGAGGGCGGAGCGGGGAAATTATCCCACCATCCTGCCGGGTTGGGGGGGTGGGGCAACTAACGGTTGGCCGCGGGACGGAGAACCCCCGATGGAGTGCGGCCGCAGGAGGGTGGCAAAGACATCGTACCAAACCGGCGCCATGGTGAAGGGGTCTGTCTGCTGGCCGAGCGATGCGGAGGCACGTGTTGAGCTTAGCGGGAAACGGATACCGTGGCGGGTGGGACGGTGGATGTCTGATTGAACAGTGTGCAGGCTGCCTGGGCACCCATTCATCCAAAGAGCCCTGGCTGCCGCTTGTCAAAGCGCCCTACTAACAACCGTTCTTGCCTCTCCCTCCCATGCCAACCCCCCCCCCCCCGCCCCCCTCCCCCCGTCTTCAAGTGCATGATGTTTTCGCAGCAGCCGTCGATGTTCATGGCGGTAGCGGCAGCCATGCAGATGGCAAACCGTCGCGTGCGAGGAGGGAGGCTGATGGAGGGTGCGGCAGAGGGAGTGGCAGCGGAGGGCCCCGTGCCAGGCGCTGCTGCTACAGGCCACCATGCCCGACCAGTCCACGAGGAGGCGGAGGGTGCAGACTATCCCCACGTCGTCAGCTGGGAACAGGGCGACGACACAGATCCTGAAGCGTCACCTGGGGACGAGGACGATCAGGTGGTCGTTCCAAGGCGGCGGAGGCGTGCCATGCGTGACCGAGTGTACCAGGACCGCATCTCGTGCAAGGACATGACGGAGGTGGCATGCAGGAGCAGACTCCGGATGAGCCGTGGGACGGTTGCACATATAGACACCATCTACGCAGGATACGGCCGAGAGGCCGCACGACGGAACCGATTGAGGCAGCGGGCACGCGATGCGCTGATCAGCGCACGGTTCGCTCACTAGGGGGAGGGCATCGTTCTTCAGGGCACTGGCACCGTTGACCGCGCGCGTTGGCACCACGCAGCACCCCCCTCACACACGTCCCGCACCAACACCCAACCCTACCAGACACGGCACCACCAGCACGCCGCACCTGTGGCACCTCGTCACTGTCGGTAGGCTGATACCTCCGTAAGCGGGTGTGAACACTGCCACGCTGGATGATGACAACCCGCTCTGCGATGAGCTGTAAGCCACAAATCGCTACTGACCGTCTGGCTCATGGCCATTTCTGAACACCGCCACCTTGGTGTCCCCTCTATGCGTCAAGGACACTCCATCACATGTCCATGTGGGGCCACGGGCGTTGTCGCATGGAGGACAAGGCGTGTTTGGTGTCGGGGTGGGTTCCACTCCCGGCCTCACCCTTGCGATGATCCTCGGCCAGAACTGTCAGTGGGCACCCCCACTTCCCCCCCCACACCTCCACCCTCCCTTCCCCCCCTAACCCCCCCCACACCGCCACCCTCCCTTCCCCCCTAACCCCCCCACACCGCCACCCTCCCTTCCCCCCCTAACCCCCCCATACCGCCACCACCGCTTCCCCCCCAATCCTTCCACGCCGCCACCCCCGCTTTTCCCCCCCAAACCGCCACCCCCGCTTCCCCCAACACCGCCGCCCCCACTTCCCCCCCAACCCCCCCACACCGCCACCCCCGCTTCCCCCAACACCGCCGCCCCCACTTCCCCCCCAACCCCCCCACACCGCCACCCCCGCTTCCCCCAACCCTCCCACACCACCACCCCGCTTCCCCCCTAACACCCCCACCCTCCCTTCCCCCTAACCCCCCCACACCACCACCCTCCCTTCCCCCCTAACCCCCCCACACCACCACCCTCCCTTCCCCCCCCAACCCACCACCCTCCCTTCCCCCCAACCTCCCCACACCACCACCCTCCCTTCCCCCCCCCAACCCCCCCACACCGCCACCCCCGCTTCCCCCCCCAACACCGCCACCCCCGCTTCCCCCCCAACCCCCCACGCCCAGAAAAAGGGCAGATGCATGGAGGTTTGGAGTAGCAACATTTATTGTGACAATGCAACACACGTGCCCTAGCCCCTATAACTAATCTGTGCCCTGCACCTGTGCCAACTTACTACGTGCCTAACATTTTTGCCTTACGGGCCCTACCACTATGTCTAGGTGTTCCCCGAGATGGTACAGCAGGAGTGGATGCGGACTGCTGAGAGTCCTGCCCTTCGACTTGGCTTCCCGTCGGCGCGCGCTTCCTGGGGCGGCCCGGCCTGGATGGGCCAGGCTGCTTGGCAGGCGTGCAGGATGGCGTGGTGACACCCTCCTCTGCCCGCTGCTCACCAGATGCACCAGGGACATGACGGGGGGAGTGCCCCGGTTCCTCCCTTGCTGTGGCTACAGGGACAGGCACCGGGACCTCCTCCTCCCCCGGGGAGCCAATTGGCCCCCGGGCCTCTCTAAGGGACGGCGGTGTGTGGGGAGGCACGCCCCGTTGCACCACCGACACCTAGCGTTGCCAGTCCTGGAGGCCCGCTGTGTAATCGACCAGGCTCTGAACGTTGCCGGCTATGGAGCTGAGGGAGTGCGACATCCCTGTCAGGGCCATTGCTACCTCCCGCTGGGTCATTTCGTTTGGGTGACGCCGATGCTCTCAGCGATGGCCTGCTGAGACTGGGCCGGAGCCCGGCGCTAATGTCCATGTGGCTCTGGAGCATGGCTGCCTGTGAGAGGGCAGTCCTGTCATGAGCCACGGATGACGCGTGCGCACTAAGCCCCACGCCCTGAAGAACCTGACCCATGGCCGAAGCCGTTTCCCCCATTGCCTCCATCGCGGACGCCACCCATGTGGTGTCAGCCTGGGTTGCAGCCATGACTGGCAACACTCCTTGCTCCTGGACTCCTTCAGCTGCGTCTGCAGTTGCCGGAAGACAGCTGTCATCCCGTCGTCTGGTCCCTGGGATGCCAATTGCATCGGGTCAGTGGGTGGGCCTGGGATGGCCAGGAAAGCGGGAGCCATCTGGGCAGCAGCTGGGTGCTGGGCCTGGCCTGCCCTCCGACCATCCAGGCCCTCGGCTTCGCCTACCCTGACTTGCTGTACCGGTTTGACTGTGTGGTGCGCACCAGAAGCCTCGCCACTAACTTGCCCAACTGACGTGAGTGTATCTGTGTTGGGGGGTGTGGTCACACCTAGCAGTGCCGCGGCCGCTAGGTCTTCGTCTGTCCCCAGCTCTGTCTCCTGTGTGGAGCCGTGGCCCGCTGGGTTTCGACCACGGCCGGTGCGAGGTTCCTTCCCACCGTGCCTCGAGTGCCGCGACTTCCTCTGTGCGTCACTGTCCGGACTAGCTGTCCCCTACCCGTCCGTCAAACTTTCATATGAGTCATTGACGTCTGTCCTGACGTCTTTGACTGTCCTCTGTGCGTCAGGCCTCGGTGTGCCAGCCTCAGAGGATGGCTCTCCTGCCCGTTGTCGTCCCCGTCTGTCAGGTTGGACACTGCAGCCGGAAGAGGTTGGTGCTGCACGCCGGCCTGGTGAACGGTCGGTCCCACGGCGGTGCTCGTGTGGCCCTGGATAACACATTAAGGCAGGTCTCGTTAGTCTTGCGTCGTCGTTTGTTAGGGGTTGAGGGGTGCGTAGTGAGGGCGTTGACTGTGGGATGGTGCAGTGTTAGGTGGTGGGGTGTGAGGGGCGGGTGGGGACAGAGATGGGATGAGGGACTGCATGCATACAGTGGATTCTCACTTGGAGCTTCGCCTCCGACCTGGCACGGCGTTCCCTCCCGGCTGGTGGCTCCCCCGGCAAGGTCCAGTGCCCTCTGCTCGTATGGGGTCAGGGGGTGCAGCTGGGGAGATCCACCTCCGGTTCTTGCACGCTCCTGGAAATTGCGCGCTGTCTTGCCCTGGGGGGAGGGGGGGGGGGGGTGGAGCACGTGGTTAGACGCACATTTGCAGGACGCACGTATGAACGCAACTTTATCACACGCAAGGGACACTCCGACGCACGCCATGGCACCTGCCCACGGGGGGAGGGGGGGGTGGGGATCCACATGTGTCCCGGGTGCAGTCAGCCCCCCTGCCCCCCCCCTTCCCCCGGCGCACCCCTCTGCCCCCCCCCCCCCTCCCCCCAGGTCGCGCAGCTTCTTCCTGCACTATTCCCCCGTGCGGGGGATGTGCCCCCCAGCGCTGACTGAGGCCCCCACCTCTTGCCATCCACGCCTCACGGTGCTGCTTGACTGCCGTTTTCCTCGTCGGGGGTAGAGGATGGCCCTGCGCTCCTCCACTGCATCCAACAGTGACTCCAGGTCACTGTCCCTGAAGCGGGGTGCAGCGCGACGGGGCTCCTCCATGTTGTCCCCCGGTGTTTCCGTGGCGCGGCGTCATCGTGGTGTCACGCGATGACGGCGCCGCTCCAGCGCTCTGCACACTGCGTTCCTCACGTCGCCGTTCACAACGGCGCGGGCACTTGGTCTCCATATCGGAGAATCGCTCCCAGAGAGTGTTGATTACGGTAATACTGTTGATGTGGTATACGTGAACTTCCAAAAGGTGTTTGATAAAGTGCCACATAACAGACTTGTCAGCAAAGTTAAAGCCCATGAAATAAAAGCGATAGTTGTATGGATACAAAGTTGGCTAGTTAACAGGAATCAGAGTGTTTAGATGACACGGTTTAAGTGTGTTTGAATAGTGTTTTTTGCTTTAGCGCAGATAACGGAAGTTACCCGAATAACACTTGTCTCCATTTTCATTTTAGCTTCTGCACGTGCACCGAAAAGTCTAAGGGAATTGCACGTGCCCAGTATGTTATTTTTAAACACACCACCACATCAGTTGTTAACTCTCCAGACCCTCTCGCTCCCTCATGTCCGCCGCATCACTCGCTCCTTCTCAGCATTCCCCTCACTGCCTCGCTCGCTTCTTCTCACTTGTCACCTCTTTTCTGAAACTCTTACTCCCGACCACTCGCTGCCCCACTCCTGACCCCCTCACACCTGACCACTCGCTGCCCCACTCCTGATTCCCTCACCCCCGACCACTCGCTGCCCCACTCCTGATTCCCTCACTCCCGACCACTCGCCGCCCCACTCCTGATTCCCTCACTCCCGACCACTCACTGCCCCACTCCAACCCCCTCACTCCCGACCACTCGCTGCCCCACTCCTGATTCCCTCACCCTCGACCACTCGCTGCCCCACTCCTGACCCCCTCACCCCCGACCACTCGCTGCCCCACTCCTGACCCCCTCACACCTGCCCACTCGCTGCCCCACTCCTGATCCCCTCACAGCTGACCACTCGCTGCCCCACACCTGACCCCCTCACTCCCGACCACTCGCTGCTCCACTCCTGACCCCCTCACTCCAGACCACTCGCTGCCCCTCTCCTGACTCCTTCGCTCCCGCTCACTGCCCTTTGACCGATCCACGCCCTCCCACTCGCTGCCCCTTTCCTGACCCCCACCGGCTCATACCGGACCCCCTTGTTCGCCAGCGGACTCCTGACCTCCTGACTCCTTCCTGCTCGCCAACCCTCTCCAGCACATACCAGTCCCCCTCGCTCGCCGGCTGACTCCTGACCCCCTGGCTCCCTTGACCTCGCCGCCCCTCACTCTACCCCAGGACTTCCCAAACCCCCGGGGGTTCGTGAAGGTTCTCCAGGGGGTCCGCAGAACTGGCGGCCGCCACATGACCGACAAACGCAGGTTCGCAAGTTACTCAAAAACAATTACTGCAATAAAATAGGCTAATCTGAGCAAGGCTTCTTGAAGCACTGCCAGCCTATCAGCAACCAGTGATCCGTGAGGTTTTTCTCTGATTGTCCCATTTGATTTATACCATCTTGCTATTGGTGGGCAAAAGTTCCCGTGGGCAGCAGCGAGGATTTGTGCTGCGAATGGAGCTGGCAGCAAAAAGAGGCGACGGGAAGCAGTGAGAGGCCATGGACAGGTGTGTGAGAGAGGGCAGATATGTGGGCCTCGAAGAGGTGTGCATAGGGAGCGGGGGTGGGGTGGGGGGGAAAAGAATTCGGACCTCGCAGATGCATGCATGAGAGAAAGGGGTTCAATCCTCGGAGAAGCATGCATGAGGGGGGGGCTTTCAGCTTGGTAAGAGGAGGATGTGAGTGTGTGCAAGAGAGAGGGATGAGTGTGTTTGTGAGAGAGGGTGGTGAGTGCATGTGTGAGAGAGGGGTGAGTGTGTGTGAAAGAGAGGGGTGAATGTGTGTGTGGGAGAGGGGCAAGTGTGTGTGAGAGAGGGGCAAGTGTGTGTGAGAGAGGGGGGTGAGTGTGTGTGATGTCATGTGAGAGTACTTTTAAGAAATGGGTGTTTAAGAAATGTACCTTTAAGAAATGGGTGTTTATCAGTGATGTCAGAGTGCGGGTGGAGCTGGGCTGTCTGTCAGCTTTTTATTTCCGTTTTAGGCTGTTTGCTGCAGGGTGTGTTTTAGTTTCATTTTCAGAGCCGGATAGCTGCAGTCACAGCCAGAAGGGGTATTAGAATCTCTCTCTGTAATCTAAAAACTGCAAATCGATCCTTTGGTGATTTAAAACTAATAACTGCTCTCAGTAGTGACTTTAGCCTGATGTGTTTCTGTTAAAAGTTCTTTTTTAAGTCTTATGGATGTTAAAAGGACAGCTTAAGGATTACATGGTGTTGTAATCTTTGGGGTTGAATTAATGGTTGCTAAGATGTTCACTATGTTTTAAAAAGATTAACTTGAGTTCATAGAATAAACATTGTTTTGCTTTAAAAAATACTTTTCCATTTCTGCTGTACCACACCTGTAGAGTGGGCCGTGTGCTCCCCATCCCACAATCTATTAAAAGTTGTGGGTCAGGTGAACTCCATGAAACACTTTGAGGTTCTCTAAACCCTGGCCCATAACAGTGAGAGGGGCAAGTGTGTGTAAGAGAGGGGTGAGTATGTGAGCGAGAGAGGGGCGACTGTGTGAGTATGTGTGAGAAGGGTGTGTGTTTGTGTGAGAAGGGTATGTGTTTGTGTGAGAAGGGTGTGTGTTTGTGTGAGAAGGGTGTGTGTTTGTGTGAGAAGGGTGTGTGTTTGTGTGAGAGGTGTGTGTTTGTATGAGAGGGTGTGTGTTTGTGTGAGAGGGTGTGTGTTTGTGTGAGAAGGGTGTGTGTTTGTGTGAGAGGGTGTGTGTTTGTGTGAGAGGGTGTGTGTGTTTGTGTGAGAGGAATGTGTGTGAGTGAGGTGTGTGTGTGTTTGTATTTGTAAGAGAGAGATGTGAGTGTGTGGGTGAGGGAACAAGGTGAGAGTGTGTTTATGTGTGTGAAGGAGCGAGAAATGTGCATGTCCGATAAGAGAATCAACTTGCCAGCATCATTGCCCCCATTAAATATGATAAAAGGTAAGAATTAAGTATTTTTCTAAATAAGAGAACTTTTAAATTATTACCATGTCAAGTGGTTAATGTTAAGGGGCCATGGGAAAGTGGTTAGGCCAGGGGTTAATGTGAGGGAGCTATGTGGCTGGCAAATATATTTGGAACTGTGTGCCTCTTCCTAATTCCCAATAGATGCATAGATTGTGATGAATGTAGAAATTGTTATAAATTACATTTACTATTTGTGGCAGTAATGTTACTAAAAATTCTAGTTTAAAATATATACAGGCAGTGTGTCTACGAAAGCTGTAATATAGGAGTCATAAAAGGTGAGGTGATGATTGATTTTAACCATTTACTTGTTTACATATAAATGTCTAATGGGATATTGTTGTGATTGCTCAACATTCCTTGGAGAGGGATTGTATTTAGTCCTTGCTAAGCAGATGATGAGACATCTTAGTGGGATACAAATGATGCAATTAATGGTAGGAGCCAGTTTTGAAGTTTGCAGTTTTGTCAAATGCTATTAGGTTGAGCAGAAGAGTCTGACAAGACACAAGGATTTTCAGGTTGTTCCTGAAAAGGTCACTCTCTCCAAAGGACTGCACAGATTAGCAAGTAACTGTTTTGTTAACTTTATTTATAAGTAGCTTTTGAACTGTATTGGGTTGCTTAATTGCAATTAGTGGCAGGTGTAATTAGTAATTTTCCTTATATTTAAGAACTGTTTAACTGATACTTGCAAAGCTATTTCTTTGATGTTAATTTTGTGTTTAAATTAAAGTTTGTTTTAACATAAAAGATACCAATTGGTCAGAATCATCACTCCTGGGGTGAAGTATCCTTTCCTCATCGTTTTACACATTAAAAAAATTGTTTGGAGTTCTTGTCGGGTACCCTAACAAAACTTGGAGTCTGGTCCGGCGTCCCAATAAAATATAGGTAGAAAAGACTTGTTTACATTTGCCTTGTGTTCGCACCTATTTCACGGCAGAAACATGGCATTGAGATTATGAGATATTTGGGTTTTCTGATGCTCTTGGGAGGTCATTAGGGGTTCCGCGACTGAAAGATTTGGGAAACCCTGCTATATCCTGTTCACCTCTTTGCTCTTCTGACCCCCTCGCTCACTGCTCCTTCAATTGAGCCCCTTACTCCTTCTCGCTTGGCGCTTCCCTCTCCTTATCCCCCTGCTTGCTGCTTCCCTCTCTGTCGATTCCCTTACGCTCTCCTACCTGCTCTCCCCCTCGCTCGATTCTTCCAACTCGCTGTTTCCGCATCTCAGTTCCCTCGCTCTCTGCTCCCTTCAACTGACCTCCTCGCTCCAGTCCACTCACTATACCTCTAGCTCCTTTGCTTGCTCCTTTCCTTCTGTTTTCCGATCCCCTCTTGACTACCTCACTCATAGAACATACAGTGCAGAAGGAGGCCATTCGGCCCATCAAGTCTGCACCGACCCACTTTAACCCTCACTTCCACCCTATACCCATAACCCAAAAACCCCTCCTAACCTTTTTGGTCACTAAGGGCAAATTATCATGGTCAATCCACCTAACCTGCATGTCTTTGGACTGTGGGAGAAAACCGGAGCACCCGGAGGAAACCCACGCACACACGGGGAGAACGTGCAGATTCCACACAGACAGTGACCCAGCGGGGAATCGAACCTAGGACCCTGGCACTGTGAAGCTACAGTGCTATCCACTTGTGCTACCGTGCTGCCCCACCCCCTCCCATTTACTGCCTTTCCTGACCCTTCCAATCCATCCCGCTTAATGTTCCTTCTCCTGACCCTGTCCCAGCCCTAGCTTGCAAAACTCAAAACAAAATGTCTACTTTTAGATGTGCTTTGCGATTGGCGGCACCTGCTGAACAATCCTGAGTGCACTAATATCTACACAAGCAAAGAATTCAAGATAATCGGTGGAATCCGTAAAGTGGCTGCCTTTGTGCTGCCCCTCTCTCCCCTCACTGAGAATGCTGAGGAGAGGGGATAGTACAGTGATGCAGCGAGGTGTTTGGGAGAGGGAGTGAGGAGGCGGTGAGCAAGAGTTGGGAAGCAGCGAGTGGCTGTTAAAGCTAGAGTTAGTAAGAGGATGTTTGGGCCAGTTGGATTCAAGGCAGCCAATAGGTTTTTAATGTAAATATTATAGGTCAGGAACGTAACCCACCCTTATTACATGATTTCTTATGGGAAAGTGATTTTTGTTTAGCACTAAGCTTTGAAGGAGCACATTAGGAGCGCTAAATGAGGGATAGTTGTAGTGGTAACCGGTTGTTTGTTAGACTGGAGAAAGGTATATTCTGAAGTTCCCCAGCGTGTCGTACTAAGTCCAAAACTTTTCTTTATTCAAATTGTCCTCAAATTTGGAAGTGTTGTGAACTGTGAGAGGATAGAAATATACTTCAAGAGGATATTGACAGTCTGGTGGAGTGAGAGGACATGTGACAGATGAAATTTAATGCAGAGACATATGGAGTAATGCATATTGATGTAAGAACGTGGAGAGGCAATATAAAATAAAGGGTACAGTTCTAAAGGTGAGCAAGAGCAGAGGGATCCTGGGGGTTTATTTTACAAGTTGTGGAAGGTAGAAGGACAGGGTTAAAAAGTGGATAATAAAACATACAGGATCCTGGGTTTTATAAATAGAAGCAGAGAGCACAAAAGCAAGGAGGTGCTGGTGAACCTTTAGAAAACACTGATCAGCCTCAATGCAGTATTGTCTAGTTCTGGCCATTGCACGTTAGGAAGGCTATGAACGCATTAGAGCGGGTGCAGAAAAGATTTATGAAAAGCTTCCATGGATGAGGAACGCCAGTTTCCTGGACAGATTGGAGAAGCTGGGGTTTACCTTAGAGAGCAGTAGGTTGAGAGGATATTTACTTGAGATGTTCAAAATCATGAGAGATCTGGACAGAGTAGAGAGGGAAATATTATTCCCATTGGTAGAAGCGTCAAGCACCAAAGGACACACTGCTCCTACTGTGTGTCGGTGGTAGAGGGATGGAATGTTTGTGGACCTGGTGCCAATCAAGTGGGCTGCTTTGTCCTGGATGGTGTCAAGGTTGTTGAGTGTTGTTGGAGCTGCACTCATCCAGGCAAGTGGGAAGTATTCCATCACACTCCTGAATTGAGCATCATAGAAGGTAGACAGGCTTGGTAGACAGGCTTTGGGGAATCAGAAGTTGAGATTCAGTCTCTGGCTTGGGCGAATAACTAAGAATTACTCACCTAAGCCAGAGACTGAATCTAACCCAGTCCAGGTCAGAGATTAAAAGAGACATCCTGGCCTCTGTAACGTAGTAACACTGTGGGAAGCAACTTTATCTGCAATCTTACCTGGAACTTTCTGGTAGTACTACACAAAGTGATGCCTTTTCCACAGGGAGAGTTTGAGATAGTGCAGATGGCAGTTGGGCCTTCTACTGCAGCCTTGCTTACCTTTGATAAAAGCTTGTGCGCATTCCTCTGTGTTCCTGACCAATGCGTCAACATTCTCCACTATACTGGGCAGCCTGGCGTACCAATTCCTCAGCACATCCTACAAAACACCAAAAACAATCTCAGGAACTGGGATCAATACCAACTGTCTTAGGCCTAGAGCTGCTTACTGGCTCCTGCTGATACCACTCTCTCACATGTGATTGGAAGCTATTGGTATTCAGCCAACCTGCTTTCCAACTTCCTCTGTCTGAGAAGAATGTTCTAGTGGAACTTTCTAAGCAATATGTTTTTATTTATTCATCAGATATGGCTGACGCACACAAGCCCGGCATTTATTGCCTATCCCTAATTGCCCTTGAGAAGGTGGTGGTGAGCTGCCTTCTTGAACCATGGCAGTCCATGTTCTCTAGGTACACCCACAATGCCGTTCGGGTGGGAGTTACAAGATTTTGACCTAGTGACAGTGAAGGAACGGCGATATCTTTCCAAATAAGGGTGGTGTGTGGTTTGGAGGGGAACTTGCACGTAGTGGTGTTCTCAGGTGTCGGCAGCCCTTGTTCTTTGGGGTGACGGAGGTCAGGGAATTGGAAGGTGCTGTCAAAGGAGCCTAGGCAGTCTGATCACTCAGCTCTGTTTATAGCACACTGCTTTTGTTGTTTAGCATGCATGTTGTCCTGTGTTGTAAGCTTCATCAGGTTGGCACTATATTATTTCGTATGTCCTAATAAAGCTCGTAGTCTTCCAGTTGAAGCAAATGCTCTATTGAGTAAATTAATTCTCTCTCCAGAGCTTACACTAGATGTTACATGTGAGCTGTCTGTCTGAGTCCTGCTCACTAGCTGCAGTTCCTGTGAAGAATGAGATCCTGGATCCCGTCTATCTATTTAATACCTCTCTAGTGCTCCCTCTAGTGATTACTTAGTTCTAGTGTATTTACATTAACCCTTGAATATATATAGATGTGCAGATCACTACAGGCAGCTCATTTTTTGGTATGCCTGGTGGCATGAGGTTATATATTCTGGTTGGATACAATTCTACTGCTGATGGCCCACAGTGTCTCATGGATGCCCAGCTTTGAGCTGTTAAATCTTTTCTGAATCTATTCCAGTTAGCATGGTGTTAGTGACACACAAAACAATATAAGGCAGGCATTCCCAAACAGGGGGCCGTGCACATGCGGTGACCATGAAGGGTCTCCAGGGGGCTCCACGGCGCTGGCAGCTGCCACATGACCAGCATACACCAGTTCCAATGATCAGAGTTTAAAAATAATTAGGGAAAACAAATAGGCAATCAGAGCAAGGCCTTTCGGAGCACTGGATCCCGATAGGCTGACCCCAGCAGCGGCTGGCAAGGCAGCCCTATCAGCAGGCGAGATGGAGAGGCGGTGGCTACGAGGAGAGGCAACGAGGTGAGGACCAGAGGAGTGGTGGTGTTTGCAGTGGAGGAGTAGTGCAGGTGAGTACTATTTCGGAGTAGAGGTGTAACTGTTAAGAGGCTTGGCCAGAGTGGTTAATGTGGAGGAAGGGGGGGGGGGGGTGTCTATGGCCAGAGTGGTTAATGTGAGGGGTCTATGTATCTGACGAATGTATTTGTGATTGCGTGCCTCTTCCTAATTCCAGAGGTCACCGGCTCTGAGAGTTTCACTGTGTCTAATAGTATTGCATCACTCGCTAGTGCTAATCTAGGTGTGCTAATCACCAATGGATCGGTGGCTAAGAGGGCGACTCAAAGAAGCAGAAAGCAAGATAGATCACTGGCAAACAATCAGGGATGTACTGCTCACCGCCCACATCAACTGAAACGGTGGCAGGAAATAAGTGTCCGGAACCTAGTTTGATGCTGGGTGGTCTGTCTGGTTTATTCTTATTGTTTTTCAAAGCTATTTTGATACAATTGAATGATTTGCTGGGTCATTTCAGAGGCAGTTAAGAATTAAGCACATTACTGTGCATCTGGAGTCACATCTAGGTCAGACTGGGTAAAGATGGCAGATTTCTTTTGTGGAATCATAGAATCCCTGCAGTGCAGAAGGAGGCCATTCCACCCATCGAGTCTGCACCAGCCCTTTGGAAAGAGCACCCGACCTAGGCCCACGCCTCCACCCTACCCCATAACCCAGTAACCCCGGCCTAACCTTTTGGACACGAAGGAGCAATCTATCATAGCTAATCCACCTAACCTGCACATCTTTGGACTGTGGGAGGAAACCGGAGCACCCGGAGGAAACCCACGCAGACACGGGGAGAAGGTGCAGACTCAACACAGTGACCCAAGCCGGGAATTGAATCCGTGTCCCTGGCTACTGTGTACCTTTGGGGTTTTTCACAGGAACTTCATTGAGTGTTAATGTGACAATAATAAAGATTATTATTATACGACCAACCATGATCGTATTAAATGGCGGGGTAAGCTTGAAGAGCCTGCTGGCTCACTCTTGTTTCTATTTCTTGTATTCTTGAATACTAGTTACTAGTCTAGTATAGATTATTAGTTCAGTAACATAAGCATTATGGTACCATACCTACTGGGACAGTAGGAGGTCATTCAGCCCCTCGAGCCTATCTGTAATTCACTGGACCATACCTGATCAATATTTGAAATATGTTTACCAGTCTTGTTCCATATCCCTTGATGCTCTTACCTAATAACGAACTATCAAGAGTGTTGAATATTTCAATTCCGCCCCAGCATTCACAGCCTTTTTGGGGAAGAATATTCCACAAATAAAACAGAAACTGTCGTGTTGGGTGTTCCGATACACAAACGAACCAACACGGTTGTAGATGGTACAACTCTGTTTTATTATTCTGTGCAATAATAACTATTAACTTCTGGCTGTGGTTCGTACTTCACCAGCTAACCTGTGGACCCAGCCTTTGCACTATCTTAGTGAGGCACTCAGCACATGGTGTATGTCTGAGTGGCACGCTGTGAGCTCTGTGCTCTGAGCTATCTCCTGGTAGAATGAGCGGGAACTGTGGTGGTCCCTGTTTTATAGTGCGTGTGCTCTCACTGGTGATTGGCTGCGATGTTGTGTGTGTGTTGGTTGGTCCAACTACCTGTCCATCAGTGTGTGTGTGTGATTGCACCATGATATGTTAATGTGGATATCATGACAGAAACTGCTGGAAAATTCAGGTCCGGCAGCACTTGTGGAGGGAGAGAAGCCGAGTTAATGTTTCAAGTCTGTTTAACTCTTCTCCTGAGCTATAATGTGTTCAGTTGAAACCAACAAATATGAGCCATGGAATAAATGGAGTTTTTTTTCTGCCATACAAGTAGAATTGCTCTTGCTGTGTTGGCATCCCAGAGCCATAACACCCACATTTTCCCCCACTGGTGCAGAAAGAAAAGCTCTGAAGGAGAGTCATACAGACTGGAGACATTAACTCTGTTTATCTCCCACAGATGTTCCAGACCTGCTGTGTGTACCCAGCATTGTCTGTTAGTAGTTCAGACTTCCAGCAGCATTATTTTGCTTTCACTTTTATGGGAGCGTATTCTACAGTTTCATAGGCTTTTGTGTGGAAAAGTGCTTCCTGATTTTGGCCTACTTGGTCTGGCTCTAATTTGGGTGATGGGGGCAGCTCCCTTTTAATGATCTGCTCAGGAAGGAACCTCACCGAGTGACTCACAGGTGGTAGTTTTCCTTTCACACATATCTGACACATGGTAAGATTTGCTACCATCGCTCAAGTTCACTTACCTCAGTGTAACGGCACGGTGGCACAGTGGTTAGCACTGCTGTCTCCCAGCAGCAGGGACCAAGGGTTTAATCCCGATGTTGGGTGACTGTCTGTGTGGAGATTGCACTTTCTCTCCTTGTCTGCTTGGGTTTCCTCCGGGTGCTCTGGTTTCCTCCCACAGTCCAAAGATGTGCAGGTTAGGTGGAGTGGCCATGCTAAATTGCCCTTAGGATGGGATTTCAGGAATAGGATTGGGGATTGGGCCTATGTAGTGTGACTGTTCAAAGGGTCGGTGCAGACTCGATGGGCTGAATGGCCTCCTCCCACACTGTAGGTATTCTACGATTCTATGGTGACGTTCAACTACTGGGAGCCAGGATGACGGATGGAGGGTCACTTGAGAATTAGCTTTTTTGTAAGGAAGAGAAAAATCAGCAAAGGTACGAATCGCTGTAGGCAATTCAACGCCTTGCGCCTGTTCCTTAATTTATTCAGATCATGGCTGATCTACAACTCAACTCCACTTATCCACCTTTGTTCCCTTACTAAAGAAATCCATCGGCCTCGAGTCTTGAATTTTCATTTGACCCAGTATCCAGAACATCAATACATCATAGAATGTTTACAGCACAGGTGGCTGATGCTAGCTCTGCAAGAACAACTCACCTCGTGCCACTCTTCCACTTTTTCCCTGTAGCCCTAGCCTGCAAATACTTTCTCTTCGATAATTGTCCAATTTTTTTCCAATTAAGGGGCAATTTCGCGTGGCCAATCTATCTACTTGCGCATCTTTGAGTTTGTGAGGGTGAGACCCACGCAGATATGGGGAGAATGTGCAAACTCCACACGGACAGTGACCCGGGGCCGGGATCGAACCCGGGTCTTAGCGCCATGGGCCGCAGTGCTAACCACTGTGCCACCATGCCGTCCCATCCAATTGCCTTTTGACTGAATCTGCCTCCACCACACTCTCAGGCACTGCATTCCAGAGTCAAATCTCTTGCTTGGTAAAAGGATTTTTGTCATGTTGTCATCGCTCCTTTTGCCAATCGCCTTAAATCTGTGCCCTCTGGTTCTGCGTTCTTCCGCTAATTGAACAGTTATATCCAGACATCTCATGATTTTGAATATCTCTATCAAATCTCCTCTTAATCTTCTCTTCTCCAAGATGAAATGCCTCAGCTTCATACATCTATCCACATAACTACAGTTCTTCATCTCTGGAACCATTCTCTTGAATCTTTTCTGCACCTTCACATCTTTCTTGAACTATGACGTCCAAAACTGGACACAATGCTCCAGTTGAGGCTGAACCAGCGTTTTATGCAGGTTTATGAAACTATTTTGTTTTTGTATTTCATGCCCCTATTTATAAAGTGCATGTATTTTACACTTTTGGGAAGCATTCTCAGCTTTGAGATCTGAGTTTGAGTTCAGCCAGGATTGGGAAGAAAGTCTCTTTCTATAAGCTCTCAGAGTCCTACCAGAGTAGGTTTGGGTTGTCTCAATGTAGTTTCTAGAATATCCTCCAGAAAGGCTTTAACATTCCCTACTGAAGATCAACTAACTCAAAGAATCTTTGCTATCCATCTAAGAGAGTCTCAATTTAGTATTTCATGTGAAAGAAGGTACCTCCAACGGTGCAGTGCGAAGAGAGTAGATGATGTGCCCAAGTCTTGGGATAGGACCATCACCTTCTGATTCAAAGATGACAATGCTATCAAATGCACTCACTCAGCACAGTGTGAGGATCGTACCTGGGCCCACTGGTCTCATGGTTTAGCTCAACTTCACCAATGGGAGAGCCTTTCTCTGTGATTTTAGTTAATCCCCGAATAATAATTTTATGATTTGTATATTTCTCTGCCGGGAGTTCCCTCAGGGCAGAAGCATATTGTGCCACACCTGTTATAGCACTTGGGACCTGATAAAGTCACTTCAGGCTGCTCCTGAGGCACTAATGTTGTGTGACGAGTGGCTAACCTGTAGAAGATTACGTGCAAGGCGTGTTTTCCCCGTGTACACCAGCAGAAGGTGGTCATTCAGAGTCTTCACAAACTCTTCCGTCACTGTAATGCGCTCAACGTCTACTCGCAGGGGCAACTGGGGCTCGGACCGACCAATCTTGATACCAGGCACCAGACCTCCGACCTGATCCTGCCAGCCTCCACCTAGAAGATTACAGAATTTTAATAAGGAGAAAGACAGACGTACATGTACACAGAAACCTTTCATTTTAAAAAAATTTAGTGTACCCAATTCGTTTTTTCCAATTAAGGGGCAATTTAGCGTGGCCAATCCACCTAGCCTGCATATCTTTGGGTTGTGGGAGCGAAACCCACGCAAACACGGGGAGAATGTGCAAACTCCACACGGACAGTGACCCAGAGCCGGGATCGAACCTGGGACCTCGGCGCCGTGAGGCAGCAGTGCTATCCACTGTGCCACCGTGCTGCCTAGAAACCTTTCATAACCACAGGACATCATAGGAGTAAAGAATCCCTGCAGTGCAGAAGGAGGCCATTCGGCCCATTGGGTTCTGCACTGACCTTCTGAAAGAGCACCCTACTAGGCCCACGTGCCCACCCTATCCCCGTAACCCCACCTAACCTTTTGGACACCAAGGGACAATTTAGCATGGCCAATTCACCTACATCAGTACATCTTTGGACTGTGGGAGGAAACTGGAGCACTGGTGGAGACTCACGCAGACACTGGGAGAAGATAGACAGTCACCCAAGGCCGGCATTGAGCCCGGGTCCCTGGCACTGTGAGGCAACAGTGCCACGATGCCGCCCATCCCACCCAGCCGCAACATCCCAAAGAGCTTTACAGCTAGTGTACTATTTTTAAAGTATGGTTACTGTTCTAAAACAGGAAACCCAGGAGCTTATTTGCGCAAAGATTTCCCTCCACGACACCCTGGTCCACTTCCCTATGATTGCCCCAACATCCCCTGCACTAGCTGCAGTCAGGAGAGTGCCCCTGTTCCACTTCCTGTGGCGTCACAGGATCTTTTACAGGATTTGAGAGGGTGACCTCGGTTTAACATCTCATCTGAAAGACAATGCAGCATTTTCTCAGAACCGTACTGAGTTGTCAGCCAAATGAAGGATTCATGAGTCTTGAGTGGGGCTTTTGACTCGGGATGAGAGTGCTACCTACTGTGCCACAGCTAATAAGCTAATAAGGCCATCGGAGACTTCAATCTTCATGTTGACAGGGCATTCTCTAACATCCACATTCAATTCAACCATCTTCACAGTGAGAATCTGCTTTACCTGCCTTGGGGGAATGGTTTACTACAAGATTTATTTCTTAATTGAGAGACCTTGGTAAAGATCCAAAATGCAGGATAATATCCAGATTGAACAGGTGCAACTGGTAAGATTGCACCAAGCTTGGGTTTGAAAAGCCTGCAGATCGAGAGAGGAGGGAGTGGTTGGGAGTCCCTCAGCTTTCAGCTGCTCTGCACTGAAACAGAACACTCCTTCTAAGGCAACGGAAACGTTGACTGCCCCTATACCCCCCACCCCCCCCCAACTTCACAACAAGAACATTTCATTTGGTTAATTGCACAGTAACAATAATGGCCTGTTTTGAAAAGTCCTTCAGATATCCTGATTATATTTAAAATTATTGACCAACTCAGTAAAATACAGTTCCCTCTGACAGATATGTACACCAGAGGCTGTGCATATAGGGCACTGGCCAGTCTATTATCAAGCTGCATAGACAAGAAGATGCCTGATTTTAACTCTACTTTGTACTTATGTAAATGGTCTCTGCTCAGACAGCAAGTGAAATTACACAACTTGCCTCAGTACCCCTGGGTTAGAATGTGACGCAGGTCTGGCCCATTTCTCACTCCTGCACTGTGGCATTTCAACTGCGGGTCAAAAATGGACCACGTTCGAAGGGATGCAATGTGCAAACATCTAAATAAAGGGAAAAAAACATGCCCAACATCGCCCCAATCCTGATGGCCACCTTTGTGTGCAGTTGCATCAAGCTGAGAGTAGATCTTCGGTACGCAAAAAACAAGTGTCACTATGTGCTGAAGTTCTACCTGTCCCCCGTGTTCGAAGGATGGTCTGGCCACGTTGCCGCGAATGCTCTAAGTAGTTGGACCGTGCCGTGCCACCTCTATGCAGAGAAACACCTCTCACAACAAGTCCATCAGGCAATGGTCTGCACGTAATGTCCTAGAGGCCCTATGGGAAAAGGAGATGGCCTCCTCTCCACCCCCTCCAAAGGAGATGGCTAAACCACCTCCCCTGCCCGCCAGAAACCTGTTGGTCTTCCAGTGCAAAGAGTTGTCCTCAACTGAGTTTTGCAGACTGGCACATTCCAAAGCCCAGGACTACATGCTGAGAGATATACTAATGTTTGGAACAGCCATTGCAGAGGAGCAATGGGGGAAGGTCGCTGTCTAAGATGTTTCGGCCATAGTAAACTGAGGGGAGAGGAAATGTATAGACTCCCTCAGGCTGTATGACTTACAATGAGTGTATAGAGTGAATATTACATGTATCACAATTGTACTGAAGCACCTCAGAGTAGAACTTGATCTATGCAGACAACTTAAGTATCTTTGTAATGGCCATTTTGAAATGTCTGTAATGTTTCTTTGACTGTATTGAAGTACCTCAGAGTGCAACATGATGTATGTAGAAGACCTGAATATTATTGCACTTTGTGTGACGGCCCCTTTCAAATGTTTGTAATGTTCTTGCAGATGTTTTATGAATAAAGAATATTTTTGCAAAAACAATACCCCTTGGTTAGCATGGGATAAGATGTGCTATCCAATGCCTCCTGCTGGTTGAGAACTATATCCAATGAAGGGATTTCTAGGACTATATTACCATGGATTCAGTATTACTAATGGACAGGAAGCAGAGAATGGGAATTTAAAATTTTATTTTTTATTTTTTTTTTATAAAGAGTACCCAATTATTCTTTTCCTATTAAGGGGCAATTTAGCGTGGCCAATCCACCTACCTGCACATCTTTGGGTTATGGGGGTGAAACCCATGGAGACACGGGGAGAATGTGCAAACTCCACACAGACAGTGACCTGGGGCTGGGATCAAATCTAGGTCCTCAGTGCCTTAGGCAGCAGTGCTAACCACTGGGCCCTACAGAGAATGGGAATAAACGGACCATTATCGGGATTCCAATATTTGCTTATGATACAAAACGAGGTGGGAGAGTAAACTGTGAGGAGGACAGAAAGCCTGCCAAGCAATTTAAATCCATTAACTTCCCTTCACAACTAACTGTTCCACAACTCTCTGGATGGGTATATTCTCTAAATGATCTCCCTTTTCCTAATTGTCAACTTGTGTCTCCTGGAATTAGATTTCATCATCACTTTAAACGGCTTGCCCAGAGCAATTCCCTTGATAATCTTATTTCTGGGATGGTGCTTAGTTACCTGTCGTCAGCATTTGCTCCAGGTGAAGAACAGCATGAATCAGGGAAGAGGTGTCGCAGGATTTCCCGGCAGCTGTAGTCAGTGCTGCCATCACGGCCCCTGCCAGGATGCTGCTTGTACCTAAAATAACACCAATAAACAATCCTGAATACCACAGCAACGCTTTTGATAAGGCCTTCAAACATTAGTTATCTGCCTCATAGCAGTGTATGTTTGTAATTTACTACAAATGAGCTACAAGTACTCATATCCCTTCAGGACAAGATTCAATCTCTGCTCTGTGCCAAGTAGTGTGACTAAAGTTGGGGCAGTGGATAGACAGCACTTCAGGGCACAGCAGTTAAAGTGGTCCAAACATCAGTCAGAGTTCCAGCACTTACCAATTGACACTGATTGGAAGTGTGTTTGTGTGTGTATGTGCAAGAGTCTATGTGCATGTGTGTGAATGTGAAAGTGTATTTGTAAGTGTGTGAATGTGAATGTATATGTGACTATGTATAAGAGTGTGTGCGTTTGTGTGAGCATGTGTGCCCACAAGCATCTCTGTGCACATGTGCGTGCACAAGAGTCTGTGTGAAAGTGGTTGTGTGTGTAAGCATATGTTCATGTGTAATAGTGTGCTAGCATGTGTGTGCAAGTGTGTGCATCCACGCACATGCATGTGTGGGTGTCATTTTAATTGACAATCTCAGGTGAAGAGCCAAATTCATAGAGCAAGACATCACCAGAGTGAAAGTGAAGAAGACGAGATTAATCCCAGGAAGGAGTGATTAGACAAGCTTGGGTTTAATTTCCGTTGTAAGTCTGACAGTTAGAAGAAGGAGGGAGGTAACAGGTTGTTGCGAAAGAAGGAACGAAGAATGAGAGATGGTACGATGAGTCGCGATTTCCACAAGCAGAATTTTAAAGATGGGAGGGTGATAGTAATAATAGAGTGTAATAGAATAACTGTGGCAGAAGTGTGCCTGCTGGAGAATCAGCAGTGACTGTGTGGAAAGATGGGAATTTGGAAAGGGCAGGAACAAATTGGAATGCAAATGGTGAAGGAAGCAGAATTTATCTTTTTTAAAACCATTTCCCAATTAAGGGGCAATTTAGCGTGGCCAATCCACCTAACCTGCACATCTTTGGGTTGTGGAGTTGAAACCCACGCAGACAATGTGCAAACTCCACACAGACAGTGACCCGGGGCCGGGGCCGAACCCGGGTTCTTGGCGCCGTGAGGCAGCAGTGCTAACCACTGTGCCACCGTGCCGCCCAAGAATTAATCTTTTGACAGTAGCAGATGCTGTTATTCCCAGGTTTATCCCGTGGTTACTCACCCAGGCCAGATCCATGTGGGAGACTGGACCAAGTGTGAAGCTCAAAGCCACCATCAAACCTCGCCATTAATTGGTCCTGTAGCGATGTCTGGGAAGGATATTGGATAATTTCCGTGCAGATAAAGGCTGCTTTCAACAAGGCTCCTGTCAACAGACAGTACATTTATTAACAAATAGAACAAGACAACCAATATTATGTTCTATAACAATATACTCACTGATAGGCTTGTTTCACAAAATCTCAGAATTTTTACAGTACAGAAGGAGGCCATTCTGCCCATTGTGTCTGTACCAGCACTCCGAATGGGAAATCTACTTTGTGTCCCTCTCCTGCCTCCTCCCCACAACCCAGAACACTGTTCCGTTTCATATGAAAGTAATTTTACATACAAAGAAATCTATGTAAATCCCACTGGCTTTCAGACTCTTTCTTTCCAGCCCATTTACAGAGCAGAAATAGGCCACTGGGCCATTCTCCACCTCACATCCAGTTACCACACTGGCCCTTTTTCCTAAAGGAAGCTGCTATCAACATGCAATCTTACAGCACAGAAAGAGGCCATTCGGCCCATCACACCTGCACTGGTTCTTTGATAATTACTCTCACTCCCCTGTTCTCTCCACCATAGGGCTGAAAATATTACCTTTTTATGCACATATTCTATATCTGTGGTACAGGCTCTCTAGAGAGCAGTGAGAAACATTTTTATTGATTCAAATGTAAATTAGATTTATTTATTTCACAAAATATCATTTTAAATTACCGCGTATGATTAATTTGAAACATGGGGTGTGGCAAGTGTAGCATGTTTGGAATGGAGAGAGCAATTTGGACCTATGGTTCCCAAAGCTCTCTACCACTGGGGTTTACCATCCCTGCTTGTTGTCAATGAACCGAGGGTGGGAGGTGGTGAACCCGCTAGACCATGACCTTTCTTTCATGAGCAATCTGTAAGGAAATTTTCTTCCCTTAATCAGAGGCCGGTTTATATTCTGCTTTCTTCCACCTCACCTGTCATTAAACCAACTCAGTATGGAGTGGGGATAGACCCTGTGACCAGCCAGATCTCTGTGCAATAGGCACTCTAATGACCACCCTCGCTGTCAAAGGTACCTGGTGCACGTGGCTGCGAGTAGTCCTGCAGATCCTCCAGACTATGGCACACTATTTCCATGGCCATTCTCTGCTCTCTGCCTCCACTGTTCAGGACCAAGTGCAGTTTAGCTTCTGCGATGCGACGCACCTTTGCGCCAATTGGTTTGCGTTTGTCCACTAGAACGGCGATATCCAGTACTGCTCCCCCATGTTCGTATGTTATTGGAGGTGTGTCACTCCAGCCGCCTGTCAGGGGGAGATATATATCTTAGGCTTGTGCACTGAGTTGAGAGAGGGGTCAAGGGAAATATTTTTTTTCAAGCTTTAGAAAGGATTCCTGCAGCAAACTTGCAGGATCAGCCAACTCATAGAATCCCTACAGTGCAGAAGGAGACCATTCAGCCCATCGAGTCTGCAACTACCCTCCAAAAGAGCACTCTCCCCAGCCCTATCCCCGTAACCCCACCTAACCTATATTGGACACTAAGGGACAATTTAGCATGGCCAATCCACCTAACCTGCACGTCTTTGGACCGTGGGAGAAAACCGGAACACCCGGAGTAAACCCACGCAGACACGGGGAGAACATACAAACTCCACACAGTCACCCAAGGGGGAATTGAACGCAGATCCCTGGCATTGTGAGATAGCAGTTCTAACCACTGTGTACCTTGCCGCAGACAGATTTACTAGAAAATGTCACACTTCACCAAGCACAGTTACTCTTACAGGTTTAGAGATAGAGCGACAATGCTAGAGCCTTAAATCTCTAATCTGTGCTCCTTACAGTACGGTTCCCCACAGCAAGTGGAAATTTATTCTTCGAGCTAAATTTCTTCTGTTCTTTCCCCATATATAGGACGAGAATCCAATCTACTTGTATTGAGGGGTTGGAAAACCTTAATTGGCCAGTTGAGCAGAAAATCTGTAACTTCTGAAATCTAACATCTTAATTTCTGATGAGGGTTCTGTGTCAAATACTGACAGGGGCTATGACAAGTTAGAATTCTGCCCAACCAGTGTTAGTACTTACCCTTCACATTAACTAAAAGTCCTAATCAAATTTACTCACCCTGATCCCATATCCCTTCAATACTTTTTGCTTCATCCTTCCCCCCGAACTATTACAGAATGTTCATAGTTTCTGCCTCAGGCACTAATTGACTCAGAGTAAATCCCGCAGCCTCATAACTCTCTGCACGCAAAGTGGTTTTCCCAGCCTGTTCAGAATCTCCTAACACTCAGGGTGGGATTCTCCGCCGGCGGGATTCTCTGTTTTGCCAGCGCCCAGGGGTTTCCCAACGGCATGGGGCTGCCCCACAATGGGAACTCCACTGACTGTAACGGAGAATCCCGCCGGCGGGTCGGGGCAGAAATGTGGCGTGGCGGGGCGGAGAATCCAGCCCTCAGTCTTGTATCTATATTCTCTCATTCCTGACTCTTTAGAACCGGTAACAGTTTGCTTCTCTTTACCCTATGTTCATAATGAACATTTTTATTATAATGTTTTGTAATCCAACAAAAAAAGTTTTTTTTTCCATTTGTATTTCTTCATACCTTGACATAATCCTAGTGAGTCTGTAGCCTCTTTAATCACTCAATATTCTTCCTGTATTGGGGTTGGGTTAACAATGTAATCAATCTTAAGAGAATCCCGCTGCACAGGAAAGTTCGAACTTTACAGATTGTCCAGCTCAGTTGGCTGGTTCGTACTACCCTGTACTGGCTGAGGTTTTTCATGAAGGCCCCGCCTTTTCAGCCTTGCCTCTTGCCTGAGGTGTGCTGACCCTCAGGTTAAATCACCACCAGTCAGCTCTCTCTCAAAGGGGAGAGCAGCCTATGGTCCTCTGAGAGTGGCGACCGTTACATTTACTATTTTTCCTGGTGCTTAGAGTTCACTACCACACACGGTATTGTAACAGGTCTATTTAAGATTTTAATAGAGGTTCTCCAGTACCTCTTTCATTTTCAATACCTCAGGAAGTAAGACCTACAATTCCATGAGCGTTTTACATCCCGTTCAATCTCAGGTGCTTTCCTCATATCCTGTGATCCTATAACCTAAGCGTATCCACAGCACTGAGTCTACTGCCATTCAGGCCAAATTTCTTTAACCAAGTGCCTTTTGGAGGTTTAGGTGGAACATGATATGGTCTTTCACACAAGTGGTAGAAGGTACAGCACCAAACGTATGTGTTCATCACTCTCATCCTTGTTTTCAAATTCCTTCACGGTCTTGACTTTCCCTGTCTCTGTAACCTTTTCAAGCTCCACAACCCTCCAAGATCTCTGCATTCCTCCAATTCTGGCCTCCTGAACATTCCCGATTTCCATTGTTCCACCACTGGTGGCTTCAGTTGCCTTGGCCCTGAACCCTGGAATTCCCTCCCTAAGCCACTCTGCTTCTCTTTCCTCCTTTAAATTGCCCCTCAAAACTTCTTTTACCAAGATTTTACAGGGCTAAAGAGCTGGCTTTGAAAGCAGACCAAGGCAGGCCAGCAGCACGGTTCAATTCCCGTACCAGCCTCCCCGAACAGGTGCCGGAATGTTGCGACTAGGGGCTTTTCACAGTAACTTCATTTGAAGTCTACTTGTGACAATAAGCGATTTTCTTTTCATTTCATTTCATATTGATTAACCGTCCTATTATCTGTTAATATGACGCAGAATCTAAACATTGTCTGCTGACAGCCCCGTGAAGCACCCTGGGATGTGTTACTGCAATAAAGTGATCTTTTGGATCTTCATTGGAGAGTCAGTCTCAATTCCAAGTTTCTGGAGAGAGACTTAAATCCACAACCTTTGGAAGTGCTACCAACCAAGCTGTGCTCATGTATCCTCTCAAGCTTCTGATTAGATCGTAGCCTGACCGTAACAAATTCAGATGGAGTACAGGCAGTAAGTTCCAAAGGCGAGAGCTGCGCAATTACCTGAGATATCGATACGGGCAGGGCACTCGGCCACCACCCAGTGATTCATGGGAGGGAGCTCCACCTGTTCCATGGAGATGAACTCTCGCGCTGATGTCACGGCCCGTCGGATCAGAATCTGCTCCGCCCCCTCATAGTGACGGGCAGCCCTCACCAGAAAGTCTGGTCTGTGATACACAAGACAGAAAGTTGTATCAAAGGCTTGGCAGGTCTAAAATGAACGCATGACATTCTGCTTCAAGGTGGTTTAGTCCAGAGGATTTTGTGAGGCCCCTCAGATTTCTACCCCTCTGCAGCTCTGTACGGCATCTCCAGAGTTCTACATGAAATATTGCTTTCTATTTTGTTGCTACAAACGTATAAAACTGTAAGATTTTTAAAAAATGGCACCAGTTTTTCTGGTAGTAGCTGACACTTGGTTGGCCGTTAGGACATAGAGTCCTGAGCAGTAATTTAATATTGGCCCGCACATTGATTTAACTCACCTTTGTCAATCTTTACTTGAGCTGAAAACAGGACAATCGTTCATTAGAATAACCTCATTCCTTTATTCAACCGTCCCCTTTTTACTAGGCTAAGTCCATGTGCAGTTACAGTCTGCTGATATGTCACTCGTTTTTATGTGTGAGCCCAAGCATCAAGTACCGCCACGATATTCAAACATAGGGGCATCACAGTAAATCCAGAGTCTGTTATAATCCAGCGTGTGCACACAGACACGTACAGGCTCAGTGATACACAGACACGCACACAGGCGTGCACACAAAGATACACAACACACAGAAACACAGAGGCACATCCACAGATGCACATACAGACTCATACAAGCACACAGAGATATACACACAGAAATACAAGGCCATTCACACAGAGAATCACACATACAGGGACATATACAAACACACCCAGGCACAGTGACACACACACAGAAGGATGGACAAACACACACAGATACACACAAGGATATATGTATAACACCCCCCCGCCCCCCAGACCGACCAACTGACATACACACAGATACACACACAGACACATAGAGGCACACATCCACAGACAGACACACACATTGGGATGAATGTATGAATTTCAGATATCTATCGTATTATATGTATCTGGTGCAGTAATGGTTAAAAGCCTGGGTTCGTGAGTGTGTATCTTTTGCAGTAAGGGTTTTAAAAATCATGGTTTAGAAGACAGTCAGACACTGTGGCTACAGAAGGGGTAACTAAAGCACCGTAAAAGTAAGATCATCGTTCATTCCAATCAAGTAGTGTTTGCCTAAATAGGGCATATGGACTTTTGATTACAGAAAGGCAATTCCCTGGGATTTAGATAATTGAGGGGTTGTGGTTAGTCTTAGTAAGATGGTCATAACTCAATTAAGTGGGATAGGGATGATGTAGCTAATGGGGAGGAGCTGAGGCCGAAGCAGTCAGATTTTGAGTTTCAATTTAGATGTGGCTGCAAACAGAACAGATGCTTTAGCCAAATGCTGCAAAGTTAAACAGTTGTCTGACACAACAAGAATCTGCAGGTTGTGTCCTGAAGGGTCTCTCCAAGACATCTCTAGACAGCAAGTGTTTTCTAACTGTATTTAAAAGTGAATTTTGATTTGAGATAGGTGTTGCTTGATTTGAGATTAAAAAGGTGGCAGTTAGGAGTTAAAGTGGTTCATTTTATTGTTAAACATTGCATAACTAGTAATTTTAAGCTTTTTCCTGCATTATATTAAAGTTAGTTTAATACTGTGTTAAAAATTAAGATTGTTTTAATATACCATATCCATATTTGTGTGTGGGATCATTCTTGGGAGTGAAGTATCCTTATCTCACAGCCTTACAAATTAAATAAGATATTGGTGTTTCTGTCCGGTATTGGGGTCTGATCTGGGATCGTAATCCCACACACCCAGACAGACAGACCCCCCCCCCCACCACACACACACTCAGATGCACACACCCAGACAGGCATAGAGAGAGACACACCAAGACACGCACACACACAGATACACGCATACAGAAACACAAAGATACGCACAGAGACATGCACACACACACACATGCACAGAGAGACACACACACAGAAATATGAAAACACACACAGGTACACACAAGGATAGATAGATACACACACACCAACATATGACATGCACACAAACACACACACATATAAAGACACACACAGGCACAGACAAACACACACACACACACACACACAGATAGACATACACCCAGGCAAACAGACATCCAGACACACATATCTACCCATACAGACACAGAGCTAGACAATTAAACATCCACAGCCTGACAGACACACAGCCAGAAAGACTGACACACACACCCACCCAGACAGACACCCACACTCAGACAGGCACACGCACACCTAGACAGACATCCACTCCAGCCAACTCCACACAGAGACAGACAGATGCACACACAGCTTGACAGACAGATGCACACAGCTAAACTGCCAGTGGCATGCACACCAAGACAGACAGACAGATACACCCAGACTGACAGACACACTCAGACAGACAGACAAAGAACCCCACACACCCAGACAAACACCCAGACAGACAAAGACCCCCTCCAAGACACACAAAGACACACGCAGGCAGGCACAAAGGCACACACCCAGGCACACACACCCAGGCAGGCACACCCAAACAGGCACACCCAGGCACACACACCCAGGCACGCACACCCAGGCAGGCACACCCAAACAGGCACACCCAAACAGGCACACCCAGGCAGGCACACCCAGGCAGGCACACCCAGGCGCACACACACCCAGGCACACACACCCAGGCACACACACCCAGGCACACATACCCAGGCACACACACCCAGGCACACACACCCAGGCACACACACCCAGGCACACACACCCAGGCACACACACCCAGGCACACACACCCAGGCACACACACCCAAACAGGCACACCCAGGCAGGCACATCCAGGCAGGCACACCCAGGCAGGCACACCCAGGCAGGCACACCCAGGCAGGCACACCCAGGCAGGCACACCCAGGCAGGCACACCCAGGCAGGCACACCCAGGCAGGCACACCCAAACAGGCACATCCAGGCAGGCACAGCCAGGCAGGCAAACCCAAACAGGCACACCCAAACAGGCACACCCAAACAGGCACATCCAGGCAGGCACACCCAGGCAGGCAAACCCAAACAGGCAAACCGAAACAGGCACACCCAAACAGGCACACCCAAACAGGCACACCCAGGCAGGCACATCCAGGCAGGCACATCCAGGCAGGCACATCCAGGCAGGCACATCCAGGCAGGCACACCCAAACAGGCACACCCAGGCAGGCACACCCAGGCAGGCACACCCAGGCAGGCACACCCAAACAGGCACATCCAGGCAGGCACACCCAGGCAGGCACACCCAGGCAGGCACACCCAGGCAGGCAAACCCAAACAGGCAAACCCAAACAGGCACACCCAGGCAGGCACATCCAGGCAGGCACACCCAGGCAGGCACACCCAGGCAGGCACACCCTGGCAGGCACACCCAGGCAGGCACATCCAGGCAGGCACATCCAGGCAGGCACATCCAGGCAGGCACATCCAGGCAGGCACATCCAGGCAGGCACACCCAGACAGGCACACCCAGGCTGGCACATCCAGGCAGGCACACCCAGGCAGGCACACCCAGGCAGGCACACCCAGGCAGGCACACCCAGGCAGACACACCCAGGCAGGCACACTCAGGCAGGCACACCCAGGCAGGCACACCCAGGCAGGCACACCCAGGCAGGCACACCCAGGCAGGCACACCCAAACAGGCACATCCAGGCAGGCACACCCAGGCAGGCACACCCAGGCAGGCACATCCAGGCAGGCACATCCAGGCAGGCACATCCAGGCAGGCACATCCAGGCAGGCACACCCAGGCAGGCACACCCAGGCAGGCACACCCAGGCAGGCACACCCAGGCAGGCACATCCAGGCAGGCACATCCAGGCAGGCACACCCAGGCAGGCACACCCAGGCAGGCACACCCAGGCAGGCACACACACCCAGACAGACACATACACACACACACCCAGAGAGGCACACACATCCAGACAGATGGACTTAGACAGACGGACGCACACACACCCACACAGGTGCCCAGACACACACATCCAAACAGACTGACACACGCAGATGCATGCACACGGGCAGACAGACAGACACACACACACAGACAGAAAGAAACATAACCAGACAGGCACACCAAGACAGAGAAACACAAACTCAGACAGTCATGCAGAAATACACACACACACCCAGACAGACATAAACACACCCAGACACACGCGCGCGCACACAGCCAAACAGACACAGACACACCACGCACACTCAAGCAGACACACAGATTCGGGACAGGCAGACACTCGGGACAGAGACACATCCAGCCAGACATGCTCACACAAAAAAACCCACAAACACCCAGAAACATATCCAGGCAGGCATGCCAAGGCAGACAAACACAAACTCAGAAAGACACACACACACACACATGCATGCATGCATGCACACATAACCAGTCACACACTCTGAAGCACATAGAGACACAGATACACACACCCACAAACATGTAGACTGACATAAACATGCATGCAGGCACACAGAGGCGCACACAGACACACAAACATGCATGCACAGACACAAACTGGCAATCACTTACAGACACACACAAATAAACGGGCAGGCAGACAGTCACAGGTATCCTGGCCTATTTACTATTCCTGAGACCAAAAGCTTCCAATACTTGACCATACCCTTATCCCTGTGCCAATCTGTATTGAAGGAGCTTGTTAAACAAATTCTTACCATTGAGGTTCACATCTCAATCATTTATTTCTCTAACACTTGACAGTTTGTTATTCTCTCTCATGACTGTCCCTCCTTAAACTCTAATCTCCACTCTCATTCAGTTCCCTGTGGATAGGGGGGTTTCACTGGATCTTGGGCATTTTTGCAATGGATGAATTCGCCACATGGTAAGTCTTGTGCTGAGGTCTGAGGTAACCTATTGGGCCTAGTTTTTAGCGTGACATCCAAAATCAAAGAATTGGACACTTTAAATGAAACTACTGTCAGTTCCAGCTGTCATAATATACATCTATGTATACAATGGAGTGCAGACAGGCAGTGATTGACACACAGGATGACCAGTAAGCACACAGAACAGAGCAGCCAATCACCAGTCAGGACACAACCACGATAAAGCCAGAGGGCACCAGTTTTCCTGCTCTCTCGGGACCCAGCCTCTGAGACAGTCAGAGCTCGTGAGCTAGCCAGTGCCTACACCATGTGGTAGCTAAGTTAGTCTGGTCAGGCTGTCAGGTCTCCAGTCAAGTCAGCATAGTGTCGACCCACAGTTGAACATGTATAATAGTTTGGATGTTGATAAAACCGTGTTGCATTTTATCAAGTGTTGGAGGTCTGTCTCTCGCTACACTGCATCAAGTGCAGTTCATCTCGACCCAGCCTACCCAACACATCACCAGCAATGGTCTGCCGGGGATTTGAACTTGGCCAAGTTCAAATATATAAAGTCAGGTGAGTTGCCTGGGCATGTCTGGACCTGCCCTGTCAATCGCCCATCAGGAGATCATCACACCCTATTGATATGCACCAGTCAACTGTCCGCAGCCCAGATGGAGCCAGACTCTCGGGCACCCAGAGCTTCTGCTGTTACCTTATAAGGGAACAGATTATGTGGAAACCACACCATCAGGGAATGGACACCTGAGGTGGGCTCAGGTGTCCTGCCTGTCAAATGTTCATCAACTGGACCATTGGGTGCTGAGACTCCCTCCCGAGGTCTCATTGGCAGAAAGCCAGGGGAAATAGCAGAAGGGCGCGAAGGGAGGGGGTATAAAAAGAGGCACCCGAGGCACATCAGCAGCGAAGACACCAGGCAGAGGCAATCGAGATATCTGAGAAGGAAGAAAGAAGTTGCCAGCGAGACTCACCTTCGTGACAAAGGACCAAACGCACTCAAGAAGCGCACTCACAGTTCAATCAACCAACTTGGGTATCGCTGAATCTTGGGCGTTTCTAATATTATATATTTTGGGTTAATTTATGGGTTAATTGTGGCTTTAATAAAGATCGTTGAATTTATACTTGTGTTTGTCCTTCGTTATGAAAAGACACCGAGGTGTATGAATAGGTGAACTGGTCGGAAGTATCTGAATTAGACAGATGCAACACGTCTTATCCCACAGACACCAATATTCATGTTGTGTGTCAAAATTTAGAAGAATGTTCTAATTAGGGTGGCAGCGGGCTCATGTGGAGCATAAACATTTAACGGTTGGGGCGAGTGGACATTTTCTGCATTGTAAATTCAATGCAAATTAGCAGATTATTCAACTGTGCTGGCATCACAACAGAGCTCACAGCCCTACACTCTGGGAATGGTCAGGTACAGTGCACAGAAGCAGAAAACTCGAATGAGAGATAGCAGACAGCTGTTGACAATCATCCAGTAATTTATTAATCCAAGAAGAAGCTCTGTTCTCACCTGGTCAGCCATTTATCCCGCTCCTCCCTCAGCCTCTTCACTCCGAGCACCACATCCCCCTTTTCCAGTAACTGGAAGGCATCAGTCCATGCTGGATTGGCAGCAGGTCCACTCCGGAGCCCTCCCTGTCCTCCAGCCATGCAACCCAAGACATCAGCAACACATGCAAGGGTGCGGGCTGCAACCCCCATGTCCTCAGTGGCGGTAGCGACTGTAAACAAAGAAAACAGGTAAGCTTCAACTCGACGAAAACCCCTAGTGACTCTTCACCAGGGCTGACTTCAATTAGATGATGATGTGAAAACCGAATGAGCTGCCCAGTATACATTCACCCATTACACATCCAGCTGTCAAAGATTCACCTGTTACACAGCCCGTCACAGGTACTCACCAGTTACACACTCAGCCCCTTCCTTACATACTGGCCCCTCACACACCTCTGCCCATGCTCCTTACTGCCAGTGAAACCCCCACTTGTTATACATATCTGCCCGAAATAGGGAGATGGTAGCACTGTGGTAATGTCAGTGGACTAGGAAGCCATAGGGCCAGGCTAATGCTCTGGGGCATGGGTTGAAGTCCCACCATGGCAGCTAGAGGAATTTAAATTCAATGAATTAATCTGGAATTAAAAGCTAGCTTCAGTAAAAATGCATCTGGTTCACCAATGCCCTCCAGGGGGGGAATTCTGCCATCCTCCCATGGTCTGGCCTATATGTGACTCCAGGCCCACAGCCATCGTTAACTCTTAACTTCCCTCTGAAATGGGAAAACGTTGCTCAGTTTAAGGGCAATTAGGGGTGGGCAAGCAATGCCCACATTGCATGAAAGAATAAATAAAGCCCACCCACAGGGTCACACACACTGCCCAGCAGCGCATGTAACAGGCCTCGAATACCCTTGTTGCTCAGCCTACTGAATCGGAACAATAGTCAAAAGGCTGGCAAAAGTAATTTCTCTCACACACATGCTGATCCAGTCACATAGGTGGAGTATGGGGGCAAGGGTAGGATTGGCATCAATCCTTTCTGGTCACCCACTTGCTGTCTGGGCTCACATTATGTGGAAGAGTCACTTTAGCGGATGGTGTCTACTCCTGCACCCCTTCCCTGTGGGAGTCAGCACTTTCTGAACGGGAGGGGAAAAAAACATATACTTCTATATTTTAAAAATGAGTAGTTGTTTTGATTGATGTTTCTCCAAATTATTCCTTTATCATAACTGTGAACAATCTCTGAATAAAACAAAAAAAAATCATTGCATTGATCTGGCATCTTAATACATAACTTCAGAACATCCCAAAGAGCTTTTGATGTGCGCTGCTGTGATGTGGGAGACGCATCATCCAATTTGTACACAGAAAGATCACACAAACAGCATTGAGATAAATGACCAGATAAGCTATTCTTAGTGGTAGCGGTTGAGGGATAAGATGTTGTTCAGTCAGCAGGAAGAATACCCCTGCTTTTCTTTGGAAAGTACCATGGGATCTTTTACATCTATTTGAGAGGACAGACTGGGCTTGTCATCTAAAAGACAATACCTCTGAGAGTACAGCAATCCTTCAGCACTGTAAAGTGCCAGCCTAAATTATGGGCTCAAGTAGGGGCTGGTTTAGCACTGTGGGCTAAACAGCTGGCTTGTAAAGCAGAACAAGGCCAGCAGCACGGGTTCAATTCCCGTACCAGCCTCCCCGAACAGGTGCCGGAATGTGGCGACTAGGGGCTTTTCACAGTAACTTAATTTGAAGCCTACTCGTGACAATAAGCGATTTTCATTTCATTTCATTTTTCATTTCAAGTTCCTGTGATGGGACTTGAACCCATGACTTACCGAAAAATCAACAAGCTGCAAATCAGTTCTCAGTTATGCTGCCACTATGAAGATGGCTCTCACCTCCATCAAGTGTGTTGAGTATCTGTTGCTCATTCCCCTCACAGACAGCTGCCCTGATCAGAGGCCAGAGGCTGTTGTCTTTGTGAGCCAGCAGTGTACTCTTTACTTTACGTTGAGCCTGGCTGAGGAAGAGCTGCTGTCGCCAGGCGAGCTCGGCCTGCTGGTCCAGGCAGCTCAGGATTTCCCTTATCGACAGGCGCCAGGCCGACTGCCACTTCATCAGAAACTGTCCTCGCCCTGCTCTCAGGAACCACAGCACGTCCTCCATCCCGATGGGTTCTGTCACGTGGAAGACTGGGAAGAGCTGAGCATTGAGCAGGCACTGGTCGTCTTCAAGAATGCCAGGACCCCACACCGCCTCTTTCCTATGAAAAACAGAGGCCACTGGGTCACTGTCTTGCATTTCTCCCTTACACCCCCTTTCACATTGGCTTAGGGGAGGGGACAGTGGACACATGGCTTGGCCACTACCCTGGCTGTGAAGAAGTGGTTCCTAACATCACCCCCGAGGGGCCCAGCTCTATCTGTTCTGGAATCCCTATCTGCCCCATTGCAATACCTCAGCAAGGGATTGCACTGGTCTTAAGGCACAGTGAAATAACAGGTACCTTTCTCCAATTTTTAAAATTGAGGATAAATTACTTTAAAAAACCATTTTAGTCTCAATTGTTCATTTATCCAATAACCAGACTGGCTTCCCTCCCCCAACACCAGGCTTCCACCAAAGTCTGGCAGAATGAACCACCAGGATCTGCAGATGGGAAGCTGTAAAAATCTCTCTGATCTTTCCTCCTGCCTTGGAGAACATGCTGGACCTTCACTTTGCACTTCAGCAAGACAGCATGGTCAAGATAGGGAACTCAGTGAGGTGAAGGATTGAACCCACATTTCCATAATAGACAACCTCTCTGGAATTGAGAGGATCAAGGATATATTTAAATCAGCAAAGCAAACTGAGAATGCAAATCTGATAGATTAATACCCATCTTCTAGCCAATGCAAAGAAAATATTTTACACTAAATCAAATACATCTCCAGTCTCAATGGTTCACTTTATCAACGGGTAGCTGAGCCATAAAGAGAAGGAATGTTCGAGCCCCAGTCTGTACTCTTCTCAGCCAAGAAGCAAGAAGGGATGGACAATGGCTTCAGTGCCCCATGGTCAGTGCCTCCGTTAATCGATACCCAGTAGTTCCCAGTGGGATGAGTGTATATGTGGTGAGGGCAAGGACCAACATTGATGCCCACTATGGCCTTGGACCAAAATGGTTACTTGTGTAAAGTACCAGTGGGCACCTTCAACAGGGAAGCAATTAGTTTTCAGAATGGGAGTGGGAGAACTAAATGAAAATAAATATTTTGCCAGTGATCAGTGAATGCCTTTCCTGGCTCCTGCCAATTGGTGTCAAATTTAGACGGCAGTCTCTCTCAACGGTGGCACCTAGCTTCTTCCTTGATCGGGAATGATGGCTTCCGTAGTCAAGTCCAGTACTGAACGGGAAGGGAATAACTCAGAAATTGGGGTGTCAATCTCAGGCCTCTGACAAACCTGCAACTTATACTAACAGCACTGCATGCAGTTCTGGTCGGAATATTATAGGAAGGATGTGATTGCACTGGAGCGGGTGCAGAGGCGCTTCACCAGATATTGCCTGGAATGGAACATTTAAGTTATGAAGAGAGGTTGGATAGGCTTGGGTTGTTTTCACTGGAGCAGAGAAGACTGAGGGATGACCTGATTGAGGTGTACAAGATTATGAGGGACATGGACAGGGTGGATAGGGAACAGCTGTTCCCCTTAGTTGAAAGGTCGGTTACGAGGGCACCCAACTTCAAGGTGAGGGGTGTGAGGTTCAGGGGGGATTTGAGGAAAAGCTTTTTTACCCAGAGGATGGTAACGGTCTGAAACACGCAGCCTGGGAGGGTGGTGGAGGCGGGTTGCCTCACATCCTTTAAAAATTACCAGTATCAGCACTTGGCATTGCTTGACATTCGAGGCAATGGGCCAAACGCTGTCAAATGGGATTAGGATTAGCAGATCAGGTGCCTTTCATGCGGTCGTGCAGACTCGATGGACTGAAGGGTGTTTTCTGCACTGTATTTTTCTGTGATTTTGTAAAAGGACTAGTAGCAGGTTCTCGTGAACACCACCACCTACCAGTTCCCTTCCAATTCACACACCATCCCGACCTGAACAGATTTGACCTTTCTTTCATTGTCACTGGGACAAATCCTTGAACTCCCTCCCTCACAGCAGAGTAGAAGTACCTTCAGCTCACGGATTGTTGTGGTTCACTATGGCCTTCTCAGGGGCAGCTAGGGCAGACAATTAGCAGTGGCCTTGTTAATCAATTCCCACACACGGAGAATTAATTACACAATTAGTAGCTCTTTATCCCAATTTCTTTGATCACCGATTGTTGATTAGTTTAGGGAAAGGGAGGGCAGCATGGTGGCGCAGTGGGTTAGCCCTGCAGCCTCACAGCGCCGAGGTCCCAGGTTCGATCCCGGCTCTGGGTCACTGTCTGTGTGGAGTTTGCACATTCTCCCCGTGTTTGCGTGGGTTTCGCCCCCACAACCCAAAAATGTGCAGGGTAGGTGGATTGGCCACGCTAAATTGCCCCTTAATTGGAAAAAATGAATTGGGTACTCTAAATTTATATTTTAAAAAAGTTTAGGGAAAGGATTGTCAACAATTTCCAGCTGAAGAACCTTTTAAAAAATAGTTGTCTAAAATAAAAATAATTTGGGGCGGAAGGGGGGAGGTGAGAAACAAATGTTCAGCATTTCGAAACCAAATACTCATCAAATTGCCAAGTGTCTCAGGTAAAATGTATAATTTGCATACATAATACATGTATTCAATACACTAGAAAAAAAATTCAAATTCAAATAGACCTAACGGTGAATTACCACATTTGTTGACTTTTAAATAACTATAATTTTGTCAGTAAAGACCAACTTTCACCTACAAATTGTGGAATTAAGACAATTTTTTGGGACATAGATTCTCGTGATAAATAAATGGTCTCTAAATAGTATATTTAGAATCATTTACCATCAGTTATATTAGGAATAATAATATGGTTTACTACCATAATACCTGTTCCTTGAACAAAAGGCAACATCTATAACCATGGTGTAAATCTATCACGAACAGATTTATTTAGAGCACAATTTTTGTTAGAATAACCAGCTGAAACTGTAAAGTGTGATAAAATGATTAATCTTTTATCCCGCGATAAAAACAGACTTTTCATAACTTTTTGCTTTAGGTTTTTCTCATGTTAATGCAAAATAACTGGAACAGGTTTGGGAACTGCAAATGTGATGTGAAAGCGTGCGTGTGGCTCCGGACCAGCAGGTTGCACATCCCTGACATAAGGAGACAGATGAAGAGAGACATTTACGGGTAAGTTGAGGAACCGCTTGCGTCACTGAGGAGCACTGCACTCAGAACCCATAACCAGAAATTACGAGCGGATTGCTGAAGGTTTTCCAATGTGATCTGGTAGATCATAAGAACCCTGCCTCAACAAATCACCCCTTTATGGTAACTGGCAAAAGAACAACATGGTGGTGGTGGAGGGGGAGCGGCAGATGTGGACAAGGAGATTTTTTTGTTAAACAGTGTTCTGGAATGCATTGCTCGAGAGCCTGGAAAATTCAAATTAAACAGTAACGTTTTTAATAGAATTGGATAAATACTTGAACAGGAAATGTTAGAAGCAACATAGAGAAAGAGCAAGGCAGTGAGATTCTGTTAAAGAGAATGCAAGATGGGCCAATTGATCTCCTTCTGTGCTGAATGATTCTTAGCTTCTTTTTCTGAAACTTCATGGGCTGGATTCTCCACCCACCGACACCGAAATCGCGCCCGGCGATGGGGTGGAAAATCCGTTTTGGCGCCAAAATCGGGAGCGGCAGCGGTTTTTAAATTCTCCACCCCCCAAAAATCGGGGTACATGTGGAGTACGCAGCGCCGAGTATCCACCGCCTCAGGCCAGTGCCTCAGGCCAGCCCCGCGATGCTCTGTCCCCGACCGGACGAATTCCCGACGGCGTGGGACTCTCATGGTCCCAGCCGTATGGGAATCTCGCGAGGCGGCTGCGGACTCAATCCGGGGCTGTCACAGTCGGGGGAGGGCCGATCGGCGGGCATGGGGGGGGGGGGGGGGGGGGGGGGGACTTCATTCAGGGCTGGGGGCAATGTGAGCGGGCGGTCCGGGGAGGGCGAGCGGCCGATGCGGGGCACTACTTTGCTGGTCCAGGTCCGCGGGCTGAGTCCGCCATGGAGCACAGTTTTCCTGGCGTAAAAGAGCACGGCGTGGGAACATAGTCTCCAAAACAGAGAATCCAGCCCCATATCTTTTTTAAAAAGTGCACAGGAAGCAAGGGGTTGCAGGGGGCAGCCTTACTTTATTCCTGTCCTTCCAAAGAATTCAGCCCATGGAATGTTCAGGAAGGTCGAGGAATCATTGGCACAAGGTACCTGTTAGGAAAGAACACAAAAGGCAGTCAGCTTTGTGTCAGAAAAGGCACAATAAAGGTTTATGATGCGTCCAAAAAGTGTTAGACATGTATTGAGCAGGTTGAGTTCATACAGATGTAAAGGTGAAATATTAACAGGCACTGTGATAATTAAAGGTACAGGTCAGGACTTCCCAAACTGGGTGCCGCAAGCTCCGAGGCAACAATGGCTACCGTGGAGCTCAGATTGAATTTCAACAATTGTGAGGCTCCTTTAAAACGTCGCTTTTCTTTCTATTGGTGGGCACAGCCTAAGTGATTGATGTTTGAGGCCTGATTCCTGCTCCAATGCACCGCTCAATGACAGCCCGGGTGGCCACATAGTCTGATGGGGCGGTAATTGGTCGGGTTGGATTTGTCCTGTTTTTTGTTTACAGGACATACCTGGGGTATTTTCCACATGGCCAGATAGATACCAGTGTTGTAACTGCACTGGCACAGCTTGGCTAGGAGCGTAGCAAGTTCTGAAGCACAAGTCTTCAGTACTATTGCCAGGGCCCATAGCATTTGCTATGTCTTAATCCATTTCCTGCTTTCACGTGGAGTGAATCGAATTGGCTGAAGACTGGCATCTGTGATGCTGGAGATCTCCAGAGGAGGCCGAGATGGGTCATCAACTTGATACTTCTGGCTGATGATTGCTGCAAATGCTTCAGCTTTATATTTTGCACTGATATGCTGGGTTCCTCCATCATTGATGATGGGGATATTTGCAGCGTCTCCTCCTCATGTCAGTTGTTTAATTGTTCACCACCATTCACGGCTTGAGGTGGCAGAACTGCAGAGCTTAGATTTGATCATTTGGTTGTGAAATTGCTTAGCTCTGTTACTTGCAGTTTATGCTGTTTGGCATGCAAGTAGTCCTGCATTGAAGCTTCACCAGGCAGACACTTCATTTTTAGACATGCCTGGTTATGCTCCTAGCATGCTCTCCTGCACTCTTCACCAACAATGCGACATTTGCTGCAGCAGGGAGCAATTTCCTGAGATCGGGGATATGGCAGATTGTTAGATAGAGCAGAAGAAACTTTGCTCTGCTTCCACACGCTCTATGAAAATGGATATTATTTATAAATTCTGACATCTTTCATCCCTAAACACTGCAGAATTCTTCAAGATCCAGTTAACTGAGTAGCACATATTACACCTGCAAATCATCCTGCCGTCCTGTGATGCTGAAAATCTTCAGTTTCAGGTCCCTCAGTCTGATGTGGTGTCCCTGGACGATAACATCATGGAGCTGGTACTGGCAGAGTGCAGCTGATGACATCAAATCTACTCCCGAAAGAAGGCAACCAGAGCTCACATGAATGGATCCCTGACAAAAAAAAGAGCAAGAGCAAGGAATATCATAACTTCGACAGCAGTCTCAAACAGTATGTTTAATGCATTTGTTTCATGATTTTTGTTTTTTATTCCCCCAGTTCTTCTCCTTTAATGAAAATGAAATGAAAACCGCTTATTGTCACAAGTAGGCTTCAAATGAAGTTACTGTGAAAAGCCCCTAGTCGCCACATTCCGGCGCCTGTTCGGGGAGGCTGGTACGGGAATTGAACTGTGCTGCTTTCCCTGATGTTTTGAACCACACTATGATACTGTTCTATCTATTCTACCAGCATCCCAGCACTTCATCAACATCGTCATTCTCCATGTACAGGCTTGAGCACTGAGAGTTTCTGAAGTTTTCCAATTAAGGGGCAAGTTAGTGTGGCCAATCCACCTACCCTGCGCGTCTTTGCGTTGTGAGGGTGAGACCCACGCAGACACGGGGAGAATATGCAAACTCCAAATGGATAATGGCCCGGAGCCGGGATCGAACCCGGGTCCTTGGCGCCGGGAGGCAGCAGTGAGAGTTAACCAGCTTCCTGATCACGAGGAGAGAGGACAGAGAAGCGTGCAATTATACCTCATCCTGTCTTCACATCCTGTACCTTTAGCAGCAGTCAATAGGCAGCAGTGAGGTAAAAGGAGCCAATTGTGACACCTTTAGAAAAATTGTGGGTTCAAGCCCTGATCCAAAAATCTGAACATAAAATCTAGGCCGGCAAGTGATGCCGTCTTTCAGATGAGATGTTAAACTAAGATTCCCTTCTCATTTCGGCGTTTTGAAGATTTTGAAGAATTTCAGGGGAGTTCTCCCTGGTATGCTGACCAATGATCAGCTCTCCCACAACATCACTAAAATAGAATACCTGGTCATTATCACAACACTGTTTGTGGGAGTTTATGGTGTGAAAATTACCTGCTGCGTATCCTACATTACAACAGCATTTACATTTCAAAAGCAATTCTTTGGCTGTGAAATGCTCTGAGACATCCAGAGGTTGGGAAAGGTGCTACATAAATGCAAGTCATACGGTGCAGAAGAGACCCCTTGGCCCATCGAGCCTCCACTGACAAAACCACACTAAATCTCACTTTCCAGCACTTGGGCCATAGCCTTCAATGTTGTGGCATTTTAAGCACTCATCCAGGTACTTTTTAAATAGTTGAGGTTACCCGCCTCGACTACCCTCCCAGGCAGTGCTTTCCAGACTCCCACCACCTGCTGGGTGGAAAAGAAATCCCCTCTAAACCTCTTGCCCATCACCTTAAAATTATGCCCCCTTGTTATTGACCTTAAGGGTGCGAATTAATGGAAAGGTTTCTAAGTGCGGTAGTGACTGGGAACTGCCGCGAGGTTCCCGACGCTCGACATAGCGAGGCCGTCACCAGTGTCAAACATTAACTGGCCCATTTAACGAGGCCACACGGGCTTCACGCTGCAAATGATGGACCGTCGGCTGATTCGCTGCGACTGCGCCCGCCAGCTCCTCGCTAATAAGGGGGAGCTGCACTTAAACCGTCCTGCAGAGCAAACCCCACACAGCTCGCAGCCATGCCACCGAGGAGACCAGCCCCATGATTCGAGGATGTCAACCTGGGCCAGATTTCTGGACGTGGTCGAGTCCTGATGGGCTTCCCTATTTCCCCGATGGGCTTGGTGGGTCAGCCACAGGGCAGCCAGTGTCACCTGGAGGATGTGGCAGCGGCCATCAGCACAGGGGGTGTCACCAGGAAGACTGGAACCCAGTGCTGTAAGAAGATCAACAACCTCCACCAGGCAGCACAGGTGGGTTGGTATCGGCCCCTTGGCCTACCCCACCCAGCACCATACCGTGCCCTGGTCCACCGATGTCCAGCTAGGGTGAGATCGTGAGATTCAGATGGGGCTGTCAGCAACACTCCAGCAGGCCTATAGTCAATTGGAGGAGTTCCAGCTATGGCCATAGGTTATGACGCCGGCAATGTGAGGCCAACACTGCGAGGGTGGCGACAGCAGTGAAGAGCCCGGTGCACCACTTCAGCAGCATAATTATAATAATAATAATAATAATAATAATAATCACTTATTGTCACAAGTAGGCTTCAATGAAGTTACTGTAAAAAGCCCCTAGTCGCCACATTCCGGCGCCTGTTCGGGGAGGCCGGTACGGGAATTGAACCCGTGCTGCTGGCCTTGTTCTGTATTACAAGTCAGCTGTTTATCCCACTGTGCTAAACCAGCCCCACAGCAATTGCAGGTGATGGGTGTGAGCGAGCACTCAGCAAGCAGGCAGGAATCAGATTATGGCATAGATTGAGGAGCACCAGCGATCAGCTCACAGCGGCTTCTCAATAGTTGACAGTGCTGACACAGCCCCATCACTCTGGAGTGATGTTACACAGAGCCTGGGAGGGTGAAACAGGGCCGGGGGGGGTATGGCGGATGAAGCCACATCCAATGAAAAGCGGGCGAGGAGCATAGAACATAGAACATTACAGCGCAGTACAGGCCCTTCGGCCCTCGATGTTGCACCGACCTGTGAAACCAATCTAAAGCCCATCTACACTATTCCCTTATCATCCATATGTTTATCCAATGACCATTTGAATGCCCTTAGTGTTGGCGAATCCACTACTGTTGCAGGCAGGGCATTCCACGCCCTTACTACTCTCCCGGGTTCTCTGGGCTTGCAGCTGCCGCCTGCTCTCCATCATCTGGCTGGCCCTGTGGGCCCTTCCCAGCTCCTCCTGGTCCAGCACTTCCTTGGAGGTGGCCGCATATTCCTCCCCCTCCACCACATCTCCCCACTGCTGTGCCAGGTTGTGGAGGGCACAGCAGACCACCACAAAGCAGGCGACCCTCTGCAGTGCATCACCAGAGCAGTCTAGGCATCGAAACCGCATTTTTGGCATTCCGATGTACCGCTCAACAAAAGCCCGGGTGGCCACATGGGGTTGGTGTATCGTATCTCCACATCGGTCACCGGCCTCCGTATTGGCGTCATTAGCCAGGTCCTCAGCGGGTATCCCTTATCCCTCAAGAGTCAACAGCCCATCCTGCGGTGGTCCTCGAAGAGGCCGGAGTTGTCTGTGAGCAAAGATGGCTACTCCTCTCCTCGGCTCCCCAAAGAAGCCCTTCCGCCAGGTTCACGTTTTTCAAAAGGAGTACTAATCGGCGCCAGCGTGACCACTTGCTGGGGAGGCCGGTGAATGACGGGAAGCCATTGGATAAGATGTGGCTCCCATTAATTGTATAGAAATAGGGCTTAAGTGGAGATAACTGGTTTCTCGCCACGCTATAGCGAGATCCCGATTTCCCCAACGGGAGCAGGCCGGTTGCATGGCAAACTTTTTGGCGCCTGGCGTGGCTCTAGATTTCTGCCTCTCCCGCTATTCACCAGCCTTGTTTCGCTCGAGTGAGAACGCAACGATGCCAGAGAATCGACCTCTACGTGTGGGCTAAACCAGTGAGAAACTCCCCAAGGCCCCAAAAAAGTGACTAAGTATCATTGAATAGCGGTGGGCAACTCGCCGAAAAAACCGCCACAAATTAACTTAAAAGGAGCTTTGTGTGGAGCAGAAACATGTTAGGCCAAATGGCCTGTTGCTATGTTGTAAATTCCATGTTATTTAAATCCATACATCTAGTTCGAAAGGGAGAAGAGTAGGTCTAAGACTAGTATTTTAAACTTAAATAAAGGCAACTATATGGTCATGAAAGCTGAGCTATCTGAAGTGAACTGGGATACTAGGCTAAGGGATAGATCATTGGCAGAAACTTAAGGAATATTTTAGATTAAGTATATGCATGCTATTAAAAAAAATCTAGAGGGATTAGCCACCATCTGTGGTTAACTAAAGACGTTAAGGAAAGCTTCAAACTTAAGGAAAAAGCACATAACTGCCAAAGATGAGTGATAGGTCAGATAATTGGTGAGAATATAAAGAATGGCAGAGAATGACTAAAAGATTAATCAGGAGAAAGAAAATAGAGTATGAGTGAAAGCTAGCTAGAAATGTAAAAATGGATAGCAAGGGTTTCTACAGGTATATTTAAAAAGACAAAGAGTACGCAAAGTGAGTGTTGGTCCTCTGAGGAGTGACAATGAGGAGTCTACAAAATTATGAGGGACATGGAAGAGTGGATAGTCAGAAACTATTTCCCAGGGCGAAAACGTCAATCACTAGGGAACATAGGTTTAAGGTGGAAGGGGCAAAGTTTAGAGGAGATGTGCGAGGGAAGTTTTTTTCACAGATGGTAGTGGGTGACTGGAACTCGCTGCCCGAGGAGATGGTGGAAGCAGGTACGATAGTGATGTTTAAGGGGCGTCTTGACAAATACACGAGTAGAATGAGAATAGAGGGATACGGACCCCGGAAGTATAGAAGCTTATAGGTTAGATGGGCAGCATGGTTGGCGCAGGCTTGGAGGGCCGAAGGGCCTTTCCCATGCTGTACGTTTCCTTTGTTCTTTAATAATATATAATGAAGAAATGGCAGAATAAATTAACAAATACTTTACTTCAGCCTTCACTATAGAGGATACAAAATCATTCCAGTTATAGCTGTAAATCAAGAGGTGGAAGGGAGAGGGAACCTGGTGCAATTACAATCGCTAAGGAAGCTGTACTGATGGAGCTATGGGCTGAAAAGTCTCCAGGTCCTGATGGATTTCACCCTAGGGTTTCAAAAGAGGTGACTAATGAGGTAATAGATGTGTTGTGTTGGTTTTTCAAAATTCACCAGATTTTGGAAAGGTTCCATCAGACTGGAAAGTAGCAAATATAACCTTCTATTTAAGAAAGGAGAGAGGCAGAAAACAGGAAATTATAGGCCAGTTAGCTTGAAGTCTATCCTGGGGAAGGTGTTAGAATCGATCATTAAGGAGGTAATAGCTCGGCACTTAGAGAAATTCAAGGTAACTGGGAGGAGTCAGCACGGTTTTGTGAAATAAATCATGTTTAACCAATTTATTGGAGTTCGTTGAAGGAGTAACATGAGCTGTGGCTAAAGGGGAGCCTGTAGATGTGCTGTACCTGGATTTCCAGACAGCAATTGATATGACGCTACATCAAAGGTTATTGTGGAAAATAAAAGCTCATAGTGTAGAGGATAACACATTAGCCTGGATTGAAGATTGGTTGGTTGGCAGAAAACAGAGTATGAATAAATGGGTATTTTTCTGATTGGCTGGATGTGACAAATAGAGTCTGTGATAGGGCCTCAACCTTTTACAAATTATATCAATGACTTAGATGTGGGGGACAAAGGCATGATAGCCAAATTTTCAGATTGCACAAAGATAGGTAGGAAAGTATGTTGTGAAGATGACATAAGGAGATTGCTAAGATCCTGAATGGTATTGACAAGGTGGACGTGGGAGGATGTTTCCTCTTGTGCAGGAGTCTAGAAGTCGGGGGCATTGTTTTAAAATTAGGGGTCACCCTTTTAGGACAGAGATGAGGACATTTTGTTCTCTCAGAGGGTTATGTAACATTGGAACTCTGCCTCAGAAGGAAGTGGAGACAGGGTCATTGAATATTTTTAAGGCAGAGGTAGATAGATGGTTGCTCGGCAAGGGAGTAATTGGGAATGTGGAAATTGAAACACAAACAGATGAGCCATGAGCTAATCAAATAACGGAGCAGACTCGAGGGGCCGAATGGTCTACTGCTCCTATTTTATATTGTATATTTAAATATTTGTGAGTAAATACAGAGTGAAATCAATGGTGAGTTATAAGAGGAACATGTTTCTCTGATGGCCAAGTGAAGCCACTCAGTCACAGCCAGAGTTTTACCTGTAGGTGGCAGTGTTGGACAACACTATTTGGCTCGATTCGTATCTCCCCATCCAGCAGGCTATTGATCACAGAACAGTCCTCGTTCAACATATCGTGATGCTTAAACAAAAACCAAAGAGATCATGCAAGGTCATAAATTTCTTATATTTTTTTTGCATCAAATTGAACATGCCAGCTTTAAAGCATACAATGAATCCCAAATACAGCTTAAATTTTAGACGCACAATCAGCATCATCAACAATAAAAATTTGCATTTATACAGTGCCTTTAATAATGGAGTGAAGCATCCCAAGGCACTTCACAATAGTGTAATCCACAGGTGGAGATATTAAGTCAAATGACCAAAAGTAGAAGAGGTGATTTAAAGGGAACGTCTTCGAGGGGAAGAGAGAAGTGAAGAGGTTTTGAGAGAATTCCTGAGTTTAGGGTTTTGAAAGATGATGGCACAGCCACCAGCTGTGCTGCAGCATCAGGCCAACAATGGGGAAGTGGGGTGGGGGGGAGACTATTTGCTGCTATCTGAATGTGGAATAGCCTGGTCTCCACGGTTTCTCCCTCCTTTCTGGTGACCAGAAGAGAGAGTGAAACTGTGCCCATGAGATCCTGTCCCTGAGGTCAGCAGCCTCCAACCCAAACGGAGGGGAGGTTTTGGATTTGGATTTTGAAGCTGATACAAAAATTAAAACAAGAAGTGCTCAATTTTTTGGCTACTTAATTTCAATTTGAGGAATAAATCAGATTTTGCCATCTGTCTGAAATAACAATACTGATGTGGGACTTGTCCCCATTGGGAGCAAGAGATGATTGTGAGATTGATCACTTTAGGCTTCCTGTCAGACCACACTATCAGAGGTGCTCAGTCTATGCTTTATGTCATGGATGGCACAGCACAAACAGACTGACAGTAACATTTTGGGCTCTTGTACTCTCTAAGCGTCAGATTTTCACAGAATTGGAAAGGGTCTGCAGACTTAAAAATGGGCACGGGACCCAGATGCGGATGTTTTGTCCCCATTTCCAACAGATCCTATTTTTGTTGATAAGGGAAAGGGGCCGGAGCATTAATCAAACAGGAGGGAGACCGGGATCAGCAGGGCTTCCAGTGCTGCATTCAAATAAACCCTATTTTGGCTTTTGTATGGGCCTCAACCCACAAACGCGGGAGTCACAAGCTGAGCGAGCAGTCAGAAATGCTCTTGAAAGGTGGATCAGGTTTGTTTAACTGTCATAATCTGAAGTTTAAAAAAAAAAATCCCATGCTTGTTGAATGAAAAATGCTGGATGCAGCTGTAAGTGATTGTTCAAAAAATATTGCTGGAGTACCTTGATTGACAAGCTGGTATATCAATAAAAAAGCTAAAGTGGAAAAGATATCCAATAGATTCACATCACGCATGGAGAAGACGGAATAGTACTTCACTTAGTTAATATCTGGAACATGGTGCCTTCGAGTATGGTGATGGATGATTCAGTTGTGGTTTTGAAAAGGGAATTGGATAAGCATTCGAAAGGGAAAATTTGCAGGTCTGCGGGGTAAGGGCAGGGGAGTGGGTCTAGCTGGGTTGCTCTTGCAGAGAGCCACGTGGACACAGCAGGCTAAATGGCCTCCATTTGTGCTCTAACCATTTTATGATTCAATAAAACTTATAAAGCACTCACACAATATATATAGCACTCGCTCTTTATACTGTGGTAATTATCAATAAACTCTTCCTCCTTTATCAAATTTTCTTAAAACTATTCATTATGAATGCTTGGCTGAGTTTCAAAAGGTACAATTATGTCAGCATGGGGTTCTGAGTTCACAGTTTGATTGATAGCTTAAAAAGCTATTAAAGGATCAGGGGTATGAAAAGAGGTAAGAATTAAACAATTGAGAGGTAAAAGCTTTGATGCTTTCGTGAATGGGAATCTTTTTCCACCATCAAGTCTCTTTGGTATGCATTTGATTTTTAGAAGTTTATTTCTTTTTTTTTAACATGGCTACATCCTTACATGGCTCCTAAGGTCTGCACAAGGTGGATACTGGATGAGTTGGCACTGAGTTAGAATGGGGGTTATGAAGGACCATTAGGGGTGGGTGTAGTGCATGGAAGGTGTGAATGGTGGGTGGAGGGTGAAGACTAGAGCGCTAATGTCCAGAGAACATAGGCAGGCCTTCGATCCTGCTTCTTGGTTTAGTGGACACAACTGCATTTCGCACCTCCTCCCAACTCCAGCCCCAGGACCTAAAATCTCACAATTCTGGGCACATTTTACCATGCCGGGGGTAGGGCAAGTGAGGAAATTTCCTGATTCGTGTCACTCACCTCAGAAGCCAAAATCCGGTCCTAAATGCTCCTCCATTCATTAAGAGAGTGAGAGAGAAACAAGAAAATCACAGACATATCTGTTTAACATCAGTTGTGGGGGAATTACTGGAACGGACCATGATGTCGAGACTTGAATTTTGCGAAGGAAACGGGAGGGTTGGATATTTGTGAAAGAGAGGGGAAGCGTGACTCAGGAATGTTCCAGACCGCATGAATCCACCTGCCATATTTTATTTCCTGGAACATGGGAGCTGGATGGAGTCAGTCCACTTCCAGTGGCAACAGAGTCAGGCAGATGGTAAGGCTGGATGGTCTGCTTCAGTTTGCTGGGATGTCAGCCCAACTGTAATCAAGACTATCAGGCCCTCAAGCCCTCATCCCACTCCACACCACATGTCTCCTCCATGCCCCCTCATATCTCCCATACAAGATAAGAGGGACAATGTATGTCAAAGTGAATTTTGAATGGCTGATTTTTGTGGTTCCCCGCTCGGGACTACTGCACCCCCCTGGTTCATGACTCTTTTGAGGTGCTCGACTCCATCAAAATTGGTTTGTGGGGGAAGGGGGGGGGGGGGTTGAAATGTTCACCTCCGTAACGGAGCTGGAAAGGGCATGAGTGCTGCATGTGGGCTTGCTATCCGCACGCTAACTCTGCGCCAGCAAAAGGAAAAACAGAAATTGTGCAGGAATCTTGGAATTGGGTCCCATCCACCATTTTAAAGGTCTCCTGGCTTGGCAAACATTCTCGGCATCAGCAATTGATTAAAGAGAGTCACCATGGCTTTGTGAAGATTGCTTCTAATTAACCTTGTTGAATTATTTGAAAAGGCCATAAACATGGTGGACAGAGGCTTATGGAAAACAATCAATAAGGTTATGTACAAGAGATTATTGATCAAAAATGAAAGTGCATAAAATTGAAAGTTACCTGATGACTCGGATGGTAATTGGCGGAGAGATAGGAAACAGAAGGATATAGGGAGTTTGTCTGGCTGGTGGAATGTGGCGGTGCTCCTCTGCAATGGGGTCTCAGTTTTTCACTAGATACATTAATGACTTAGATCAAGGAATAGAGCTATATATCCAAGATCACAGATGACACAAAATTAGGAGGCACAGTTGGTGATGCAGACAGGAACAGGAAGTTACAATGGGACAAAGGCAAGATTAAGTGAGTGGGCAAAACTGTGGCAGATAGGGATCAATGCGGGAAAGGGTGTGATCACTTTGAATCCAAAAATGGCAAATCAAAATATTTTCTTAATACTGAGAGACTAGGAGCTGTGGAGGAGTAAAGCTATTTAGGGGGCTACAAAGATTAATGAATAAAAGTTAATGCACAGATACAAGTAAAGATTTAGTGGAATGTTGAAAGGGGGTGGAATGATGCTTTATTGGATCCTTGGTCAGACCTTCTGTCGGAGTAATGCATTGAGTTGTGGCACAATATTTCATAATAAATATAGATATATTGGCCTTTGAGGGATCAGAACCTCAATTCATCAGAATGCTACTGAGACTTGAAGACAGGTTACAGAAGCTTGGTTTGTATTCATAGAATCCCTACAGTGCAGAAGGAGGCCATTTGGCCCATCAAATCTGCACCGATCCTCTGAAAGAGCACCCTACCTAGGCCCACACCCCCGCCTCATTCCTGTAACCCAGTAACCCCACCTAATCGGTTTTCTTTGGACACTAAGGGGCAATTTAGCCTGGCCAATTCACCTAACCTGCACAACGTTGGATTGTTGGAGGAGACCGGAGCATCCAGAGGAAACCCATGCAGACACAGGGAGAAGGTATAAACTCCACACAGATAGTGACCCAAGGCAGGAATTGAACCTGGGTCCCTGGCGCTGTGAGACAGCAGTGCTAACCACTGTGGCACCATGCCGCCAAAAACGCATTTTCACACAAAGGGAAATGAAATGGTGAAATTGTGGATTCTAGGTCAATTTGAATTTTCATAATTAAGGTGAACAGATTTGTGTTGGTTCAAGGTATTAAGGGATATGGATCAAAATGGGGGAAGGAGAGAGTAAATGGAATTGATTTACATCAGCCATGATTTGACCGAAAGGCCTACTCCTCTTCCTGTAGCCCAGTACCACACATGGAAAGCTACTCACTAACCTGTGAAGGGGAAGAAGGATCATTGGGTTGTGTGGTTGGACAATTTACTCTATTAGAAGATACCTGCGCTGCTGCCAAAGGGTTAATTGGAAGGAGGGAAGGATATGTAGTTGTCAGGTTCTGTAGTATAAAGGCAGGTGTTACGTACAGTCAGCTCAGAATGAACAATGTGACGGGCCATTAAACAGCTCGACACGCTTCCCCTCCGTGTCAGGTTCCGTATGTGATCATCTGCCGACAAGGTCATGTAGTCATAGCAACCATCAGCTACGTAGGCTGCAAAGTACAACAAACATTACCATGTCAGCTTTAGCTCAGTTGGTTGAACCCTTGCCTCTTGAATCAGAAAGCACCAAGTTCAAGTTCTATTCAAGAAGGCTTGAGTAAATGTAGAGCTGAGCCATACAGACAAGGAGAGGTCCAGAGTGGAGCTGAACTATATACACTAAGGGAAGCCCAGAGTGGAGCTGAACCATACAGACTAGGAGGAGTCCAGAGTGGAGCTGAACCATACAGGCTAGGGAAAGCCCAGAGTGGAGCTGAACCGCACAGACGAGAAAAGACCCAAAGTGGAGCTGAACCATACAGACTAGGAGAAGCCCAGAGTGGAGCTGAGCTATACAGTCTAGGAGGTGTCCAGAGTGGAGTTGAACCACACAGGCTAGGGAAAGCCCAGAGTGGAGCTGAACCGTACAGACGAGGAAAGACCCAAAGTGGAGCTGAACCATACAGACTAGGGGAAGCCCAAAGTGGAGCCGAACTATACAGCCTAGGAGAGACCCAGAATGGAGTTGAACCATACAGGCCAGGAGAGATTCAATGTTGAGCTGAGCCGTACAGGCCAGGAGAGATACAAGGTTGAGTTGAACCATACAGACCAGGGGAGATCCAGGGTTGAGCTGAACCAAAAAGACCAGGAGAGATCCGGGGTTAAGTTGAACCTCACAGACAAGGACAGACCCAGGGTTGAGTTAAACCATACAGATCCGGAAAGACCCAGAGTGGAGTTGAACCATAGAGATATTTTTGTATTTTCGTATGTAGCTATGGAGAAGCAATACCTGAAAAGTCAAACTGTAGTGGAGCAATTATACAGTCAAATTCAAACACAAGAGGTACGAGTATAAGTGTTACTCACCCACAGAGATGGGAATCCCTCGGAGCTCCTGCCACAGCACAGCTCTGGCACTCCTCATGACGGCCATGTCACTGCTGTCAGCTCTGGTGGGCTTAGTAATGTCGTGGCTCTGCAGAACTCTACTTGCTCTATTTACAAAGACGTCTTCACGAGTGTGGCGTGCCATGCACAGCAAGATGTCAAAGAAAATGGACAGCTGTTGGGAAGAAGGATTGTATATACAAGCAATAGAGGTACAATCCATAGCTGTGCTTGCAACAAAAACCCTTTCACATTTTATGCCATGGCCCGATATGTCTGACATTTCCTCTCCTCAAAGCGCAGAGTCATGTTGGGATACAAACCTCCTGGTCATCCTCTGTCATAGTGTCCATTCTTCAACTGAGTCTAGACCCTGCAACACCGCACTGTTAACTCCCTGCAGCAATCTCAGCTATGTCTCAGTGGGCAGCACTCACACGTCTGAGGCTGAGGGACCAAATTCCACTTCAGAGACTCAAGCATGTAATCTAGGCGGGCTCTCCAGCGCAGTCTGAGGGAGTGCTGCATTATCAAAGGTGCCGACTTTCAGATGAGATACAAGTTCAGTTCACCTCGTGTATTCTAGCTTGGTGAGTCAACACTTTCACAGTGCCAAATGTGGCTGAAAGGCACTCTTCTCATTTAGTTGTTTGTAGGATGTGGGTAACATTGGCAATGCCAGCATGTATTGTCCATTTCCTGATGCCCTGAGAAGATGGTGGTGGGTTTTAATCTTGAACTGCTCCAGCTCCTGTGTTGAAAAAAGACTCACTAGGGTCCCAGGGTGTTAACAGTACCTGAACGGGGCGAGTTCCCGAATCCAAACCCATGTAGGTGCAAGAGTCCAGAGGAGGGGTGACATGTGTAGCCAGGAGTTTCTCAGCAGTCTCCCATGAGAAGAACACTATACCCGACACCTGGAGGAACATGAAGCAACCATTGACGGAGATGAGACTTTATTTTTTTCTAAATTGCAGCATCTCACAATCTGAGCAATTTATGAATGATTTAAATGTGGGGGCAGATTCCCTTCATTCTCCTGATGAGGCCTTTACTCATTCTAATGTCTGGTTCCTTAGCCACTGGTTGCTCTTCCTGCTGGTCCCAAGTGTCTCAAGGGGGAAGGCGGCCTATAGTCACCTGGGTCTATGGCGACTTTACTTTACTTACCAGAGTAAAAGGTAGGCAACAGAATACATAAATGCTGCTTCATCTCTGGCTCAAACTTGGGAACAGATTGTGAGGAAGACATTTCCAAGCTATAAAATGCAATGCAAGTGGGCAAATGTCCCTGAATAGTATATTTATTGATGGTGCACTGGTCTGCCTCCATCAGAACAAGGAGAATGCTTCAGTCTCAGTCTTGCAAGTTTCAGTTAGCCCCCACCTGCCACAGCCTTTTAGTGGGTTGATTCCAGATACCCACGACGACCCTGTACTACTTATAAAAGTATTTCTTAATTTCACTCCTAAATGACCCCATGTTTTGGATTCTCCCACCAGTGGAAACAGGAGTATGCTGTTAGAAAACAGAAGGAAACACACCACACACTTCCACTAAGGGTGTAAACATATTGTGCATACTTGTATTTCGCTGAACTGTCAAAATAAGCAGAGCTATAATGAGCTTTGTTCCCAGTAGGTACAGAATCCAAGTGCTTCAGGTTGCATCAATTTATCTTAAAAATTACTTTGGGCACATCCAATATTGGTTTTTTGATATTCACACGTCCTCTCTTCAGCAAAGACCATGGATACTAATCAGAGCAAATGCCATGCTGATTTTTCCCATTACTAATCCCAATGGTGTGCAACATCATGTCAACTGTCACTGTCAACATCATTGTCTTACCAAAAAGAGAATCTTAAATATATATATTTAAATAATTAAATCCCTAACTATCTAATAGCTCTCCCTTACTTGCATTGTATTATACTTTAACATTAAGGTGCAAAATAGGACATTTATTTGTTATACATAAGACTTAGGAGAAGTAGGCCATTCGGCCCATTGAGTCTGCTCTGCCATGCCTGATCTGATATGATAATCCTCAACTCCACTTTCCCGCCATAACCCTTGATTCCTTTACTGATTAAAAATCTGTCTATCGCAACCTTGAACATACTTAACAACCCAGCCTCCACAGTCCTCTGCGGTAAATCATTATACAGATTCACCACCCTCAGAGAAGTAATTCCTCCTCATTGTGGTGTTGGGTGCTCTGGTGCACAGATGAGCCAACACAGTTGTATGTGGTACAACTCTATTTTATTATAACTCTTATAATACAGTTCGTACTGGACACTCTGCACGTGCTGTCTCCCTGAGTGTCCCCGGCAATAGCTGTGTCCTGGTTCTCCTCTGCCGCTCTTACTGACCACACCGGGGTCGTGTCTGTGCTTTTATATCTTTCTGTCATTGATTGTGGTGTTGTGTGTTCTGATTTGTCTGTTGGTGTGTCTATCATGATGTGTGTGTTTGAATATCATGACATCCCCCCTTTTTACAAAGACAAGTGCCTACGTGGTTATAAATATAATTGTGTCATGAGTGCATCTAAGAGTGTGCGTTTGTGTTGTGTACAGCGTGTGTTTATGACGTAACTATTTACATGGGGCGATGTCGGGTGCGTCACACTAACAAGGTTGTACCATAACAAAACTTGGATGGGAGAGAAAAAAAAAACTTGAACATTGGTCCGGTCAGACGATATCTGGAACAATAAACAACAACAGGTTATAATACAGAAGTGTTTGACTTTTTGAACGTATTAACAGCGTTATAAGTCCAGTCTAATGGGTGACCGCCTCAAGAATGGGCTGGTCCTCAAGCCGGTTCAGCTGTGGAGATTTGGGGTCACACTGGTTCACCTTGGACTGTTGTGGGTGATGCTGTTGCCGAAGTCTCTACTTTACCATTTGTTGTACTTCATGCAGTGCTTGGTTTTTTTCATTCTTACAAATATAACATTCAACATCTTTGTTAGTGGTGCCCTGGCTGTGGTTTGGTTCTGGTGGCGATGGAAGGGGCATGATCCGTGGCATCTCCACGAAGTCATCCTTGGGAACCAGTGGAGGATCCGGCGTGTGCGTACGGTGCAGTTGCGAGCGTGGAAGGCGGCACAAAGCCCGCTGATTGCGCCTACGCACCAATCCATCCGCCCTGCATGCCAGGAACAAGGTGGAGTCTGTTTTCTTTTTATGTTTGTGGTGGACGGCATCTTGTAGCCGATGGATCGTTGCCATCGAAGTAGCACCATCACTAATATCATGCAAGGCGATGACTGTGCCAGATGTGGAAGTTGGCCAAGACCGTGTACGCTGGTTCCGGCCACCTGCTGTGCCGGAAGGGCGACTCCGCAGAGAAACGTCGAAGCATGTCGCCTTGGATAGAGAATTGTTGCTCGCATCAACGTCTGGCGATGGCGCGAGTTGGTGTGTCCATCTTGGACCGCCGGTGCTGGTTGCCACTGCCGACCCAGTGGGACTGCCACGCGATCCATTCCCTGTCGCCGTGGCATCTGCCGTCACCCTGAGCGTGCCATCACCGAGGTCGCGACACCGCCCGTCCGGAGCAAGGTCTGGCGTGCGCAGATCAGAGTCGGCGCTTGGCTGCTCCCCATCTGGAGTCCGGTCTGCCTTCCGTCGATGCCCCCCGTCCGGAGTCCCAACAGGTTCACTGGAGGCAGCCGAGGTTCCCTGAAGCTGCACTTCTGGAGTCGGAACATGCAGGAATGCACCAACCAGTGGAGAGGCTCGAGCCATCGAGGGTGGAGGCGGTGCGCCGCCACCGCAGCCGTCAGTGGTCCCACCGTGATCGTTGAGTGCCTCGGTACGCACTAGGCGAGGTCTGTCACCTTGCACCTTTTGCATGGGAAGTGGGATGCTGTCGTCACTCGTCTCACATCCCGTGGATAGATCGTCATTAGCAGCTTGCTGTTCACTAGGGTTGGGTAAATTGTCAGAGTTTTCATCTGGTGGTGCACACCATGTCGGTGGACTGTCATTGTCTTGCCATTGTCCTTCATTTGGGCTTTTCTTCTTTGGAACTTTAAATCTTCCCCCAGACATTGCAGAACCTTGTTTATTACCCCCAAATTCTCCCATATGTATGGTCTCGAATATAGTATCCACTGTTTCTATCGACATTGTACCATTTTCCAAAGAACATTCCGTTTCACTTTTCTTCTCAGACCATGCCTTCATGGTCTCTGGGTCTGATTTTGCTGGGACTGGCATGGTCACAGTCTCTCTTTTACTGTTCTCAATTGCCCACATTATACTCCCCATACATAACTGCTTAATCACTGGGGTTAGTGTGGTACAATGGATAATCGGGTCGACCTTATCTGCATCTTCATCATTAGTGGAAAGCACACTTGGTTCACTTGAAACTGCTGTGGGTGTTAAATTCGTTATCTGGCTACTCGATGTCGGTGTCCTCAGGATTCTTGCTCCAATGTTCTGCTCAATAATCAGTGGAGTGTGTATAGGTTCAATGCAATTAATGTTCCCCTCCAGGTTTGAAGAGTCATTACTGACTAACTGCTGGTCTCCGAAGTTGGGATTTTGCGGCATTGTGTTGAAGGGAGACATTTGTCCCTGCTGTAGATATGAGTCAGGTTGTGTTATTTCCATTACCTGAGGATCAATGTCTTGTCCATTTTTTCGATCCGTACTAAAACACTGGCAATTCTCAGTCTGCTCCTTGCAAGTTAAACATACAATTAATTTTGTTAGCAAATCCTCAGCATCCTTCTGTGGCCGTGCTGCATTATTAATCTCTGTTCGGCTATAATGATCCTGAAGGTCAGCGCATAAACCTTTTTTCTTCGGGCTTGGACGAGGCGATTCCTTTGGCTTGTCTTCAGTTGGGCTTGAACAGTCTTCAGCGCTGTGCCCTTTATTGTAGCATGAGAGACCGTCATGGTCATGCTGCTGTGTAGTGGAGCATGGTAGGCTGTTATAGCCTTCTTGCTGTTCACGGGAGCATGGCAGACTTGCATCGTCTGCCGCTGGTTGGTCAGGAGAGGTTGCTAGACCCTCATGGTCTTGTTCCTGCAAGGACTGCGCTCTGGAGTCTTGCGTTCCTTCCATCGTGGAGTCCGTCCACGAGCTCTCTGTGGAGGCTTGTGACACTGGAGTCACTTCTTGTTCGTGCAAGGACTGCGCTCTGGAGTCTTGCGTTGCTTCTATCGTGGAGGCTGTCCACGAGCTCTCTGTGGAGACTTGTGACACTGGAGTCACTTCTTGTTCGTGCAAGGACTGCGCTCTGGAGTCTTGCGTTACTTCTATCGTGGAGGCTGTCCACGAGCTTGCTGTGGAAGCTTGTGACACTGGAGTCACTTCTGGTTCATGCGAGGACTGCACTCTGGAGTCTTGCATGTCTTCTTTCATAGAGTCGGGAACGTTGAGCGGGACGTGGACCACGCTCTGTGTGGCAGCAGGGCACTCTCCGTGTGCTTGCACCGCTCCCTGTCTGGTAATGTCAGGCTGCAGCATCATCCGGTACTGATAAGTTGGAACGTCATATCTGCTGGGTTGAAGATCCTCAAATCCGAAAAATGAATCCGCATCTGCGTCGGATTCAATATGGGGGCCGCCAATGTGCAACACGAAAGGTTCGTCCGAGTCATAGTCATATAGGACCACGGAGCTATCATTGGGCTCGCGAGGTCCGGAAACACTGTAAAAATCGTCATCGAAGTATTCAAGGTCGGAATCATCGGCTTGTGCGTAGGTAACTGCTTGTCGGAGGGTTCTTCGGAGGTAAAATTCATCTCCTGGGTCAATTTGCGGCACTGCGCTGTCATTCCAGGTGAGGGAAGGTTGTTTTGCAGCTTTAACAGATTTTTGTTTTTTTGATTTGGGACGTTTCCCTTTTAAATTGGATTTGGGACATTTCCCTTTTAAATTGGTGCAGTCTTGGGCCTCTGACATCCTGACGCTCGGTATGTAGCACGTAGGAAGCGACTGCGCATGCTCAGATCGCTGTTCCTTTACCGATGGCCGTTTTCTTAACTGCGCATGCGCACCATATTGCGCATGCGCAAACGAAACTTCCGGTTCTGCGCACTTCTCGCGCAACTGTGCTAGCGTTATACCTTTAGCAAGATGGCCGCCGACCTCGACCCAGCCTTTTCTCAGGCCCGGGATTTCGGGCTCCGGGATCCCAGCCACGAGGTGAGTACTGCAGCTTTTCTTACCTTTAAGTCCCCATTGGATTGCGTATTCTTCACAGTACTTGGCGAATTTGCCCATGACTGCCTGGTAATCGTGCCTTTGCTGCCTCCTGAAGAACCTGAACCTTCTGAACATTGCTCTTGCCCTTGCACCGGCGACGATGAGGAGAAATTCAATTTTTTCCTTATCATCCAGGTCTTGGAGTTCAGCTGCTGCCAGGAACAACTCGAACATTTGCCGGAATCGCCGCCAGTTTTCGTGGAGGTCGCCGTCGCACTGGAGCGCCTGCGGAACCGGGAGCTCTTGCATTATGCCTGGGCACTGCTGGTTGTCTGTGTACACTGAGGTATGCCGGCAGGTATCGATCCACTCCTGTACCATGTGGTGTTGGGTGCTCTGGTGCACAGATGAGCCAACACAGTTGTATGTGGTACAACTCTATTTTATTATAACTCTTATAATACAGTTCGTACTGGACACTCTGCACGTGCTGTCTCCCTGAGTGTCCCCGGCAATAGCTGTGTCCTGGTTCTCCTCTGCCGCTCTTACTGACCACACTGGGGTCGTGTCTGTGCTTTTATATCTTTCTGTCATTGGTTGTGGTGTTGTGTGTTCTGATTTGTCTGTTGGTGTGTCTATCATGATGTGTGTGTTTGAATATCATGACACTCATCTCTGTTTTAAATGGCTGACTCCTTACTCTGAGATCATGCCCTCTGGTCCTAGAGAAGAGAAAACATTCTCTCAGCATTAACCTTGTCACCTGAGAATCCTATATGACTCAATAAGGTCTCCTCTCATTCTTCTAAAGTCCAAAGAGTACAGGCCCCAACCTACTCAATCTCTCCTCATAAGAAAATCCCTCCATACCTAGGATCAATCTGGTGAACCCTCTCTGCATGCCTCCAAGTATATCTTTTCTTATTTAAGGGGAGCAAAACTGTTCACTGTATTCCAGGTGTGGTCTAACAAGTGCCTTGTATAACTTTACCTAGACTTGGTTATTTTTATACTCCTCAATGTGCTAAACAACTGGCTTGTAAAGCAGAACCAGGCCAGCAGCGCGGGTTCAATTCCCGTACCAGCCTCCCCGAACTGGCGCCGGAATGTGGCGACTAGGGGCTTTTCACATTAACTTAATTTGAAGCCTACTTGCGACAATAAGCGATTTTCATTTTCATTTCATTTTTCATTCTCTTTGAAATAAAGGCCAATATTTCATTTTTGTGATTTAAGCAGGAGGACCCCCAAATCCCTCTGTACTGCAGTGCTGTTTTCTCCAGTTTTTCCCCATTGAAATAATATTCAGCTCCATTATTCTTCTGACCAAAGTGCAGAACTTCACATTTTCCTACATTATATTGCATCTGCCAAGCTTTTGCCCACTCACTTAACCGGTCTGTACCCCTCTGTAGACTTTTTGTGTATCCTCTCCACATGCTTTCCCAGCTATTTTTGTGTCATCCACACGGACAGTGACCCAGGGCTGGGATTGAACCCGGGTCCTCGACGCTGTGAGGCAGCAGTGCTAACCATTGTGCCACTGTGCCTTCCTTTCTTTCTGTGAAGTTAATGCAGCCATTTATTTCATACAGAGCCATGATCAGGCCCCACCTGGATTACAGAATTCAGTTCTCGGTACTGCACCTGAAGAAAAGATATAGTGACCTTGATGCGGCTGCAATGGAGATTCACCAAAATGATTCTGGGGTTCATAGGGTTAAATTATAAGGACAGGTTGCGTAGAGTTGGTTTCCAGTCCTCTGAGTTTAGAAGATTGAGGAGTCATCTAATCTAGTCATCTAAAGGATTCAACAAAGTAGATAGAGATAAATGATGTCCTGAGGTGAGGGAATACACAACAAGAGGTATAATCTTAACATTAGAGCTATGCTGTTTCAGAGAGGAGTGATCTAATCTCTCTCTCAAACGTCTGTTATTGCTGGGAGTCAATTGTAGCTTTTCAGATGGAGATTGATAGATATTTATTATTAAGGATATTAAAGGATCGGAGTTAAGGTGGCTAAATGCAGTTAAGGTACATATCAGCCACAATCTAACTAATGGTGGAGAAGGCTCAAGGGACTCATTGACCTGATCCTGTTCCTAATGCTCTTATTCTTTTAAACAAATGGATTTAGCCAATGATTCCCCATGACAAGTGGCTGAAGTGTGTCTACAGGCTCAGTCTTAACTAAAATCCCAGCCTGACACGTGAGGAAACATGATATTTTCTTAGCCCATTTCCACATTGACAGTTTTTTAACATAGCTATTTAATGAGGACAGACACATACCAGAAGCAAGAGTGGGGGATATGTAAGATGAAGACTTGACTAGGTCTTAAATCTATACTCTTCTTGTAAAGCTCATTGATGTAGAGATGGTAGTGCATTAAGTTGGTCCTTCCAAAACTGGAGATATCTCATTTTTATTTCTCTACCGTGCTGGGTTTTGGTGGAGACTGGAGATGATATACAGAATAATTTAGTTGTATATCAATATTTCCTCTGCAACGACCCCTAACAGATAAAGGCCACCAGTATACCGTGATGCCTATACAAATGAAAGAGCAAAGATATTGTCATGTGAGTGTACCTTTAAGAAATGGATGTTTAAGCAATGTACCTTTAAGAAAATAGTGTCAGAGTGTGGGTGGAGCTGGGCTTCAGCTCAGCCATTTTGAAGTTTTTAGTTTCAGTTTTGAGGAAAAGAGCTTGGGTGTGTCTGTGTTTGCAATGAGGTACTTTGAAAGGGAAGGAGAGAAAAAGGAGAAGACTTTAATGATTCTAACTCAAAGTGACGAACCAAATCCAGATGACTGTGAATTTGACATAAGTCAAATTAAATTGGAAAATGAGGATGTTATTAAAAAGTGGGATAAATTGTCGAGTTACCTTCCAGAGGAAAAACAAACTGACCTGAAAGAGTTATTGATATCACGTGGGCAAGTTTGTAGCGATAAACTGGGACGTACTAAAATGGCAATACATGATGTAGATGTGGGAAATGCTGTTCCAATCAAACAACATCTATACAGACAACCCTTTAAAATTGGCACAGGTTAACAAAGAGATTGAGAGTATGCTTAAGAATGGCATAATTGAAGTGCGTTGCAGCCAATGGAGCTCACCCATAGTGATGGTACCTAAACCAGACGGTACCCAACGATTGTGTGTGGACTATAGAAAGGTTAATGCAGTTACAAGATCGGACTCTTATCCTATCCCACGTTTGGAGGATTGCATTGAGAAAGTGGGACAATCAGCTTTTATTTCCAAAGTGGATTTACTTAAAGGTTACTGGCAGGTACCTTTATCCGAAAGGGCGAAGGAGATTTCAGCTTTTGTGACTCGAGAAGTATATACCAATTCAAAGTTATGCCATTTGGCATGAAAAACGCCCCAGCCACATTTCAACGGTTAACTAACAAAGTTGTTTCAGGATTACTCAATTGAGCGGTATACATCGACGATCTGGTAATTTTCAGCCAGACATGGAAAGAACGTTTGAAACATCTGATGGAGTTATTCGATTGATTTCAGGAGGCGGGTTTGGTGATAAACCTAGCCAAAAGTGAATTTGGAAAAGCCAAGTCACCTTCTTGGCCATACAATCGGCCAGGTCGAATGGTCCCTTGGGATGTGAAAACAAAGGTTATTGGGGAGTTTCCAATACCCTCGACACCACGGGAGATAATGCGGTTTCTTGGTATGAGTGGATTTTACTGGAAATTTGTGCCAAATTTTAGCAGTGTGGTCGCTCCACTGACGGAGTTGCTCAAGAAGCGTAACAAATTCCAGTGGACAGCGAAGTGTCAACAGGCATTTGACGGCCTGAAGGCTGTGTTAACCATTGCTCCTGTGTTAGCCATCCCAAATTACACAAAACCATTCAAAGTGGCGGTTGATGCGAGTGATGTGGGCGTAGGTGCGGTGCTTCTACAAGACGACGACGAAGGGCTAGAGCGGCCTGTTGGTTATTTTTCAAAGAAATTGAATTCTCACCAGAAAAAGTATTCGACGATTGAGAAGGAGAGTTTGGTGCTGGCTTTGCAACATTTTCACATTTATGTGACCAGCAATCCATCTGACACCATTATATATACTGATCATAATGCTTTGACGTTTTTGGAGCGATTCCGGAATAACAATGCAAGGCTGTTTCGCCGGAGTTTATTGTTACAGCCATTTCATTTAAAAATAGTACATGTGGCAGGACGGGAAAAGGTGATAGCCGATGCTTTGTCACGAATGTGATGAATGGAAGGATTTCGGTTTGAGGAAGAAGAACGGGAAAACTGGACTATATTATTATGCCTGATTGTGTGTGGGGTTTTTTGTGAAACAAGAAAGTATTTTTACTGTGTGCATTTCTTAGTGGATGGTGCAAAAGTGAAAAATGAAACCATCTTGATTATGATGGTTTATTTTTTTTCTTGGGGGGAGCTGTCATGTGAGAGTACCTTTAAGAAATGGATGTTTAAGCAATGTACCTTTAAGAAAATAGTGATGTCAGAGTGTGGGTGGAGCTGGGCTTCAGCTCGGCCATTTTGAAGTTTTTAGTTTCAGTTTTGAAAAATGAAATGAAATGAAAAATGAAATGAAATGAAAATCGCTTATTGTCACAAGTAGGCTTCAATGAAGTTACTGTGAAAAGCCCCTAGTCGCCACATTCCGGCGCCTGTTTGGGAGGCTGGTACGGGAATTGAACTGTGCTACTGGCCTGCCTTGGTCTGCTTTAAAAGCCAGCGATTTAGTCCAGTGTGCTATTGGGTGTGTCTGTGTTTGCAGTGAGCTGGATCTACTGCGATCTCTGCCATGAAAGACTATCTCTGGATCATTTGGGTGATTTAAACTCATAATAGTGGCCTTTAACCTGATGTGTTTCTGTTTAAAGGTGTTAAGTCTCGGATGTTTGAAGGAACAATTTGAAGGATTATTTAGTGTTGTAGTCTTTGGGGATTATCTTTGAAGTAATGGGTGTTAAGATATTCAATGTTTGTTTTTAAAAGGTTAACTTGAGTTCATAGAATAAACATTGTTTTGTTTCAAAAACCACGTGTCCATAATTGTAATACCACACCTGGGGAACAAGTCGTGTGCTTCAAAACAACAAATACATTAAAGGGGAGGTTGGTTGGACTCCAGGATACATATTAGGGTTCTGAAAACACCTCTCCCATAACAATATGCAGAGTTGGAGTATTGGCACCATTGACACCACCACTAGTTTCCTAACAAGGGAAACTAAATGCAATCCTTGCTACGATGATGGTGGGTCAGTGACGTTTCACTGCAAAATTCACTGTTGAATTTGAGCACTGGACAATTCCATAAAAAGGTGTTCAGGCTTTTATTACTGAAATTAAAAGTCTGCACCATTTCTTTGTGAATTAGGTTTCAAGATGTCTCTTTTTTTAAATGGGTCTCAATTTCCCCAGAACTTTGCATTTAGCAACTTATGTGACTCTTTCAAAGTACTACCTTGATGAGCAAGGCATACGATCACAATACCAAGTACTTATATTGCGCCTTTAATGAGGTAAAATGGCCTAAGACATTTCACAGGAGTGTAATTTGGACACTGAGCCACATAAAGAGGCATTAGGAGTGGAGACCAAAGAAGTTGGTTTTGAATAGTGCTTTAAAGCAGCAGAGAGAGGCATCCCCTCTAAACCTCCTGCCCCTTACCTTAAATCTATGCCGCCTGGTCATTGACCCGTCCACCAAGGGTAAACAATTCTTCCTGTCTAATCTATCTACGCCCTTCATAATTTTATACATCTCAATCCTGTCCCCCCTCGGTCTCCTCTACTCCAAGGAAAACAATCCAAGTCTATCCAGTCACTTTTCATGACTAAAGCTCTCCAGCCCAGGCAACATCTTGGTAAATTTCCAGTTCTATCACATACCTCACAAAATGTGGATTCCAGAACTGCACACAATACAATAGCAGTGGCCTGACCAATGTTTTATAGAGTTCCAGCATAATCTCCCTGCTCTTAAAATCTATGCCTCGGCTAATAAAGGCAAGTATACCATATGTCTTCTTAACCACTGTATTCACCTGCTCTGCTACCTTAAGGGAAGGGTGTACATGCACACCAAAGTCCCTCTGATTCTTGGTGCTTCCCAGGGTCCTGCCATTTATCATGTATTTCCTTGCCTTGTTTACCCTGTCCAGGTGCATCACCTCACACTTATCCAGATTGAATTCCATTTGCCACTGATCATCCCATCTGACCAGCCCATCTATATCCTCCTGTAATCGAAGGCGATCCTTCTTGCTGTGTACCACCCCACCAATTTTCGTATCATCCGCAAACTTACTGATCAACCCTCCTATATTCACATCCAAATCATTTATATAAGCCACAAACAGCAAGGGTCCCAACACTTATCCCTGCGGGACCCCATTGGACACTGGCCTCCAGTCAGAAAAACACCCTTCGACCATCACCTTCAGCTTCCTGTCACCTCAGCCAATTCTGGATCCAATTTGCCAAATTTCATGTGGGATCTTATCAAAAGCCTTGCTGAAATCCAAGTAGACTATGCCAAATGCATTTCCCTTATCTACACATCAGGTCACCCCTTCAAAAAACTCAATCAAGTTGGTCAGATAGGTAGGCCACTGGAATTGGCATCAGCACCCCTCCTGGAAAGAACCCAGTGTGATCAGGTGAGGATACAAGATGCAGTTTTGATGCTCTCCTAAGTTAAATATCTTGCTAACCATAGATGCCATAATTGAAGGACGGCCACTTGGCCAAGACCTGAAGGGTCATGTGTTCCCCTGGAACCACAAGCAAAGAAAAAGTCATCATTTTGCAGGAAGGAAGGCAAAAAATGTAATGCAAAAGAAAAAATCCACAATCGGAATGAGAACTATGGAGACAATATTATAGCTTTCAAAACATGACTGTATCTTTTCATTTGTTGCTTAGCCTTGTGTGTGAGGAAACTGTCCATTGCTGATGTTGTTCTTTTAGTGATGCTATTTGTCAACACGGTGACAGGTTATTCCAGGAAACTCTCAACAAAACGTGACAGAACAGCATATTGGAGTCTCATCTCTGTGACACGCTGTGTGATTTAAGAAACTGTTAATATTATAGCCTCGGTTGGGTTGTATATCTGAAAGCCTTCCACATTCCAGTTCGTATGTTTGTTCTGCAATCAGTTTGAAAATCTGTCGCTGAGTTATGGGCACAATTCAGATTGCTGAATCTCTGCGGCACCAGCTCACATTGTGGACTATAGATTAAAAAAAACAAGCATGCCTTTTAACAGAACAAAGCATAACCCCGATGTACAGCCCGTGTGAGATTAATGGAATTCTGTTTTAAGTTATTAAGTGCTAATCTTCCTTTAAGAACAATCTAAAGGAATTTACCTGCCATCTCTGCATCTTTATTAATAATAAAAATATACGAGGACCTGTAATTGAAAAATGCAAATGATCTAAAATTTTGCCCATTTTCCTTTGCTGTCTGGTATCTTGGCAATGTTCTTCATGCACCTCATCATTCTTTTTCTAGTGTGCTAGTCCTTAAACCTGTCTATGGTGTGGTTCAAAAGTGGGAAATCTTATACCTGGCAGAATCGCTAGGTTCTGTGGCTGTTTGAAGTGCTTCAGGTACATAATCATAGTGCAGTTAAACTCAGCTGTCACAACAACTTCAAATGATGAGCGTGTTACCTTTGTTATTTTCAAATCGGCAAATTAATATATGGCACGGAGTAATCTTCCACAGCTTCCCTTTGCTGTTCCCTCTTATCGTAATCACACGGAGTCCCAAAAAGGTTTGAAGCAGAATACTTTATTCCTAAGTAAAATAAAGCCACAAAGCGGCAGAGGGTACAACTATTCCCAGCCAGGACCATCCGAAGATGCTGGTTCCCTTCTGGGCCGGATTTTATTTGTGGAGATTAATGAGCCCTGCTATTAGGCCGCCGCCCCTCAGCAGGGGCGCTCTTATCCCACGAGCCCCATGGGAAGATCAATCGGGTTGTCCCGGTGGGTCTCGAGGGAGTTCCAACATCCCTCTAAACCCCGGGTGGCTACAACACTCTACTTTTTTGTCTTCCTTTTCTCTTGCCCATCTTTTTTGTTTGCTCTTTCTATTCCTCTGCTTCTGCTGCACTTCCATCTTTTAGACTTGTGAAGCCAACCGCCAACCTTTTTTTAAACGTACACTTCTCGCTAACTTTTGAGTTGAGCAACGTGAAGAGTCATCAGTGTTGTGGGAGAACACAGGTTTTCCCTCTGGCACACAGATTGAGGTGTACATTCAAAATACTGCTGTAATGCTAGGCAATGGGAGGGGGACTTGAAGTGCGATCGAAGAGAACAGTTTGTGGGAGACTTGAAATTGGGGAGAGGGTGGCAAATTGGTGGGATTTGGGGAGGAAGTTTCACAGGGCAGTGACACAAGTGGAAACTTTATAGGCAATGTGTGGATAGAATTTGCAATGCACAGCCTGATCAGGTGGTGGATACACATTCAAAAGTAACTTTCAACACAGAATTGAATAAATATTTAAAGGAGAAAATGCTGGGGAAAGGACCCATGGATTGCTCTTCAGAAGAGCTACTACAGACTTGATGAGCCAAATGGTCTCCATCTGCACTGTGCTAATCCATCCTTCCATCATGCCATTCAATCAAGATAACAAGGAGAATAAGAAGTTCTTCCCACATACCAGTGGAACTCTGCCATCCTGTAGCGCACATTCCTTTATCCTCTCTTCTGTCCCTTTGTAGATAATATCACTGACGTAACCCTGGAGAGAGAAGTGGAATCCATTACTACATATCACAGACCCAGTCACAGTCACTCATATATGGGAATTTCTCGTACCAGCACTATTTTACTTCAGATAACAGGAGATTGTGGATTAACTCTCCCACGGAGGACTGACCCTACGATCCTGAGGCAGAGAAAAGGGCGTAATGCCATGAATCAGCTCCCAGTACTGATTTTCCAGTGCAAAACCTTATTCTCTCTGACCTTGAACCTCAGGAAAGGCCACAGCGTCATCCCTTCATTGTGCTCAGCACAATGTTGAGCTCTTCTCCCTTGCCTCCTTCTGCTCCCAGGTTTGGCCAGGAATATTACTTCACACAGTGGATCATCCTGGTGTGATATCAGGCACCTCAATTTCTCTGCTCCCCTCACTCATTCTAGCCTGTTTCTGTCTGAACTTGCAGCACTCTGATTTCTCAGGTGCAACGCTAACATTGTCATTAAACGTGCTGACAAGGTTGCTGTTTGGGGAACTGACCTCTGCCTCGTGGAGGTTGAACACCAACACCCTGATACCTCCATTCAACTCTCTGGACAATGACCGCACCACCAAGCATCAAGCCATTGTATCCCACACTGTCACTGACCCGTGTTGGGTGTTCTGCTCTACAAACAGGTCAACACGGCTGGAGATGGTGTAACTCTATTTTATTTACAACTCAAATGTAATAACATATTGTAAACTTGGGTATGTGCATTACCAGCTTATCTGTGGACCCTGTCCTATCGCTATCTAGGTGAGGCACTCAGCACATGGTGAATGTCTGAGAGGCAGGCTGTGAGCTCTGTGCTCTGAGCTGGCTGCTGCTAGAAGGGCCGGGAACTCTGGTGTTCCCTGTCTTTATAGTGCGTGTGCTCTCACTGGTGATGCTAAACTGATTTCTTCCCATCTCCACTCTATTTTTTCTTCCCTTGTCCAACCTACATCTGTGACCCTGTCAATGTCCTCCGCCACTTTAACCATTGCCAGTTTCCTGACCCTACCTGTCTCCTTCTCACTGGGATGGGGGGGGGGGATAGTTAATTGGCAGTGATTAAGGGTCGGGTTTAGTCTCATTTGTGGGGTGGGTCGGGAACCATTTGGGGAAGACGGTGGGCCGAAGATGTTGGGGGGGGGGGGGGGTAGGATTGCCCTGCGAGGTGGACATGGCTGATGGTGGGGTGAGAGACCCCCCAGTCAGCATGGTAATGTGGAACGTGCGGGTGTTGGGTGGACCGATGAAGAGGGCAAGTCTTTCGCATTTAAAGAGCTTGAAAGCCAATGTGGTGCTGCTGCAGGAGACCCATCTGAGGACAAAGAACCGGTAGGCTTCGGAAGGGTTGGGTGAGTCAGTTGTTTCACTCGAGATTCGATAGCAGGGCCCGGCGGAGTAGCTGTACTGGTAGGCAAGAGAGTTTGGTTCCAAATGGAGAAGGTGGTGGCAGATCAGGGGGACAGATATGCTATAGTGTAGGATGTTTTGGAGGGGAAGCTGGTGGTGTTGGTTAGCGTGTATACCCCAAATTGGGATGATGTAGGGTTTATGAAGAGGATGTTGGTGGCCATCCCGAGCCTGGGCACGCATCAGTTAATTTTAGGGGGGGATTTAAACACGGCGTTGCATCCGAAGATGGATCAATCAAAGCCATGCTCATTGACCTCTTCGGCGGGGGGGGTTTCAATAAAAATGTGGAGGTCTCACCATCGGTGGTGAGGGAGGCGCTGAAGATGGTGGTAAAGGGCGCAATCATCTCGTTTAAGTGCATGTGGGTAGGGACGCAAGAGAGGAGTAGCAGGGGCTAGTAGACCAATTTTGGAAGTGGATGGAAAGTATGTGGAATATCCCACTCGGAAACCTTTGGCCAGTAGAAAGGAACGACAGGCTCAGTTTGACTTTTTGTCGACAAGGAAAGCGGTGTGCCTGGAGAGGCGGGTGACGGGTGTGGTGTATGATTATGGGGAGAAGAACTGGAGCATCCAAGGAGCGAGGGATCGGATGAAGTAGTCCTCACCACTGCCTGGTTTCCTGAAGCATGGTAAATCTCGCTGCCTGGAGTTAAATTTAAAATGAGGCATGCAGTCTCTTTATAACATTTAAATTGCCAATCCACCTCATGGGAGTGGTTTTAGGCTCCCGCCACCCTGCGTTCCATCCTCCCCGTCCCATCTCTGTTAAAACCGAAAATGGGGATATTGAAGCTGGGGTGGGGTCTGGATTCAGGTTTTTAACACTTCATCCTTTTGCTTGATCCAAACCAGCCCATTTTTTAGTGTTAAAATCCCCCATGTTAACTCTTGACTTGCTGAGTATTTCCAGCATCTTTTGTTTTTATTTCAGGTTTCCAGAATCTTTATTTATAAAGTGCTTTTACCGTGATAAAACATCCCAGGGCACTTCAAAGGAACATAATTAGTCAAAATTTAACACTGGTCCCATTTCCTTGATGGCATACAGATCTATAGTAACCTGCAGATCTCCAATGGGACCACAACTTTTAGCAATATACATTAATGATCTGGAAGAAGGTACTGAAGGCACTGTTGCTAAGTTTGCCGATGATACAAAGATCTGTAGCGGGACAGGTAGTATTCAAGAAGCAAGGGGGCTGCAGAAGGACTTGGACAGAGTAGATGGGTGGGCAAAGAAGTGGCAAATGGAATACAATGTGGGAAAATGTGAGGTTATGCACTTTGGAAGGAGGAATGGAGGCATAGACTATTTTCTAAATGGGGAAATGCTTAGGAAATCAGAAGCACAAAGGGACTTGGGAGTCCTTGTTCACAATTATCTTAAGGTTAACGTGCAGGTTCAATCGGCAGTTAGGAAGGCAAATGTTAGCATTCATGTCGATAGGGCTAGAAAACAAGAGCATGGATGTACTTCTGAGGCTGTATAAAGCTCTGGTCAAACCCCATTTGGCGTATTGTGAGCAGTTTTGGGCCCCGTATCTAAGGCAGGGTCTGCTGGCCTTGGAAAGGGTCCAGGAGAGGTTCACAAGAATGATCCCTGGAATGAAGAGCTTGTCTTATGAGGAACGGTTGAGGACTCTGGGTCTGTACTCGTTGGAGTTTAGAAGGATGAGGGGGGATCTTATTGAAACTTACAGGATACTGCGAGGCCTGGATAGAGTGGACATGGAGAGGATGTTTCCACTTGTAGGAAAAATTAGAACCAGAGGACACAATTTCAGACTAAAGAGACAATCCTTTAAAACAGAGATGAGGAGGAATTTCTTCCGCCAGAGGGTGGTGAATCTGTGGAACTCTTTGCCGCAGAAGTCTGTGGAGGACAAATCACTGCGTGTCTTTAAGACAGAGATAGCTAGGTTCTTAAGGGGATCAGGGGTTATGGGGAGAAGGCAGGAGAATGGGGATGATTGAATGGTGGAGCAAACTCGATGGGCCGAGTGGCCTAATTCTGATCCTATGTCTTATGGTCAATATGTCACCCAAGTAATTGTTCGTCATATGTTAAGACTTTGACATTGCTGCACAGTGGCTAGCACTGCTGACTCATAACACCAGGGACCCGGGTTCAATTCCAGCCTTGGGCGACTGTCTGTGTGGAGTTTATATGTTCTCCCCGAATTGCGTGGATTTCCTCCGGAAGCTCCGGGTTCCTCCAATAGCCCAAAGATGTGCAGGTTAGGTGGGTTAGTCATGTTGAATTGCCCCTTTGTGCCCAAAAGGTTAGGTGGGGTTACGGGATAGGTTGGGGGCATGGACCTAGGTAGGGTGCTCGTTTAGAGGGGCAATGCAAATGGCCTCCTTCTGCACTGTAAGGATTCTATGACAGTGATGGTTGGCTAGCCATTCACCATGAGGATATCATAACCATGTTTGATTCTGTCCCAAAACAGTATTGCACTTTTTTGAAGACATCACTGAATAGCATGCAGGATCACTGGCTGAGTTTGCCCCTTTACCCCTTAGCACAGTGGTTAGCACTGTTGCTTCACAGCGCCAGGGTCCCAGGTTCGATTCCCTGCTTGGGTCATTGTGCGGAGTCTGCACATTCTCCCTGAGTCTGCGTGGGTTTCCTCCGGGTGCTCCCACAAGTCCCAAAAGAGTTGCTGTTGGGTAATTTGGACATTCTGAATTCTCCCTCTGTGTACCCGAACAGGCGCCGGAATGTGGCGACAAGGGGCTTTTCACAGTAACTTCATTGCAGCGTTAATGTAAGCCTACTTGTGACAATAAAGATTAAGATTATTATTATTTATCTGGGTATACGGAGTCTGATTATATTGTTACTGAAGTCAATTTTGCTGAGATGGGTTCACTGAGCACATATGTATGGATCAAGAACTCAATAGGTTAACTCCCTAAGCATCAGGCAATTAATTTGAAATTCTTTAAAAAATATATCTTTATAAATAAAATATTTGGAGGGGACCAAGATGAAACATCAGAGAGAAGAAACAAGATGGTACAGGACTGGGAGAGAGAAACAGCATAAGAATAAAGAGTAATCCAGAAAGGAGGGATCAGGCAGGATAGAAATGAAAAATCAAAGCAGCATTTCGAATGCCTGTATGTCAGTGAGTAGAGCATAATGAAGAAGGTTGGTGAGCTGCAGGCACTCATTTAGATGTGGGATTATGATATAGTTATAATGACAGAACCATGGCTTAAACAATGGCAGGAATAGAAAATAAACATTCCCCACAACAATGTAGGAGAAATAGGGATGGACACAAAGGGAGAATGACAATATGATTAAAGATCTGCTGCAGCTTCAGAAAAGGACTAAGTGCTTGAGGGTTAAAAGACAGGGGGGTAATTAGATAAGGCTGGCAATTGGGTGAAAGAATCATGATTAATCCATGTCTATTTGTAGCGATGCAAGGAGCACGCAAACTTCATGCTGCTTGCTAATTAAAATGACAGTGGCGTGCAGCCCAGCGCTAAGAGAGTTGCTGAGTAGCTGCATACATCAGCAGGGGACCCAAATTTGTGCAAGGCTAATGCCACTTAAAGCCAGCCTGCACCGCTGAATGGTGAGATACAAGTCTTGGAGCAGAAGGAGGAGTGGGAATGTTGTATCAGGCCTTGAGATTCTCCAATGCAGCACTGGATGAGGCCTTGATGGTGCAGGAGCTGGATAGGAGTTAAATGGTCCACTCCCCTCAGGGCAGACAGACATTATGAAGACTGTGGAACACGATAGCAGTTGTGGTTGATGACTGCAGTGTTGCCCCAAAGACCTGGAGGCAGTGTGTGCTCCACTTGCTTCTCTCTATTCAGAGAGAACACAATGAACTCCCCTGTCCTGACCCAAGTTGTGCCTGTCACCTCTATGATACGATGATGTGGAGATGCCGGCGTTGGACTGGGGTGAGCACAGTACGAAGTCTTACAACATCAGGTTAAAGTCCAACAGGTTTGTTTCGATGTCACTAGCTTTCGGAGCGCTGCTCCTTCCTCAGGTGAATGAAGAGGTATGTTCCAGAAACACATATATAGCCAGATTCAAAGATGCCAAACAATGCTTGGAATGCGACCATTAGCAGGTGATTAAATCTTTACAGATCCAGATACCTCTATGATACAGCAGTGAACAGTAAAATGAGAGATCATAGAATCATATAGTTCAGCCGAGGCACCTCGGACCATAAAACGGCACTGACAATAAACTACTCTAAATCTATGCTAATACCACTTCCCAGCAATTGGCCCATAGCCTTGAATGTTATGGTGTTTCAAGTGTTCATCCAAGTACTTTATATTACATCTGTCACTTGCTCCAGCCTGTGAGGTTCCTGATATGAAGAAATTCCTTCATATCACTGGGCAGCAGGGTTCTTATCCTGCTCTAGGGCAGCAGGACTTGCTGCAAGAGGTGACAGATATCTGTGGGCGCAGACAAATACACTGCTCGTGTCTTAGATGGAGTGGTGCTGGAAGACCTTAGGTGGATAAGGCCTCCGGGCAGCCAGAAGCAGACTGACACTTTTGGGGGCCTCGCACTCACCCTCTTTGCAGGGGCCCCATGTCACGCCCCTGCTCGTGATGTGGCGGCCTGTCCCCAATGACATTGAGCCCCGCCCCCATGAAGGCTCAGGTGGCCGGGCCTCAATGATTGCGTGTGCTCCTGGCTGGCTGGCTATCTGGCCGACCTCTGCTCTCTCTCGACCTTGCCGCCCGGTCCGGTTGCTGCCAGTCCAGCTCTCTCACTCTCAGCCCTGCCTGGCTGGTCTGACTCTAGTCAAGTCGCCCCACTCCTGTTGGCCTCTTCTCCACGACTCCCCGAGACACTATGCTGGCACTTGCCTGGCCTTCTTTGCACCTACCGACTGCTGCTCTGCTCACCTCTTGCTCGGGTGGTTGGACCTCAAGCTCAACGACTGCATGTGCTTCTGGCCAGCTGCTGCAGCTGGGTATCCGGGCTGGTGGCCTCTGTTCTTTTAGGTTGGTTGTCTGCCCACCCGCTCTCCTCAGCCCTGACCTGGAGGCTGACAGTCACTGTGCTGCACCCCGTGATGGCCGTTAGCCAGCCATTGGCCAGCCTTGTGGCATTAGCCAGCCTTGCTGTAGGCTTCACAGGCTCTCACCCTGACGTTAGGTTGGCGACCTCACTTTTGCCTCAGGCTGACGGCCAGACCGAATGCCAGAGGCCTGGCTGCTGCTTTGCACCTTTAGCAATGAAAGCTCAGAAACGTCACACCAATTCAGGAGATCCGTGTCTGAATTTAGTCTTCACCACCTCTCAATGTCTGGCAAACTGTTTTCGCTCTCTAAAGGGGAATCCACCAATCAGAGCCCGATGTTGTTCTGTATTGCCTGCTGCCTATCAGCAAATTTGGAGCTACCAAGGCTCTGATTAGTGTTCCCACCACAACAAGCACCTCTCCATGTGGAGCCATCCCCCCCCCCGCCCCCCGCCAAAACCCGCATTGGCCAGGGCCCTGGGCAGCAGCTATGTGTTTCATATTGACATTCCTCCTGTGCTGCGAGCCCATCTCTTTTATCTGTGAACAGCTTCTCGGCTTCATTGTTTCTATTGCTTTATCTGTCTCCCATGTTGCAGCCCAAGCAAAATTGCAACACTGGCACCGGTGAATGGAGTAAATGGTCCGGCCAGAATGCTTGCTGTCACAACCAAGGTCGTTTCCATGTCCACCACACTCTCTGTTGACTTCACCAGCTTTAGCCAACTCTTCAAAACACCATGCGCTTTGATAAACTCAAACAGAGCCATTTGAGATTAATCAGCAGCCGACCTACAAGTTGTGGGTGAGCTTTTTAAATAACACTGGTTCCGGTGGGGTGGGGTGTTGAATTCATAGTAAGAGGGCATTCGTTGGAACATTGAGGTCGGAAAATGACAGCAATAGCATCAAATCACTGTTACTTCCTGAATGGTGCCACAGTCTGCCTACACTGCAGACTTCCAGCACATATGCCAAAGTGGCAAATGGCCTGTACGCTCCAGGGCTGGGATTTCCGATCACCAGTAGGAGGGTGAGAACATTTCTTTGAAAATAGTGCTCCTGGATGGCATGTCAGTATTCCAGTGCCTCTGCCTCCTGGCAATGCTTGACGCCACTAACATGGCATCAAGTTCACTGCCCAATTAGGGCAACTATTCCGAGCATTGTGTCAGGTAAGCAATTCAGTTGCAGCGTGGTCAGGACACTATTATTAACAGTGGGTCAGGTTCTTGACTTTGTACTGAAAATCCAACCCAGGGATGTGCGCGAGCAACATGGGTGCCATTTTTGTACTAAAGTAACACACAACGTTGAATGGGGCATTACGGAGATCAAATCTGCTGCCAGATCTTTAAATCTGTAAGTATTTAACTCAGTGATTAATAGAGTTCAGGATAGATTCCTTTATAAAATGAAAACAAGCCAGTCAGTGGTGATACACCACAGAAGAATAAAAAGATAAAGGTAATTTAAAACTAAGTCAGAAGGTATACACTGAACATATAGATAATAAAGGAGAGGGTGATAAAAGGAATACAGAGGTTAGGAAAGAACAAAAAAATTAAGAAAACAAAGCAGAACTATGGAACTAAAATCTGGATACAATAGGGCCAAATAAACCACAGGCAAGAACAGTCAAATGGCAGAAATATGAACTAATTATTTTAACTTGGTATTTACTTGGGAGGCTAACAAATTGAATACAAAATTATGAGAAGAGACTCAGAAAAGACACGAAAACATTTAAGATAAATTAACCAAATGTAGGGAGGATAACGCCTATAGTCCGAATGGATTGCACCTGCGCATATTAAAATAATTTATGGAAGAGATACCTGGGGCCTTATTACATAGACAGGTACAGTGCCTCAAATCTGGCTATCTGAAAACCGGGATTGTTTGATTGTCTGGGCATTTTTATAAGTGGGCCATACACGAATTATCAGTGCTATTAAAGGAGTGAAAAGATTTACTGGTTCTTTGGGAGGTTGATGCATCAGCGTGGTGCTGTATCGAGGCTTCACGCACCAGTCATTTCCCACCCTCTGAGTGGTTGGAGCTACCTTTGAGCCCACCCGTCCCAGCTCGGAAAGATTCGGGGAGTTGCACTTCGATCTTGAGCGCTCCAATGACCCAGAGTAAGTTTTGGCCTCATCAAAGCTTCAGTGTGGTTGCCTTAGACTTGATCGCTGTCAATCTTTACCTAATTACACGACAAGGACTGTGAAATACCTTCGGACTTTTATTCTGAAAACCAGCAAGATCCAAAATCAGGCATGGACTTGGTCCCGAGATTTCTGGTTTTGAAACAACTCACCTGTATATCAAAATTCATTCGAAAGTGGAATACTGCAGACAACTGGTTAACTGCTAATGTGTATTTAAAAAGAGAAATAGAATGAGTCCAGGGAGCTAAAGACCGGTTATCTTATCAGTAGAAGTAAAGATAATGGAAGCTTTACTTAAATATCAATAGAAAAACATTGGTATGAATACTGGACAGTACAAATCTGTTATGTTTTAAACTGTCTCCTTTAATTGAAGGCAAAATAGAGTAGTTTGAAAAGAAGAATGTGACCGATGAAATCTGTCCCGAGACAAGTCCATATGATATGATCGCCATGGGGACAGGAGCCCAGGTCATGACCTATTAAGTAAGGTGCCTGTTTTAACACCTGAACACAAAGGAGGGACACAGCTGTCTTGCAGCATACCGATTCATGGGGGTATTTTCCGGCTGTTCTCTCCAGCGGGATCTTCCAGTCCTGCTGACGGCGAACCCCCACTGCGGGTTTCCCAGTGGCGCTGCCTCCCACCACCGAGAAATACGCGTTGAGGGCACTGAAAATCCCCCTCATAGACTCTAAGCATCAGTCAGCCATAGAGCCTTGGAGAAGAAGACGCACAACAGGTGCTGCTATGCCAGGTAGAGAAAAACAGGACAGGCTAATCACCAAGCTGGTGAGGATGACGAAATTAAGCTTGTGGAGAGAGTAAGGATCATAAGGCCACAACATGTAGGAGAAGAAACAGGCCTTTTCTCCCATCGAGTCTACTCCGCCATTCAATGTGAACATGACTGATCTGTATGAAAATCCTGAACTCCACTTTCCCGCCTTATCCTCAGAACCCTTGATTCCCTTACTGATTAAAATTCTGACTATCAACCTTGAACATACTGAACAACCGAGCCTTCACAGCCCTCTGTGGTAAAGAATTCCTCAGATACAATACCCTCAGAGAAAAAATTCCTCCTCATCTGTCTTAAATGGGCGACCACTTACTCTGAGATTATGCCCGCTGGTCCTTGACTCCCCCTCCCAAGGGGAAACAACTCTAGGCCTCTACCATGTCAAGCCCCTGAGACTCCTATAAGTCTCAATAAGGTCTACTCTCTATCTTCTAAACTCCAATGAGTACAGGCCCAATCTACTCAACCTCCTCGCCTCATAAGAAATCCCTCCATACCTGAGATCAACCTAGTGAACCTGCTCTGGACTGCCTTCAATGCCAGTATATCTTTCCTTAGGTAAGGGAATCAAAACTCTGTGTTCCAGGTGTGGTCTAGCTAGTGCCGTATATAGGTTTTAGCAAGACTTTCCTATTTTTATACTCCATTCCCTTTGAAATAAAGGCCAACATTCCATTTGCTTGCATGAACTTGCATGCTAGCTTTTTGTGATTTATGCACAAGGACCTCCGAATCCCTCCGTGCTGCAGTTTTCTGCAGTCTTTCTCCATTTAAATAATATTCAGCTCCTCTATTCTTTCTACCAAAGTGCATAACTGCACATTTTCCTATATTATATTCCATCTGCCAAGATTTTGCCCACCCTCACTTAATCTGTCTGTATCCCTCTGTAGACTTTGTTCATCCTCACCACTTGCCTTCCCGTCTATCCTTCTGTCATCTGCGAATTTAGCAATAGTACCTTCACTTCCTTTGTCTAAGTCATGAATATATGTTGTAAGTAATTGTGGCCCCAGCACGGATCCCTGTGGCACTTCACTAGTTACAGATTGCTATGGTGAAAATGTCCCGTGTTGTGTATTGTGGAGTACTGACGCTAGGAAGCATTGGAGGGTCAAAATCTAACAGAGCTTTATTTACAAGGTTTGTTCATTACAGGCTGTTTCTTCACTCTGGCAGTTTCCCCACGCTGGTGACCTGCAACGTCACTTCCGGTGATGACATGCATATATTAGTACACAGTATTAATATTCTAACAGTATAGACAGATCCAATCTTTTAGTAAAGTATGGTTTCAATTCAGGTTTTAGTTCTGAGGTCTTGCTTCATAGTATCATATCCATTACTTCGGACAGCAGCAGATCACTCCGAATGTACTTCTTCACTTGTTCTGAAGTCACAGGTGTACTGTTTATCTGTTCAAAGTAGAAGATACTTCCTCTCAAGTAGTTTGACAAACTATTTGCTGATAAACTTCTTGGTAGTGGTAATTGTGAAAGTCCATCTGCATTACAATGGAGACTTGATTGTTGATACTTGATGGTATAAGTATGTGCAGACAAAAGCAATGCCCATCTCTGTATTAGAACATAGAACATAGAACAATACAGCGCAGTACAGGCCCTTCGGCCCACGATGTTGCACCGAAACAAAAGCCATCTAACCTACACTATGCCATTATCATCCATATGTTTATCCAATAAACTTTTAAATGCCCTCAATGTTGGCGAGTTCACTACTGTAGCAGGTAGGGCATTCCACGGCCTCACTACTCTTTGCGTAAAGAACCTACCTCTGACCTCTGTCCTATATCTATTACCCCTCAGTTTAAAGTTATGTCCCCTCGTGCCAGCCATATCCATCCGCGGGAGAAGGCTCTCACTGTCCACCCTATCCAACCCCCTGATCATTTTGTATGCCTCTATTAAGTCTCCTCTTAACCTTCTTCTCTCCAACGAAAAACAACCTCAAGTCCATCAGCCTTTCCTCATAAGATTTTCCCTCCATACCAGGCAACATCCTGGTAAATCTCCTCTGCACCCGCTCCAAAGCCTCCACGTCCTTCCTATAATGCGGTGACCAGAACTGTACGCAATACCCCAAATGCGGCCGTACCAGAGTTCTGGACAGCTGCAACATGACCTCCCGACTCCGGAACTCAATCCCTCTACCAATAAAGGCCAACACTCCATAGGCCTTCTTCACAACCCTATCAACCTGGGTGGCAACTTTCAGGGATCTATGTACATGGACACCTAGATCCCTCTGCTCATCCACACTTTCAAGAACTTTACCATTAGCCAAATATTCCGCATTCCTGTTATTCCTTCCAAAGTGAATCACCTCACACTTCTCTACATTAAACTCCATTTGCCACCTCTCAGCCCAGCTCTGCAGCTTATCTATATCCCTCTGTAACCTGCTACATCCTTCCACACTATCAACAACACCACCAACTTTAGTATCGTCTGCAAATTTACTCACCCACCCTTCTGCGCCTTCCTCTAGGTCATTGATAAAAATGACAAACAGCAACGGCCCCAGAACAGATCCTTGTGGTACTCCACTTGTGACTGTACTCCATTCTGAACATTTCCCATCAACCACCACCCTCTGTCTTCTTTCAGCTAGCCAATTTCTGATCCACATCTCTAAATCACCCTCAATCCCCAGCCTCCGTATTTTTGCAATAGCCTACCGTGGTAGCCTACTGCTTGCAACAAGTGACAGAATACCTGTGTGTGGCTCAATAATTGTGGTTAGTAGATGATGGTCCGTCAACATTGTGAACTTTCTTCCATTAAGGAATTGGTGGAATCTCTTTACTCCGCAGATAATCCCTAAGGTTTCTCTTTTGATTTGTGCATACTTTCAGCGTTGCTCAATGCTCAAGACGCAAAGGCAATGGGCCTTTCTTCATGATGAGGCTTACCACCGCTTCAACATCATAGGACATGCATCACACGGCAATATGTAAGGATAGAGTAGGATCGAAATGAGTAAGGACTTCAGATTTGAGCAATGCTTCTTTGGCTTTCACAGAAGCATTATTGCACTGATATGACCACTTCCACTTCTTCTTTTGGCACAACAGGCCATGCAATGGTTGTAAAATGCTTGCCAAGTTTGGAACAAATCTTCCACAGTAGTTCAACAATCCTATTTTTGAAGACACGTGGCATCGATCACATGTCCCAAATACTCAACGGAAGACTGGAAGAACTCTTCTTTGTCCTTGTGGACTCTCAATCCATAGTCTTCCAATCATTGAAGAGCGGAATCCAAATTCTGAAGATGTTCATCTTTGTCTTTTCCAGTGACTAGGATGTCATCCGGATAACACTGGACCCTGCTTAGTCCACTCAGGATCTGAACCATTGCTCTTTGAAACGATACTGGAGCTGATGTGATACCAAACGGCAATCTTTGGTACCGAAACAAACCTTTATGTGCCAAAATTGTCAGAAGCTCCCGTGACATCTGGTCTACACTCATCTGTAAGTATGCCTGGCTCAGGTTAATTTTACTAAAATGTTGGCCTCCTGCCAATCCCGCAAACAGGTCATCAATGTGGGATTGTGGGTATTGTTCCACACACAACACTGGATTAAGGGTGACTTTGAAGACCCCGCAAATCTGTACAGATTTGTCATTTTCAATGACTGGTACTATTGTGTAGCCCATTCACTAAGACTGACAAGTTCCAAGACTCCCGTCTACACCAGTCATTCCACGTCAGCCTCCAGTTTTGGCCTGATAGCATAGAGCACCGACCTTGCCATCAGGTTGACTTCGCCTCAGTTCAGTCAATTTTGTTTTAAAATTTTTTTTCCAATTAAGGGGCAATTTAGCATGGCCAACCCACCTACCCTGCATATCTTTGGGTTGTGGTGGTGAGACCCATGCAGACACGGGGAGAATGTACAAACTCCACATGGATAGTGACCTGGGGCCGGGATCGAATCCGGGTCCTTGGTGCTGTGAGGCAGCAGTGCTAATCACTGCGCCACCATGCCGCCCCCATATTCTTTCCTAACCATATTCGACCCATCAATGCTGGTTAATTGCCCTCTACTATATGTAAAGACAAATCTGCTGTTTGCCTGTTAAGTTGCACAGTTACGTCAATGCAGCCCTTCAATAGACCCACTTCACCAGTGTCTTCAACACTATTTTTGAAGGTTTCAAGGGAATGTGTCTGAGATTTACCTCATACCTCTGGCACCAGCAAGACTTCTATCCTTACTGACTGTTCACCCAGCAATGGAGTGACCCAGTATCTATTCATAGCACCAGCAATGGCTAGCACATTCAGTGATAATTTGTCTTTAGACTGAGTTGCCTTGTTTCCCTTGACCCTTTTGCATAGCATTTCTTCTTTTGTTCTGTTTACATGTTGTTTTGGTTTGCGCATGCTTATTATTTTTGTTCGTAGCTTGTTTTTTCTTCCAGCAGGCACGGTCTAGATGACCTTTTGTTCCCACAGCTTCTGCATATTATATCCTTGCACCAGCATTCCACAAATGAATGCTCTTGCTTCGCACATAGGTGACATTTATGAGTTTCTAAAGCCTTAGGTGTCAATTCAGCTGACATTTTGTGTATCTGAATATTCAAGCGCAGTTGTTGAGCTTCTTTCACAGCCAGCTCCATCGAAACAGCAATTTACGTGGCCTTTTTCAGAGTAAGGTTACTCTCAGTTCGCAACCGATTCTGTACTGCCTCACTTTGCAGACCACAGACCAATCTGTCCCAAATTGTATCATTTAGCACATCACTGAACTCTCAGTACTCTGCAAGTCTTTTTAATACAGCCATAAATTGTGCAATTGATTCCCCCTCTTTTTGATGTGTTTTGCGGAATCTGAGGCATTCTACAACCACGAATAGTTGCTTGCAGGATCTCTACAATCTTTTCATATATTTTAGTGCCTGGCTTCTCCAGTTGCACGAAACATCTGGGGCGAGATTCTCCGACCCCCCCGCCGGGTCGGAGAATCGCCGGGGGCTGGCGTGAATCCAGCCCCCGCCAGTTGCCGAATTCTCCGGCACCGGAGATACAGCGGGGGCGGGAATCGCGCCGCGCCGGTTGGCGCCCCCCCCCCCCCCCCCCCGGCGAGTCTCCGGATGGACCGAAGTCCCGCTGCTAGAATGCCTGCCCCACCAGCGTGGATTAAACCACCTACCTTACCGGCGGGACAAGGCAGCGCAGGCGGGCTCCGGTGTCCTGGGGGGGGGGGGGGGTGGGCGCGGGGCGATCGGGGCCCACCGATCCGCGGGTGGGCCTGTGCCGTGGGGGCACTCTTTTCCTTCCGCCTTCACCACGGTCTCCACCATGGCCGAGGCGGAAGAGACTCTCGCCACAGCGCATGCGCGGGGATGCCGTGAGCGGCCGCTTACGCTCCCGCACATGTGCCGCCCGGCAATGTCATTTCCGCGCCAGCTGGCGGGGCACCAAAGGCCTTTTCCGCCAGCTGGCGGGGCAGAAATCAGTCCGGCGCGGGCCTAGCCCCTCAAGGTTAGGGCTGGGCCCCCTAAGATGCAGAGGATTCCGCACCTTTGGGGCGGCGCGATGCCCGACTGATTTGCGCCGTTTTTGGCGCTGGTCGGCAGACATCGCGCCGATACCGGAGAATTTCGCCCCTGAAATTGAACGATTTTTAGGAACGTGGGGACGATAATATCTTCTGCTATTTTGTTTGTGTAATAACTTATACATGACACATCCAATTGAGGATGATTATTTCCCTGTGCTCCTTGGGAGTGCAAGCTCTGGGATAAAAGGTCAGTCAGTGTGAGGCTGACTAGAAAGGAGCGAGGACCCGGTAAGCTGTAGCCGAGCCTCACAAAATACTACAGTGCAGAAGAGGCCCTTCAGCCCATTGAGTCTGCACTGATGCATGAAAGTCCCTGACCTACCCACCTAATCCCATTTGCCAGCACCTGGCCCATAGCATGCCAAGTACTCATCCAAGTACTTTTTAAAGAATGTGAGGCATCCCGCCTCTCCCACCCTCCCAGGTAGTGCACTCCAGACTGTCGCCACTCTCTGGTAAAAAGGGTTTTCCTCAAATCACTCCTAAACCTTCCATCCCTCACTTTGCACTTGTGTCTCCTCGTAATTGACCCTTCAACTAAGGGGAACAGCTGCTCCCTACCCACCCTCTCCATGTCCCTCATAATTTTGTATACTTCAATCAGGTCACTCCTCCATCTCCTCTGCTCCAGAGAAAACACCCAAAGCCTATCCAACCTCTCTTCATAACTTAAACGTTCCATCCCAGGCAACGTTCTGGTGAATATTCTCTGCACCCCGTCCAGTGCAATTAAATCCTTTCTATAATGTGGCGACCAGAACTGCACACAGTGCTCCAGCTGTGGCCTCACCAAGTTCTATACAACTCCATCATGACCTCCCTGCTTTTGTAATCTATGCCCCGATTGATAAAAGCGAGTGTCCCATATCCTTTTGTCACCACCTTATTAACCTGCTCTTCTACCTTCAGAGCTCTATGGATAACCACGCCAAAGTCCCTTTGTTCTTCGGAACTTGCCAGTGTCAGACCTTTCATTGTAAAGTTCCTTGTTAAATTACTCCTTCCAAAGTGTATCACCGTACACCTGTCACAGTTAAATTCCATCTGCCACTTGTCCGCCCATTTGACCTTCCCATCAATATCTTCCAGTAACCCAAGACACCCAACCTCACTGTTAACCACCCGGCCAATCTTTGTGTCATCCGCAAACTTACTGATCCTATCCCATAGTCATCGATGTCATTTATATAAATGACAAACAATCGGGGGGCCAGCACGGATCCCTGTGGTACACCACTGGACACTGGCTTCCAGTCACTAAAGCAGCCGTCTATTATCGTCCTCTGTCTCCTACCGCTAAGCCAATTATGACTCCAACTTATCAAATCACCCTACATACCATGTGCATTTGTCGTCTTAATAAGTCTCCCATGTAGGACCTTGTCAAAGGCTTTGCTGAAATCCATGTAAACTACATCAACTGCACTATCCTTTTCTATACACTCAGTTACATGCTCACAAAACTCAAATTTGTCAGGCATGACCGCCCTCTGACAATGCCATGCTGACTATCCCTGATCAAACGTTGCCTCTCCAAGTGGAGATAGATTCTCTCCTTCAGAATCTTCTCCAGTAGTTTCCCAACTACTGACGTGAGTCTCACTGGTCTGCAATTCCCTGGGTTATCTCTACAATCCTTCTTAAATAGTGGGACCACATTACCTGTTCTCCAGTCCTCTGGCACCTCCCCTGTGGCTAGAGAGGAATTAAAAATTTGAGTCAGAGCCCAGGCATTCTTCTTCCACAGAGGCCTGGGACACAATTCATCTGGACCTGGAGATTTGTCCACTTTTAAGCCCACCAATACCTCCAATACCTTGTCACTCCCTGTGACAATTTGTTCAAGAGCCTCACAATCTCTCTCCTCGAGTTCTATATCCACCTCCTCATTCTCTTGGGTGAAGACAGCTGTGAAATATTTGGTCAACACCCTACCAATGTCCTCTGGCTCCACCCACAGATTTCCCCCTTGGTCTTTAATGGGCCTTTCCCTGGTCCTCTTCCCATTGATATACTTTTGAATATCTTGGGATTTCCCCAACTTTTACCAGCCAGATCTTTCTTATATCCCCTCTTTGCTCTCCTAATTGATTTCTTAAATTCCATCCTGCATTTTCTGTACTCCACTAATGCCTCTGCAGACTTGCTCCCCTTATACTTGTTAAAAGCCGCTCTTTTCCTTCTCATCGTATCCTGAATGTCTCTGGTCATCCATGCTTCTCTGGGTTTGTTAAACCTTCCTATTACCCTAGAGGGAACAGATTGGGTCTGTACCCTCCCCATTTCATCTTTAACGCCCCCCCCCCACCGCTCTTCTGTAGGATTCCCCACAAGTAACTGTTTACAGTCGACCATAGCCAGATCATTCTTTATTTTGTTAAAATCTACTCTTCCCCCAAGCCAAAACCTTTTTTTGCAACTGGTCTATTTCTTTGTCCATAACAAATTTAAATTGAACCACGTTGTGGTTGCTATCGCCAAAATGCTTCCCCACCAACACATCATGTCTGGCCTCATGAACATAATGTTGTTAATAAATGTCTCTGCAGCTCGCCTTGGACTTCTTGTGCCTTTAAGTTTATCTGCGCAAAATAAATAACGCTCAGCATAGGAGCCACATGCTTCACATTTTCATAAGTATCCCCCGGTGCCAAAAATGCCCACCATTTTCTTCCAAATGGAGGTTTCCTGTATGCACACTTTGCAACGTGTTTTCAGCAGCTACCTTGCTTTTCCCATTTAAACCCGAGCTTCAGCCTCCTTTTTAAACACCCCCAACTCTAAATTATTCTGCAGATGATCGCTACTCGCATTCACCTTGCTTATTATGTCCAAAGCACATGCGAGAGCTTTTCTTCGAACACTTCTTTCCCGACTTTCGTTAATATTCTTTCCCCTCCAGGGTAGCTACCAAGCTCCGCCGTTCAAAGTCATTGTCGCCAGTTCTTGTATTGTGTATTATGTAGAACTAATGCGAGGAAGCATGAATTGTCAAGAACAGTGCTTTATTTAAAAAGTTGCTGTTTCCCCGTGCTAGCGACCTGCGCGACCTCACTTCAGACGGCGACATACATATAGATATATTTTTTAAGTATTTTCATTCAAAATGTTTATAATTTTAACATTTAAAGCACACAACAGTACAAAGTAAAACCAACAGAAAACCCCAAACCTGCCCCTCCACCCTGACCAACCACCCCCATCTTACCCCATGCCGCCCTCCTCCCTAGCAGTTGAAGGTAACCAGCTCCTTGAAATGTAGTATAAACAAATCCCATTCCTTATGGAACACCTCACTCGCATCCCCCCCGCCCCCAGAGCAAATTTTACCTTTTCCAAGTGCAAGAATTTTAATAAATCCCCCAGCCACACCGAGTCATAGGTGGAGAGACTGACCTCGTAGGACCTGCCTGTGAGCAACCAACGAGGCAAAGGCATCATAAGACATCTGCCCCCGCTCCTGTCTGTAACTCCACAGGTCCGGTACCCCAACTATGGCCCCAGGGACTGAGCTTTAAATCTACATGCATGATCGCTGACATGATGCTGAAGAATGACCTCCAAACTTCCTCCAGCTTCAGACAGGACCAGAGCATATGTACGTGATTGGCTGGGCCCCTTCCACTTCGCTCACAAATATCTTTCATCCCCTCATACAAACAACTCACCTCGATGTCATCAGAGGCGCTCCATTTACTACCTTTAGTTGTATCAACCCCAGCCTCGCGCATGAGGTTGAAGAATTCACCCTCTGCCGCAACTAACACCACAATACCTCCTCCAGTGCCATCCCCAACCCCTCCTCCAACATGGCCTTAACCCCCTCCAGAGATGCCATATCTTCCCCAAAATCCTCCCATAGAGCGCAAGATGATCAACCCTCCAGCCCCATCACCGACAGCACCCCTTCCAACAAAAACCTCTTTTGCGAAATCCTGCACCTGCATGTACCTGGAAACCTCCCCCCCGGATCCCAAATTTCTCCCCCTGCTCCTCCAAACTTGCAAACCGCCCTTCTAAAAACAAGTCCTTCATTCCCACCACCCCTTGCTCCTCCCATCCCCGAAACCACGTATCCATCCTCGCTCGCTCAAACCCATGGTTCCCTTGGATCAGCATCAACTTCGACCTTGCCCCCAACCTAAAGTGCTGCCGAAATTCCCTCCATGTTTTCAGTGTGGCCACCACCACTGGACTCCCCAAATACTTCCCTGGGGCAAACTGGAGCAGCGCCATTGCCAGCGCCTGCAATTCCGACCCCTTACAAGAGCCTGCCCCCATCCTCACCCACATTGCCTCCATCTCCCTACTCCAGCCCCGAACCTTCTCAGTGTTCGCCGCCCAGTAATAGTATAACAGGTTTGGAAGGGCCAGGTGCCGCACTGTTACCCTGTCTGAAGTACCGCCCCCTTAATCATTGCCATCTTACCAGCCCACACAAATGATAAGACTAACCTATCCACCCCCATAATAGATGATTTTGGCAAAAGGATTCGTAGGCTCCGAAATAAAAATAAAATCCACGGCACACTGTTCACCTTAACTGCCTGCACCTGGCCTGCCAATGATAGTGGAAGGCTACCCCATGTCAGTAAATCCGCTTTGACCCTATCCACCAGACTTGTAAAGTTGAACTTACGGAGCCGAGCCCAGTCCCAAGCCACCTGCACTCCCAGATACCTAAAATGGGTAGTTGCCACTCGAAATGGTAACCACCCCCTGCCCTGGCCCGTGCCTGGAGAAGACGTGTGTGTATATTTTTTAAAAAAATAAATATATTTTATTCAAGATTTTTTGGCCAAACATAACAGTACGTAGTGTTTCTTTTAAACAACAATAAAGCAATATAAATAACAGTGGCCAGTTTTAAACAAATAAATAAATAATATATGAACAGAAACAAAAACCAAACTAAATGGCAACTGCCTGGTCAAGAATAAATACTCTCCAAAGATACAATCCAACAGTCCAATATACATTACCTAAAACAAGTGCCTATACATATACAATAACATCCCTGAGAGTCCGTCCGATTCCTCCCTCTCCCCCCCTCCCCCTCCCCCCCTCCCCCTCCCCCCCCTCTCTCCCCCCCCCCCCCCTGGGTTGCTGCTGTTGTCTTCTTCTTTTCCATTCCCTCTATCTTTCTGTGAGGTAGTCGACGAACGGTTACCACCGCCTGGTGAACCCTTGAGCCAAACCCCTTAATACGAACTTAATTCGTTCTAACTTTATAAACCCTGCCATGTCGTTTATCCAGGTCTCCACACCCGGGGGTTTGGCTTCCTTCCACATTAACAATATCCTGCGCCGGGCTACTAGGGACGCAAAGGCCAAAACATCAGCCTCTCTCGTCTCCTGCACTCCCGGCTCTTCTGCAACCCCAAATATAGCCAACCCCCAGCTTGGTTCGACCTGGACCCCCACCACCTTCGAAAGCACCTTTGCCACCCCCACCCAAAACCCCTGTAGTGCCGGGCATGACCAGAACATGTGGGTATGATTCGCTGGGCCTCTCGAGCATCTCGCACACCTATCCTCTACCACAGAAAATTTACTGAGCCGTGCTCCAGTCATATGCGCCCTGTGTAACACCTTAAATTGTATCAAGCTTAGCCTGGCACATAAGGACGATAAGTTTACCCTACGTAGGGCATCAGCCCACAGCCCCTCCTCAATCTCCTCCCCCAGCTCTTCTTCCCATTTCCCTTTCAGCTGATCTACCATGATCTCCCCCTCGTCCCTCATTTCCCTATATATGTCCGACACCTTACCATCCCCCACTCATGTCTCTGAGATCACTCTATCCTGCACCTCCTGCGTCGGGAGCTGCGGGAATTCCCTCACCTGTTGCCTCGCAAAAGCCCTCAGTTGCATATACCAAAATGCATTCCCTTGGGGCAACTCATATTTTTCCGTCAGCGCTCCCAGACTCGCAAACGTCCCATCTACGAACAGATCTCTCAATTGTGCTACCCCTGCTCTTTGCCATGCTCCAAATCCTCCATCCATTCTCCCCGGAACAAACCTATGGTTATTTCTTATCGGGGACCGCACCGAGGCTCCCGTCTTTCCCCTATGCCGTCTCCACTGCCCCCAAATTTTCAATGTAGCAACCACCACCGGGCTTGTGGTGTATTTCTTCGGTGAGAACGGCAGCGGCGCCGTCACCATAGCTTGTAGGCTAGTCCCACTGCAGGACGCCCTCTCCAATCTCTTCCACGCCGCTCCCTCCTCTTCTCCCATCCACTTACACACCATTGAAATATTGGCGGCCCAGTAGTACTCACTTAGGCTCGGTAGTGCCATCCCCCCCCTGTCCCTACTACGCTGCAAAAATCCCCTCCTCACTCTCGGGGTCTTCCCGGCCCACACAAAACTCATAATACTCTTCTCGATTCTTTTGAAAAAAGCCTTCGTGACCACCACCGGGAGGCACTGAAACACAAAAAGGAATCTCGGGAGGACCACCATTTTAACCGCCTGCACCCTCCCTGCCAGTGACAGGGACACCATGTCCCATCTCTTAAAGTCCTCCTCCATCTGTTCCACCAACCGCATTAAATTAAGCCTATGTAATGTACCCCAATTCTTGGCTATCTGGATGACGTGCGTGTATATTAATACACAGTGCTTACTACAGTGACTAAGACTCAATATAAATACATAACACCCCTCTTGTCCCAATTTTCTGTCTTCTATTAATTAGCCAATACTTTATCCATGCTAATATACTATAACCAACACCATGGGCTTGTATTGTGTTAAGTAGCCTTTTGTGCGATGCCTTATCGAACACTTCTTGAAAATCTATTATTACATCTACTAGTTCGCCTTTAGGGGCGGCACCGTGGCACAGTGGTTAGCACTGCTGCCTATGGCGCTAAGGACCCGGGTTTAATCCCAGCTCTGGGTCATTGTCCGTGTGGAGTTTGCACATTCTCCCCATGTTTGCGTGGGTCTCACACCCACAACCCAAAGATGTGCAGGGTAGGTGGATTGGCCACGCTAAATTGCCCCGTAATTGGAAAAAAAAAAAGAATTGGGCACTTTAAATTTTAAAAATACTCATTTCCCTTTATCTATGCTGATCATGAACACCTCAAAGAATTTTTTTTTTTAATAAATCAAAAAAAAAATTTAGAGTAGCCAATTCCTTTTTTCCAATTAAGGGGCAAGTTAGCATGGCCAATCCATCTAACCTGCACATCTTTGGGTTGTGGGGGCGAAACCCACGCAAACACGGGGAGAAAGTGCAAACTCCACACGGACAGTGACCCAGGGCCGGGATCGAACATGGGACCTCAGCGCCATGAAGCTGTAGTGCTACCCACTGTGCCACCATGCTGCCCTACTCAAAGAATTCTAATAAATTTGCCATGATTTCCCTTTATGAAGGCATGCTGACTCCGCTTGATTATATTACATATGTCTAAATGCTCTGCTATTACATCCTTTACAATGGACTCAGACATTTTCCCAATGACAGATGCTATGCTAACTGGTCTGTAGTTACCGGTTTCTTTTCTCTCCCTTTTTCTGAATAAGTGTGTTACATTGGCATTTTTCCAGTCCTCAGGGACATTTCCCGAATTCAATGACTCTTGAAAGATTACTACCAGTGCATCCACCATCTCTGTAGCTACTTCCTTTAATATCCTAGGATGCAACCATCAGGTCCAGGGGAACTATCGGCCTTTAGCCCCATTAGTTTCCCTAGTACTTTTTCTCTGGTGAAAATTATTCTATTTATTCCCTTCCCCCACTTTTGTCTCTTGATTATTTAGTATTTTTGGAATGCTCATCAACTGACTTTTCTAAGAAACACCTTTCCCTGTCCACTCCAGCCAACTCTGCCCCCATTTCTTTAAATTTACCCTTATTTAAGGTGAGTACAATTGTTTCTGACCAAAGTTTTTCACTCTTAAACTGAATGCTAAATTCCACCATGTTGCAGTCGCGGTTTCCTCTGAAATTACTTATTAAAACTGCCTCATTACACATTACTAGATCAAAATAGCCTGTTCCCTGGTTGGATCCACAACATCTTGTTCTCGGAAATGATCCCAAATACACTCTATGAATTCTTCCTCATGGCTACCACTTCCAATTTGATTTTCCCAATCCACATGAAGATTAAAGTGACGCATGATTTGTGTGCTGCCGTTTTTACATGTCCTCATTGTCTCCTGATTTATTCTCTGTCCTACAATATTGCTACTGTTAGGGAGCTCATAGATTACTCCCACCACTCTCTTCTTCCCCATGTAATTTCTTTCCTCCATCCATATGGATTCCACATCATCCGATCCAAGATCATTCCTTGCTATCGTACTTATTCCTTCCAGTACTAACAAAGTTACCCCACCACCCTTTCCTTCCTGCCTGCCCTTACGAAAATTGACATCCTCCTGAATATTTAGTTCCCAGCTTTGATCTCCCTGTAACCATGTTTCTGAAATTGCTATAAGATCATACCCATTAACCTCAATTTATGCCATCAATTTGTTTATTTTATGGCGCATCCTACATGCTTTTAGGTAAAGATTGATTTTGCCTTTTTACAATTTTTTCTCCTTTGACCTTATTTGCTGATGTTTTTTACATTTGCACACTCTGTACCTTCCTGTTACACTCTGGGTATCATTATCTAAATAACTGCCTTGCAATGCTGCTACATTTGTTGGCTTTTTAAGACTATGCTTCCCCTTTTCAGAACCACCCCTTCCCTGATTTAGTTTAAAGACCTTTCTTCTTCCCTACTATTGAAGTTTGTAAGAACACTGGTCCCAGCATGGTTCAGATACAGGCCGTCTCAATAATAAAGCCACCACTTGTCCCAGTACTGATGCCATGTGGACCAAAACGCAATTCTCCCACACCAGTCTTTGAGCCACATACTCATCCCTCCAAATTTATGTGTCTTCTGCCAATTTGCACACAGCTCAGGTGATAATCCAGATATTATAACCTTGGAGGTTCTGTTGTTTAATTTAGTGCCTAACTCCTTTATTAAAGACCAAGGATTGCTGAGTGTGCCTTGGCACTATAAGTCCATTCAACTATGTTCAGAAGATTGAGTGAAGAAGATTTTGTTCAAATGGACATTAGCAGATTCAACCTGACCCCAGCTGAGAAAGCAGGCAGCCACCAGAGAAATTGTACAAATCAGGGATACCAGAGGCACATTAGAAACAGAATCAGAAAAGACCAACAAAACCTTCAAGGCCTTCTACCAAGGGCTGTACACCTCAGAGCCCCCAACGGAGGAGTCCGGGATGAAATGGTTCCTTGATGGATTGGTCATACCAGTCGTGGGGGAGGGCAAAAAACGTACCTGGAAGCACCACTAGCACTGGGAGAGATCATGGACAGCATTAGCTCCATGCAGGCGGGGAAGGCGCCGGGACCAGGCGGGTTCCCAGCGGACTTCTACAAAAAATTTGCAACAGAACCTGCGGGAAATGTTCACAGACTCACCAGCTAGGGGCACACTGCCACCCACACTAGCACAGGCCTCAATCTCATTGATACCTAAGAAAGATAAAGACCCAACGGAATGTGGGTCATAAAGACCCATCTCACTGCTGAACGCAGATGCCAAAATACTGGCCAGAATCCTAGCCAAAAGACAAGAAGACTGCGTGCCAGTGGTAGTCGCAGAGGACCAGACGGGCTTTGTCAAAGGTAGGCAGCTAACCTCGAACATCAGGCGCCTGCTGAACGTGATAATGACCCCAACCGGGGAGAGATTACCAGAGGTGATCGTCTCCCTGGACGCAGAAAAGGCCTTCGACAGGGTAGAAGGGAAGTACCTCATAGAACATACAGTGCAGAAGGAGGCCATTCGACCCACTTAAGCCCTCACTTCCACCCTATCCCCGTAGCCCAATAACCCCTCCTAACCTTTTTGGTCACTAAGGGCAATTTATCATGGCCAATCCACCTAACCTGCATGTCTTTGGGCTGTGGAAGGAAACCGGAGAACCCGGAGCAAACCCACGCGGACACGGGGAGAACGTGCAGACTCCGCACAGACAGTGACCCAGCGGGGAATCGAACCTGGGACCCTGGCGCTGTGAAGCCACAGTGCTATCTACTTGTGCTACTGTGCTGCCCTAGAGGTACTGGAGCGGTTCGGGCTTGGAACAGGGTTCACCCCCTGGGAAAAGCTCCTATACAACGCTTCCATGGTGAGCATACGGGCCACCAACACCAACCCCCGATACTTCCAGCTGCACAGGGGCACCAGACAAGGATACCCACTGTCCCCGCTGCTGTTCGCTCTAGCGATCGAGCCATTAGCAATGGCTCTCAGAGCAGCAAAATGCTGGAGGGGGATCCGAAGGGGCGGCAGAGAGCACAGAGTCTCACTCTATGCAGATGACCTGCTCCTCTACATTTCGGACCCACAAAGCAGCATGGACGGAATCATTGCGCTCCTGAAAAAGTTTGGCGCCTTCTCATGCTACAAACTCAACATGAGCAAAAGCAAGATCTTCCCAGTACACCCACTGGTAGGGGGGGCAGCACTAATGGAACTGCTGTTTAAACAAGCCCGACACAAATTCCGCTACCTGGGGATCCAAATAGCCCACGACTGGAAAGGGATCCACAAATGGAACCTCACCAGTCTGACAGAGGAAGTCAAAAAGGACCTGCAAAGATGGAACACACTCCCACTCTCCCTCGCGGGGAGAGTCCAGACGATCAAAATGAACGTACTGCCCAGGTATCTCTTCCTACTTAGATCTATCCCGATTTACATCCCAAGGCCTTTTTCAAAGCACTAGACAAACTAATCATGGAGTTCATATGGGTGGGGAGGGGGGGAAGAATGCTAGGATCCCAAAGAAGGTCTTACAAAAACTAAAATCCAGGGAGGGGCTAGCCCTCCCAAACCTACAATTCTACCACAGGGCGGCGACAGCCGAGCGAATAAAGGGATGGATCAAGGAGCCAGAAGCCGAGTGGGTGCGCACGGAGGAGGCCTCCTGCAACCTCCCTCCGGGCCCTCGCCACGGCAGCACTCCCATCCCCACCCAAAGAACATTCCAGCAGCCCGGTGGTGATAACCACTCTCCAGTCCTGGAATCAACTATGGCAGCAATTTTCCTGACCAAAATGTCAGACAAAGCTCCTATCTGCAACAACCATAGGTTCACACCAGCGCTGACTGACGCCACCTTTAAAAAGTGGGGACAGGACGGAGGGACACTGACAGTTAGGGACCTATATACGGACGGCAGGATCGCAACACTGGACGAATTGACGGAGAAATTCCAGCTAGCCAGGGGAACGAGCTAAGGTACCTGCAACCCAAAAACTTCCTACGAAAGGAGACACGGATGTACCCACAACCACCATGACAGACATTACTGGAAGAGTTACTGGACGCAAACATCCTAGATAAAAGGAACTGTAGCGACATGTATGATCAACTGGTACAAGAACTCGAATGAGTAGGTTCTTCCCGGAGGTGGAGGATGTATGTGAACGGTGCCAAGGAGGCCCGGCCAACCACGCCCACATGTTCTGATCTTGCCACAGACTTGTGGGGTACTGGGCAGCCTTCTTCGAGGCAATGTCCAAAGTGGTGAGGATGAGGATGGAGCCATGCCCGAAAGTGGCAGTCTTCGGGGTACCAGACCAGCCAGATCTATTCCTGGGGAGGAGGGTGGACGCCCTTGCCTTTGCCTCCCTGATTGCCTGCCGTAGAATCCTGTTCGGCTGGTGGTCAGCAGCACCACCCAAAGCTGCAGACTGGCTGTCCAACCTCTCGGAATCTCTCCAAATGGAGAAAATCAAATTCGCCAACCGAGGGTCAGACAACGGCTTCCACAGAACATGGGTGCCATTCACCGGGCAGCACGGTAGCATTGTGGATAACACAATTACTTCACAGCTCCAGGGTCCCAGGTTCGATTCCGGCTTGGGTCACTGTCTGTGCGGAGTCTGCACATCCTCCCCATGTGTGCGTGGGTTTCCTCCGGGTGCTCCGGTTTCCTCCCACAGTCCAAAGATGTGCAGGTTAGGTGGATTGGCCATGATAAATTGCCCTTAGTGTCCAAAATTGCCCTTAGTGTTGGGTGGGGTTACTGGGTTATGGGGATAGGGTGGAGGTGTTGACCTTGGGTAGGGTGCTCTTTCCAAGAGCCGGTGCAGACTCGATGGGCCGAATGGCTTCCTTCTGCACTGTAAATTCTATGATACACCCAATTGTTCCGGGTGGGGGTTGGGGGGGGGGGGAGTGAGGGGAGGAGAACAGCTAAACCTAAGAGAAAAGAAAGGCGAACCAAAGGAGAAGGAGAAGAGGGAGGAGACAGGGAACAATAGAGGGGAACCAGATAGGGGAGGGGTGGCAAGGGAATGATAGCCGGAAGGAAAGCACGGGAAACGACAACAAACTTGCCAAATTCAGTAACAGACAGCAAGGAACATACGGGCGAAAGACGGGACGAACGGCTGAAGCAGAGGGGAACGCGTGACGACAACGACAGCGAAAACCATCCGGGAGAAGCAAGTAACAACACCAACACCAGATCTATTCTCGTATTGCCCTCTCTGTATTGGACATAACTAATGTAATTGTTTCTCCAGCACCCAAATGTATATGTACCTCCCCAGTACCCCCCCACCTAAACAGGTGCCTACTTATTTGTTAAACATAATATTGCTAACTGTACAGAGTTGCTGTTGTTGAGCTAGTGCACAATATCATATCAGTCTTTTTATTGTAATTTTTAAATGTTCTCTTCTATATATACATATATTTTATTGTGTGTGCATAACTGTAAATATACTTTGTTCAAAAACCCAATAAAAAACATTTATAAAAAAGAAGATTCAACCTGGTGGGGCAATGAGCAGAAATCCTGTTAAAACCTGGAAGAGATCGAGACTTTAAACAGAAGACAACATTTCTCTGAAAGTGGGTGAAATGCATGAACATAGCATGAGGTTTTGATTGTGCCAGTTAGTTAATGGGAAATGTCTTTGTTTCTAGCTAAAGGTATTACTTGCCTACTAAGTAATGTTGAGTCAATGTTGATTTTAGTTTGTTTGTGCAGTAAAAGTCATAACATATGAAATCTTCGTGTGTGTGATCCTTTGCGTTAATCACTGGGAAATTCACATCACTTTTAATAGAGGCACTGGAGAAGGCATGAAAAAGGTTGAAAAGGATGGTACCAGAACTATCAGGAAAGATCGAACAGGCTGGAGCTCTTCAATCTAGAAAAAAGACAGGAGGGTGACTTGATAGAGGTGTTTGAAGATAATACAAAGGTTAGATCGGGTAGATGTGGAGGAACCGTTTCTACGCGCTGTGGAGACAAAGCCTGAAGGCCATCAATATAAGATGGTTACTAATAAATCCAATAGGAATGTCAGGGGAAACTTCTTTATTCAAAGAGTAGTAAGAATGTGGAACTCTATTCCACATGAAGGGAAGCATAGATGTATTTATCGGGAAGTTAATAAATGCAAGAGTGGAAAGAATAGAAAGGTTTGCTGATGGGGTGAGCTGAAGAAGGATGGGAGAAGACTCATGTGAAGCATAAGTGCCTGCACAGACCAGTTGGGCTGAATGCCTTGTTTCTGCAGACTTGATATTTGGTTGGAGTTAAGAGTTCGGTTGTAAAATGTTATTATTCTTACAGCAGTATGCAGTGAGGATTCTTACCTCCTCGTCGATGAGGTAGACACCATGATTTCTGGCATAACTGACTGTGCCGGGGACAGACACCACTTTGACACCACTGAATCCTTCCCAGCAAATATCTAGAAAAAGAACCAGAACATTTAAGGACCATTACAATAACACACTACTGCACAAGCAATCTAAATCAAACATATTTCATCAAATGTATGCAAAACTGCCATTAAGTTTCTGCCTCAAACATTTATGATGCAGCAGCATCATAGGACATGGTACAAGCTTGGCAGGATTTAGGCCTTTACATGTCATGCACCAAGTGAGATGATCTCGGACAGGGCAGTACATGGCCAGTACAGGCCTTAGTACACCCTTGGCAGGGAGGAAATGAGACTGATGTTCACACTCCAGGGGGTGGGGGATTCTTCATTTGTTACTCAGACTCATACAACACAGAAGAAGGCCATTTTCAGGCTAACTTGCCTGTGCCAGTTCTTCTATCAGCAGAAACAGTTTCTTCCTATACACTGTTAATCCCTCAATTTTGATGGTCCAATCCGCCCTAATTTTCTCTATTCTAAGAACAATCCTAGCTTCTCCAGATAATTAAAACCTGCCATCATTCTGGTAAATTTCCACTGCATCCTCTCCACGGTCTTGACATCTTTTTTAAAACATGATGCTCAGAATTGCAATATTCAGGCTGCAAATGTGAAAGGAGATTTTGTTTTATAATACAAGGGAAATACTGCGGATGCTGGAAATCTGAAATAAACTCAGAAAATGCTGCATAGACGCAGCAGGTCTGAGCAACTGTGGAGACACAAAATTAACGTTCCAAGTCTACATAACGTATCTCACTTCCTGTAAATAATAAGATGTGACTCTGGGTAGCCTCACGGGCCTCAGTTATATCTGTCTTTTTGTGCGTTATGTGGAACATTCCTTGTTCCAGTACTCCTCAGGCCCTCTCCCACATCTTTTCTGTGTTACATCAACGACTATATTGGTGCCACTTTATTGCTCTCATCTGGGCCTGGAAACATTGATCAGTTTTGCTGAAATTTCCACCCCTCACTCATCTTCACGTGGTCTATCTCCGACACTTTCCTTCGCTTCCTTGACCTCTTTGCCTCCACTTCTGGCGATAGAAAGACCATGAACTCAAGTTAACCTTTTTAAAACATACAGTGAACATCTTAGCAACCATTAATTCAATTACAACCCACAAAGACTACAACACTAAGTAATCCTTAATAACTTCCCAAACAACATCCAGAAGACATAATAAACACCTTTTAACAGAAGCACATTAGGCTTACATTCACTACTGAGAACATTTATAATTCTGAATTCACCAAATGATCAAGAGATAGTCTTTTGATGGCAGCGAGACAGCAGTACACCTGCTTTGTCTGGCTTCAGCTCCAACACTGAAAACGAAACTAAAACACAACCTGCAGCAAACAGTCTAAAATTAAAGTAAAAAGCTGACAGACAGCCCAGCTCCACCCACACGCGACATCACTGATAAACACCCATTTCTTAAAGATACATTTCTTAAACACCCATTTCTTAAAGGTACTCTCACATGACAATATTCATTACAAACCTATCAGCTCCCCACAGCTACTGCGACTACAGCTCCTCACATTCCGCTCCCTGTAAGGACTCCAGTTTCTCTGCCTCTGCTGCATCTGTTCCAATTATGTCATTTTTGAAACAGCGCTTCTGACATGCCTGACTTTTCCATCAACCAAGATTCCACCTCCTGCACCTCTGCCCTCATACCCTTTCCTCCCAGATCCATGACAGGGTCCCTCTTTTCCTCATTTTCACCCCTCCAGCTTCCGTATTCAAAGGATTACCCTCCACCACTTCCACCAATTCCAGCATGATGCCACCACTAAACACATCTTTTCCTCAACCTCCCCAGTTAGGACGGCCGAGGCGGAGGCAAACAAACAACAGCGAAAACTAACCAGGAGAAGCAAGTAACATCAGGGTCGCCGGCCAGGCGCCCCGCCCACCTAGTTTTGTTTTGTTTGTTCTGTATGTATTTTCTTCTTTAAAAAAAACAGAAAAGAAGGGCCCCCCCATGACATGCATAACGTAATTGTCTCTCCGTTGCTTCTATGTAAATACACTTCCCCAGTTTTTATTTTCCCACCCCTTGGTTTTTTAGGCACGGAGTGTGTTCGTTATCTCTTTTTGGTTTCTCTATGTGTACATCTGTAAATATACCATGCATAAAAATCCCAATAAAAAACATTCTTTAAAAAAAATAATAAAAACCTCTTAGCATTCTGCAGGGACCACTCCCTCCATGACACCCTGACCCACTCCTCCATCACCCCCAACCCTTCAACCCCCTCTCACGGCACCTTCGCTTGCAATCACAGAAGGTGCAACCATTGCCCCTTTACCTCCTCCCTCCTCACTGTCCAAGGGCACAAACACTCCTTTCAGGTGAAGCAGCGATTCACTTGCACCTCCTTCAATTTGGTCTATCGTATTCACTGCTTCCAATACAGTCTCCTCTACATTCAGGAGGCTAAACGTGGACTGGTGACTGCTTTGAGGAAAATCTTCACTCTGTCCTCAAGTCTGACGCCAACCATCTGGTCGCTAGCCATTTCAAACTTAGACCTTGTTCTCATGCCCACATGTCCATCCATGATCTGCTACAAAGCTCCAGTGAAGCTGAAAATACAGCACCTCATCTTCTGATTAAGCAGGAATTCCGGTGGCGACATGTAAGAGGAGGTCGCACGTTGGGTAGACCCCGCCAAAGTCCTCGCTTTTTGTCTCTCTTCAACCATATTTTGGGGAGAATATGATTGGAAATTTTCCCAATTGAACGTTAGTTATGAAAAGATGTCTAAAAATCAAAGAAAGAATACGTTGAAGAAAGGTGCGAGTGCTAGTCCGCTGGCAGGGTTGAGTCCATTGAGGAGTGCGGTGGGAGGAAAGATGGCGGAGGTGAGCTCTCCAGATGGGGCCGCTCTGGTAACAACGGAAATGCTGGCGGAGGTGATGGCGACTTAGTTTGAGAAGCAATTCAGCAAGCATTTCGAGCAGCGTGGGAGGGCAATGCTGGAGAGTCTTAAGCAGTCAGTGGAAAACCCGTTGGCCCCAATGAGGGAGGCGATTGGAAGACATTAGAGATGGTGCGGGAGTATGGTGAGGTGTTGAAAGGGGTGAAGGCAGCGCTCTCGAGGCAAAGTGACCGGATCGCTTCTTTGGAAGATGAGCTCTTGAAGGTGGAGGACAGTATTGAGGGCCTGAGAGCAAAGGTTGAAGACCTGGAAAACAGGTGGCAGAACCTGCGGATCGTGGTGCTGCTTGAGGGTCCGAGGCTGATGAAGTGCTTTTCTGCAGTGGGGTGGGAGGGTGGGGGGGGAGGGAGGAGAGAGAGAGATACCTTGCTAGCAAACTGTAGTTCGCATGTAAATAGGAGTGGGAGTTGTGCGATGAGAGATGATTACATATAAGGGGTGGAGGTCGTATGGGATCGGGTTCGGCTTCCTAAGTTAAATTTTACGAGTCTGGTTGGTAGGGTTAAGGCAGACCTACAGAGGTGGGATAGCCTCCTCTGTCCTTGGTAGGCCAAGTGCCGTCAGTAAAGATGAACATTTTGCCATGTTTTCTGTTCTTATGCCAATGCTTGGGTTTTTTTTGCCAAAGAAGTTAATTGTGGGTGTGGAGAGGCTGATTCGTCCCTTATTTTGTCAGGTAAGGTTGCTAGGATTTGTCAAACGGGTCCTGCAAAGGGACTGGCTTTCGGGGGTTTGGTGTTGCCGAGCTTCATCTAATACTATTGGGCGGCGAACGCGGAGAAGGTGTTGAGTTGGTGTGGGTATCAGGAGGCAGTGTGGGTGAGGATGGAGTCGGGCTCATATAAGGGCACTGGCGCTGCTGTTCTCTCAGGGAAGCATTCGGGTAATCTGGTGGTGGTTGCGATGTGGAAAATCTGGCGTCAATTTCAGCAGCATTTTAAATTAGGTGGGATGTCAGAGCAGGTGCCGATTTGTGATAATCATATGTGTGAACTGGCAAGACTGGATGCCAGGTTTTGGGGCTGGGTGGATATGGGGGTGGATGGCATGGGGGACTTGTTTCTGGAGGAGCGGTTGTATGCCTGGAAGTTTGGGTTTTCGCGGGTGGAAAGCTTTAGATATCTGCAGGTGAGGGACTTTGCAAGGAAGGATTTCCGTTGTTTACGGTAGTGCCACCATCCTCACTGTTGGAACAGGTTCAGACGCTCGCGGGACTAGAAGAGGGGAATGCCTTGAGAATTTACAGGAGGATACTGCAACCCTGGTGGGAAGAGGAGGTGGGGGATGCGATAGAGGAGGGGTAATGCCACTGCATCGTGCGTGAGACTGGGGTAGATACAGTTGAAGGTGGTACACCAGGCGTACCGGGGCTAGGTTGAGTCGGTTGTTTGAGGGGGTGCAAGGTTAAGTGTGAACACTGTGGGAGGGGCCAGGCAAACCATGTGCTTATGTTCTGACCATGTCCTGAGCTGGTGAGATTTAGGATCTCCTTCAGCATCATATTGGAGATTTTACAGATGAATTTGGAGCCCAGTCCCCGAGCAGCCATATTTGGGTTGTCAGACGTGCCGGAGTTGTGGACGGGTGCAGGGCAGATGTCGAAGCCTTCGCCACATTGATCACTCGCAGGCGGGTTGTGTTGGAGTGGTGGTCAGCTGTTCCACCCAGTACCTCAGTGTGGCTAGGGGCTCTCATGGAGTTCTTGCATCTTGAGAAAGTTGAATACACGTTAAGGGGTGCAATTGAGGGGTTCTACAAAAGATGGCGATCTTTTATTTGTTCTTTAAAGAGCTAGTTACCGTCAGGTGTTCAGGGGAGGTTGATGCTGCTGTGTTTGGTTGCTTGTTTTGTATTATGGTTTTGTATTTATTATAAAATGCTTAATAAAAAAAACACATTTTAAAATATTCCGATTAACCACATCACCATTGAGTTCAACAACTTTAGACTGCGATTTAAACCCCTTTTATTTGATTTTAGTTTTCTTTTGCTACTCCAATACAATCCCCTGCCCTCCCCCATAGGACCATCTGTCTTTTGTTTTTCAGTTTTGCTGCCACTGAGCACTGACCTTTTTTCGCTATTAATACTTCTACTATCTTACCTTTATGCAACTATTATCACTTCTTCAGTCCTTAATGCCACCATTAACACCCCCGCCCCGCCTCGTCTTATGCCCATCTCTCCTCAGCTCCAACAAATCCCTGACCTTCTATTCGGCACTACCCTCTGTAGTGATCTGTACATCTGTACATACATGTGCACATACACCAGGCACTACAGACAGATGTAACAAGCACAGCATCACTAGAGGGCAGCATCAGAGACGGGTATAAAGGGTCCAGCCCAAGGGAGGATCCGCCTCTTTCAGAAGCGCAAGGCTGGTGAGCAGCAGCAGACAGTGACAGCTCAGCATAGGCAGTTTACCTTAGCTTCACTGGTCATACCTCTTGACTGTATTATATCTAGTTAAGCTCTGGAAACAGAACAAACCCACTGAATAAAGTATTTGTGTTAACTGGAAGTCTACAATCTTTATTCAGACTTAGAGAATAACATATGGTACCAGGTGTGATTTCAGAAAGCTAGCTAGACACCAGCAAGAGAAGAAAAACTTAAACCGGATATTCGACTGTGGAAGACTTCGCAGCAAATGGATCCTCGCGACTAACTGATTCAATGGAACTTGTTGGAAGTCCATGGCAGCTGGAAACAACCGGTAATTTAAGTTATAACTGGAAAATGTTTGAACAGCTGTTCCAAATATTTATCACAGCTAATGATTTAAGCACTGCCTCTGACGCAATGAAAATAGCCCTACTACATTCAATAGAAGGGCATGAAGCTAGAGAAATCTGCGATTACTTAGATGGTGAGGACAACACCAAACTAGAAGTAATAATCAAAAAAAAATTTGATGAACGCTGTAACAGTCAGTCTGGTGAGATGCTGGCAAGATTTAACTCTTGTCAGAGAAACGGAGGGCCAATCACTGATTTTATTACAAATCTAAAGTTAATACCACAAGGCTGTAATTATGCTGATTTCAGAGACACTATGTTAAAGGATCAATACATTTTTGGACTGTCTGATAAAAATTTGAGGGAAGAGCTTTCACAAAATAAGTATCTAATTCTAGAATTCGCTATACAAAAATGCCTTGCTTATGAACAAAAACAAAATCAATACTTTGAGTCTCTACAAACACAGAATCATCATTTAGAAAACAAAAACGGTAAAAATGGCACAAACACTCATCACGAGGTGGAGGCAGGGTTGAATCAGAGGAAGATGGAGGTTCTGAGCGGCATCCATCTAGAGAAAGGAGCCGCACATGCGCAGTTGCGAAAAGAGCGCACAGCACAGGAAACTCGGAGTGCGCATGGGCAATCGAGTCCTATGCATGAAGTCACGAGCGTCACGACGTCAGAGAACCAGGGCCATGCCCACTTAAAAGGGAAATGCGCAAAAATGAACAAAAAGAAATTTAAAGCTGCAAAACCCAATTTTCTTGCCTCAAAAGACAGAACAATGCCTGAACTTGCACCAGCAGTTGAAGATAACTTTTGCAACACCCTGGAACAAGCAGTTAGCACCGCCCTAGAAGATGATATGGTCCTTGTAGAATACGACTCAGACGAAGATTTCATCTTGGGAGATGGCTACCCCAGGACCAAATCCGAACCTTAACTAGAGGTGTTGTACTGTGAAGACCTCGATGATGAGTTCTTCGGAATGGGGAATCTTCAGCCCAGCATATATGACATCCCAACTCGTGAGTGCAGGATTATGCTGCGGCCTGACGCCAAGAAACAGAGAGCGGTCCATGCACCACGAAGGGTCCCAGCCTCCACACAAGAAGATGATTTGTTCATTGAACATGAAGAGAATGATCACAACTCCGAAACAAAAAGCGATGATTTGTCCATTGAACAATACACACAATACTCCTCAGACATGGCTGAGTTATTCGGAGATCCTGATCCACAGCATCAGCAACACGGTTGAAAAGCTCAATACGACTCTTCTCATGATAGATGAATCCAATACCATGGTGCCATGGCAGATCGCCGATACACTGGATGACAGCAATACCCAAGACGAAGACGACGCCACACAGAGAGCACTGAACGACTCCGTTGAGAGAGCACAGATCAACTCTACAGCGTGAACACTGCACGACTCCACAAAGAGAACAATGACAGACTCCACAGAGAGAGTGATGACAAACTCCACAGAGAGAGCGATGAAGGACTCCACAAAGAGAGCGACGCAAGCCTCCACAAAGAGAGCAACGCAAGCCTCCACAAACAGCTTGGTGACAGACTCAAAAATGGAAGCAAGTAAACACTCCATAGCGAATGCCATGCATGAACAAGACCATGACAGTCTACCCAGCTTATTTGAGCCACCAGGAGAAGACTATGAAAGGCTACCCAGCTCATTTAACTAACAAGAAGACACAGAATGTCTACCCACTGTATGTGAGACAAGTGACAAAGAAATCACAATTCCCATACAGGCTGTGCAGGATCACAGCGAGACTGATATATCTCAGCTAGTTTGCACAGAAGCACTCAATAATCAGACGACAGCTACTCATGAGTCCAGAGGGACCACGTCAAATGAAATCTTGAAGATTTTGACTCCAGAAGAGGAGCACCAAGAGTCCAGAGAGACCAGGTCAATAGAAATCTCGAAGATTTTGACTCCAGAAAAGGAGCACAAAGAGATCAATGATGATTCAAATTAACCTGAAATGACTCCAAAAGAGGAGCACCAAGAAATCAGTGATGATTCAAGTGAACCAGAAATGACTCTAGAAGAGGAGAATCAAGTAAGCAAAGAAGAGGAATCGAATCCACCACAAATGACTGATGTCACCAACATCAATGCAACATCAGATCATTCTCACAATTCTCAAGAAGAAACGCTCAATGTAGCAGATTCCACAAAGGACACTGACACCAATAACTGTGATAATGACTCAAATCATCCACATGGCACACTCATTGAGCGCAACAAGAACAACAAAAACCACAAGAAGCACAGCAGAAACAAGAACAACAACAGCAACAACAAAAACAACATGCAGTGCAACAAGAACGACAAAAGCAACAAGAAGCATCCCAGAAACAACAAGCACGACAAGAAAAAGAACAAGAATAAAAGCGAAAACAACGTAAACAGAATCAACAAGCGCGACAAAAAGAACAAGAATGACAACAAGAGCACCAACGAAAACAACCAAGACAGAAACGACAAAAGCAACAACAAGAACGACAATGAAAACAACAAAGAGAGAAACGACCAAAACAACAACAATGAAACAACGACCTATACAACATGGTACAACTCTGCACATGAAGGACAATGCCACAGTACACTGCGAAACAATGACAAGATTACAAACATGCCATGGCATGATAAAGAATCTCACAAATTCACATCTGCTCCAGAACAAACAAGCAAAACAGCTTTCACGAACGATGACATACTGAGTCAATACCACAAACACAGGAAAAAGCCGAGATCAGACAATGGTGCACCACAGAATCGCTACCCACAATCAAATGGAACAGGGGAAAAGGTGTCCACATCATTAAACAACTCATCAGCAAGGCAACCGAGTCACGTTCCGACATCAACCTAGCTCTGTTATCGTACCGAGCAACCCCATTAAGCTCAGGACTGTCGCCAGCGCAAATGCTCTTCGGCAGAGACATCCGGACATGCCTACCGGCAATGCAGTTCCGAGACCCCGGCAATGCACCGGTTCTCAACAAAATGCAGACACTCCACTCCAAACAAAAACGATACTACGATCAACATGCAATCCCACTTAAGCCACTGACAATAGGTGACATCGTCAGAATCAGGGATCCAGAAGGCGGATGGTCTGAGCTAGCCACGGTGATCAGACAGGAGCCACCGCGGTCCTACATTGTCAAATCATCAGCGGGAGTACTTTTGCGCCGTAACCGCAGGGATCTATTAGAGATTCGACCTATAACGCCAGTATTTCCCACACTGGACCGAGTCCATTTGTCCACAGGACGTTCCTCGCCACACAACGCCAGACAGTACTCTTGATGACATCAAACCATCATCCCTACTACCACCGTTAAGACGCTGCAGCAGAAGCCGTAAGGCACCCGACCGGCTAGATTTGTAATGACACTTCGACACACGCGCAAGACGAATATGGACATTTCTCACGATGGACTCATAACACAGTTAATTGTTTCTGTACTTTTATCATTTTCACAGTGTGCAGATTTGCATATTCTCACCACTTGTTACGTACAGTTTTCTTGAGGCCAGTCTAGAAAACATGTCAAATAAAAGGGGGGGGGGGATGTAGTGATCTGTACATCTGTACATACATCTGCACATACACCAGGCACGACAGTACAGATGTAACAGCCACAGCATCACTAGAGGGCAGCATCAGAGACGGGTATAAAGGGTCCAGCCCAAGGGAGGATCCGCCTCTTTCAGAAGCACAGGGTTAGTGAGCAGCAGCAGACAGAGACAGCTCAGCATAGGCAGTTTACCTTAGCTTCACTGGTCATACCTCTTGACTGTATTACATCTAGTTAAGCTCTGGAAACAGAACAAACCCATTTGTGTTAATTGGAAGTCTACAATCTTTATTCAGATTTAGAGAATAACATGCCCGCCTCTCCAAATATATAACTCATTACATTTCTATCCCCCTTTAGTTCTTTGCAGGGTCACATGGACTCGAAATGTTAACTCCGTTTCTCTATCCACAGATGCTGCCAGACCTGCTGAGTTTATCCAGCATTTTTTGTTTTGATTTTGTTTTATAACAGGTCTTCCCAAACTGGGGTCCACGAAGGCTCCCAGGGGTCTGTGAAGCTGGCGGCCGACACGTGACTGGCAAACATCAGTTTGAATGCGCAAAGTTTGAAAATATTTAGAGAAATCAAATAGGCCAATCAGAGCAAGGCCTCTTGGGCCACTGGATGCTGATAGACTGACAAGTGGTGGCGGGCCTCCGAACGAGTGTTGTGGCTGCAGGAGGATTGGACAGACTTTGTGAGGGGGCAAGAACATGGCAGATGGAATATAATGTGGAAAAATGTGAGGTAACCCATTTTAGTAGAAGGAACTTTCTTAAATGGGAATAAATTATAAAGTGTAGATATACAAAGGCACCTGGGTGTCCTTATCCACGAGTCACTGAAGGCTAACATGCAGGTGCAGCAAGTTATTATCAAGGCTAATGGAATATTAGCCTTTATCAGAAGAGGATTTGAGTGCAAGAGTAGTGAAGTCATAGAATTTCCAGTGCAGAAGGAGGCCATTTGGCCAATTGAGTCTGCACCGGCTGTTGGAAAGAGCACCCTACTTAACCACGCCTCCACCCAATCCCCGTAACCCAGTAACCCCACCTAAACTTTTTTGGACACTAAGAGCAATTTATCATGGCCAATCCACCTAACCTGCACATCTTTGGACTGTGGGAGGAAACCAGAGCACCCGGAGGAAACCCACGCACACACGGGCAGAACGTGCAGACTCCGCATAGACAGTGAGCAAAGCCGGGAATCGACCCTGGAGCTGTGAAGCAACTGTGCTAACCACTGTGCTACCGTGCTGCCCTAAAGTCTTGCTTCAATTGAAATGGAGCTTGATTACACTGCACCTGGAGTACAGTGTGCCATTTTAGTCCCCTTACCTCAGAAAGAATATTATTTCCATAGAGGGGATGCAATGTAGGTTTAACAGACTTGTTCCAGGATGGCAGTACTGCCTTATGATGACAGATTGTGCAAACTGGGCATGTATTTGTTGAAATTTTAAAGAATGAGAGTTGATCTCATTGAAACCTACAAAATACTTCAAGGAATAGACGGGGTAAGTGCAGCTAAAACATTTCCCTTAGTTGGGGAGTCTAGAACCAGGGAGCACAATTTCAAAATAAGGGGGATGCCACTTAGAATTGAGATGAGGAGTGATTGCTTTACACAGAGAGTTGTGAATCTTTGGAATTCTCTAGCTCAGGGGGCCATTGAAGTTCAGCCATTAAGTATGTTTAAGGTAGATTTCTGATTAACAATAATGTAAAGGGTTATGGGGATAGCGTGGGAAAAAGACATTGAAGTGTCTAATCAGCCATAATCATCTTCAATGGCCGATAAAGCTTGACAGGCTGAATGGCCTACTCCAGTTACAATGTTCCTTGCTCAAGCTTGCTAAAATGTCATATATTCATATGCAGAGACCCTCATAATAGAAATGCTATTATTTCTCCTGTAGTATAAATTGTGATCATTTAAAATTTGGCATTCTTGCCTTTGTCCTGATGAGTACAACATGAAGGGCTTCAACAGCATGTCTCGCTTTTCAGCAATTTTCAAGTATAATCAACTGGCCTTGTTGGGATAAAGTGCTAATAGTCGATTAGCATTACCATGTTAACTGTACTCCGGACAAAGTATTGTCTCAAAGAATTCAGCTTGCTCACATGATCGCTTATCACAGAGTGGCTTTATTTCTCCTCCAATCTTAACCTATCAAGCTGAAAATAACCATTCAACTTTATCTTCCTGAATTTGTTACATTGAAAAAAGCCTTGAACCTCCAGGTGCAAGGTGAGCATGGATTTCAGACCACTGTAAGTACAGGTGATTGTAAGAGGTCAGTAGTAGGAGGGCTGATGTTCCAGAGGAAAAAATGCCAGTCAGGTTACAACCCTGCTCAAGCAGGAGTTGGTTATTTTAACTATTGGTCAAGCATTGCAATTACCATAATTTGTTCTTGGTTTGATTACCTCAATAAATAATTGACATCGCCACACAGTAGGTGTCAGGGTCAGATTTATCGAACAGTGTTTCGGTGATGTCAGAGCAGGAGCATGGTGGTCACATGGGTGTCAGTCAGATGGCAAGTTCCTCCTCCTCCTCTGGTATCATCATGTTATTTATTGGCCCTTAATTGGCCCAAATTATTGCTTTGGCTTAACGATTTTCATTAACTGGACAAACACTTTGCACAAGTGTTTATTTTCGATTCAACTTTCTCCTAGATTGAGTATATGCAAATAGATGGAAAGTTTTAACCTTAAGCTTGATCAATGGTTCTCTAGATATGTTTGGAAGCAATGCATCTTTGTCTTTCAGCCTAATGATGCTGCCGTTTTGCAAGATGAATGCTGAAGCCCTTTGTCTAACTCAAAGACGAATTTCCAAGTTAAAAAGCTTGCTGACTGATCAGAAAGTATTGTAGGTGATAAACAGGCTGAAGTGTATTCTCCATTGAACAGGAGGCCAGTCATCCATCTCTCGAGGGAGCTAAGACAGACTACACTGAAACTTTCGGAGACGGCCAGATTATCACTCAGCACCTTTCATTGGATGAAACGCATCAATCTTGGTAAAGGCAAAGCAGAGCTGATTAAACAGTGGGCTGCTCTCCAGAGGATTAGACAGGAAATGGACATCATCAGAATCCTGAAACAGCTTACTGAGCTGAATGTGATCAGGGGCTTTCAATTCAGTTACAGGAAACATTCAAGCTGAGGGAGATTAAAGAGCAGAATTTGATTAGAAGGGCACCTTTATCAAATTACTGCCTGCCGTGGAAAAGCCGATAATGTACACAACTCAAACTGCTTTGTATCAAATGTCTGGTTGAGAAGATTTACTGAAGGAAAAAAAACCAATGACAGTTTGTGCCTTTGATTCCACTTTACTCTTCAGATTAGAGAGCTGTACGTCTGTGTTACTGTGATTGGAATCAAGCAGACAATGTGGATGGTTGGGAAACATGGCTTCCTCCAGGATGAGCTCAAGTGCAACTGAGGGAGCACCCCACTGTCAGTGGTGCCGTCTTTCGGATGAGATGTTAACCCAAGGCTCAGATGGAAGTGAAAGAACCCCTAGCGTTGTTTCAAAGAATCATGGACAATCTTTATCTCTTCACCAACATCTCCAAAACTGATGATTTCATTGCTGCTCATGGGATCTTACTGTGACTGGAGTGTTTCTTACATTATAATAGCGATTTAAAAAAATCCGTACACAGGGTGTAAGCATCACTGGCTGGGGCCAGCGGATTTATGGCCCATCTCTGATTAACCTTGAGAAGGTGGTGGTGAGCTGTCTTCTTGAACTGACCATGTGGTGTAGGTACACCCACAGTGCTGCTTGGGAGGGAGTTCCAGGATTTGGGGCAGCAACAGTGGAAAAAAAGTAGATATATTTCCAAGTTAGGATGGTGAGTGACTTGGAGGCTAACTACACTGAAAAACTACTTTAAAAAAATAAATTAGCAGTACCCAATTCATTTTTTTTCCAATTAAGGGGCAATTTAGTGTGGCCAATCCACCTAACCTGCACAACTTTGGGTTGTGGGGGCAAAATCCACGCAAACACGGGGAGAATGTGCAAACTCCACATGGGCAGTGACCCAGAGCCAGTATTGAACTCGAATTCTCAGTGCCGTGAGGCAGCAGGGCTAACCCACCGCGCCACCGTGCTGCCGTAGGCTTGCTACCTTTTAACACCATAGAACTCCTACAGAATGAAGCCATTGGGGCCCATCAAGTCTGCACCGACCCTCTGAAAGAGCACCCTACCTAGGCCCACTCCCCTGCCCTATCCCCGTAATCCTGTAACCCCTACCCAATCTGCACATCTTTGAACACCAAGGGGAAATTTGAAAAAAAACCTATTTATATTGAATTTTTAACATATTATAACAACAAAGTAGAAATTATTGCATAGTGCAACAAAACCCACACATAAATCATAAAGAACAAGCAGCAACAGTAATATGAACTCCAACATCTATAATATTACTCAGAATAATCACTCCCCTCACTGACCTCCCCTCTCCCGTACCCCTCCACTAACAGCTAACAGTGACCAGTTCTTTAAAGTGCAAAATGAATGGCCGGCATCTTTGATGCAACCTATCAATCGACCCTCTTATCGTAAACGTGACTTTCTCGAAGTACAGGAATTCCATTCAATCACTCAGCCACACAGCGGCAGTGGGGTGGCGTCCCCTGCCTCCAGCTCAGCAGTATTCAACGCCATGCCAACAGCATAGAAAATGCCAGAGCATCCACACCCAACCTGTCCTCAGTTCTGGTTGATGTGACACTCCAAAAATAGCGTCTAATGGGTGGGGTTCTCAGTCAAGCTTTAGGACCGCCGATATGGTGCAGAAAAAGGACCTCCAATTGCCCACAAGTTTGGGGCAGGAGCAGAACATGTGTGCATAGTGAGCAGGTCCCATTGAGCACCACTCACACTTATTCTCGACCTCCACGAAGAATCTACTCATCCTGGCCTTGGTGAGATGTGTCCTAAACACAATCAAGTTCTAACAAGCTTAGCCTCGCGCAGGATGAATGTAGCATTTATCCTAAGGAGGGACTCACTCCATAACTCTTCCTCTAAAATGAGTTGTAGCTCCTCCTCCCTTGAACTCCACTCCCCCCTTCGGAAGACTAATTACAAAATTAGATATAAATTCAGTTAATAAATTTGGAAAATAAAGCTAGTCTCAGTAGCGGTGAACAGTAATAGCAGCTATTTTTGATTGTTGTAAAAACCTATCTGGTTCGCTAATGCTCTTCAGGGAAGGAAATCGGCTATCCTTACCTGGTCTGGCCTACGAGTGACCCCAGACCCACAGCAATGCGGTTGATTCTCAACTGCTTCCTGAAATGGTCTAGCAAGCCGCACAGTTCAAGGGAACTAGGAATGGGCAACAAATGCCGGCCTTGCTGGTGGTACCCACATCCCATGAAATAAAACGAGACAAATACATTTCAACTCTTGCCTCACTATATATATTTTTTACTTTAAAAAACTTTTTAAAAATTGTTTTTTCATTTTCATACATAGCAAGGTTGATCAAGACAGTCTGAGTCTCACACAGGTGTCTCTGGGAGCGTCCAAACTTCCCAATCCCCTCTGCCTGTGACTGCGTCTACTGTAGCTCCACAAAGTGAGGAAGGAGCACCTGTCCCGTAGCAGGAGACCCGAAGCAGGCCCAAGCCCTGTAGGTTTCGGTCCTCCACAGAGCACCTGCCAAAGTGAACACAGATAACAGGATGTAGCAGGCAGCAGACTGCCTCCACCTGCTACTTGAATGAGCAGGAACATCTACCCTGCACATCTTTGGGTTGTGGGGCCGAAACCCACGCACGGGGAGAATGTGCAAACTCCACACGGACAGTGACCCAGAGCCGGGATCGAACCTGGGACCTCGGCGCAGTGAGGCCGTGCTGCCCGAGCTCCCCAATATTTGTGCGCACCATCCCACCTCAATGTTCCTGAGCTCTGACCCTTGTTGATACGTTATTTCCTGGTTCTCAAAGCTATATTGTTTATCATTAGTGACTTTGGTGTTGTCTGCATTGCACCCACAAGACTGGCATGGATATGCAGGGATGCAGTGCTGGGCTATAAGTTGTGGTCTGTGCCCCCTCACCTAAACATTCAGCAAGCTCTGTGAGGCTAATTTCATATGGTGATATGTTGGGGATCACTTGAACTATTGAGCCTGGTCTTAATATGTATACGTGAGCGACATGGGGTGACTATGCTGAAGGTGGAAATGGGATAGGAGTGAGGATGGAATTCAGCTGATCCGTGTTCTCTGTTATCAACAAAGCTGAACCTTGAGGGCTCCCTAGACCCTCTGCACTTTGGGCTAGCTAGGACCATAGCTGGCCATCAGGGGAAAATGATTGTGTCGGCGAGGAAGCATGGTCCTGTGTGGCAGGCAGGTATCTGAGGATTGTCCTCCATGCCCAGTGAAAGGTCAGGCTGACTGCAGTGTTCACCCTTGCTGAGAGTGCTGGATGTCAATGTTACAAGGACTGAATTAACACCGAGGGCTTAGTGTGATTAGCAGGTTTGAGCACTTCTGGAATGTCCTGGCCCAATTCTTGTCTCGCTTTCTCACCACTGAAGACACACAGAAGGCTTGTTCCATAGCTGGATATTGCTCTCCCTCAGTTGCCTTGTCAGACTGTATGCACACAGCTATGATCGCACTGAGGATTGTATTCCAACTCATGTCTCTTGAAGGCTACCTTAGCGACTGAGACACTGGAGAGGTGCTTGAAGAGGTTGTAACATCTGATGTGTGATACTGGGAGGCCCTCTGGCAGTTGGTACCTTATTCCAGCAAGGCAACATGCTCCTAAGGGTTCATCACCCTTCAAAGCATGAGGGCATGGTGACTCTAATGTGTAACTACTCAGTCTCAGATTGAAGTGGATGGTTGAAATAAGGAGGATAGCAATGTGGACCCAGCATGGAAGCCAGTGACCTGAAAACTTAATCACTGCATCTTGTCATTATCCTCCTGGACTCTGGTGGCTCGTGCTATTGCCTCTTCTCCTGCAGCCTCAGATTCTTCACCCTCAGCCTTCTCAATAAGCTCATTCTCAGTGGAGATGTACAGTGCCTCCATCCCATCATCTGGGAAATCCTCCCCCTTTGTAGTGCCAGGTTATGCAGGGCACAGCAAACCACAATGATCCATGAGTCATTCTGGGGAGTGTACTGGAATATGCTGCCAGACCTGCTGAGACATGGGAACAGGCCAATGGTTTGATCTCCCGTGTTCATATAGTGACACGAGCACTGCTGTACTTTTCCTCAGATGGAGTTTGTGGCCGCCTGACATATGCCATCAGCCATGTACTTTGTGGAAAGCCTTTGTCGCCCAGCAGCCAAACCTGGGTGTGGTTTGAGCTTGCAAAGAGTTTGGGAATCTGCGATTTACTCAAGATGTAGGAGTTGTGGGAGCTTCATTTATCCTGCACATAACTATACTTACAAAATACATAAAGTTCTTAATGACAGGTCTAATCTTATCCATTGGACACGCCACCAAGCACGACCTCACAACTCCGCTCAAAAGCATGTTACAAAAACGTTTGTTAATAACCTGTGGAAGAAATAAGCTACCTTGTGGCGTAAATTATAGGATTCATTCTCGTGGTTCACTCTGTCCATGCAAGTATGGGCTGCCAAAGACAACCAAAAACGATGTCCCATTTCACACTGTCTCATCTGTGACTGGTTCTGCACAATCCGAATTGGCCAAATGGTTGAGCAAATTGGCACACGCAGTTCTGAGTATTCCACATAGCAGTGATGGATTGCTTCACTTTTTTGAAGACTATGTGCGGTCTACATATCAATGAGAATGTTGTGTCCATGTGCTCGTTCGACATTGTGAACCTATTGACTATAGTATTGTTCAAGGAAGCATTAGACATTTGTGCAGTGTCACTATTTCATGGCAATATAGATGTGCTAAACTGGTATTCATTGAACTGATGAACTTAGCAACTTGCACAGTTCAATTCAGCTTTAATGACACTACATATGTCCAAATAGACGGTGTTGCCATGAGATTCCTCTCGGGCCAGCCCCCGCTAACACTTTTGTCAGTTTCCAAGAGAAATGCACTTTCCATGGAATGACCCCTGACCTCCTACCCTTGTGTATTTTCGACACGTGGATGATATGTTTGCAATATTTGAATCTACAGCTGCATAGAAGAATTTCTTTACATAACTGAATGAGCTTCAGCCCACACTCAAATTCACCTTTGAAACAAAGCAGGTTCCTCGACGTGCCAGTTGAGAAATCCGCTAACAGGTTATCTACTACCCCTACCTTCACTGGTCAATATACACGTTGGGATTTTTACAGCTTCCAGCACTACAAGATTGATCATCTCGTAAATAGGACTCTAGCAATTTGCTCACCATGCAAGCTTGGCAACAAATCAGAGTGCATCAAAGCTGTCCTGAGGGATAATGGTTACCTCGATCAGATCATTGCTCGTTTTCTATCACGCACACTGATGAATGGACCAAAGGCCACCACTTCCAGACCTCGCGACCCAGACTTCCTCATAGAATTTACAGTGCAGAGGGAGGCAATTTGGCCCATCGAATCTGTACCGACCCTTGCAAAGTGCACCCTACATAATCCCATGCCTCCACCCTATCCCCATAACCCAGTAACCCCACCTAACCTTTTTGGGCACTAAGGGGCAGTTTATGGCCAATCCACCTAACCTGCACATCTTTGAAATGTGGGAGGAAACCGGAGCACCCGGAGGAAACCCACGCAGCGTTTCCCACAGGGAAAAAGTGCAAACTCCACACAGTCACCTGAGGCCGGAATTGAACCCAGGTCCCTGGAGCTGTGAAGCAGCAGTGCGAACCACTTTGCCACCCCTGGAAAGTTAAGGTATCTTAAAAGAATTGCATAACAGTTACAGTTAGCAGTTTCATGCTGCTAACATGCAATGCAGCACAAGGGGTGTTTTCTACTAACAGGGTGCTACTGTTAAGCCAAAAGGATATTCTGCCTAACTCACAAATGACTAATGTGGTTTATGAATTTCAGTGTTGGGTGTGATGTGAACCATATGTCCCAAAGGCTGGCGGATCATATCAAAAAGCACATCTCTTCGGCTGATCACAATATTGACTGGGCCCTGTACCCAGATAGAAATGATAATTAGCTACCCTCTACACACACATTCTATCCTAGAATTAAACCTTCCCATAGCAACCAAACAACTAGGTTCGTTGTCAGGCTGAATTTGGAGTAGGGCACATGACCCCTTTTTCTATTCCATTTTACCACAAATTGAAGAGTCAATCCTAAAAGATAACAATCTTATAAAATTTGTTACCGTAACATTATGCACTGTAACCTACAATAATAACTTTATTGTCACAAGTAAGCTTACATTAACACTGCAATGAAGTCACTCGTGAAAAGCCCCTAGTCGCCACATTCCGGCGCCTGTTCGGGTACACAGAGGGAGAATTCAGAATATCCAAATCATCTAACAGCACGTCTTTCGGGACTTGTGGGAGGAAACTGGAGCACCCGGAGGATACCCACGCAGACACAGGGAGAACGTGCAGATTCTACACAGACAGTGACCCAAGCCGGGAATCGAACATGGGACCTTGGAGCTGTGAAGCCGCAGTGCTACCCACTGTGCTATCGTGCCGCACAGACCAAGAGCTGCAAAGTAGAATTAAGCTGGATGGCTACTTGCCAGTACTGTGAACTTGATGGGCCAAATGGCCTCCTTCCATGCTGTAAATTTCTATGATGCTTTCCTATCATTGATATCAAATTGACTGGCCTATAACTCCCATGTTTTGTTCATCTCCGTTTTTGCATGAAGAATAATATGGAAATTCTGACCAATATACTTCCTGAACATTTTTAAACTGGGAGAAATACAGGACACTTTTCACTGCAACATGAGGGCATAAGTAAGAAAATTAAGGTGCGGAATACTGGTGGAGATGCAATTAGACAAACGGAAAATAGGGACAACACAGCAAATGGGGCAATGCAGCTTCAAGGAAACATTTGCTCTGTATTGTTTGATAACATTTATGATGTACTTGTAAGTTGGATGTAGAAGCAATATTTTTACTCCCTCTCCTCCGAAAACAAAACTCCTCTTTCAACCACGACTGAAAGGACAGATTGTTGCTTTTCATGTTTCCTCAGGTAGCAGCAGCACAGTTGTCGCCCACAAAAATGTCTATTCTTCAGCATATGCATTATGTTCAAGAATCCAGCTTCGCTATTGTCAAATGGCCTGCCAACAAAATCCACACTCACATATGAATGACCTCACGTTGGGAGAGGTACTAGGGCAGGTGCAACAGGAGCCTGTGCCACCTCATACCTGTGGTATCTCTGTAACTTCACCATTCTCATAACTCTCCTAGAAGTCTCTGTTTTTCCAATTCTGCATCATGCCCATGCCCCACTCCTTTCATCCCACCATCGGTGGCTGTGTCTTTAGTTGGTTGGACCCCAAGCTCTGGAATTCCTTCCCTAAACTTCACAGCCTCTCTGACTTGACGACACTCCTTAAAACTATCCTAATGTCATGTCCTTTGATTCAGTGTTAGTTTCTGTCTGATTGGACTCCTTGTAAAGTGCCTTCTGATATTTTACTCGATAAAGGCACTGTATAAATGCAAACAGTTGTTAATATCGGGTAAAATACCTTAGTAAGTGCAATTAAAAACACTGAGGAGTGAGTATTTTCTGTGTAAGCGTTCCAAACACAGAAATACATGAATTAATCCTATTTGTACACAGAGTCGAATCTACTTTTAATAATTTCATCGGCTACGAAGTACAGCCCGCAACGTCCTCAGATTGGCAATCACTGTCGGATTGCCACTCTTGAAGGGTTACCCTCGCTGGAATTCTGAAGCCCCATCTTGCCCAATCTTCCTCACTCAGGCTGGGCGAGACAGGAGCAGTGAAGCGTGTCCCGGCTGTATCGGCGTCCATAGCTGTTTTTTCTGTGAAGTAGAGCTTTTCCCTCTCGGGTATAAACTGGTTTTTGTATTGCATTAAATGTTTCCTTCAACATCTTCCACTGTACTAAAGTTGGTTTACCCATTAGCATATTTTCCCAGTTTACTGTGGAAAGTCTCCATCTCATCTCAAAGTTGGCCGTACCTAAATCTAAAAGTCTAGTAGCCGATTTGTGTTTTTCACTTTCAAACGTTACATTGAACACAATCATGTTATGATCACTATTTGATAAATATTCAGGCATATTAATTAAATCCAGCTCATACAGCACCGCTCCCGACGGCCCCGGGGAGATACTCAGGGAGTCCGGTAGTAATAGCTTTGTTGAGAATTTAGAGGCAGTTTCGACAGCACTTAGGGTTGGGGGCAGGGTCAAGGGAAATACCGATCCGGGGAAACCATAGATTTGAGTCAGGGAAGTGGGATGGAAATTTTCGGAGATGGGAGGAGAAAGGAATTAGGACACTAAAAGATTTGTTTCTTGAGGGTCGTTTTGCGGGATTGAAGGAGCTGGGAGCGAAGTATGGGTTGGAGCAGGGGGAAATATTTAGATACACGCAGGTTCGAGACTTTGCCAGAAAGGAGATACAGAGTTTCCCAGTAGAACCGGCTTCCACGTTGCTGGAGGAGGTGCTGATGACAGGGGGACTGGAGAAGGGGGTAGTATCGGCGGTTTACGGGGCTATTTTGGAGGAGGAGGCGCCGCTAGAAGGGATCAAGGCAAAGTGGGAGGAAGCGTTGGGGGAGGGTATGGAGGAGGGGTTCTGGTGTGAGGTGTTCCGGAGGGTGAACGCCCCCACCTCGTGTGCGAGGTGGGGGCTGATACAGCTGAAGGTGGTGTATAAAGGTGAGGATGAGGTGGCTCTTTGATGGAGTAGAAAATGTGTGTGAACGTTGCTGGGGGGGGGGCGCAAACCACGTTCATATGTTTTGGTCCTGTCCAAAACTGGAGGATTACTGGAAGGAGGTGTTATGGGTAATCTCTAAAGTGGTGTCCGTGAAACTGGACCCGAGCCCTCGGGAGGCCATATTCACGTGTCGGATCATCCGGGGTTGGAAACGGGTGTGGAGCCAGATGTTGTAGCCTTCGCCTTGTTGATCTCCCGAGGGTGGATCCTGTTAGGGTGGAGATCAACTTCTCCACCCTGTGCCCTGGCGTGCGGGGGAACCTGCTGAAATTCTTGACGCTTGAAAAGGTCAAATTTAAACTGAGGGGAAGGATGGAGAGGTTCTACAATTCATGGGCGTTATTCCTTATGCACTTTTGAGAATTGGATCACACTGAACATTAGCGGCATTAGCGGGGGGGGGGGGGGGGAGCTGGGAGTGAGAGGGACTGTATGTGTTAATGGTGACTACGGGTGATTCCTGATTCCTTTTTGTCATTTGTTTCTGTTAACATGCGGGCTAATGTTTGGGGTTTGGTGGGAGGATGGGATCGTTGTTATTGATATGGGGATTGACATTACATTCATTATTGATTATTGTTGGGTGCAAATTTGGGAGAAAATAGAACAAAGAACTAAGAAAAGTACAACACAGGAACAGGCCCTTCGGCCCTCCAACCCGTGCCGACCATGCTGCCCGACTAAACTACAATCTTCTACACTTCCTGGGTCCGTATCCCTCTATTCCCATCCTATTCATGTATTTGTCAAGATGCCCCTTAAATGTCACTATCGTCCCTGCTTCCACCACCTCCTCCGGCAGCGAGTCCCAGGCACCCACTACCCTCTGTGTAAAAAAACTTGCCTCGTACATCTACTCTAAACATTGCCCCTCGCACCTTAAACCTATGCCCCCTAGTAATTGACCCCTCTACCCTGGGGAAAAGCCTCTGACTATCCACTCTGTCTATGCCCCTCATAATTTTGTAGACCTCTATCAGGTCGCCCCTCAACCTCTGTCGTTCCAGTGAGAACAAACTGAGTTTATTCAATCGCTCCTCATAGCTAATGCCCTCCATACTAGGCAACATCCTGGTAAATCTCTTCTGCACCCTCTCTAAAGCCTCTACATCCTTCTGGTAGTGTGGCAACCAGAATTGAACACTATACTCCAAGTATGGCCTAACTAAGGTTTTACACAGCTGCAACATGACTTGCCCACCGATAGCCCCTCAAGGTTAGGGCTCGGCCGCTCAAGATGCGGAGGATTCCGCACCTTTGGGGCGGCGCGATGCCGGACTGATTCGCGCCGTTTTTAGCGCCGGTCGACGGATATCGCGCCGATTGCAGAGAATTCCGCCCAGGAAGTCAGATATCTTGGCGTAGAACAGAACCTGCTCTACTGTCGAGGGAACAGAGAAGGTATATTTTACAAGGACCTGTGTGTGTAATAGAATTAAGAAGACAGAAAGATGAATAGAGGGAGTGCAGGGATTGAATACTGGACAAGACTGCTGCCGTATTTTCAGTTTTGACAGAAGCCAGACCACTTAAATGTGCAGGGGAACTGAATCTCTGGGGCTTCTGTGCCTCAAGGTTGTTGTGAAACTACTGAAGGAGGTTCTGCAAATATTGACCATATCGGGGGCTTTGGATAGATTAAGGCTGTTGCCAAAAGCAATTTGAGGGAATAATTTATTGAGTGGGAAAGCGAGAGGCACTCTGAACCCAAGGCAGGAGAATGTTGGGGTAGCACATGGTGCTGCACGTGAAGGGATTGGCAGGAACTTGTGGTGTGTTGTGTCGACTATTTCAAGTGCAATGCATCTTTCGATTTAAAGTATCTGTTAATTAAAGTTTGAATTATGTCGGTTTTGGTCTGTTTGCTACTGTAAATGTTTTTTAAAAGTTGTAAAAATCTTGTCCTTCGGTATTTTCTGCTGGTGTGTTGGGGATTCCTTTCTTTCAAACAATTATCGGTCTCTACATGGATCATAACAGTGGCCTGTCAAGACTGTTAAATTAGCTGGGCGGCACGGTAGCACAGTGGTTAGCACTGTTGCCTCACAGCGCCAGGGTCCTAGGTTCGATTTCCGGCTTGGGTCACTGTCTGTGTGGAGTCTGCACGTTCTCCCCTTGTCTGCGTGGGTTTCCTCCGGGTGCTCCGGTTTCCTCCCACAAGTCCCGAAAGCCGTGCTATTAGGTGAATTGGACATTCTGAATTTTCCCTCAGTGTACCCGAACAGGCACCGGACTGTGGCGACTAGGGGCTTTTCACAGTAACTTCATTGCAGTGTTAATGTAAGCCTACTTGTGACAGGAAAGATTATTATTATTTGGAAAATCCTTCCTCTAGTTTACACAATCCTCCAAAATGTGCTATAAAAACAAAATGATTAAATATCATTATTTCCTACGTTCCAGTGCTAGGTTTTGCTGAGGTTAGATGAAGTCAGTTGGTGTTGTGAGCATCCTTATGTTGGAGAATGAAAATTTAACCAGCATTTCCATTCTCACTGAGCCCTGCATGCTATGTGACAACGGCAGCTGGTGTACACTCCAGATCAAATGTACAGGCAACATGTACTGTTTAAGCTCACAGGCAGAGAATACATTGGGTGAGTGCCATTAATGTGTACAAAGTCACACCCATGTGATGCCTTATACTATAAAATGCTGCAATTACTTGTGATTCCTTTCCACAGAATCCTTGGGGTACATTACCTGGGTAGGAAGGGATAGTCAGGATCATATCGGTGCTGCAGACCCACACACCTGGTGTACAGCCTGGTCCCAACTGTAAAAGTCAAAAACAGAAAAGACTTATCAGTGATGCATCCCATACTCTACCTCACAACCTCCTTTGCACATGACCTGGACAATTGTGGTGTAACATAATCCCTTGCAGCAAACATCTTCCATTCCATCACCTCTGAACTCACTGACCTACGCTAGCTATCCAGCAACACCACAAATTTAAAATTCTCGTGCTTGTTTTCAAATCTTTCCATGTGGCCTCACCTCTTTCCATCTCTGTAACCTTCTCCTGTCCCACAACCTCTTTGCACTCCTCCAATTCTGGCCTTTTCTGCATTCTCAATTTTAATTGGACCACTATCGGCACCCGTGATTCCAGTTCCCCAGGCCTAAAGCTTGGAATTCCCTCTATAAACCTCCTCACCTCTCTCTCCTCCTCTATCTTGCTCCTTAAAATCTATCTCTTTGGCCAAGCTTTTTGTCATCTATCTAATACCCCATTTATGTTGCTCTGGATCAAATTTTCCCTAATCGCGCTCCTTGGGATGTTTTACATCAAAGGTGCTCTATAAATATAAGATGTTGTCAATTTCTTGTAGTCAATTCTTTTATCTCGAGATAAAAGTCAACGTTCCATTTGCCTTCTTAAATTATTTTGTGTATCTGTCCACTAGTCTTTCGTAATTTCTGTACAAAGGCCACATGATCTCTTTGCTCTTCCATAGTTCCTAACCTTTCAACATTTAGAAAAAACTCTAGTCTATCTTTCTTTAGTCCTTACTCTTCCCCACAACTCCCTGAGCTCACTCGTGAATAACTGACCTTGTATGTCATGGTGTGCAGCAGAACATCGATGTTACAAACAAGGGCTTCCGCTTTGCTGTCGGGGTTTTCCATTGGCAGGCAAGTAAATGAACGGCCACAGTCATCAAAGGGAAAGTCTCGGCCCTAGCCATGACAACAGAGAAGAAACAAAACTTTTTTAGCATTTATATTTTATCGCCTCTTGGAAAGCACTGTCTGTGGGCACAGCCTCCACAGATGCAGGAACCTTCATTTGTGACTCTTGACAAGGGCAGAGGCAGTGATAGGAAGTAGGGCATGAGTAGGGTGCAGGAGCGAAACAAGGGCAGAGGCAAAGGCAGGGTAAAGATGCAGGAGTGGGGCATAGATGGGAGCGTGCAGGGCAGAAGCAGGAGTAGGGTAAAAGCAGAGACATAAATGGGGACAGAAGCAGAAGGCAGCGGTAGGAGCAGGGGCTTGGACAAGGGCATGTGTCATGCACGAACAACGGCATGGAAGAGTAGGGGTATGAACGAGGGTAGAGCCAGGGACGATGCTAGCGACAGGCGCAGGGTGATATCAGTGGCAAGGGCAGGGGCAGGGCATGGATGAGTACAGATGTCGGACAGGGACAGAAGTCAATGAAATGGGCAGAAGCAACGTGGGATAGAGTCAGGGCAAGGATGAGGCCTGCAGTTAGGGAAGGGAGCACCAGAGGCTGGTTTGGTTTTCCACTTTTCACTAGTCATTCCAGGATAATCATTAGAACAGGAATTCTGGTTGACCCTTCCCCTTCCCTCAGGGTTTGGGTGGTGAAACCAATTGTGAAACCTTGGTCCCAAAGAGCATCAGCCAGTTCAGCAGAAGCTGAATCTAGAACCTTCTGTGCTGATGGTATAAGTTGTAGTTGAATGGTAGCATTTCCAAATCCGAGTCACATCACAGATTCAAATCCCATCCAAGAAACAGGAGCACAAAATCTAGGCCAACACCTCAGTGTTGTACTGAGGGAGTGCTGCACTGTCAAAGGTGTAGCCTTTCAGATGCAAAGTTAGACTGAAGCTCTGCCCGCTCAGGTAGACATTAAAAAAAATCCAATGGCACTATTTGAAAAACAGGGACATTTTCTTGATGTCCAGGCGACATTTATGTCTCAATCGACATCACTGAAACAGTTTCATTTATCTCACAGCTGTTTATGGAAGCTTGCAGCGCGCCAAATGGTTTCCATATTTTCCTACATTACAAAAATGACTACACTTCAAGTGTATTTTTTTGACTGTAATGCGCTTTGGGACATCCTGAGATTGTGAAAGGCCTGATATAAAAGCATGTTCTTTCTTTTGGTCCAGTACACTGGATAGTGGTGTCTTTATCCACTCAGCCATCAGCAAAGTTGAATTTAAATGTAATTTAAATGGCTCTAATGAGTTTTCAGAGCTAAACGATTCCGCAATGGTGAAGAGAACTGGTCACGTGGAACGTGGAGCACTCATCGTGGGGAGTGGTTGGGCTGCTTCTGATTCATTGAGCCAATAACTGACTCGAGCTGTCGGTGCAGGAGTTTGCTGACTCTCACAAGGCGTACATTTTACAGAGCCACTTTATTAAACTGGGTAACTGCCAAAAAGAAACAGCCATCGCTCAGCTTTAACGAGACGTGTACTCGACATTTACTGCATAGTGGCCAATGTGAAATATCGGTTTCTCAAATGGGTTTATAGAAATGTTTTCAAAAGTCTGTCCTAAAGGAGCAAGACAACTGTCAAATGAATAAGAGGAAGCTTATTAGCAAGCTACATTTCTTGGCTTCTTCCAATATCTCTGCGGTTAAGTATACCGTGTGTTGTGACACTGAATCATACAGACCAGGGTACACCCCAATTTCTATCCATGCCACAGAGCATGGCAGTAGGAGGGTGCTCCAATCGGCCTCAGCATTTGATGTGTTAAGTAAGTTGGTTCAACGTTGACTGCAACTGGATGCAGTGAAACTAGAAACAGGCTTCTGACACAGGAGATGGTCCAACACTGTTTTATTGAACTTCCTGATTGCCTCCTACTGGCTTGACCAGACTAACTCTCTACCTCATGGTGATAGTGCTCACTGGCTTGTGCACTCTTACTATCTCAGTAGCTGTGTCCTGTAGAGAGAGGGAGAGTCTTAATGCCCTGTGTGCTTTATAGTGGTGGTGTCCTGTGTGGTGATTGGTTGTTATGTGTCGTGTGTGTTCATTGGTTATCCTGTGTGTCAATTACTGCCTGTCTGCATCTCATTATATACATGAGTGGATATTATGACAGCATTCAGAAGCAGAGAGAAGGAAAAGGCAGTGTTTGCTGCCAATGCCATGTGCGCGCAGTTGTACCATCTTTACAGGGGACAATGTGTGACATGAACCCAGCTTATTTACTTTAAAGAACTATGGACCATGCATCAAAATAAAATGGTTTTCGGTACTTTGCGAAATAATATTTAGTTATGCAATGTCATTAATCTTTCTTAAACTGAAGAGATTTGATAATGCGACAGAATAGGCAGACATTTTAAGGCAGGATTTTGCCCCTTCACTGGACCTCTAGAATTTGTGAGCTCAGTGCAACATTATAATGGTTTTCTCTCCTGTCTTGACTGAATCTGTTGGATCACTGAATATTTAGCAACATATGTTCACAGTGTTTATAAATTGCGAGAGGACAGAAATCATTGAAGTGAGTTGAAGATTCTGGATTACCCTCGTCACTCCTCTTACAGTACTGTAACAATTTCACCAAGTGTCAATAAGATGCTTGTGAGGTAAATATTTCGAGCAACCTGCCAACTAAGTGATATGTGGGATCCATGGAATCCACAAACTACGAGTATAATGGCTGGTTTAGCACAGTGGACTAAACAGCTGGCTTGTAATGCAGAACAATGCCAGCAGCACGGGTTTAATTCCCGTACCGGCCTCCCCGGACAGGTGTCGGAATGTGGCGACTCGGGGCTTTTCACAGTAACTTCATTTGAAGTCTACTTGTGATAATAATCAATTATTATTATTATATTATTAAGTCGGCGGTGTGCTGGATAAACTGATGTATGCACATAATTGGATTTCTGCACATGTGCAGACGGGTTTTCATAGAATTTACAGTGCAGAAGGAGGCCATTCGGCCCATCGAGTCTGCACCGGCTCTTGGAAAGAGCACTCTACCCAAGGTCAACACCTCCATTCTGTCCCCATAATCCAGTAACCTCACCCAACACTAAGGCCAATTTTGGACACGAAGGGCAATTTATCATGGCCAATCAACCTAACCTGCACATCTTTGGACTGTGGGAGGAAACCGGAGCACCCGGAGGAAACCCACGCACACACGGGGAGGATGTACAGACTCCACACAGACAGTGACCCAAGCCAAAATCGAACCTGGGACACTGGAGCTGTGAAGCAATTGTGCTATTCACAATGCTACCGTGCTGCCCCTGATAGAATTGACAGTGCAGAAGGAGGTCATTCGGCCCATTGAGTCTGCACTGGCTCTTGGAAAGAGCACCCTACCCAAGCCCACCCCCCCCCACCCTATCCCCATAACCCAGTAACCCCACCCAACACTAAGGGCAATTTTGGACACTAAGGGCAATTTAGCATGGCCAATCCACCTAACCTGCACATCTTTGGATTGTGGGAGGAAACCAGAGCACCGAGGAAACCCACGCACACACGGGGAGAATGTGCAGACTCCGCACAGACAGTGACCCAAGCCGGGAATCGAACCTGGGACCCTGGAGCTGTGAAGCAATTGTGCTAACCACCATGCTACCTGGGTGTCGGTCACATGGTCATATTGCATTGGCAGGAGACACAGCGGAGGAGAAAACATCAGCCTGGAGTCCCAATGTTAATTGATCCACTACTGGAAGGTACATACAAGGTGTGAAGTTTCCCGAAGGTGAAAAGCCTGTTAACATCAGCACATAATCGAGATTGACACTCCAGTAAAGTACTGAGGGAGCACTACTGTATCTGAGGTCCCCTCTTTTGGATGAGGCAGTAATCTAAGGCCCTGCCTACCCTCTCAGGTGGCCATCAAAGATCCCTTTGCACTATTCATCAGTGCTCGTGCTTTTTATGTGGTTGGTGTTCTTGTCTGTGATTGGTTGTGGTGTTGTGTACTCTGATTTGCCTGTTAGTGTGTCCATCATGATGTGTGTGTTTGAATATCATGACATCCCCCCTTTTTACAAAGATATGTGCCTACGTGGTAATAAATATGATCGTGTCGTGAGTGCATCTAAGAGTGTGTGTGTGTCGTGTGCAGCATGTGCATATGACGGAACTATGTACATGGGGCGATGTCGGGTGCGTCACATGAACCAAGTTGTACCATAACATAACATAAATGTGAACGAGAGAAGAAGAAAAAAAAACTTGAACAGTTGTCCAGTCAGACGACATCTGGAACGATAAACAACAACAGGTTATCATGTAAAATTGTGCAACTTGTTAGACATATGAACGGTATTATAAGTCCAGTCTAATGGGCTTGCGACGAGTTCGGGTTGACCGCCTCAAGGGTGGATCAAGAACCACCGGCTGCTGTGCAGGCATGGCCATGGGTGGCGATGGAAAGGGCGTGATGTGCGGCAGCTCCACAAAGTCATCCTCGGAAGCCTGTTGAGGATCTGGCGTGTGCGTACTGTGTGGCTGTGAGCGTGGAAGTCGGCGAAGGGCGCGCCGATTGCGGCGACGCACGGAACCATCCGGCATGCGAACCAGGAACGAGCGGGGAGCCACTTGTCGGAGGACTTCGGCCGGTGCTGACCAGCCACCATACGGTTGATGGACGCGTACTTTGTCCCCGGAGGACAGGGGGGGCAGGTCCGTCGCTCGTGTGTCGTACCGACTTTTCTGGCGATCACGCTGCAGTTGCATGTTCCGAAGAACCGCCTCATGGTCTGTTGTTGGTGCCAGGATGGAAGGTACCGTCGTCCTGAGGGAGCGACCCATTAGTAGCTGCGCTGGCGAGAGACCCGTGGATAGCGGGGCCGATCGATAGGCCAGCAAGGCAAGGTTAAAGTCCGATCCGGCAGCAGCCGCCTTGCACAGGAGCCGCTTGGCGATGTGGACACCCTTTTCAGCCTTCCCGTTCGATTGTGGATGCAGAGGGCTGGATGTCACATGAGTGAAACCATATGCTGCGGCAAAGGACGACCATTCACGGCTGGCGAAACAGGGTCCATTGTCTGACATGACAGTCCTTGGAATGCCATAGCGAGCAAATGTTTCCTTGCAGGCCCCAATGACTGCGGACGACGTCAGATCATGGAGAGGCATGACTTCCGGGTAGTTTGAGAAGTAGTCTATAATAACGATGTAATCTCTGCCGAGCGCGTGAAATAGGTCAACACCCACCTTCGCCCAGGGGGACGTCACCATCTCGTGTGGTAGAAGTGTTTCCGGAGGTTGCGCCGGCTGAAACCTCTGACAGGTTGTGCAGTTGAGCACCATGTTGGCTATGTCTTCATTAATACCCTGCCAATATACCGACTCCCGGGCCCTTCGTCTGCATTTTTCGACGCCCAAGTGGCCTTCGTGTAGTTGATGAAGAATCATCTGGCGCACGCTGTGCGGAATAACGATCCTGTGTGATTTCATAAGGACCCCGTCTATGTTGGTGAGATCATCTCGCACATTATAAAACTGGGGGCACTGCCCTTTTAGCCACCCTTCCGTCATGTGGCGCATCACTCGCTGCAGAAGGGGGTCAGTCGCCGTCTCTGCGCGTATGTGGGCCAGACTAGGATCATCAGCTGGCAGATTTGCTGCTGTCAGAGTCACGTGTGCCTCAATTTGACGCACGAACCCCTCCGCATCTGGTGGTGTGCTCACTGCTCGGGAAAGAGTGTCCGCCACGATGAGCTCCTTCCCCGGAGTGTAGATCAGTTCAAAATCGTACCTCCTGAGTTTAAGTAAGATGCGCTGGAGGCGAGGAGTCATGTCGTTCAGGTCTTTGTTAATGATGTTGACCAGGGGGCGGTGGTCAGTTTCGACCGTAAATCGTGGCAGGCCATACACATAGTCGTGGAACTTGTCCAGTCCAGTTAACAAGCCCAGGCATTCTTTTTCGATTTGCGCGTAGCGCTGTTCGGTAGGGGTCATGGCTCGTGAGGCATATGCAACCGGGGCCCATGACGACGTGCTGTCTTTTTGCAGGAGTACCGCTCCAATACCAGATTGGCTGGCGTCTGTTGAGATCTTTGTAGGGCGAGTCGTGTCAAAGAAGGCCAGCACTGGTGCCGTGACCAGTTTGTGCTTGAGCTCCTCCCATTCCCGCTGATGCGATTGGTGCCAGTTGAATTCTGTCGATTTTTTTACGAGATGGCGCATATTTGTTGTATGAGAAGCCAGGTTGGGAATGAACTTCCCAAGGAAGTTGACCATGCCCAGGAATCTTAAAACAGCCTTCTTGTCAGCCGGTCGTGGCATGGCTGTGATGGCGCTAACCTTGTCTGCATCGGGACGGACCCCTGACCTTGAGATGTGGTCCCCGAGGAATTTCAGCTCCGTCTGGCCGAAGGCACACTTCGCACGGTTGAGACGCAGGCCATTTTGTCGTATGCGGGTAAAGACACGTCGTAGACGATGCATGTGTTCCTGCGGAGTGGTGGACCAAATGATGATATCGTCCACATATACACGTACCCCTTCGATGCCTTCCATCATCTGCTCCATAATGCGGTGGAAAACTTCAGATGCTGAAATGATGCCGAATGGCATCCGGTTGTAGCAGAATCTGCCAAAAGGGGTGTTGAATGTGCATAGTCTTCGGCTGGCCGGGTCCAGTTGGATCTGCCAGAATCCTTTGGACGCATCCAATTTAGTGAATATTTTGGCTCGCGCCATCTCGCTGGTGAGGTCTTCTCGTTTCGGGATGGGATAGTGTTCCCGCATGATGTTGTTATTCAGATCTTTAGGATCTATACATATACGGAGCTCGCCAGAGGGCTTCTTTACACAGACCATGGAGCTGACCCATGGCGTGGGCTCCGTGACCCTAGATAGGACCCCTTGGTCCTGAAGAATCTGCAGTTGTGCCTTGAGGCGGTCTTTGAGTGGCGCAGGAACCCTGCGAGGTGCGTGAACGACAGGGATGGCGTCCGGTCTGAGTCGAATCTTGTACGTGTATGGCAATGTCCCCATGCCTTCAAAAACCTCCTGGTTGTGAGCAAGGAGGGAATGGAGATTTGCGTGGAACTCAGCATCCGGGAAGTCGGATATCTCATCTGGAGAGAGAGACATAATGCGCTGTACCAGGTGAAGGACCTTACACGCCTGTGCGCCCAGTAACGAGTCCTTTGATGAGCCGACAACTTCGAAGGGGAGTGTGGCCGTGTACATCTTGTGAGTCACCTGTAGCTGGCAAGATCCTATGGACGGGATGACGTTCCCGTTATAGTCAACCATCTTGAGCCGGGATGGCGTGATGGGTGGTTTGACCTTCATGGCCTGGACTGCAGAGTAAGCAATCAGGTTGGCGGATGCGCTGGTGTCCAGACGGAAGGCGACGCGCGATCGGTTGACCGTCAGGGTGGCACACCACTCATCGGCTGGATTGATGGCATTGACCTTGTTGACATCAATGACGGAAACGCGGAAGGCATCCTGGTCATCTGCATCACTTAACTGGAAGTCTTGATGCGTGGGCTGGACGGTCCTGACTTGTCTGCGAGATTGTCGAGGATGCGCCGGATCCATGGGTTGAGCCGAACGACAGTGGGCTGCGTAGTGGCCCATCTTGCCACATCTGAGGCACTGTCGGTTTTTTTGCAGGACATTGCCCTTTTAAATGTAGAGCTCCACAATTGCCGCACGTCATGACGTCACGGCGTTCGTTGCGCCACTGCGCATGCGCAGTGCGATCTTGCGGTGGGCGCGCCTGCGCAGTGCGTCCCTCGTTGTGGCCGTTATTTTTGGCGCGCACCTGCGCGGGAGACCGCGAAAAGCGCGGGAAGCGGCCGCTGTCGTCCGGGCCGTGGGTCGGGAAGTAATCGACGGCCTGGATGCGTTCGACGTCGTGGGCGGCCTGGCTTGCCGATTCGACGGCTGGGGACCCCCTCCGTGCCAACTCGGACGCCTGAAATCGGGCAAAACGGCAGGTAGCATTTTCGTGGAGGACACAGGCTTCCACAGCAGACGCTAAGGTGAGGCTTTTCATTTTAAGAAGCTGCTGGCGTAGGCCACTAGAGGCAACGCCAAAAACAATCTGGTCCCTGATCATGGACTCTGTGGTGGTGCCGTAACCGCAGGACTGCACTAGAATCCGGAGGTGCGTCAAGAAGGGTTGAAAAAGCTCCTCCTTACCTTGCAGGCGTTGCTGAAAGAGGTATCTTTCAAAACTTTCATTTACTTCAACTTGAAAGTGCTGGTCCAGTTTGAGGATGACCGTGTCATATTTGGCTTGGTTTTCGCCTTCTTCGAACACCAGTGAGTTGAAGACGTCGGTGGCGTGCCGACCTGCGTAGAAGAGGAGCATTGCAATCTTCGTGTCATCCGAGGCATTCTGTTTTTCGGTGGCACGGATGTACAGGTCAAATCGCTGCCTGTAGAGCTTCCAGTTGGTACCTAGGTTCCCCGCGACTTGCATCGGCTGCGGTTTGTCGGTGTGGTCCATGTCCAGAATGGCAGGTTAGTAGGCAGGTATCGATCCACTCCTGTACCATGTGGTGTTGGGTGTTCTGACACACAGATGAGCCAACACGGTTGCATATGGTACAACGCTATTTTATTTAAACTTACTATTTACAGTTTGGTCTTTGCACTCTGCACGTGGGGGTTCCCTGCTTGTGATGTTTTAACAGCTCTTTCTTGTTCCCTTCTCCCCAGACCTACTGACCACCAGGTGTCGTGCTCGTGCTTTTTATGTGGTTGGTGTTCTTGTCTGTGATTGGTTGTGGTGTTGTGTACTCTGATTTGCCTGTTAGTGTGTCCATCATGATGTGTGTGTTTGAATATCATGACACATCAGTGTCATTATTATGGCACAGAAGAATGCCATTCAGCCCATTAAGTCTCTGATGGCTCTCTGTAGAGCAATCGAATCAGTCCCATTCCCCTATTCAATACACATAGAACTGCATGTTTATTTCTGTCCAATATTTGTGTGAAATCATTGATTCTCTCCACTTCCACCATATTCAAAGATGAGCTGGGATGTGCTCTCCAGTGTTGCGCCCAATATGGAGACATCAATCAACTTCAACAAAAGGATTATCTGGTCATTTTAACATTGTTGTTTGTGGGACATATTGGCTGCCATGTTTTTGATTTAACACACTTCAAGAGTACTTCACTGACTGTAAAGGAATTTGGGATATCTTGAAATTAGTAAAAGTAAGATCTTTCTTTCTGTCTTTAAACATTCAATGCTTGGTGCCCACAATCTCAGGATATTGACTTAAATGAACTCCCACATGTATCTCAGTTCTTGTGCAACTATATTGCACCCATGAGTCTCAAATTACATTGGATGGTTCAATGGTGACTGGATCTCAAACCTTGCGGCCTGCATGGTTCAGTGTCACACCAGCTGCTGCACTTACTCACTGAGGCATCGGAGCGGTTTAACAACCGGTTCTTTACATGCAATAACTCACATCTGTCTATTATTTAATCAGGAAGCTTTGGATGGAATGACAATTTACTCAAGCCTGAACAGCAAAAGGCCAATTCCAATGTCAAATTAGCTAAAGAACAAGGAGAGATGGCGAGAATTCTTTTTTACGCAGCAACTTGCTATGATCAAGAAAGGACGGTGGGGAGCAATTTCAACGGTAACTTTCAAAAGGGAACTGGATAAATACTTGAAAAGGAAATATTTGCCGGGAAAGAACAGGGGAGTATAAAAGAGCTATTCCAATTATTCAAAGAGCAGGCAGAGGTACAATGGGCCGAACAGCCTCCTTTTGTTGTTAAGGTTCTGTGATTCTAAATCACAGCAACCACACTTTGAGAACTTTGTGGGAATATCTGGGTAAGCAGTCTGGAATTTTAAAACGAATGGATGGAAAGTCAGTCTGCTTGGTCATGAATTTCCTGTAAAACACTCGCTTGTAAGTGTTGGTCTTCAAAGATAGCCTGTTCTTTGTAATTACAGAACTGTTTCCAGATTTAGATAATGCACTGTCAACTCGTCAACTATTATTTTAATGGCTCAAATAAGGTTTGCAACATGATATATTTAGCTGAGTGAGTTATCGGTGTGTGGCTCATTAATCTTTGTACTTAAAGGCCTCAGCCTTTCCCAGAAGCAGATCTTGAAAAATGCTTTTGTGGTCTGTTAATTGAAATCTGAGCATGTTCAATGCTCGCAATATTGTGGGTTGCAGCAGCATCATTTAATCATTCAACTTAGGGCAGCACGGTAGCACAAATGGCTAGCACTGTGGCTTCACAGCACCAGGGTCCCAGGTTTGATTCCCTGCTGGGTCACTGTCTGTGCAGAGTCTGCACGTTCTCCTCGTGACTGCGTGGGTTTCCCGGATCCGGGTGCTCCGGTTTCCTCCCACAGTCCAAAGACGTGCAGGTTAGGTGGATTCGCCATGCTAAATTGCACTTAGTGTCCAAAAAAGGTTAGGAGGGGTTACGGGGATAGGATGGAAGTGAGGGCTTAAGTGGGTCGGTGCAGACTCGATAGGCCGAATGGCCTCCTTCTGCACTGTATGTTCTGTGTGTTCTGATATTAGGGCTGGATTTTACAGTCAGTGGCAAACAAAGTTTTTAAAAAATATATATTTTATTCAAAATTTTTGGCCAACCACAACAGTACATTGTGTATCTTTTACACAGTAATATAACAATATAAATAACAATGGCCAGTTTTTTAAACAAGAAATAAATAATATATAAACAACATCAAAATTAAAAAACAAAACTAAATGGCAACTGCCTTGTCCCAAATAAATACTCTCCAAAAATACAATTCAGCGGTCCAGTATACAATTACCTATAACAACAACCTATACATATTATACTTATACACTAACATCCCTGAGAGTCCTTCTGGTTCCCCCCCCCCTCCCCACCCTGGGTTGCTGCTGCTGTCTTCTTCTTTTCCATTCACTCTATCTTTCTGTGAGGTATTCGACGAACGGTTGCCACCGCCTGGTGAACCCTTGAGCCGATCCCCTTAGGACGAACTTAATCCGTTCCAGCTTTATAAACCCTGCCATGTCATTTATCCAGGTCTCCACATCCGGGGACTTGGCTTCCTTCCACATCAACAGTATCCTGCGCCGGGCTACTAGGGACGCAAAGGCCAATACATCAGCCTCTTTCGCCTCCTGCACTCCCGGCTCTTCTGCAACCCCGAATATAGCCAACCCCCAGCTTGGTTCGACCTGGACCCCCACCACCTTCGAAAGCACCTTTGTCACCCCCACCCAAAACCCCTGTAGTGCCGGACATGACCAGAACATGTGGGTGTGATTCGCTGGGCTTCTCGAGCATCTCGCACACCTATCCTCTACTCCAAAAAATTTACTGAGCCGTGCTCCAGTCATATGCGCCCTGTGTAACACCTTAAATTGTATCAGGCTTAGCCTGGCACACGAGGACGATGAGTTTACCCTACTTAGGGCATCCGCCCACATCCCCTCCTCAATCTCCTCCCCCAGCTCATCTTCCCATTTCCCTTTCAGCTCATCTACCATAATCTCCCCCTCGTCCATCATTTCCCTATATATGTCTGATACCTTACCGTCCCCCACCCATGTCTTTGAGATCACTCTGTCCTGCACCTCCTGCGTCGGGAGCTGCGGGAATTCCCTCACCTGTTGCCTCGCAAAAGCCCTCAGTTGCATATACCGGAATGCATTCCCTTGGGGCAACCCATATTTTTCGGTCAGCGCTCCCAAACTTGCAAACGTCCCATCTACAAACAGGTCTCTCAATTGTGTTACTCCTGCTCTTTGCCATGTTCCAAATCCCCCATCCATTCTCCCCGGAGCAAACCTATGGTTATTTCTTATCGGGGACCACACCGAGGCTCCCGTCTTTCCCCTATGCCGTCTCCACTGCCCCCAAATTTTCAGAGTAGCCACCACCACCGGGCTTGTGGTGTATTTCTTCGGTGAGAACGGCAATGGCGCCGTCGCCATAGCTTGTAGGCTAGTCCCCCTGCAAGACGCCCTCTCCAATCTCTTCCACGCCGCTCCCTCCTCTTCTCCCATCCACTTACATACCATTGAGATATTGGCGGCCCAGTAGTACTCACTTAGGCTCGGTAGTGCCAGCCCCCCCCTATCTCTACTACGCTGCAAAAATCCCTTCCTCACTCTCGGGGTCTTACCGGCCCACACAAAACTCATGATACTCTTCTCAATCCTTTTGAAAAAAGCCTTCGTGATCACCACCGGGAGGCACTGAAACACAAAGAGGAATCTCGGGAGGACCACCATTTTAACCGCCTGCACCCTCCCTGCCAGTGACAGGGATACCATGTCCCATCTCTTGAAGTCCTCCTCCATCTGTTCCACCAACCGCGTTAAATTTAACCTATGCAATGTACCCCAATTCTTGGCTATCTGGATCCCCAAGTAGCGAAAGTCCCTTGTTACCTTCCTCAGTGGTAAGTCCTCTATTTCTCTGCTCTGCTCCCCTGGATGCACCACAAACAACTCACTTTTCCCCATGTTCAGTTTATATCCTGAAAATTCTCCAAACTCCCCAAGTATCCGCATTATCTCTGGCATCCCCTCCGCCGGGTCCGCCACATACAACAACAAATCGTCCGCATACAGAGATACCCGGTGTTCTTCTCCTCCCCTGAGTACTCCCCTCCACTTCCTGGAACCCCTCAATTCTATTGCCAGGGGCTCAATCGCCAGTGCAAACAATAATGGGGACAGAGGACATCCCTGCCTCGTCCCTCTATGGAGCCGAAAATACGCAGACCCCCGTCCATTCGTGACCACGCTTGCCATTGGGGCCCTCTACAGCAGCTGTACCCATCTAATATACTCATCTCCAAAGCCAAATCTCCTCAACACCTCCCACAAATAATCCCACTCCACTCTATCAAATGCTTTCTCGGCATCCATCGCCACCACTATCTCCGCTTCCCCCTCTGGTGGGGGCATCATCATTACCCCTAGCAGCCTCCGTATACTCGTATTCAGCTGTCTCCCCTTCACAAACCCAGTTTGGTCCTCATGGACCACCCCCGGGACACAATCCTCTATCCTCATTGCCATTACCTTGGCCAGAATCTTAGCGTCTACGTTCAGGAGGGAAATAGGCCTATAGGACCCGCATTGCAGCGGGTCTTTTTCCTTCTTTAGGAGAAGCGATATCGTTGCCTCTGACATAGTCGGGGGCAGCTGTCCCCTTTCCCTCGCCTCGTTAAAGGTTCTCTTCAGTAGCGGGGCGAGCAAGTCCACATATTTCCTGTAAAATTCAACTGGGAATCCATCCGGTCCCGGGGTCTTCCCCGCCTGCATGCTCCTAATTCCTTTCACTACTTCCTTCATTTCGATCTGTGCTCCCAGTCCCACCTTCTCCTGCTCCTCCACCTTAGGAAATTCCAGCTGGTCCAGAAAACACATCATTCTCTCCTTCCCATCCGGGGGCTGAGCTTCATATAATCTTTCATAGAATGCCTTGAACACTCCATTCACTCTCTCCGCTCCCCGCTCCATCTCTCCCTCCTCATCCCTCACTCCCCCTATTTCCCTCGCTGCTCCCCTTTTCCTCAATTGGTGGGCCAGCAACCTGCTCGCCTTCTCCCCATATTCGTACTGTACACCCTGTGCCTTCCTCCACTGTGCCTCTGCAGTACCCATTGTCAGCAAATCAAATTCTACGTGTAGCCTTTGCCTTTCCCTGTACAGTCCCTCCTCCGGCGCCTCCGCATATTGCCTGTCCACCCTCAGAAGTTCTTGCAGCAACCGCTCCCGTTCCCTACTCTCCTGCTTTCCTTTATGTGCCCTGATTGATATCAGCACCCCTCTAACCACTGCCTTCAGCGCCTCCCAGACCACTCCCACCTGGACCTCCCATTATCATTGAGTTCCAAGTACTTTTCAATACACCCCCTCACCCTTAGACACACCCCCTCACCCGCCATTAGTCCCATGTCCATTCTCCAGGGTGGACGCCGTTCTTTTTCCTCCCCTATCTCCAAGTCCACCCAGTGTGGAGCGTGATCCGAAATAGCTATAGCCGTATACTCCGTCCCCCTCACCTTCGGGATCAACGCCCTTCCCAAAACAAAAAAGTCTATTCGCGAATAAACTTTGTGGACATAGGAGAAAAACGAAAACTCCTTACTCCTAGGTCTGCTAAATCTCCATGGGTCTACTCCTCCCATCTGCTCCATAAAGTCTTTAAGCACCTTGGCTGCTGCCGGCCTCTTTCCAGTCCTGGACCTCGATCTGTCCAGCCCTGGTTCCAGCACCGTGTTAAAATCTCCACCCATTACCAACTTCCCCACCTCTACGTCCGGGATACGTCCTAACATGCGCCTCATAAAGTTGGCATCATCCCAGTTCGGGGCATATACGTTCACGAAGACCACCGCCTCCCCCTGTAATTTGCCACTCACCATCACGTATCTGCCCCCACTATCCGCCACTATGGTCTTTGCCTCAAACATTACCCGCTTCCCCACTAATATAGCCACCCCCCTGTTTTTCGCATCTAGCCCCGAATGAAACACCTGCCCCACCCATCCTTTGCGTAGTCTAACCTGGTCTATCAGTTTCAAATGCGTCTCCTGTAACATAACCACATCTGCCTTAAGTTTCTTAAGGTGTGCGAGTACCCGTGCCCTCTTTATCGGCCCGTTCAGCCCTCTCACATTCCACGTGATCAGCCGGGTTGGGGGGTTCTTTACCCCCCCCCCCTTGTCGATTAGCCATCCCCTTTTATTCAGCTCCTCGCCCGGTTCCCACGCAGCTGTGTCCACCCCAGGCGGTGCCCTCCCGCCCCGCCCACCCCATACCAGCTCCCCCTTCTCCCCAGCAGCAGCAACCCAGTAAATCCCCCCTCCCATCCACCCCCGCTAGATCCCCCACTAGCGTAGTTACACCCCCCATGTTGCTCCCAGAAGTCAGCAAACTCTGGCCGACCTCGGCTTCCCCCCGTGACCTCGGCTCGCACCGTGCGACGCCCCCTCCTTCCTGCTTCCCTATTCCCGCCATAATTATCATAGCGCGGGAACAAAGCCCGCGCTTCCCTTTTGGCCCCGCTCCCAATGGCCAACGCCCCCAGCTCCTCCACCTCCCTTCCTCCCTCCCCCACAACCTGTGGAAGAGAGAAAAGTTACCGGGTCGCAGGATTAACAAGATAAAAATCATCTCTCCCCCCTTTTTCCCCCCTCTTCGCCCCCCATATTCGCCCCCCATATTCGCCCCACCACTTTGTCTCAAATGTTCTTTTTTAATAACCCGCTTATTCCAATTTCTCTTCAACAATAAATGTCAACGCCTCATCCGCCGTTTCAAAGTAGTGGTGCTTCCCTTGATATGTGACCCACAGTCTTGCCGGCTGCAGCATTCCAAATTTAATCTTCTTTTTATGAAGCACCGCCTTGGCCCGATTAAAGCTCGCCCTCCTTCTCGCCACCTCCGCACTCCAGTCTTGATATACGCGGATCACCGCGTTCTCCCACCTACTGCTCCGAGTTTTCTTTGCCCATCTGAGGACCATCTCTCTGTCCTTAAAACGGAGGAATCTCACCACTATGGCTCTGGGAATTTCTCCTGCTCTCGGTCCTCGCGCCATCACTCGGTATGCTCCCTCCACCTCCAACGGACCCGTCGGGGCTTCCGCTCCCATTAACGAGTGCAGCATCGTGCTCACATATGCCCCGACGTCCGCCCCTTCTGCACCTTCAGGAAGACCAAGAATCCTTAAATTCTTCCTCCTCGCATTATTCTCCAGCACCTCCAGCCTTTCCACACATCGTTTATGGTGTGCCTCGTGCATCTCCGTCTTCACCACCAGGCCCTGTATATCGCCCTCGTTCTCGGCAGCCTTTGCCTTCACGACCCGAAGCTCCCGCTCCTGGGTCTTTTGCTCATCTTTTAGCCCTTCAATCGCCTGTAATATCGGGGCCAACAGCTCCTTCTTCATCTCCTTTTTAAGCTCTTCCACGCAGCGTTTCAAAAACTCGTGTTGTTCAGGGCCCCATATTAAACTGCCACCTTCCGACGCCATCTTGGTTTTTGCTTGCCTTCCTTGCCGCTGCTCTAAAGGATCCACCGCAATCCGGCCACTTTCCTCTCCTTTTTCCATCCGTATCCAGGGGGGATTCCCTTCTGGTTTACCGCACAGTGCTTTCAGCAGTTAAAATTGCCGTTGGGGCTCTTATTAAGAGCCCAAAAGTCCGTTCCACCGGGAGTTGCCGAAACGTGCGACCTAGCTGGTCATCGCCGCACCCGGAAGTCTCAGTGGCAAACAAAGTTGTTGTACATTAAAAAAAATTACACTTAACCAGAGACTTTCAAAGATGTGCAAAAATAGTGGCGTGCCATGATCAATTGCCCCTTACTGTCCAAAGACGTGCAGGTTAGGTGGATTGACCATGATCAATGCGCAGGATTACAGGGATAGGGCAGAGAGTGGGCCTAGGTGGAGTGCTCTTTCAGAGGGTAGGTGCAGACTCGATGGGCCCGATGGCCTCTTTCTGCACTATAGGGATTCTATGGATTTCTTTGGGATTTTGCACAGCAAATTCCTGTCAGCCACTTAAACCACAGCATTTTCTACAGTACATCTATGACCTGCGTAAAGAGAACAAGTAACTGTGCATCTTCCTAGCCAATCACACTGAAGAACTGTTAATGGGGAGCTCAGAGTTTGAACCAGAAGATGTCAGTTGTTTAATAAGGTCGCTGGAGTCCAAACCGAGTAAAAATAAGTTTTATTTACAAACAGTATATTTACACTCCCCGGTAGACCCCTATCTGGTACTTCTCTGTTTGGTGCCTCACGGGCCGACCTTATATACTCTAGGTAATTGAGATACCCCGCCCCTCATGGGGAGTTTGTACTCTGCAAAGAGCACAGGGAAAACAAGCGTTCCCACCCCGTAGGCCCCAGTTACAAGTTGGAAAAAAGACTTGCATTTAAGTAGCGCATTCCAGTACCAACGAACATCTCAAAGCATTTTACTCAATGAAGCACTTTTTGAAATGTAGTTATTGTTGTAATATAAAAATGTAGCACCAAATCTATGCACAGCAAGATCCCACAAACAGCAATGTGATAATGACTAGATCTGCTTTTGCAATGTCGACTGAGGGATATCCATTAGCCAAGGCACTGGAGATAAATTCTTCACTCTGAAGTAGTACCATGGGATATTTTATGTCCTGAGAGAACAGACAGAACTTTGGTATAATGTCTCATCCAAAAGACGGTACCTCTAACAGTACAGCACTCCCTCAGTGCTGCACTGGAGCGTCAGTATTGATCTTTGTTCTCTAGTTCAAGAGTGGGACTAGAACCCAGAACCTGTGACTCAGAGGCGAGATCACTACAGAATGTAAAATCAAGTACAGAGCATGAAATGAAGAGAAGGAAGGAATCATGAGATTAAAGCTTAGATGAGAGACAAAGGAAAAAATAATTAAACTTTTTAATTTTGAAAATCTCCAACAATAATTAAAATCTGAAGAAATGAGACTCCACATATATAAAAAAATTCAGTGCCAGGAAGGTGGTTTGGCAGTAAATAAGACATGCAGATCATTAAAGGGTGGCACGGTAGCATAGTGGTTAGCACTGTTGCTTCACAGCTCCAGGGTCCCAGGTTCGATTCCCGGCTTGTGTCTGTGCGTAGTCTGCACGTTCTCCCAGTGTGTGCGTTCCACCCTGGGAAAAAGTCGCCAACTGTTCACCCTATCTATACCCCTCATAATTTTATAAACATCTATCAGGTCACCCCTCAGCCTTCGTCTTTCTAGGGAGAACAATCCAGTTTATTCGATCTCTCCTTAGAGCTAATACCCTCCATACCAGGCAACATCCTGGTAAACCATTTCTGTACTCTCTGGTGCCCAATACCCTACCAGTTATTCTATTTTATTTTTTATTATTACTTTTTTTTTTGGGCATGTTTGAGTGTGCCCTTCTCTTCTATATATATATATATATATATATATATATATTTCTTATTCTGTGTACATAACGATAAATATACTTTATTCAAAAACCCAATAAAAATCTCTCCAAAGCCTCCACATCCTTCTAGTAGTGTGGTGACCAGGATTGGACACAGTATTCCAAATGTGGCCTAACCAACGTTCTATATAACTGTAACATACTTTGTGAGCTTTAATACTCGATACCCCGTCCTATGAAGGCAAGCATGCCATATGCTTTCTTTTTTTTTGTAAAATATTTTTATTCTCCATTTTCACATTTTCTTCAAAATTTGCACCCCACCAACAAGCAGTAAACGGTAACAAATACAAAGTCAATCCCCTTATCAACAACAACGATCTCATCCTCCCACCACCCCAAACAACGCCACACCTGACAATATAAGCATCAAATAAAACAAACCCTCCCACAGTGGGAAAAAGCAAAGGAAAGAAAAAAGAAAAAGGACTCAGGAATTGCCTATGGTCACCATTGACCTATAGAGTCCACCCCCCCTTCCCCTAACATTCAATGCCATCCAATCCCCGAAAGAGTACCGTAAATGACACCCATGAATTGTAAAAGAAAACCCTCCCCGACTCCTCCCCCCCACTTCCTCTTATAAAACTCCTCCCCCCAACCTCTGTTCCTTCCCCCCAACTTTCCCCCCCGGCTAGACACATCGGAACCTGTCCTGCCAGGCTCCGATGGCCGCAGCCCCTCCCCCCACCTCACTTCCGTTCACTGGCTGGCTTAAACCAGCCAGCGTGGAGGCCCCTGCCCGGGTCGCTTTCCCCCTTGCCTGGTCCCAGGAAAACCAAGAAATCCCCTTTAGCACACAAACCCCGCATACACACCCGAGCCCCAAAGAACCATCATTGCAAGTGAAAGTCCCATCTCTTCACTTGTCTAAATATATACAACATTGGCTCATTTAGCACATACACCAGCACGCAGTGAAAAAATACAGTTCATGAGGCTACATCGGTACATGACCATTTCTCAATTCAGCCACAGTCCTTCTGCCTTCGCAAACTACTCCGCTGCTTCCGCCGTCTCAAAATAAAAGTCCTTGGATTTGTAGGTCACCCTCAACTTAGCTGGGTATACTATGCCACACTGCACCTTGCTGATGTACAGTGCCTTCTTCACCCGGCTGAAGGCAGCCCGCCTCCTCGCCAGTTCCACTGTAAAGTCCTGATATATGCGTATACCAGCTCCAGCCCACTGCACCACCCGCTTCTGCTTTGCCCAGCACAAGACCTTCTCCTTCACACTGTACCTACGAAAACACAGTCACTACTCTTGGCGGCTCACTCTTCTTTGGTACAGGCCTCCACGGCCGATGAGCCCGATCCAGTTCATATCGGGAGGGATCATCTCCTCCCCCAATAGCTTGGTGGCAAAATACTCAGTCAGCCTCGGGCCTTCCACTCCTTCGAGGGTTCGGAAATGTACACCCCTCAGTAGAAGATTGCGAAGGTTTCATGATCTTTTCTGGCGCAGCGACTTGCCTACCACGTCTGTCTTTAACTAGAGCCATTTCCCTCGTGGCTGCCTGCTTTCTCAGCTGGTGAGCCAGCAAGCGGCTGGCTTTGTCTCCGAGTTCGCAAAACGTCCCCCGTGCCTGGTGGAGCTGGTGCACTGATTTCCCAGTGGAGAACAGGTCAAATTCCATCTGTAGCTTTTTCCTCTCCGCCAGTCGTTCCACGGTCGGGGTTGAGGAGTACCGCTGATCCACCTCCAGTATGGAGTTGACCCGCTGTTGACTTGCCACCTTGTCTTTCCTGTCTTTGTGCGCCTTGAACGCAATCATTTTCCCCCTTATCACTGCCTTCAACACCTCCCAGAACGTGGAGGGTGAGGCCTCCCCATTCTGGTTGTTGGTAACGTACCCGTCTATCGCCTGTAATATCCATTCGCAGAATACCTTATCAGCCTGGAGGGCTGTGTCCAGCCTCCATGGGGGGGGGGGAGGGGGGGGGGGGGAGGGGGGGCTGTGTGCCCAGCCTGTCTCCAGCCTCACATCCACGTACTGTCGAACGTGGTCAGAGATTATGATTGTGGAGTACTCCACTCCTACTATCCCTGGAAGCAGTCCCTTCCTCACTAGTCGATCCTGGTATAATCTGTGTACCTGAGTGAAGAACTTCTTCTCCCCTGGGTGCGTGAACCTCCATGAGTCCGCTGCCCCCATCTGTTCCATGAAAGCGTTCAATTCCTTTGCCATGTTTGATCTTTTCCCCGACTTGGGCTTTGATCTGTCAGTCCATGGGTCCTGTACGCAGTTACTGTCACCCCCGATGATGAGTCGGTGGGAGACTATGTCGGGGATTTCTGCCATGGCTACCGCTAACCATGGCGTACCGTCCCCCTTGGTCCGTAACTGTCCTCGTCACTGTAAATGCTGTCCACTTGTTGAGCAGTATGGCCATCCTCCCAGCCCTCATCCCAAAGCACGATTTGTACGTCTGTCCCACCCAGCTCTTTCTTACCATAGTTGGCCCGTCTCCCTCAGACGGGTCTCCTGGAGGAAGACTATGTCGGCTCTCCGACTTTTCAGATGGGCGAAGCCTCTGGATATTTTCACCGGGCCATTGAATCACTTGATGTTCCAGGTGACAATCCGGATGGGGGAGTTTCTGTTCCCCCCACTCCCGTGGGGTCAGCCATACGTACCTTGTGGATGTGCCCCTGCACTCCAGGGTTTCCCATTGTTTTGGGAGCCCTCCAAGAAGGATTTTTGCGGTTCTCTTGTTTCTGTTGTCGCCATGTATGATTTGTCGTAGCCAGCGTTCTACCTCGGCCCCCTCCAACCCTTGACTTTCCCTCTTGGCCCAATCCCCACTTCACATCCCTGCGGGCAGTCCTTCCCAGCTTTTCCCAGGCTGTTTTCCACCCTACTTTCCTCCCATCCAGATTCTGTCCCCCTGCCCCTGCTGCCAGGAATTCTCTCTCCATTGGGAGTTATGCCACGGCCCTCACCCCGCGAGGTCCTTGAGCTAGCTCACCTGCCAGTGTGGTGCCCCCCCCCCCAACGGAGCGATCTTTACCTTCCCCTGCCTGTTGCATTTTTCCCCCCCCCTTTTCCCCCTCCTCACCCCTCTCTGTACCTTACCATTCTCATCTCCTCCTTCCTGAGACTGATAGTCAGATCGAAGACGAGGCAGATATATCCCGCACAATTAGTCTCTTCTTTTTAAACAGATGAAACAAGAGTTTGTGTTCACTGTTGGTGTTGCTGCCTTCCCAGGACTTGCTTGCGTACAAATTAATCTGCTTCTGCCGGTGCGGTGAAATAGTCCTCCCCATCCTGGAAAGTCACCCAGAGTTTGGCGGGGTACAGCATCACAAACCGAACCTGACTTTGTCTAGGACCGCCTTGGCTGTGTTAAATTCTGCCCGGCGCTTGACCAGGTCTGCCCCAATGTTCTGGTATACACGGATCCTCCCACTTAGGAGGTCCATCCATTCATTTATCAGGGGGTAGCCCGTCGTATATCCTGGTGGCCCATCCCGTTCGGGTGCGGCCGATTCCTCATTGTGCCCTGTGATTGTCATTGCCTCAATCTTCCTCTCCAGGCTTTTGCTCATTCTACCGTCCTTCCAGCTGGGTCAATTTGTTGCCTGACATGTCGAATCATTGTGGTGGTTGGTGTTGGAAGGGGATGGAATTTCTTTTCTGGGTTTAGAGGAATATTTTTGGGCCGAAAGTTCCTAATTTCAAGTTTCCAGTAGGACAGCCACCTTTCACGTGCCCCCTCAGCGCATCTCATCACCAGAACCCGACCTCACAAGAGTATTAAAGGAACCCTGAGAAACATTCTTATTGGGCTGAAGAGCCAAACTACAAAAAAAGATTGCTTCAGTGCAAGAGGTTAAAATATACAAAAAACGAATTTATAGAAGTCTTTTCCATTTCTTTTATCAATACATTTACCATAATTAAAAAGTTATCTTGTTAAAAATGCACTCAGATTTTTTTTGGTGTCATTTTTAATGGGAGGAGTAATGCTGCTTCTTTGTTTCAATTGGGTAGTGTGCTTCTGAAATGCTGGATCTCATATTGGACACAGGCTTATCTCTCTCACCACACACCCTCATCTCTCACACACACACACCCTCATCTCTCACACACACACACCCTCATCTCTCACACACACACCCTCACCTCTCAAACACACCCTCATCTCTCAGGCACACCCACCCTCATCTCTCATGCACACACACCCTCATGTCTCACATCCACACTCATCTCTCACACACACACACTCATCTCTCACACATACACACTCATCTCTCACACACACACCCTCATCTCACACACACACACCCTCATCTCTCACACACACACCCTCACCTGTCAGACACACACATCTTCATCTCTCACACACACACTCATCTCTCACACACACCCTCATCTCTCACACACACCCTCATCTCTCACACACACCCTCATCTCTCACACACCCTCATCTCTCACACGCCCTCATCTCTCTCACACACACACACCCACCCTCATCTCTCACACACACCCTCATCTCTCACACACCCTCATCTCTCACACACCCTCATCTCTCACACGCCCTCATCTCTCTCACACACACACACCCACCCTCATCTCTCACACACCCTCATCTCTCACACACATAGACCATCATCTCTCACACTCACACACACCCTCATAAGAACTAGGAGCAGGAGTAGGCCATCTGGCCCCTCGAGCCTGCTCCATGGACCATTCAATGAGATCATGGCTGATCTTTTGTGGACTCAGCTCCACTTTCCGGCCCGAACACCATAACCCTTAATCCCTTTATTCTCCAAAAAACTATCTATCTTTGTTAAAAACATTTAATGAAGGAGCCTCTACTGCTTCACTGGGCAAGGAATTCCATAGATTCACAACCCTTTGGGTGAAGAGGTTCCTCCTAAACTCAGTCCTAAATCTACTTCCCCTTATTTTGAGGCTATGCCCCCAAGTTCTGCTTTCACCCGCCAGTGGAAACAACCTGCCCGCATTTATCCTATCTATCCCCTTCATAATTTAATATGTTCCTATAAGATCCCCCCTCATCCTTCTAAATTCCAACAAGTACAGTCCCAGTCTACTCAACCTCTTCTCGTAATCCAATCCCTTCAGCTCTGGGATTAACCTAGTGAATCTCCTCTGCACACCCTCCTGCGCCAGTACGTCCTTTCTCAAGTAAGGAGACCAAAACTGAACACAATACTCCAGATGTGGCGTCACTAACACGTTATACAATTGCAGCAAAACCTCCCTAGTCTTAAACTCCATCCCTCTAGCAATGAAGGACAAAATTCCATTTGCCTTCTTAATCACCTGTTGCACCTGTAAACCAACTTTTTGTGACTCATGCACTAGCACACCCAGGTCTCTCTGCACAGCAGCGTGTTTTAATATTTTATCATTTAAATAATAATCCCTTTTGCTGTTATTTTTACCAAAATGGTAACCTCACATTTGTCAACATTGTATTCCATCTGCCAGACCCTAGCCCATTCACTTAGCCTATCCAAATCCCTCTGCAGACTTCCAGTATCCTCTGCACTTTTTGCTTTACCACTCATCTTAGTGTCGTCTGCAAACTTGGACATATTGCCTTTGGTCCCCAACTCCAAATCATCTGTGTAAATTGTGAACAATTGTGGGCCCAACACTGATCCCTGAGGGACACAACTAGCTACTGATTGCCAACCAGAGAAACACCCAGTAATCCCCACTCTTTGCTTTCTATTAATTAACCAATCCTCTATCCATGCTACTACATTCCCCTTAATGCCATGCATCTTTGTCTTATGCAGCAACCTTTTGTGTGGCACCTTGTCAAAGGCTTTCTGGAAATCCAGATATACCACATCCATTGGCTCCCCGTTATCTACCGCACTGGTAATGTCCTCAAAATATTCCACTAAATTAGTTCGGCATGACCTGCCCTTTATGAACCCATGCTGCGTCTGCCCGATGGGATAATTTCCATCCAGATGCCTCGCTATTTCTTCCTTGATGATAAGATTCCAGCATCTTCCCTACTACCGAAGTTAAGCTCACTGGCCTATAAATACCCGCTTTCTGCCTACCTCCTTTTGCAAACAGTGGTGTCACGTTTGCCTATTTCCAATCCGCCGGGACCACCCCAGAGTCCAGTGAATTTTGGAAAATTATCACTAGTGCATTTGCAATTTCCTTAGCCATCTCTTTTAGCACTCTGGGATGCATTCCATCAGGGCCAGGAGACTTGTCTACCTTTAGCCCCATTAGCTTGCCCATCACTACCTCCTTAGTGATAACAATCCTCTCAAGGTCCTCACCTGTCATAGCCTAATTTCCATCATAAGAACATAAGAACTAGGAACAGGAGTAGGCCATCTGGCCCCTCGAGCCTGCTCCGCCATTTAATGAGATCATGGCTGATCTTTGTGGACTCAGCTCCACTCTCCGGCCCGTATCCCCGAATCCCTTTATTCTTTAGAAAGGCATCTATCTTTTTCTTAAAAACATTTAAAGAAGGAGCCTCAACTGCTTCACTGGGCAAGGAATTCCAGAGATTCACAACCCTTTGGGTGAAGAAGTTCCTCCTACACTCCATCCTAAATCTACCTCCCCTTATTTTGAGGCTATGCCCCCTAGTTCTGCTTTCCCCGACCAGTGGAAACAACCTGCCCGCATCTATCCTATATATTCCCTACATAATTTTATATGTCTCAATAACATCCCCCCACATCCTTCTAAACTCCAATGAGTACAGTCCCAGTCTACTCAACCTCTCGTCATAATCTAATCCCCTCAGCTCTGGGATCAACCTAGTGAATCTCCTCTGCACTCCCTCCAGTGCCAATATGTCCTTTCTCAGGTAAGGAGACCTCTAGCAATGAAAGACAAAACTCGATTAGCCTTCTTAATCACCTGTTGCACCTGCACACCAACTTTTTGCGACTCGTGCACCAGCACACCCAGGTCCCTCTGCATAGCAGCATGTTTTAACATCTTACTGTTTAAATAATAATCACTTGCATGTTATTTGTGTCTTTCTTGCACTGTGAAGACCGACCCAAAAAACCTGTTCTATTCCTCAGCCATTTCCTCATCCTCCATTATTAAATCTCCCTTCTCATCCTCTAAAGGACCAATATTTACCTTAGCCACTCTTTTTTGTTTTATATATTTGGAGAAACTTTTACCATCTGTTTTTATACTCTAAGCAAGTTTACTCTCATAATCTATCTTACTCTTCTTTATAGATTTTTTAGTAGCTTTCTGTTGCCCCATAAAGATTTCCCAGTCCTCTAGTCTCCCACTAATCTTTGCTACTTTGTATGCTTTTTCCTTCAATTTGATACTCTCCTTTATTTCCTTAGATATCCACGGTCGATTTTCCCTCCTTCTACCATCCTTCCTTTTTGTTGGTGTAAACCTTTGCTGCGCACTGTGAAAAATCGATTGGAAAGTTCTCCACTCTTCCTCAACTGTTTCACCATAAAGTCTTTGCTCCCAGTTTACCTTAGCTAGTTCTTCTCTCATCCCATTGTAATCTCCTTTGTTGAAGGACAAAACACTAGTGTTTGATTTTACCTTCTCACCCTCCATCTGTATTTTAAATTCCACCATATTGTGATCGCTCCTTCTGAGAGGATCCCTAACGATGAGATCCTGAATAAATCCTGTCTCATTACACAGGACCAGATCTAGGACCGCTTGTTCTCTCGTAGGTTCCATTACATACTGTTCTAGGAAACTATCGCGGATACATTCTATAAACTCCTCCTCAAGGCTGCCTTGACCGACCTGGTTAAACCAATCGACATGTAGATTAAAAACCCCCATGATAACTGCTGTACCATTTCTAATGCATCAGTTATTTCTTTGTTTATTGCCTGCCCCACCATAATGTTACTATTTGGTGGCTTATAGACTACTCCTATCAGTGACTTTTTCGCCTTACTATTCCTGATTTCCACCCAAATGGATTCAACCTTATCCTCCATAGCACCCATGTCATCCCTTACTATTGCCCGGATGTCATCCTTAATTAACAGAGCGACACCACCTCCCTTACCATCCACTCTGTCCTTCCGAATAGATTAATACCCTCGGATATTTAACTTCCAGTCGTGACCATCCTTTAACCATGTTTCAGTAATGGCCACTAAATTATAGTCATTCACGATGATTTACGCCATCAACTCATTTACCTTATTCTGCGTGGGTTTCCTCGGGGTGCTCCGGTTTCCTCCCACAGTCCAAAGACGTGCAGGGTAGGTGGATTGGCCATGATAAATTGCCCTTCGTGTCCAAAATTGCCCTTGGTGTTGGGTGGAGGTGTTGAGTTTGGGTAGGGTGCTCTTTCCAAGAGCCGGTGCAGACTCAGGGGGCCGAATGGCCTCCTTCTGCACTGTAAATTCAATGGTAATCTATGATTAATCTAGGACAAAGGTTCAGCACAACATCGTGGGCCGAAGGGCCTGTTCTGTGCTGTATTTTCTATGTTATTCCGAATACTACGAGCATTCAGGTAAAGTAAATTCTGCACTGTAAATTCTATGAAAGTACACTTATGTTGTTTTTTTTTTTACCTCTGTTCTGAATCTTAACACCTCGATCAGTAACCTCTCCTAAATTATATTTCCTCTTAACTTTTCTCCTAATTTTCCTTGTCGTTGAACCCATATCTTCATGTAACAACCTGCTGCATCGCTTACATTAATGTTTTTACTTCCAGTTTTATTCCTTTTAGTATTCCTGGTCCAACTAACTGAGCTCCCCATAGTCACTGTACCTTGTACTGTTGCCCTTTTTGATTTTTGACGATGGCTTCTCTGCCTTACACTTTCCTCCTTACTGCCTTTTGTTTCTGTCCCTGTTTTACTACCTTCCAACTTCCTGCATCGGTTCCCATCCCCCTCTCACATTAGTTTAAACTCTCCGCAACAGCTCCAGCAAACACCCCTCCTCTCACATCTCTCACACACACACACCTCATATCTCACACACACCCTCATATCTCACACACACACCCTCATATCTCACACACACTCTAATCTCTCACACACACTCTAATCTCTCACACACACACCCTCATATCTCACATAGACCCTCATCTCTCACACACACCCTCATCTCTCTCACACACAAACCCCTCATCTCACACACACACACCCTCATCTCTCTCACACACACCCTCATCATCACACAGACCCTCATCTCACACACCCTCATCTCACACACCCTCATATACACACAGACCCTCATCTCACACACATCCTCATCTCTCACACACCCTCATCTCTCACACACACACCCTCATATCTCTCACACACACACCCTCATATCTCACACACACACACCCTCATATCTCACACACACACCACCTCTCACACACACACCACCTCTCACACACACCCTCATCTCTCACACACACACCCTCAGCTCTCTCACACACACCCTCAGCTCTGACACACACACCCTCAGCTCTGACACACACCGTCATCTCTCACACACACCCTCATCTCTCTCACACCCTCATCTCTCTCACACCCTCATCTCTCTCACACACGCACACACCCTCATCTCTCACACACCCCTCATCTCACACACACACACAGAATCTCTCACACACACCTTCATCTCTCACACTCACACACCCTCATCTCACACTCACACCCTCATCTCTCAAATACACACACCCTCATCTCTCTCACACACGCACACACCCTCATCTCTCACACACCCCTCATCTCACACACACAATCTCTCTCACACACACAATCTCTCTCACACACACAATCTCTCTCACACACACAATCTCTCTCACACACACAATCTCTCTCACACACACAATCTCTCTCACACACACAATCTCTCTCACACACACAATCTCTCTCACACACACAATCTCTCTCACACACAGTCTCTCACACTCACATTCCCTCATCTCTCTCACACAAACACACCTTCATATCTCAAACACACAACCTCATCACTCACACGCCCTCATCTCTCAAACACACACAACCTCATCTCACAAACACACATAACCTCATCACTCACACGCCCTCATCTCTCAAACACACACAACCTCATCTCACAAACACACATAACCTCATCACTCACACGCCCTCATCTCTCAAACACACACAACCTCATCTCTCAAACACACAGCCTCATCTCTCTCACACACACACCCTCATATCTCACACACACACCCTCATATCTCACACACACACCCTCATCTCTCACACACCATCATCTCTCACACACACCATCATCTCTCACACACACCCTCATCTCTCACACTCACACACCCTCATCTCTCACACTCACACATCCTCATCTCTCACACTCACATACCCTCATCTCTCACACTCACACCCTCATCACTCAAATACACACACCCTCATTTCTCACACACAAACCCATCATCTCACACACACACCCTCATATCTCACACACACCCTCATCTCTCTCACACACACCCTCATCTCTCCCACACACTCATATCTCACACACACCCTCATATCTCACACACCCTCATATCTCACACGCACACCCTCATCTCTCACACGCACACCCTCATCTCTCACACGCACACCCTCATCTCTCACACGCACACCCTCATCTCTCACACGCACACCCTCATATCTCACACACACCCTCATCTTTCACCCCCCCATCTCTCACACACAGACCCTCATCTCTCACACACACACCCTCATCTCTCACACACACACCCTCATCTCTCACACACACACAGACCTTCATCTCTCACACACACTCATCTCTCACACACACAGACCTTCATCTCTCACACACACACCCTTATCACTCACACACACACCCTTATCACTCACACACACACACCCTCATCTCTCACACACACACACCTTCATCTCTCACACAGACCCTCATATATCTCACACAGACCCTCATCTCTCACACAGACCCTCATCTATCTCACACAGACCCTCATCTCTCACACACACACTCTCATCTCTCTCACACACCCCTCATCTCTCACACACACACCCTCATCTCTCACCCCCCCCTCATCTCTCACACGCACACCCTCATATCTCACACACACCCTCATCTTTCACCCCCCCATCTCTCACACACACACCCTCATCTCTCACCCCCCCCTCATCTCTCACACGCACACCCTCATATCTCACACACACCCTCATCTTTCACCCCCCCATCTCTCACACACAGACCCTCATCTCTCACACACACACACCCTCATCTCTCACACACGCACTCATCTCCCACACACACACAGACCTTCATCTCTCACACACACTCATCTCTCACACACACAGACCTTCATCTCTCACACACACACCCTTATCACTCACACACACACCCTTATCACTCACACACACACACACCCTCATCTCTCACACACACACACCCTCATCTATCTCACACAGACCCTCATCTCTCACACACAGACCCTCATATCTCACACACACCCTCATATCTCACGCACACCCTCATATCTCACGCACACCCTCATCTCTCTCACACACACACCCTCAGCTCTCACACACACTCTCATCTCTCACACACACACCCTCATCACTCTCACACACACACCCTCAGCTCTCACACCCCCCCCTCATATCTCACACACACACCCTCATATCTCACACACACACCCTCATATCTCACACACACATCCTCATCTCTCACACACACACCCTCATATCTCACACACACACCCTCATATCTCACACACACCCTCATCTTTCACCCCTCCCATCTCTCACACACAGACCCTCATCTCTCACACACAGACCTTCATCTCTCACACACACAGGCCTTCATCTCTCACACACACACCCTTATCACTCACACACACACACACACCCTTATCACTCACACACACACCCTTATCACTCACACACGCACACCCTCATCTCTCACACACAGACCCTCACCTCTCACACACAGACCCTCACCTCTCACACACAGACCCTCACCTCTCACACATCGACCCTCATCTCTCACGCACAGACCCTCATCTCTCACACACCCTCATCTCTCTCACACAGACCCTCATATCTCTCACAGACCTTCATCGCTCACACACACGCTCATTTCACACCCACAGACACCCTCATCTCTCACACAGACCCTCATCTCTCACACAAAGACCCTCATCTCACACACACTCATCTCTCACAAACACACCCTCAGCTCTGACACACACACACTGTCATCTCTCACACACACACCCTCATCTCTCACACACACACCCTCATCTCTCACACACCCTCATCTCTCACACACACACTCATCTCTCTCACACACACTCATCTCTCTCACACACACTCATCTCTCTCACACACACTCATCTCTCACCCAGACACCCTCATCTCTCACACATAGACCCTAATCTCTCTCTCACACACACACACACTCATCTCTCACACACACACACCCTCATCTCTCACACACACCCTCACCTGTCAGACACACAGATCTTCATCTCTCACACACACACTTTCATCTCTCACACACCCTCATCTCTCACACACACACTCATCTCTCACACACACACTCATCTCTCACACACACACTCATCTCTCACACACACTCATCTCTCACACACACTCATCTCTCTCACACACTCTCTCATCTCTCTCACACACTCTCATCTCTCTCACACACACTCTCATCTCTCTCACACAGACCCTCATATCTCTCACAGACCTTCATCGCTCACACACACGCTCATTTCACACCCACAGACACCCTCATCTCTCACACAGACCCTCATCTCTCACACAAAGACCCTCATCTCACACACACTCATCTCTCACAAACACACCCTCAGCTCTGACACACACACACTGTCATCTCTCACACACACACCCTCATCTCTCACACACACACCCTCATCTCTCACACACCCTCATCTCTCACACACACACTCATCTCTCTCACACACACTCATCTCTCTCACACACACTCATCTCTCTCACACACACTCATCTCTCACCCAGACACCCTCATCTCTCACACATAGACCCTAATCTCTCTCTCACACACACACACACTCATCTCTCACACACACACACCCTCATCTCTCACACACACCCTCACCTGTCAGACACACAGATCTTCATCTCTCACACACACACTTTCATCTCTCACACACCCTCATCTCTCACACACACACTCATCTCTCACACACACACTCATCTCTCACACACACTCATCTCTCACACACACTCATCTCTCTCACACACTCTCTCATCTCTCTCACACACTCTCATCTCTCTCACACACACTCTCATCTCTCTCACACACACTCATCTCTCACCCAGACACCCTCATCTCTCACACATAGACCCTCATCTCTCTCACACACACTCATCTCACACACACTCATCTCTCACACACACGCTCATCTCTCACCCACAGACACCCTCATCTCTCACACAAAGACCCTCATCTCTCACACATAGACCCTCATCTCTCACACACACACCCTTATCTCTCACACCCCCCCCCTCATATCTCACATGCACACCCTCATCTCTCACATGCACACCCTCATATCTCACACACACACCCTCATATCTCACACACACCCTCATCTTTCACCCCCCCCATCTCTCACACACAGACCCTCATCTCTCACACACACACCCTCATCTCTAACACACGCACTCATCTCCCACACACACACAGACCTTCATCTCTCACACACACTCATCTCTCACACACACAGGCCTTCATCTCTCACACACACACCCTTATCACTCACACACACACCCACCCTTATCACTCACACACACACACCCTCATCTCTCACACAGTCCCTCATCTATCTCACACAGACCCTCATCTCTCACACACAGACCCTCATATCTCACACACAGACCCTCATATCTCTCACCCACACCCTAATCTCTCTCACACACACACCTTCAGCTCTCACACACACACTCTCATCTCTCACACACACACCCTCATCTCTCACACACAGACCCTCATCTCTCTCACGCACACACACTCATTTCTCACACAAACACATACCCTCATCTCTCTCACACACACTAATCTCTCTCACACACACTCATCTCTCACACACAGACCCTCATCTCTCACACACAGACCCCCATCTCTCACACACAGACCCTCATCTGTAACACACAGACCCTCATCTCTCACACACACACCCTCATCTCTCACACACACCCTCATCTCTCACACACACATCCTCATCTCTCATACACACACTCATTTCTCACACACACACACAGACCCTCATCTCTCTCACACACACTCATCTCTCATACACACACCCTCATCTCTCTCACACACACACACTCATCTCTCTCACACACCAACTCTCATCTCACACACACACCCTCATCTCTCACACACGCACTCATCTCACACACACTCATTTATCACACTCATTTCTCACACACTCATCTCCCACACACGCACTCATTTCTCACACACACACTCATTTCTCACACACACACACACTCATCTCTCTCACACACTCATCTCTCATACACACACCCTCATCTCTCTCTCTCACACACACTCATTTCTCACACACAGACCCTCATCTCACACACACACACTCTCATCTCTCACACACACACACCCTCATCTCTCACACACAGACCCTAATCTCTCTCACACACACCCTCATCTCTCACACACAGACCATCATCTCTCACACACACAGCCTCATATCTCTCTCACACAGACCCTCATATCTCTCACCCACAGACACCCACATCTCTCACACACAGACACCCTCAGCTCTCACACACACACTCATCTCCCACACACACACAGACCTTCATCTCTCACACACACTCATCTATGACACACACAGGCCATCATCTCTCACACACACACCCTTATCACTCACACACACACACCCTCATCTCTCACACAGTCCCTCATCTATCTCACACAGACCCTCATCTCTCACACACAGACCCTCATATCTCTCACCCACACCCTCATCTCTCTCACACACACACCCTCAGCTCTCACACACACACTCTCATCTCTCACACACACACTCTCATCTCTCACATACACACCCTCATCTCTCACACACACACCCTCATCTCTCTCACGCACACACACTCATTTCTCACACAAACACATACCCTCATCTCTCTCACACACACTAATCTCTCTCACACACACTCATCTCTCACACACAGACCCTCATCTCTCACACACAGACCCTCATCTGTAACACACAGACCCTCATCTCTCACACACACACCCTCATCTCTCACACACACACCCTCATCTCTCACACACACATCCTCATCTCTCATACACACACTCATTTCTCACACACACACACAGACCCTCATCTCTCTCACACACACTCATCTCTCATACACACACCCTCATCTCTCTCACACACACAAACTCTCATCTCTCACACACACAAACTCTCATCTCTCACACACGCACTCATCTCACACTCATTTCTCACACACTCATCTCCCACACACGCACTCATTTCTCACACACACACTCATCTCTCACACAAACACACCCTCAGCTCTGACACACACACACCGTCATCTCTCACACACACACCCTCATCTCTCACACACCCTCATCTCTCACACACCCTCATCTCTCACACACAGACTCTCATCTCTCACACACACACTCATCTCTCTCACACACACTCATCTCTCTCACACACACTCATCTCTCTCACACACACTCATCTCTCACCCAGACACCCTCATCTCTCACACACACGCTCATTTCTCACCCACAGACACCCTCATCTCTCACACATAGACCCTCATCTCACACACACTCATCTCTCACACAAACACACCCATCTCTCACACACACACCCTCATCTCTAACACACCCTCATCTCTCACACACACTCATCTCTCACACACACTCATCTCTCACACACACACTCATCTCTCTCACACACACTCATCTCTCTCACAAACACTCATCTCTCTCACACACACTCATCTCTCTCACACACACTCATCTCTCTCACACACACTCATCTCTCACCCAGACACCCTCATCTCTCACACATAGACCCTCATCTCTCTCACACACACACTCATCTCTCACACACACTCATCTCTCACACACACGCTCATCTCTCACCCACAGACACCCTCATCTCTCACACAAAGACCCTCATCTCTCACACATAGACCCTCATCTCTCTCACACACACACACACACACACACACACACTCATCTCTCACACACTCTCATCTCTCTCACACACACTCATCTCTCACACAGACACCCTCATCTCTCACACAAAGACCCTCAACTCTCACACATAGACCCTCATCTCTCACACACACTCATCTCTCACACATAGACTCTCATCTCTCACACACAGACTCTCATCTCTCACACACAGACTCTCATCTCTCACACACACACTCATCTCTCACATACACGCTCATTTCTCACCCAGACACCCTCATCTCTCACACACAGACCCTCATCTCTCACACACAGACCCTCATCTCTCTCACACAGACCCTCATCTCTCACACACAGACCTTCATCTCACACACACACTCATCTCTCACACAAACACACCCTCAGCTCTGACACACACACACCGTCATCTCTCACACACACCCTCTTCTCTCTCACACACACACCCTCATCTCTCACACACAGACCCTCATCTCTCACACACACGCTCATCTCTCATCCACAGACACCCTCATCTCTCACACAGACCCTCATCTCTCACACATAGACCCTCATCTCACACACACACTCATTTCTCACACACACTCACCACTCTCCGAAGTCTGGCTCTCGCGTTCTGCCTCTCGCTCTTTTCCCGAGGCACAGCTCTTCTCTTTCCCTCACACGGCCCTGCTCTTCCTCATTTCCTCTCACGTCCGCAATCTGGCCCGCCCCCTCTCGCAGGCCCCCCTCTTCCCCGCTCCCAGTCACAGGCCCTGATCTTAACCATCACTCCGCTATCCATGCTCACCATGATCTCGTAATTGCCGTTTCATGCTGTAATCAGCTCGTCCAATCAGAGGCTGCATTCTGCAGATCAGCCTGGCCTGCACTGCGAGCCTCGCCCTGGAACCCATGGGAGCCTCGCCCTGGAACCCCTGGGAGCCTCGCCCTGGAACCCCTGGGAGCCTCGCCCTGGAACCCCTGGGAGCCTCGCTCTGGAGCCCCTGGGAGCCTCGCCCTGGAACCTCTGGGAGCCTCGCCCTGGAACCCCTGGGAGCCTCGCCCTGGAACCCCTGGGAGCCTCGCCCTGGAACCCCTGGGAGCCTCGCCCTGGAACCTCTGGGAGCCTCGCCCTGGAACCCCTGGGAGCCTCACCCTGGAACCCCTGGGAGCCTCGCCCTGGAACCCCTCGGAGCCTCGCCCTGGAATCCCTGAGAGCCTCGTGCTGGAACTCCTGGGAGCCTCGCCTTGGAACCCATGGGAGCCTCGCGTTGAACCCCTCGGAGCCTCGCCCTGGAATCCCTGAGAGCCTCGTGCTGGAACTCCTGGGAGCCTCGCCATGGAACACCTGGGAGCCTCGCCCTGGAACCCATGGGAGCCTCGCGTTGAACCCCTCGGAGCCTCGCCCTGGAATCCCTGAGAGCCTCGCCCTGGGACCACTGGGTGCCTCACCCTGGAATCCCTGGGAGCCTCGCCCTGCAACCCCTGGGAGCCTCGCCCTGGAACCCTTGGGAGCCTAGCCCTGGAACCCCTGGGAGCCTTGCCCTGGAATCCCTGAGAGCCTCGCCCTGGAACCATTGGGAGCCTCGCCCTGGAACCTCTGGGAGCCTCGCCCTGGAACCCCTGGGAGCCTCGCCCGGGAATCCCTGGGAGCCTCACCCTGGAACCCCTGGGAGCCTCGCCCTGGAACCATTGGGAGCCTCGCCCTGGAACCATTGGGAGCCTCGCCCTGGAACCTCTGGGAGCCTCGCCCTGGAACCCCTGGGAGCCTCGCCCTGGAATCCTCACCCTGGAACCCCTGGGAGCCTCGCCCTGGAACCCCTGGGAGCCTCGCCCTGGAACCCCTGGGAGCCTCGCCCTGGAACCCCTGGGAGCCTCGCCCTGGAACCCCCGGGGAGCCTCGCCCTGGAACCCCTGGGAGCCTCACCCTGGAACCTCTGGGAGCCTCACCCTGGAACCTCTGGGAGCCTCGCCCTGGAACTCCTGGGGGCCTCGCCCTGGAACTCCTGGGAGCCTCGCGTTGACCCCCTCGGAGCCTCGCCCTGGAATCCCTGAGAGCCTCGCCCTGGAACCACTGGGTGCCTCACCCTGGAATCCCTGGGAGCCTCGCCCTGCAACCCCTGGAGCCTCGCCCTGGAACCCTTGGGAGCCTAGCCCTGGAACCCCTGGGAGCCTCGCCCTGGAATCCCTGAGAGCCTCGCCCTGGAACCATTGGGAGCCTCGCCCTGGAACCCCTGGGAGCCTCGCCCGGGAACACCTGGGAGCCTCGCCCTGGAATCCCTGAGAGCCTCGCCCTGGAACCATTGGGAGCCTTGCCCTGGAACCTCTGGGAGCCTCGCCCTGGAATCCCTGGGAGCCTCGCCCTGGAACCCCTGGGAGCCTCGCCCTGGAATCCTCACCCAGGAACCTCTGGGAGCCTCGCCCTGGAACCCCTGGGAGCCTCGCCCTGGAGCCCTTGGGAGCCTCGCCCTGGAACCCCTGGGAGCCTCGCCCTGGAACCCCTGAGAGCCTCACCCAGGAACCCCTGGGACCCTTGCCCTGGAACCCCTGGGGGCCTCGCCCTGGAACCCCTGGGAGCCTCGCCCTGGAACCCCTGGGAGCCTCGCCCTGGAACCCCTGGGAGCCTCGCCCTGGAACCCCATGGAGCCTCGCCCTGGAACCCCTGGGAGCCTCGCCCTGGAACCCCTGGGAGCCTCGCCCTGGAACCCCTAGGAGCCTCACCCTGGAACCCTTGGGAGCCTCACCCTGGAACCCCTGGGGGCCTCGCCCTGGAAGCCTCACCCTGGAACCCCTGTGAGCCTCACCCTGGAACCCCTGTGAGCCTCACCCTGGAACCCTTGGGCGCCTCACCCTGGAACCCCTGGGGGCCTCGCCCTGGAAGCCTCACCCTGGAACCCCTGTGAGCCTCACCCTGGAACCCCTGTGAGCCTCGCCCTGGAACCTCTGAGAACCTCACCCTGGAACCCCTGGGAGGCTCGCCCTAGAACCCCTGGGAGTCCCGCCCTGGAACCTCTGAGACCCTCGCCCTGGAACCCCTGAGAGCTTCACCCTGGAACCTCTGGGAGCCTCGCCCTGGAACCCCTGGGAGCCTCGCCCTGGAACCCCTGGGAGGCCCCTGTGGAACTCCTGAGTTCCATGGGACCTAGATTGGGAACACTTGCTCTGGAATCTTGTACTTTCATTTTTGCCACGAATCCTTCGAACAGAGAATAATAATACAAAATCACACACAAGCATCTCTTTTAATAAAATAAAGCCCTAATGTAAGACTATAAAATGAGGGCTGAGTTTCATCAGAACTACCTGGTCTAATTGTTCCCCTATCTTCTAACCCCACTTCACCCGACGATTACATTGCTCTTTCTCTTGTTATGCGGCATCATGGAGGATTGACTGTACTGTATAATTGTAGAAAGTGAGGTGAAGAGAAAGAAAGGTTTCCTTTAACTTTTGAAAAGTTTTGTTCTCACCTTGGTGAGGTTTGTTAGCATTGGGAACTGGAACATTCTACTTTTAGCACACAAGAGCAGCACCAAGCACTCCAGCTCAGATTCATCAGAGCCTTCCAGTGTGATATCTCCGAAGCAAAGCATCCCTGCAGCTTTGTTTAATAAGATTGTCAATTGGCGCAAAGCAATACACTGCACTATGTTGATAACTTGCTCAAGTATATTGAGACTAACCCAGACTCATTTCCGTTCTGATCTCTGCGGTTAGCAGAGTTAAAACTTTCATTCATTAGTCTGGCTGGATCCTAGTCTAAGCACCAGAAACAAAAGTCTAATTTTCCAGAGACACATTAAAGTAGAATTAGAATTTAACATGTGTATGAACATTCCCCTGTATATATTGAATACTGCCATCATTCCTTGATAAAGCTTACGAGTAACAGGCAAGTGGAGACGGAGAGCAAATTACAGCATCCAGAAAATCACAGCTCGACAATGCTACCAAAGTTGAAGGATAAATGTTCACCATGACACTGGGGAGAACGTCATGAGATCTTTTACATTCATCAGAGAGGGCAGACAGGGCCTCGGTTTATCATCTCAGCGAAAGGGAGCATACAGTGCAGCACTTCCTCAGTTTTGCACTGAAGTGTTAACCTTGGTCATCACAGAATCATAAAATCCCTATAGTGCAGAAGGAGGCCATTCGCCATCGAGTCTGCACCAACCCTCCGAAAGAGCCCCCTACCTAGGCCCACTCCCCCGCACCATCCCCGTAACCCCACCTAACCTGCACATTCCTGGACACTTATGGGCAATTGATCATGGCCAATCTACCTAACGTACACAACTATGAACTGTGGGAGGAAACTCCAACGTCGGAATTGAACTCGGGTCCCTGGAGCTGTGACAGCATTGCCTAACCACTGTGCCGCCAGGGTGAGACTTGAACCCACAGCCTTCAGACTCAGAGGTACCAGAACTACTCACCAAACTATGGCTAGCACAGGAAAGTCAGTCAACATTGTCAGTCCAAACTGTACTCAGAGGGACAAATCAGTGGGTCTGCAGGCATTTGAATAGGATTGCAATGTACAGTGAAGAGCAGGCCTATGGGGAACATGCAAAATAAAACTGCATCAAAGTCAAAGGCATTTTGTTCAAAGCATTTACGGAATTCGATCATGGCTGGTTCTGAAACTTTGGTATCGTCAGCCAGCCGATCATTTATTTCACAGGGTACTTTCTAAGGACTCATACTGTGTATGAATCTCAATAAGGTTGGCGAGTGTCCAGGATTGTCCCTGAGCTTTCAGGAATTAAAGATTAGTTTCCAGGACTGCGCTGCAAACATCCAGGATGAAAAAAATCTAAGGGGCATTAAAGAAGTTATGCTTCTTTGATTTTCTTTGAACACTTGCATTTACTTGTTACAATAGCTGGAGATAAAAGGCCATTTGACTGGGTGGAGCATTGGGAGGCAGGAAAACATGTGACAAAACCTCCAGGAGTATGACCAAATGGAGGCCGCAACCCAAGGCCTTGCCCACAGCCAACAGATATCTGTGCACATCTGATTTTTCCATACCTACTGGCTGCATGCAGAACATGCATCTCATAGTTAAAAATGAAAGCACAATCACAGGCCATTGGGATTTACAGACTTTTGCGACATCTAATTGAAAATATGAAAGCAGGTAGATAGTTTTCACCAGAGGGTGGCTATATGCAATAGTGTCAACTATAATTCTTCAGCAATATTATTCCACAGAATGTGAAACCATGCAACACAGGACTAATTACAACTCCACTGATAGAAGGAACGGACAATAGGCGAAGAATAAATGTGAAATTCTCTGCCCAGTGAAGCAGTTGAGGCTCCTTCATTAAATGTTTTCAAGATAAAGTTAGATAGTTTTTTGACGAATAAAGGAATATTATGGGCCAGGGTTTAGAGAACACCAAAGTATATCATGGAGTTTACCTGACCCACTTTTAATAGATTTTGGTTATGGGGAGCACAAGGGCCCACTTTACAGGTGTGATGCAACAGAGATTTAAAGTATTTTTAAAACCAAACAGTGTTTCTTCTATGAATCCAGTAAACATTTTTTAAACCCACAGTAAACATCTTACCAACTACCAACACTGATAACCCTCAAAAAAGATACAGTACTCTATAGGTAACCCTTAATAACTTTCCTAACAACGTCCATAAGCCAAAACACTTTTTAGCAAAGACAGTAGGTTTGAATTCTCTACAGAGAACAGTTATCACTTTTAAATGATCAAGTGATCTAAACACCTTGTTTAACATACAGAGAGAGAGACCAGTATACATCTGCTTGGTTTGAATGCAGCTCTCCAACTGAAAGTGAAATTAAAACACAGAGCCGAAAACAGCTTCCAGCTCAAAACAAAATTAAAAAGCAGAATCACATTCCAGCTCCACCCACACAATGACATCACTGCAGCCATTTGTTAAAACGCACTTTTCTTAAAGGGACTCTCACATGACAGGAATAAAGGGTTGGTGTTCGGGCCGGAAAGTGGAGCTGAGTCCACAAAAGATCAGCCATGATCTCATTGAATGGCGGAGCAGGCTCGAGGGGCCAGATGGCCTACTCCTGCTCCTAGTTCTTATGGTCTTATGAAACGATCCAAGCCATTAGTGTGCAGTTCTAATGCCTTCCCACACCACTGATTGGGTTTTTACAATCTTAACAGTTCTCTCAAAGGAAAGAAAGAATGAACAAACTTTAATTTATTTCAGAACTTTCACATCCTCAGGGTGTCTCAGTGCACTTCTGTTATGTATTGTAACCAATGCGCTTCTGTATAGTATGTCATGTGATACATGGTGACATCACCAGAGGCACTTGGGAGATTTCCCCCCTCTTTCACCTAGGACTGTAAGCTCGCAATAAAGTCTGTAATAAAGTCTGACAACTGGTTAAGCAACCTAGGTGGCAACCGGGTTAGCCTTTATCCCCACTGTGAAGTAAATGTAAAACCCCTCAAAACATAGCAGTAAAGACAAAGCTGGCCACGAGGATGGTTTTCCAATAAAAATAGCCAGAAGAAAAAACTCAGACCTGGACCTCGTCAAGGATCGATTTTCAGGACACCACTCCACCATTGAGTGAAGTGCAGTAAATCTGGCTATTGCAAATGGGTTTTTAGCCTTTTGTCAAGGGTGTTCATTAATTTTTAAATTAACAGGAAGCACTCTGGGCAGTTTCTTAATTTGCTTTTGTACTCGACTGCGACCCAGGAGCATTCGGAGAGTTTGGAGGTGGGAAATGAAACAAACGTTTCTTCAGCCAGTGCATCAATGGTAATAAACGTTTGATTAAAGCAATCAATGGGCTCAAAACCTTCTAGAAAATGAGCAAAGTAAAGTAATAAAGATGTTGGCTGTAAAAAAATGAGTTACTTATCGAAGCCGAGTCTTTTTGAGCTGGACATGGCAGGCTGCAGCATTAGATCCTCGATCTCAGTGATAGAGGCCTGAAAGCAACCGCTCAGAAAGGAAAAATAACGTGACAGTAATCAAGATTAAGCAGACTTACAGTTGAAATCTTTTGATTTTAAAACAAAAAAAATTGGGGAAAAAAATTCTTAAAGCCACAGTCCAATCAAGAAAATAACATTTTTAAAGAAACAGCAAAAGAAATAATACAAATTAAATTGAAAGAGAAAGACATCAAAGGGGAGGAAAAGGTAAAGAAAGTATTACAACCTAAGAACAGGTAACTGCAATGGCGGAAAAGGTTACGCCATGGAACCATTCGATGAGAATGCAGAAGCTTGGAGCACCTACGAAGACTGATCTCAATATTACCTTGTTGCAAACAGATACCAGATGAAATTAATGTAGCAACTTTCTTGAGTGTAATAGGGCGGAAAACCTTCACCCTGTTACAAAGTCTTGTTCATCCTACAAAGCTTCACCCTGTTACAAAGTCTTGTTCATCCTACAAAGCCTGGTATAAAAACTTAGGAGAAACTAATGAAGACCCTTGAAGAACACTTCTTGTCCAGAACCATTAAACGTAGCAGAGAGATTCAGTCTATGCAGTCAATGCAGTCTAGAAGAGTGAAAATATTCCATAATTTGTAGCTGTATTATGGAGACTAGCCAAGAATTGTGACTTCGATCGATTCTTGAGGACACTGCGAGACAGAGTTTTTTGCGGATTGAGAAATGAGACTTTCCAGAGATGATTGGTGACAAAAGCTCTCTAATACTCAAACTTGTTGAAATAGCAGTGTTTATAGAATTGGCAGCAAATGAACCTTCCCAAATGGGAGTTGCCATCTAAATAAACAAGATTCGTTCTGAGAAAAGAAGATCTCTCAACACGCAAGCATGCCATTGGTGCACCCAGGTGGGGCATTCTCCAAAGGAACGTTGGCATCGCAAAAACAAATGTCGTAATTATGGCAAGAAAGGTCACTTATCAAAGGTGTTCTGGACCAAGCAAAATCCTCACACATCAAAGATGGGTAAACGCAAGAAAGCATCCCAAATCCACTGTCTACAGTATCACCAAAGGCAAGGAACATTCTGAGGAAGACACAATGGGTGGGATTCTCCCAACGGGCGGCTAAGTGCCGACGCCGGAGTAAAAACGGGAGTGTTTTACTCCGGCATCGGCCCCCTTTCCGGGACACCATTCTGCGGCCCACAGGGGGCTAGGACGGCGCTGGAGCGGCCTCTGCCGCCCAAGCTGCCGATCCCGGCCTGAACCCGGCACCGCGGGGTCCGCGCAGGCGCAATTGGGCCGGTGCCAACTAGCACATGCGCAGTGGCCTTCTTCCCCGTGGCGGCCCCGATGCCAAATGGCGCAGTGCTACAGGATCCAGCGCGGTGGAAAGGAGGCCCGGAGGGCAGAGAGGCCGTACCGCCGATTGGTGGGCCGCGATCGCCGGCCAGGCCACTAAGGAGGCCCCCCCCCCCGGGGCTGCGTCGATTCTCCGACCCGGCGGGGTGTTGGAGAATTCCGCCCAATGTCTTTGGAGATCGAAGAACTAAAACCCGGTGCAAGATGCAACACGGATGATGTCTCCAGTCCCAGGTGGATCTTTCTGAGGGACTGCGGAGCACATCCCAGTCTCAGGTGGGCATTGCTGAGGCACTCTAGAGCATGTCACAGTCACGGAGGAGCACTGCCGAGGGCATCAACATCATGGTGCAGACATTGGGGAACCGCCAGATGACGGAGGTGCGGCTGGGGCTCAATTCAGCTGCTATCCGTCCCGAGGTGAACTCCAGGGCCATGGGGCACTGACCGGGGAAACCAGAGCCACCCTACGGAGTGGAGGCCTCCCCCCCCCCCAACGGAGACAACCCCCGGAACAGCGAGGCATGTGCCGCTCAGAATACAGGCAGGAATCAGACTATAGCATAGATTGAGGAGCAGCAGCACTCAGCTCTCAAGGGGTTATCATCACCCCGTCTTGGACACTGACCCGCTGACAATGCCGCCACAGTCCCGTCATCCCTGAAGTGGTGTTACGCAAAGCTTGGGAAGGTGGAACAGGGTGGTTGGGGAACAAGGGGCTGAGATTATGGACGCAGCCACATCCTATGAGAAGCGGCAGGGATGAGAGCTTCCCTGGCACTCCGGGTATGGCGTACCCACGCCACTGTCGCCTGTCCTCCATCCTCTGGCTGGCCCTGCGGGTACTCCCCGGGCTCGTCCTCCTGCCTGTCCTGGTCCGGCGCTGGTAGCCACAGTATTTATATGGCTTGTCCAGTTCAGTTTCCTGTCAAAGGTAACCCCCACGATAATGCCGTTCAATGACAAGGGGCAATGGTTCATTGCCTGACATTTGTGTAGCACGAATGTTACTTGTCACTTGTCAGCCCAAGCCTGGATATTGTCCAGGTCTTGCTGCATTTGGATAAGAACTGCTTCAGTATCTGAGGAGTCGCGCATGATGCTGAACATTGTGCAATCATCAGCAAACATTCCTACTTTTGACCTTATGTAGGAAGGAAGGTCACTGATGAAGCAGCTGAAGATGGTTGGGCCGAGGACATTGCCCTAGGTGTGCAGGAGCTGAAATGATTGACCTCCAACAACCAAAACCATCTTCTCTCAAGCTTGCTCTCTGTGTCCCTCCTTTGCATGACGACTGTCTTGTATGCCATGCAACAGAGATTTATGCTTGAATCAGCTAAACATTTATCCTATGTTAATTATTTATGCTGATTTGAAGTGTAGACACATCTGCTAGCTGAAAGCTTTCACTCTTTTCTCTTCTGCAGTACTTCATTGAAGAGTGAGCCCAAACTCTTGACATTGAGAGTCAACAGGTTGGTCGACATTGGATGTCATTTCAGGTGACACCAATCTTGCCTTAGCCTTTGGGCATGCAGTGTGTTGGCAGGGCATCACTGGAGCCCTGACAGGTATATTTTACCTTTATCCTCCAGAGGGACTCAGGCCTATAGTAGTGGATGTGTGCTGGCACACCAGAGGAGCTAAATTTGATAATTACAGGCCATTTAGCTTACTCTTGACATGTTTGAATAAGGATAGAATTACCACAGATTACATTACATAGAATTATATGGTATTTCTAGCTCAGAAACAGGCCAATCAGCCTAACTGTTAATGTCAGTGTTTATGCTCCACATGAGACTCTGCCAATCTCTCTTCCTCTCACCCCCAATAGCATCTTCATATGTTCCCTCCCCTTGATACAGTTATCTGACTTCCCCTTAAGGAATCAACTCTCTGCGGAAGTGAGTTCCACATTGCAAGCCCTCTCCGAGTCAATTGGATTCCTATTGCATTTATTGGTGCCTATCTTATTTTCATTGTCCTTAGTTCTGGTGTGCCCTGTGAAGCATCTCCATTCTGTCTACACCAGGGTTTCCCAAACCTTTAGAGCCACGGAGCCCTTAGTAACTTCCCAAGAGCATCAGGGAACCCCAAACATTCTCATAATCTCAACATCCTTTTTTTTTTGCTACAAAATAGGTACGAACACAGATATATAAAAACAAATCTTTTCTCGCTATATCTATGCATCAATTTGAAATTAGGCACACAGTCACAAATACATTCCCCAGCTATGTGGCCCCTTCACATTAACCCCTGGAAGTAGTACCCATTTTAGGAGTGACTAACCTGGTAATAATTAAAAAGTTCTCTTGTTAAAAAGAATACTTCTTACCTTTTGTCATTTTAATAGGAGGAGTGATGCTGCAAAGTTGATTCTCATATCGGACACGCGCATCTCTCATTCACTCACCTCTCTCTCTCTATCTCCCACATACACTCATCCCTCTCTCCCATACACACTCACCCCTCTCTCCCATGCACACTCTCAACACTCTCTCCCATACACACACCCCTCTCTCCCATACACACTCTCAACCCTCTCTCCCATACACACTCACCCCTCTGTCCCATACACACTCACCCCTCTGTCCCATACACATTCACCCATATACACTCACCCCTCTCTCCCATACACACTCACTCCTATCAAATTGTACCAAATTACACATATCTGTTTAGAAGTGTATTTGCTAATTAAATGCCCATTCTACAAGACATGCTATAATGTCTTCCTGTATTTTGTCATAGTCCTCCACAGAATTTAAGACATTCAGCAACTTTGCAGTCATTGGCTAATTTAGAAATTGGACTGTCGATTCCCCTAGGTCAAATTGTTTATGTACATGGTGAACATCAGTGGTCCCAATTCCAGTCCTTGTGGAATACCACTTCTCACCTTTTGCCAGCCCAAGTCACTATCTTGAACTCCCACTCTTTGTTTACTGTTTTGTAGCCAATTTGCTACCCATTCTGCTACGGGTCCTCTGACTCCTTTTGTTCTGACCTCAGTAATGAGTCCTCCATACAGTCCTTTAGCAAATGTAGTTAAAGATAAAGGGATGCCTCAGTGAACATTGTTTCAGAATGGCCAAATACAATTGACAAACCTCTCAGAACTCTTTGAAGAGGTAACAGGCCTAGGAGGTGTAGGACATTAAGTGAGCACAGGTACCATGTGGGCTGACTCATACTGTTTTAGGTCATGACATCCAATCATTACTTTAATGATTCATGGATTTTTACCAATTCACTCAAATTGTCATGAAGAAGCACTTTTAACAGTTTGAAAATGTGACTCTTGTCCTTTGATCTGAACCACTTGAGATTACAGCTTTACTTTTTTCATCTATTGCTTTGACCAATATCCAATGTCGAATGTCCTTCAGGGAAGGAAATCTTCCGACCTTACCCGGTCTGACTTATATGTTACTCCAGATCCACACAGCAAAGTGTTTGACTCTTTTTTAAAAAAAAAAATGTTTATTCTCCTCCTTTATCACATTTTCTCCCAAATTTACACCCAACAATAAACAAATATAATGTCAATCCCCATATCAATAACAACGATCCCATCCTCCCACCAAACATTAGCCCACATGTTAAATTAAACAAATGACAGAAAGGAATCAGGAATCACCCATAGTCACCATTAACACATACAATGCGGTTGACTCTTAACTGGCCCCCACTGAAGTAGCCTAGCACGCCACTCAGTTCCAGGGCAATTAGGTATGGGCAACAAATGGTGACCCAACCCAACGGCCACATACCAAGAATGAATTTTTTTTTAAAATGCAAAGCTCGGTTTCCTGCCCTTGGAACCACATCTCAGTACCTTCAGGAAAAGTAGCGTTGAAAGTGGAGAATAAAAAAACCTGGAAAAAATTTAGATGGCTTCTTTCTGTTTGCCGTTAAAGTGATTCATTTTTCAACTGACAATTTCTTCCCAACTATAAGTCTCCTGTGAAAGCTGTGCCTGAAGCTGAGATATATAATACCAAGGGCATTAATGCCCACTATAACCTCGGGTACATCCGGAAAGTAAATTGGGACAGTTTGGTCAGCCCCCGAGTCTTGGTTGGCTATGATTTGCTGTCTTTATTTTGCTGGAAGCACTTGAGTTGCACTGCAATGATTTTCTCTGACCCCAGATATCCAGACTGCCTAGTGGTGCTGCTGACAGTATAATATTGGCATATCACTTTCCCAGTTGTTGTTTCCTAGCTGCCAATGTTTATCTTATTTTCAGTCTGTTCAAAATTTATTTTTCATAATATTCTCCCTTCCTCTCCTGGAGTTTTATATCAGTACAGCTCAACTGGCATAGCTCTGCCAGAAATACTGACGCAACCCTAATCCACCCAACTACACCCATTCTGGTCAAGATCAAATAACACAGCATAGATCAGAGAACAGGCTCCTTGCAATGAACGGATCAACATAACCCAAGACAATGTATTCTATGGTTGGATACGCTGCTTTGGGTTATGGGTCTACAGGGAAAGGTCTGTTTCTTATTTTGTCCATGTTGTCACTTACCGGCCAGGAGAGAGGATTAAGAGCAGTCCTGAGGAATCACCCATGACTCAGGGGCAACATTCTGGCCCCTGAGGCAGAAGATTGTAGATTCAAGTTTCACTTGAACACATAATTAAGGCTGACACACCAGTGCAGCGGTGATAGAATGCTGCACTGTAGGATGTGCCATATTCCAGGTGAGATGTCAAACCGAAGCCCCGTCTGCCCTCTCAGCTGGACATTAAGAATCCTAAAGCACTATTTCAAAGAAGAGCATGGAATTTTCCTCATTCCCTGGCCAATACTCAGTCAGCACCAATAAACCAGGTTATCAGCTCATTATTACACTGCAGTTTGTGGGATCTTGCTGTGCACAAATCAGCTGCTGCATTTCCCACATTACAACAGTGACTGCTCTTCAGTCGTACTTCATTGGCTGAAAAGCTCTTGAGGACATCCTCAGGTTGAGAAAGCTTTATATAATTGCAAATTATTTTTTCCCTTTCACTCTTAAAACCAATCCAAATAATTTCAACGTTAAGCCATTGTCTCATTTAATCCTCTTTCATCCATGCACCCTGCCAGTCCCATTTTTCAAAATGCTGACTATTAAGGACATTCCAGGAGAAATCATTTTTCCAGCAAGTTTATTTCTTCCAATTTATTTTCCAGTATTATTTCATTTAACTTTATTTTTCCATAAAAAGCAAATAGAGCAGAAAATAGTTTTATACTTAAATGGCCTCCAGAGTCCCTCTGGTATGCAAGGTACATGTTTTCTTTCTTTCTTTATTCATGGGATGTGGACTTTGCTGCCATAACCAGTATTCATTGCCCATCTCTAATTGCCCTTAGAAGGTGACGGTGAATCCCTTTCTTGAACCACTGCAATCCATCTGTTGTTGGTATGCCTCCAGTGTTAAGAAACAAGTTCCACTATTATGACGTTATGAAAGAACTACAATATATTTCCAAGTCGGGAAGGTGTGTGAATTGGAAGGGAACTTCAAGATGGTGGCGTTTGCAAGCAGCTGCTGCCCTGGTCCTTCTGGGTGGTAGAGGTTATTGGAGTTGTCCAGGCAAGTGGAGAGTATTTTGTCACCAACCTGCCTTGTGCCTTGCAGATAGTGGGCAGGTTTTAGGGAGTCAGAAGGTGAATTACTAACCACAAAATACTCAGCCTCTGACCTATTGCTGCAGCCACAGTATTTATTTTGCTGACCCAGTCCAGTTTCTGGTCAATGGTGATTCCCAGGATACTGGTAATGGGGGAGATTCGGCATTGATAATGCTGCTGAATGTCAAGGAGGGGTGCTTTAGCTCTGGTTGGAGATGGTCACTGTCTGACACTTGTGTGGCACAGATGTTATTTGTCATTCATCAGCCTAAGCCTCAACTGGATATGCTTCATTCAATATCTTTCTGCAAATTTGTCCTCCTTTTTTGAGCAAACACACAAACTGAGTGCACAGCAAAAGATCCAGCTTATATTATCCAGTTACAATGCCCTGCACACTCTTTAGCCACCCTGACGCTTGCGATCTCGGAGGAAAGAGAAAAGCAGATAAAAATATAGGCCAATTCAAGAGAAAGAAAACTGGAATATTCCTCTCCAATCCCCTCAGGCGATCAAATTGAGTCTAGGTCACTATGGGGTGATCTCTCCGCAGCCATAAACAGCTCCAACTCTTGTTCAGCAGATCAGCTTTCACCGCATGAGTCAGAAACCTATTCCACTGGTCCACCAGTCCCCAGTTTACTGAGCATTTACACCGGCCAATCTGAAGCAGGTTTATTTGGAGGGTAGAATCCCAGGGCACTAGCTTCCCCAGTGGTCGGTGACATCAGGTGATTGGGCTGTTGGGGTTGGGAATGGGGGTTATTATAGCAAATTGGATCCTGTCCCCACCCAACATATACTTCCCAGTAGAGAGCACTGGATATCAAACAGGTAATTTATCCCCCAGCACCCATGACTGTTAGCCCCTACAGTTGCGCCAGTTAAGATCAGCAAATTGAGTGCAGACTCCAGCCTAAGTTTGGGACCATCCCAGTCTGTGGAACATTGGGCAGTAAAACGTCTACAGCAAGCCATCAAGGCACTCTGTCCCCAGTGCTTTTATTATCAATGCTTCATTCCCGCTTAGGTGTCACTGTGGTTTAGTGCAGGGATTTTCAAGTGTGGGTCACGGGCGGGTGTCGGGAGGGTCGCAGTGCAGTTGGTTGCGCCATGTCCGCAGTGGGCCTGATTGTGGGAGAAGCGCCCAATGACAGTCACCAGATTTTACATTGAGAATGGCGGCCGTTGCCGCCTTTTAAATGAAAATAAATGAGGCTGCATGGAATCTTCTGGAAGAAGCGTCAGCACAGAGCAGCATGTACACTTGTCAAGCACCTTGTACGTGCTTTTGGCTCCAAATCACGCAACAGAGTTGCTTCCATTTTCCAGCTGCTGGCAAGCGGACTGTGACGATGGATCGTTTTCTTACAAGTAAGAGACGGCCAGAGACTCAAATAGGCAGTGTACCTATTGGACAGGATCTTACAACAGAATCTGCTGGAGAGAGATGCTCAGAAGGGACCAGGGCAGGACAGAGCAGTGCTAGTGTTAGAGCCAAGAGCAAACATTTTGTGGTCGGCATGTTGGGGAGGGGAGCCAGATTGGAGGGGTTGCCGATTCGGTTAGTGGGGACTAGTTTTCGATACTTAGGGATCCAGGTGGCTGGGGTTTGGGGACGGCTCCAGAGGTTGAATTATATGAGCTTGGTGAGTAGAGTTAAGGCAGACCTACAGGGGTGGGATAGTCTCCAATTATCTTTAGCGGGTCAGGTCCAATCAGTTAAGATGAACATCTTGCCGAGATTTTTGTTATTATTTGTGTCGACTGCCGTTCCTGTCCAAGTTTTTTTCCCGAAGGGTCGAACAGCCCATCTCAGGCTTGGGGCAGCACAGTGGTTAGCACTGCTGCCTCACAGCTCCAGGGTCCCGGGTTCAATTCCGGCCTCGGGTGACTGTCTGTGTGGTGTTTGCACTTTGTCCCCACGTCTGCATGAGTTTCCTCCAGGTGCCCGGTTTCCTCCCACAGTCCAAAGATGTGCAGGTTAGGCCATGCTAAATTGCCCCTTAGTGTCCAAAAGGTGAGGTCGGGTTACGGGGATAGGGTGGAAGCCTGGGCTTCAGTAGGGAGCTCTTTCCAAGGGCCGGTGCAGGCTAATTGGGCCAAATGGCCTCCTTCTGCACCGTAAATTCAATGGTTTATTTGGGCGGGTAAAGTCCTGAGGATTCGGAGGGGTGTCATTCAGAGGGACAGAAGGCAAGGGGTCTTGCGCTGCCAAACATGCTATTTTATTAATGGGTAGCTAATGTAGAGAAGGTGTTTGGATGGTGCGGGGATCCGGGGGCTCTCTGTGTTCAGATGGAGTCTGGATCATGAAGAGGGACAAGCTTGGGGGAATTGGTAACAGCACCACTTCCATTGTTAAAAATATGGAGGCAATTCCACCAGCATTTTGAATTGGGCCAGCTTCAAGGCTGGCACCCATTGGCGCAGCACAGTAGCATTGTGGATAGCACAATTGCTTCACAGCTCCAGGGTCCCAGGTTCGATTCCGGCTTGGGTCACTGTCTGTGCGGAGTCTGCACATCCTCCCTGTGTGTGCGAGGGTTTCCTCCGGGTGCTCCGGTTTCCTCCCACAGTCCAAAGATGTGCAGGTTAGGTGGATTGGCCATGATAAATTGCCCTTAGTGTCCAAAATTGCCCTTAGTGTTGGGTGGGGTTGCTGGGTTATGGGGATAGGGTGGAGGTGTTGACCTTGGGTAGGGTGCTCTTTCCAAGAGCCGGTGCAGACTCGATGGGCTGAATGGCCTCCTTCTGCACTGTAAATTCTATGATCTAACCGCCTGTTTGAGCCGGCAAGGCTGGATGCCACATTTGGTGCATTGAAAAAGGAAGGGCTCGTGAGAGTAAGCAATCTATTCCTGGAAGGTCGGTTTACCAGCCTGGATAAAATTGAAGGACAAATTTGGGCTGTCCCGCTTGGACATGTTTAGATAACTCTAGGTACCGAGCTTTGTTAAGAGGATGTTCCCGGAGTTCCTAGTGGTGGCGCTGTTCAGGATCGGAGGGCTGTATGTCCTGCATGTATGAATGGATCGTCGGAGAAGAGTTGAGTTCTGTGGAAGGGGTAAAGGTTAAATGGGGAGGAACTGGGGCCAATACTGGAGGAGGAGGTATGGAGTGAGGCTTTACGGAGGGTGAACATCACATCATGTGCAAGACTGAGCCGGATCCAGCTGATCGAGCTGACTAAGGTGAGCATGAGTTGGGTTTTTGAGGGGGTGGAGGATAGGTGCGAGCGCTCTTTGAGGGGGTCCACGCAATACACACACGCATACTCTGGTCCTGTTCCAAGCTGGTGGGTTTTTGAGGTCCTTTTTTAGCATCATGTTGGCGATTCTAAATATTAAGATGGAGATCTGTCCTTTGGCAGCTGTACTTGGAGTTTCAGGTGTGCAGGAGCTGCAGGCGGGGACAGATGTTCTTGCCTTCACCTCGTTGGTGGCGTGCACCTTGCAGGGCTGAAGGTTGGCGACACCACTGAGCATGTCTGCGTGGCTAAGGGATTTGATGGAGTTTTTGCACCTTGGCAAGGTCAATTACACCGTGAGGAGTTTCATTGAAG